>NC_059472.1:5641919-6241919 GCF_018139145.2 Gymnogyps californianus | reverse complement strand
GGAGCCCCCCTGTAGCCCCTCCCCCGCTACACAACCCCCCACTCCCCCCACCACCACACAAACCCACACAGATTGTTTCAGATATTTGTCTACTTCCATGGACATCACATCAGGTAATGAATTTCAGCTTGTTCCGCAGTTAGTTATTGTTGTCACTAGTAACTTGTATTAAAGTGAGTAGTTCAGGAATATATTAGCAACTTGAAGCAAATAGGTAATATTTATGTAAAGAGTATGGCCATAATGTTGGGTCTTTATCACAATGATAGTTACAGAAGAGATGAATCTAAAATGTATTCCTCTTGCAAATTTAAAAAAATATTTTGGGAATAAACAGAAGGAAGCTTATTAGGGAAGACTTAAGATTTTCTTCTCCATGATTTTGAAATGATTTCAAAATAATTTTCATCATATCAATTTCATTTTTGAAATGAAATGCAGCTATCCAGGGATCAGAGGCTACATTGCACAGACTAACTGCCTGATTTGTGACTCATTAAAAATCAAATTGGATCTTTACAACTGCATAAATCTATTATTATTACTAATAATGCTGATCAACTAAAATACAACTGCCTCACCGGGACCTGATTGCAGTAGTATCAAACAAGCCAAAAGTAGAGCTCAAGTGGCTCTTTAAATCCCAGGCCCAGAACAAGGCTGGATGTTTTTAAGCCTGAATAGTAATTACCAATAGAGTATATTGCTAGCAAGATCCCTGTCACAAGAAAACACTGTATCAAATCGCACTAATGGATATCCCAGGTAGCTGTGTGAGCAGAAGGGTCAAGGATTGATCAGGCGTGGACATTTTAAAATCTCTACCCTATGAGGCTCAAACAACTGTAATGTATAAAAATAGAGAGTTGATGGCATCAAAGTGCAGTAACACAGAATAGTAGTTATCTGAAAACAACAACATGCTGTCATATTTCCAAAGGAGAGGAATTCATTAACACAGATCTTTTATCCTTATTGAATAACAGTTTACCCTACAAGCATTTCAACTCACATGATTGTGTATATACCATAAAGTGACAATCAAAATGAGGAAAAGGATCAGCTTCTTACTCTCAAGGAATCCTACCAAATGAAATTTGAGGACCATTTCTTCCAGAACAATTAATGTAAATGCATGGCTGTCAACCTGAGTAAGCACTGCATGATCTAAATCCCCAAATGGGAAGAATTTATGTTAATTCTTTCATAGTTAAGTCACTGAGTAACCCAAATAAATGTCCACTTCGCTAAATCTGCTTTTAATCTTTGTCATTGCCCCAGTAATTAATTCTTCAATGGCTGGTAGGTACATATCTTCGCTCAGTGTATATCTTCTTGCGTTTAAATCAATGAGGGCATTACACAAATGCACCATGCTGGTGTTTGAAAATTACATGGCCATCCATCAGGAATCAAATAAGATTTCCTCACTCTCTGAAGGAACAGCAAACAGACAGAAAGCATGATCTGAGAACCGCATGGCAGAGTGCAGGGCCGCACCATACACAGGGAGAATTTTAACCTCCTGCCCAGTTGTTGGTGGATGGCTTTGAGAAACTAGTGAAAACGTGCCTTCTGGTTTACCGTCATTTCGTGTACGACTCAGTCAAGCCTGTAAAACTTGCAGCAAGTCTGCCTGGAAAACAGAACAGACATACACCTTTGCCGTTCTCCAAGCCTAGATCTCTAGCATGCAGATCATACTTCTGCCTCATGGTTGATCCATGGACACTTGGGCAACCTTCCCAACACACACACGTATACACACACAGAGAGTAAGTCAGTCCCTGTTAGCTCAGTTATGTCTCCTATACCTCGTGTACCACCAAACAAGGAAGATAGTGTAAAACAAGAACTTCACTGTGTGAGTTACCTTCCAATCCCATCTCCTGCACAGTAGAAGAGGTTTCATAGGATGAGGGAGGCCTTTCATGGCTAAAGGATTTGGCATTGGTGACCCTAGCTGTAAAAATAAAGACTGACAGTCTTACCTGTCAGCACATACATGATGCAGCTGTTTATCAGGTAAGTTCTAGTTATATGAAAGTTTAAATGAATTTAACTCTTTAAGAGATAGTGTTTTTCAATCCTGATGCCAAAAGATCTCTTTTGTGTATAAATTTATATTTTGATTTCTGCTAAGGTAATGTATCCAAGTGCTAACTACTGTACATAATGGAGATTATTATATGTCAAACATATTTAATTAAAGAAAGTGAAAATCCTTTCTTGTTGCCCACAGTATGGTGACATTAACTATTCATCCTGTTCAGTTCATCCATATTCAGCCACTCACCTTCCTTCAAATTGTACTTAAGTCCAGCTTTACCATGAGTGACCACACTTTTACTTTTCAATTCACTATCAGCTGTGGTATATAATATTGTCATTACATATATCAACAAAGATATTCATTTAAGACCATCTAATTAACTTTTGAGGGCTCTCAACCACCATTCAACCATTCTTGGAAATTGAAGAGAAAACTTGAGTATGAATGGATGTCTTTGAAGTTCTCAATCCCAGTATGAATTCCCCAACAATCCCACTTCCATTGCTCATAATGGTCCAGGATGGTATAATCAACTGAATACAACAGTGATATTGTCTCCAGGCATTTAAATCTCAGGGAACGTCACCAACTAAATGCTGAGAAAGTCATTTTAGAAGCCCTTTACAGAGTGGTAAGCTGGGGCTTGAGTAAGTTGCTTAAATAACATATCTATGCTGTTCTTCCAAGAATCCCATCTCAGATACCCACGTCAGGCTTGCTAATGAGAAACAGGACCTACAGTAGGCACATGCCTTTCTAGCCAACAAATGGGTACCATGTGCGATAGTCCGGGTTATCCTAAGGGGTACAAGGTAACAGGCAATTAACTGTGCCCGCAGTTAACACAGCCAATGAAGGCTGGGGAACAATTCATAGTATACTGAAATACTTGCTAACAGGTGGTCAAAATAATTTCAGTCTAAAGTCAATTTGCTTTAATGAGTGATTTGACAGCTCAGTAGTGGAAGTTATACTGCTGGAATCAGTATAACTTGAAATCAGATGACATGAAACCTGTTTTACAGGTAGTGACACAGCAATATGCCCTCTTGATTTTCAGCTGGAACAAGAAAATCGGTTTAAATCAGAAAAAAACTCTTTTAAATCTTTCCTCAATTAAGGATACTCAGTCAGGTTTTATTTCTTTCTTTCAAGTAGCAAGTCATGCATAACAACAAAGCTCATACTTTCACCAGAATTAGGAAACAAGTCTGCAGAAATACAGTTTTCAGTTATTGGTCTTTCATAATAATTTGGGATTAAACCTGATTAATTCTTAAATCTGCAGTCTGTTAAAAGCCTGTGTAATTTTATGTTTATATATAAATCTGTTTGCCTGCATCGACATATATACACACATATTTTCTATTTATACAAAAATATTTTCTATTTTCTGGAAATATTTCTATTTTTCTCATGTTCTTGTTCTTCCAGGCAAATCTTGTTCAGTAAACCAAGTTGAAATTTGTTCCAAGCTACACAATTTTCATAAAATTTGAATTTGTAGTCTATAAAATGCGTGCGTTTCATCCAAAACCTATCTACTTGCAACAACTAGAAAATCTTTTTTGCCATATTTAGTACCCTTGAATAAATGATTATAAATCTGCATTCTTCTTCTACAGATAAACTAAACCTTTTTCTTTTTTTTTTTTTTTGGAGAAGTTTTGATAACACACTCTTAGCTCTCCATTGTGCTAGAGCAGTTTGTTGCGACCTAAATCATTTAGGTTGTTAGGAAGTATTTGGGCCACTGTTTTTTGTTCCAGCAGTTTTCATTTTTCTTTTAAATCTCTGAACGGTATAAGTAGCTATAAATTCCAAACCACTGGTAAGTGTCTGAAACCTATTTGTTTTTCTCTTAAGTGATATTTGAACAAGAGTCAATAAATCCCAAGGAAAATTCACAACACAAAAAGTATTTTTCGTTCTAATTGAATAAATTCTTAATAATTAACTTTTCTTTTTAAAAAATATTTCTCATTGAGAACATTGATTACAATTTCCTTGGAGTCAAGTTTTAGATGAAATTGGACTATACCATACAAGAATCAAAGAATGAGATTGCAATCAAAAAAGAAAATAGAAATGACATGATGTCTCTTTATAAGGCAGTCTAAAAGCTGCTAAATTCAACATGGAGCATGGTATCCTGGCAGCGGACTTTCTACCTAATTTTCTGCACTATTTGTAAATTGAATATAATGAGGGGAATAACTATATATAACAAGATTTCCATAGTTTGAGATCAGAAATGTCTTAAGCAGTTCTAGCCACCTACACTCACGAATCTAGATGACTAGCATGGCTGAGACCCAGAACCACAGCAGCTGCATCTTCACCAGGAAAAAACAGTATATATACTCAACCTAGTGTAAGTTTCACTTTATCAAATGTTTCTACAAGTTAGTTGTGTAGGCTCCCATTACAGGTAATGGAAGGAAATAAATCTTTCCAAGGTCTGATATAGCTCAGCCTAAATGGGTCAGCTGTACCATACTCTATCATTCCTCTCCACTGATTATAAAGGACGGTGTACTGGTTTTGGTTGGGATAGAGTTAATTTTCTTCATACTAGCTTATATGGTGCTGTGTTTTGGATTTGTGACCAAAACAGTGTTGGTAACACAGGAACATTTCAGTTATTGCTGAGCAGTGCTTACACAATGTAAGCTTTTCTGCTTCTCACACTGCCCTGCCAGTGGGTAGGCTGGGGGTGCACAAGAAGTTGGGAGGGGACACAGCTGGGACAGCTGACCCCAACTGACCAAAGGGATATCCCATACCATATGACATCATGCTCAGCCTATAAAGCTTGGGGAAGAAGAAGGAAGGGGGGGACATTCGGAGTGATGGCGTTTGTCTTCCTAAGTAACCGTTACGTGTGATGGAGCCCTGCTTTCCTGGAGATGGCTGAACACCTGCCTGCCGATGGGAAGTGGTGAATGAATTCCTTGTTTTGTTTTGCTTGTGTGCGCAGCTTTTGCTTTACTTATTAAACTGTCTTTATCTCAACCCACGAGTTTTTTCACTTTTACTCTTCTTATTCTCTCCCCCATCCCACTGGGGGGGGAGTGAGCGAGCAGCTGTGTGGTGCTGAGCTGCCTATTGGGGTTAACCCACAACAGATGGCCAGTTCACATACAAATATCTCTACAGCAGACATTAGGAAATTGATCCGTTTGCCCACACATAGGCATCTGGTGATACATAAAACACATTAGAGTATCAGAGATTAGCTATTTCAACATGGAGCCTCTTTGTGACATGCCATAGCTTATCTCAAAAAGCGCCAGGGCCTATTCTTAGGCAGCTGAGTCATTCCCCAGACTCCAAAACTGCACTGAATAGCTCTTCATTGGCTTTTGCTTAGGTGTAAGTTATAACACTATTAACAGCTCTCTTTAGTTAGGTGGGTCTCAGTACAGATAACAAACATGGGGACAATCACAAAGAAACAAGAAATTCGATAGTTTTAAGCTGAGCAACTAGTCTGTGGTAAATCACAGCTCATCAGAAGCTAAGCTTAATTGTCAAATAAATGCATCAAGAGCCACCTGAAATATCCTAGGATACCTGAACTGGTAGATATGAACTGGTATGTACAAAATATGTAGATATCAAGTTTGACTTACAGAAGACCCATGTACTACCAGAGAAAGAGCTAGAGACTAAGTGGTACACCCTAGGACATGTCAAATGTCAGCAGACATGAGGTAGGGGAATGCAGTCATTAATGTTAAAAGAAAGCTTCTAAACAAATAAGGACACAACATTTCAATTTTAGGTTGCTTATTGATGCCCTCTTCCCACCCACCATTGGGCTGTCATTCTCAGATAAACCACACATTGCAACTATGGGTTTTTTCTGAGTTTATCAGTTATGTTGAGATTATTTCTTTACACTTTAGCAAAAGGGATACTGATGACACTATAACAGATGTCATAGGTTGCCTCAAATAATTGTTGTTATTATTACTAATTCTAGAAGTGTAAAAGTGAGGCAGGTTTTTTTTTCCTTTTTTTTTTTGTTAAAGCAACATGGGAACACATACCTTGTGTTTGGTTCCTACCACTAAATTTAAAAAGGATGTAGTTTCTCTGTCATGCAGAAGGTGCACGGTCACAACCACTGCATTGGCAGGATAATGAAAATAATAACAACACACACACACACAAGCACCGATTATACTTATGTATGTACATATGAGTAATTTTAAAACTGAATTACAAGGTGCTACTTGTGTATCTACAGTTGTAGCAGCTCCTTTTTTATCTTATCCTGTAGGATTCAAGGAAACATAAGTGATCCTAGAATTGAATCTTAAAATAAATCCGTTAAGAATTTATTTCCACTACTGGAGAATGGAACAGCCTGAAGTCTGTAACAGATATTTTTTCTTATAGTGATAAAAGCAAATAACACACACTTGAAGAGTCACTGCCATGAAAAACTCACAAACTAAGGTCTTACGGACAGAGAAGAGAGGACTGCAAAGGGTGGCTTGTTCAGCTTGCACAATAGATCACTGTCAGGGATGAGAACACAACATTTGCCTCTTCACTCAGCCCACTCTGCAAGCTGGGATGGGATTCAACATCCAGCATAGATATTGAGCCTTAGCTACTCACGGAGACTTCTACAGTCAGTCAAGAGAGACAGGCACTGGAAGAGGGCTATTTATCCAACCTGCCTTCGATAACTTCCCTGATGGAATAAATCTGTCTTTGCAAAGGCTTCTTTTCCCACAGCTTACATGAGACACTTACAAGTCTAGTTTTAGAACTAAAATATTTCAGTGCAAAATTGTTGTTACAAAATGCATTGTTTATACACCTTTTCTTTTCTATGAGTGGCATAGCAAATCTCCAAATGTGCAAGAAGAATACTGGAAAACATAGGATCCATGTTAGCTAGGAATTTTGCCTCGTCTTGCAGTCGTTAAAGAAAACAGCATGCTGAGAGTTTCAGCACTCAGATGAAAAAGACATTCAAGGACCAAAGGGTGATTATGCCTAAGATAATGATGTGGAGGACGAGGGCATTAGCTAAATTCACATTCATGCTTTAATAATTGCTTAGATTATCCAGTTCACAAGTGACTTGGAGTTAATAACAGCCAGGTCAGCTGATTAATAGCAGTGCTTTTAATTTTACCAGTGTTGTTTTTTGCCAACCCATTTTTATTCAGAGCAGCATCACTCAAGTGACATTGTTCTTCTATTCTTTATAGTCATTTCTAAAATTTTATACAGATGAGTAAATATTACAAAGGAAAGAAACTAGCTACAAAGGCTTTAACAAGAAAAACAGTTTATTTCTCCAAGAAATAAAAAATTTAAAAAGTGAAAAGTAGGGATTCCTATACAGAAAGGGGATAGGCATTGAAAAATCCATGGGGGTTTTGTGGTTTTGCTTTGGGTTTTTGGGGATTTTGATGGGTTTTTTTCCTGAAGCTACATGTTTACCATTTGCAATGTACCCGATGAAGTATGTATTTTTATTCATTCGATTCCATCTCTTTTCCTTGTTGCACACAAGTTCCTACCAAGCTGCACGGAAAGACCATAGATTTTCCAGCAGCATCTACTTTCCAACTAATTTCTTAAAGAAATGCCGTGTCCATGGACAAAAAAAGAACCTGTGATCCCACATGCACGCCCAGTTGCATGTCCTGCAGTGCATGTGGGTGGAATTGAATGCCAGAGTATGCAGGACAGGGAGTTATACCAGTTCCCTAGGCTCTACCAGTAGTGCTTTAAGATTGCCTTAAAGACTGCAATTTTCCATTCCAGGTGGAAAATGGGCTATTGGATCATATCCTGCATAATAAAAACCAAACAGTATTAATACAAATTAACTAAAAAAGACCTTTATTTAATGACTGTTTTAGAGACAAGTGGAAAAGAAAGAGAAAGGTAGGGACTTCTGCATTGGAAACACCTAATGACACTGCTTCACTAATTTCTAGAAAAGACTCCAGTACTATAGTGATGATGTGGTGTGAAGAATAGAATAGAATTAGAACAAGAATAAGGGCTTTTGCTGGCCCTGTGAGCTGGAGTAAATTGTGTGTTCTCTATCTATGGACTAGCCAGCATAATAACAAGAAAATATTTCATACATTAAAAAGGTGGAGAAAATATATTAAAAAGAGTATGAAATTATTTATATAAATTTTTCCTGCTCCTGACTTTCTGATTATAGAGGTTTTTTAATAGAATAATTTATTTTGAAACAGTTATTCAAACACTACAAATTGATGTATAAATTGACTTTTGTCAGGAGAGTATAATTACATGGCAGCAAATCTTGTATAATTATATTATTCAATCCGGTTCAGCACATAGTTTTACAACAGATGTAATGTGAGCACAATCAGAATTACATCTTCTGTTCTATGTTCTACCCTAATTATAACATTTTTTAGCTTTTAATAACAGCATAATGTGGTAATGCTGCTAGATGACAAACCATACAAGCAAAAGACTAATACAGTAGGTCAGTAAGAATTATGGGAAAGGACAAGTCTATGAATGAATAAAACTTTTTGCAAAAAAGTAAAAATAACAGAACAAATGGTAGCTGCCTCTGGATTTTTATAACTGTGTGCTGGATTTTTCATGAGGAATAATAAGGCTATCATTTCCTCCTGCAACTGGACACACTATGAGTGTGTGTCGGGGGGGTGAACTCTACTTCTGTGCCAGGTTACAAGGGGGCTGTCGTGGTTTAACCCCAGCCAGCAACTAAGCACCACGCAGCCGCTTCCCCCTTCCCCCTCCCAGTGGGGTGAGGAGGAGGAAAGAGGGAAAAAAAAAAGTAAAACTCCTGGGTTGAGATAAGAACAGTTTAATAACTAAAGTAAAATATAATACTAACAATAGTAATAATGAAATATAATCATAATAATAGTAATGAAAAGGAATATAACAAAAAAGGAGGGGGAGGAAGGGAAAAAACAAACAAACAAACAAACAAACAAACCCACCAGTGATGCACAATGCAATTGCTCACCACCCGCTGACCGATGCCCAGTTAGTTCCCAAGCCACGATCCGTGCCGCCCGACCAACTCCCCCCTGTTTATATACTGGGCATGACGTTCCATGGTATGGAATATCCCTTTGGCTAGTTCGGGTCAGCTGCCCCGGCTCTGCTCCCTCCCAGCTCCTTGCACACCTGCTTGCTGGCAGAGCATGGGAAACTGAAAATCCTTAACTTAGGATAAGTGCTACTTAGCAACAACTAAAACATCAGAGTGTTATCAACATCATTCTCACACTAAATCCAAAACACAGCACTGTACCAGCTACTAAGAAGAGAGTTAACTCTGTCCCAGCCGAAACCAGGACAGGGGCATACTGTCCTGCACTTTTTCTTTCCTGATTGGAGCAAAGATCCTTTTTTGTGTTCCTCCTATGCAATGTGAATCTAAAGAGAAAACATGCCACTGATCTGTGGATATGTATAGCAATGGACCAAGTGAGACGAGTGATGGAAGCAGGAGTAGGGGAAAAAAAGAAAAAACAAAGCGGAGAAAAGTAGAAACCTTTTCACCCTCTCTGATGTGGCCCATGTTCTCCTTCCTCATGAGCACCACCTGCCTCACCATGGAATGTGGCAGAGAAGAACCTGTGTCCTTTACAGCTCTCTGCCACCATCATCACGGTGTCCACATCTTGTATTTTCTCCATCTGCCCATGGTTACTAGAGAAGTGGAGGTGTGACACTCTGAGTCCTCCCCCAGCACGGGGTTTGTTGGACTGACCTCCAATCAGGAATGGAGACATTTCCACATCTCTAGTAAGGATTTTATCTGGTGGGATATGGAAGGTGGCTGGATGGTGCCACTGGATGTTTCCTGAGCACTTAATACACAGAATGCTATAACCAGTAAAAGTAAAGACTTGTGTAGTACAGTCAGATGCTTAAAGGAAAGCATAAGGACAAGATAGTTCGTGTGTAATCCTTCAAACTTCTAGCAATTCTGGATTGAATATACTTACAATTCAACCTTCAAAATATTATGGGTCATTTATTTACTAGGTAAATAAATGCATCTTTTTTTCTCTTCTTTTTGAGGTGCCTAATTTCTCTGAGTATTTAATAATAACTATTACTAAAACAAAAGTTCTTTTCCTCAAAATTATGGCCAATACTGAAAGTGGTAAAAGTCCAAGACAGCAACAGCTGAATTTCTTCATCATCCTTTCCTACCCCCTCAATTCTCCTGAAGGGAAAGGGCCCTTATTGTGCAAACCCTCATTCCAAATTAACTGCTTGTATTGGATCTGTTTGCTATGGTTTGGTTACCAATAACAGAAGAGAAGAGTCACACAAAAGCACACACACAACTAACTAATATTGTATCTTTCTGTATAAGATGAAACTGTAGTATATTGAAAACAGGGAGTTTAAAGAGTGATTTCCCATTCAGCTTTCCCCACAACTCCACTGCTTTTTTCTTCCTGGTAATCCTTTAAGATGGATACGACTATGATTCACAGTCTTTAATTGGATGAGCAATTAGAAATTTGGGCATTCATCTTTATTTATCTGAACTCTGCAAAACTGACCTGGGATTTGCTAGAGAATTGGATGTCTTGGGAAATTTCCTATCTTCACTTGGGCATGTATATTACCGATGCATGGATGTCTCCTGAGGGTTTTTTTTGAGAGTCTGATGCTCGGATTTATTCATATTTGGAAAAGGAATCATTTTAAAGTTAGTCTAAAATTCATGAGAATTAGAAATGAAATTAAAAAGGAGGATAATAGGCCAGCATGAGGTTTTAATTAATCTTTGTCTTACCCCGGGATGTGGAAAATGTCAATTTGCACTAGTTCCGTGAAGGATTAAGACCAGTAATATGTACAGCCCATTTAGCTTTGAAATAAAGCATAAAGAAAATAAAAATGAGAACTTTTAATTCAATGTGACACTGAAGGGGAAGAGAATTAAACAGCTATTAAATGGAGCTGGCTCAATTACCACCACTGGAGGTGACCCTAACAAAATACAGCTGGTTTTACCAGACACCATTTATATCCCCAAGCCACATTCAGAGCAATGTTTGCCAAAATGAGAATTCAAACAAATGTCTGGAAATCTTCTGTGGACTGCCGTGCAGTCCAGAACATCCCATTTGTTCCACTGAAACATCAAAAAAGATTGGGGAAGAAGCCAAATGAGTTAACTGAGGAGATTCTGGCTTTGTGTCATCCATACTTCATATCTTGTACCCCTGAGTATAGATCCAGCTGTAAACAGGATGAGAAGGAAACTGGGACTGGATGTATGAGATCTATAGCTTATGAGGACCTAGCAGTAATTTGGGTTCAGAGAGTGGACAGGGAGCTACGTTTGCAACACTGTATGTGAAATGAGCCTCATGCCCAGATCCAGAAAAATATTTATGCTCATCTCAGCCAAAATTTCCCTATTCCCTTGGTTTAGTCATTAGAGAAATTTGATCATCTCTAAAGAATTAGTAAATGTGTTGAAGGGATTAAGACATTAGGCAGAACTTTATTACTATTAATAATAAAAAACTAACTGATATGGGGAAAAGAAATCTGAAATAGGATTTAAGTCATCAGCACATGTGGATTTGGTCTGCCCATGGTCCTTCAGTCTGAAGCCCAAGCCTTCTTTTTGAATCCTCTACTGATTCTAAGTATTGCAACCTTTCACTTTCAGTAAGTTACTTCCATTCCACTCTTCAGGAATTTGGGCTCTAAACATTTCCCTTCCTTCATGAAACAGGGAACAGAGGGAAAACTCTTTCTAAGAATAAGTGCCAACTTTTTCCTCCACCTAGCTACTAACCTTCCAAACAAATGATATAGACCTACTCTCATGTACTTCAGACCCTCCCAACCCATATTGAAACTGCCAGCAGATGCACTCTTACACCCAAAAGACATCAGACTACAAGACTTTAGAGGGTGTTTGGTGGTATCATGAAATATCCTGCTTTGGAAGAATAAAATCTGAAAAGTTCCCTCCTCTCTCCCTTCCTTCTGTTTGAATAGTACCTTCCACCCTTCCAAGATTACCTACACACATCCTCTTAACTTTAAGGCAAATTTCTGGCTGCAGAAATGACAGTGACAAAAGCTATACAAGACTCAGTAGAATCAATCTCACAAATACGGTTTTGCTGTTAGTTTCTTTAGACATGTTATCATCCTCTTTTTTCTTTTTTTCCTAGATGAAGAAAGTGAAATCCGCTCTTTATGGGTTATTCAAATGGTCAGAAGGTCCTGGGCAGCTTTTGTATACATTTTCCCTTTAACATCTCCAGTAAAGAGAACTTTTTTTTTTTCCCCCCAAATACCATCTTCACTCACTAATTAAGTAATTAGAAATGCCAAATAACAAAGAGGGTAAAAGGGGAAACACAAGGAATCAAAATGTGTTATACAGTGTAAAAGACTGATTAGAAATATGAAAAATATCAGAAGAAAATGGATTGGGGAGTGTAAGAAGAATGATTATCTGGAAAATTTAGTAAGAAGTAGAGAAATTGAGCAATGAAATGGGATGATCACTAGATAAGGATGACAAAAACTGTTTATAGGGATGTGCAGAAGGCAGTAGGTCATCTCACACTTAGCTGATAGACCTCCTCTGGGGCAACAGGAGTAATGGGAGCTCATTGGAGTAAGAACTGTATTCTTACTGATTTCTTGCAGAATCTGAAAGAATCTGTTTGACTACAGACTACAAACTGCTGGTCAAGGTCACAGAGGAGAAATTCATCAGAACAATGAAGCAGCAAGGTAGCAACTCTTACTCAGGAAGTTCCTCAGCAGCAAACCACTGGAGGCCGGGAGAGCGCTCAGAGAAAGTATCATATAGGATGGCCTTTCTGTATACAAGGTACCAAGTTACATGCCTCTTTGGTCCAATTCACCTGCACTCATATGTTATAATTTATTTTGGCACTGAAATAAATACCGTAATGTCATGTCTAGAGCAAAACAAGTGGACTTTTTCTTATAGATCTAGTAACTGGCACTTTCTCCTTTTTACAACCTCTTGTGTATAGTAGAAAATTATTTATTATATATTTGATGAATTTTCATGGTATTTCAATAAAGCATTAATCTGATTTTGTTATACTGTTCCTTCAGCTCTTATTTGCAAATTTATGTGCATTCTTGAATTATATAGTCATGTATAATTTGTGTTTTCTTTTTTCTGTTCTTTTTTTCCCAGTCTACCCATCAATTCAAGAAATATTTAGGAACAATATTGCCTCCACATCCATTTAGCTCCACTGGGCTGTGCATTTGAGGATCCACTTTAACAAAAACATTGCTAATTGGTAATAGACTCTTATAAACCATGACCGCATTTGAGAAGATGGAACATTGAGGACATTTAAGGTTATGAAAGCCTCTATCAGTTCTTCCTCTTTCATAATAAATACGTCTCCACAGTAGAAATTAACAAAAAAAAAAAAAAGAGAGCTTCTACTTTTTTGTCCTAAAAGGCCTTGGAATCATAATAATTTGAATGCTATTTTTAAATGTGCGTACTTAGATTATAACATGATACCTGCAGGAAGTCAGGTGGTATTTTAATCTCATATAAAGCTGTTGACATCAGTAGAGACATTTAAATAATAACTACTCAGCATGAGCAAGAACAATCTGGTACAAAGAAGTGATTTATATAATGGAAAACAAGGTACTTTATTTGAAATTGGAGATGTACAGGTGGGCAGGAATTCAGGAAACAGTTTTATTGTTCTTAGTGAGGCTTTAGGGCAGAAATTTCCATCTCACTTCTGCTTGTGACTCCACTTTCAGTAAAAAAAAAACCATCCTAATTTATTTCAAGCTTGGGAGCCATTTAGGTCATGGTCCAACCTTTAATAATCTCTTCTCTAATGTGTTAACATAAATAGCTTGATCCCATACTACACTTTGACTCCACATGAAAGCCACTCCACAAACCTAGCACTGCATCTTCAACTCCATTTTTCAAATTGCACTGGAAAGCTTAACTGAAGATGAAAGCTTAACTGAAGATTTTTAAATACTTGTCCTTGTCCTGCTGTTGTCTAAGGAGCCAGTGAACTATATCTTTCCAATCTTGCAGCCATTTGCTTTAAAAAAAGGTGGTTTTGTGCTTTCATTACATATATATTTAAAAAAAAATAATATCACAATATCAAGCATTATGACAGATCTCTGCACTTGAAACATGTTTCAATTCTATGCCATGTCAGGACAATTTCACTCTTTATGAATAAGGCTGATTGAATTAATATATGTCAAACATCTAACTGACACCAGTGAAATTTTTAGTGTTTGCTAAACGTTGATTGCATGTAATGCCTAAGGTAAATAGAAATAAAGCAGCCTTTTGGTTAAGCTGCCCAAACTGAAGCAATCTACCATCCTATATGTACATGTTGAAGTCTACATTCAGATTCTCTCTGTTTCCAAGCTTTGAAAACTGCCCAGGACATACGCCTTTATCACTCATAAAATAAAAAATTATGATTTCTTCTTCAAAAATGCAAGTGTTATGAACATTCACAATGAATATTAGACAATGTATTTAAATACAAATTTAACATAATTTTTAATCTGAAATCAAGGTAGTATCTCCGCTCCTTTATTCCATCCATGTTCAAGGGCTACCTCAGTTTGATGCACAGTCTCTCTATATGCAAATTTTTTTTTTAAACTAATTGTTAGAGAAGTGCATAATGTCATCTAATCCACAAATAAAAATAATACATTACAAAATAGTCTCATCTTTACATTAAAACCAGCCGAGTGCAGATCTATTCTACCATATGAGACCAACATGGTATATTTTAAAATACTGAACAAATTAAATTTGGTTTCTTAGCAGAAACAGGGTACAATTTCTCAATAATTAGTTGCTTTGTAATCCAGAAATGATTTATCCTGTTATCTTTACTGTTATCTTATCTCCTCATTTTGAAGGAATATTGATATGGATGTTTTGGAAGGAACTTCTACTTCCACCATGGGAGTTAGGGTATTGCTTGCTGTCCAGCTGTTGTAAATTCTTATTGTTGGTCTATCAGCTTCTCTTCTTCATTTCTCATTATTCAATCCACCTTCACCTTCCTTTCCTTTCTTGTGAGTGGCGTATGTAGTTCTCTGCTCTCATTTATGGCTTCAACACCACCTACTTTGCACCTTACCTCCCCCTGAGGTCTACCCTTCCTAAAGGCTTGTCTGAATGTTTGCTGAATTCAGAGACAGTCTGTACACTTCAGCAGGAGGTAGCTAAGCAGAGCTGAGAAAGCATTACCAGATAATACCTTTTCTTGAATCATAACCTATCCAAGCCTCTAACACTGTGTCTATGCCCCAGTAGAGAGCAAAGCTTAGCACAACTAGATCTACAAGGTACCCACATCCTAACCACATGTATGCACATAGGCTGGGTGCGTAGACCCAGGTGTACTTTACAACACACTAAGATCTTAAGCAACAAGTTAAGCCACTAATCATTGCCTTCCATCTATGCTGCAAAGTGATCCTGGACTGTGTCAGGCATGAGTCTTAGGGCCACATTCTTTACCCAGAATCAAGCCTTACCTTATAAGCAGACTTGCAGATGTAGGCATATCCTAAATACGAAGGATGTTTAATCAGCTGTAAGGAAAACCTGCATGAAATGCTTTTGTCATATGCTTTCCACTTTGTATTTTCCTAAGAAAGTTGTCCTTTAATGAGTATTGGATGCTAATTATGAAAGGACAATTTTGGATTCAAAAACACAAGTCAGAAATGTGGTTCCAAAAATCACATTTGCACGCAGTAAGGGTAGGAAAAACAGTTTTGCTACGTAAGTTATTCTTGGTTTTTATCTGTATTATCATATGAGAAGAGGCTGAAAGAGCTGGGACTGTTCAACCTGCAGAAGAGAAGGTTCAGGTGGATCTTATCCCTGTGTATAAATACCTGATGAGAAGGAATGAAGGAGAAGGAACCAGACTCTTCCCAGTAGTGCCCACTGACAGGACAAGAGGCAATGGGCACAAATTAAAACACATTAAATTCCATCTGAACACAGAAAAACCACTTTTGAACTGTGAGCATGCTCAAACACTGGAAGAGGTTGTGTAGAGAGGCTGTGAAGTCTGTATCTTTGGAGATTTTCAAAACCCGACCTGACACGGTCCTAGACAACCTGTTCTAGCTCATCTGCTAGATGAGCTAGACTAGACGATCTCAAGAGGTCCCTTCCAAACTGTTGTGGTTTAACTCCAGCCAGCAGCTAAGCACCACACAGCCACCCACTCACTAATCCCCAGTGGGATGGGGGAGAGAATCAGAAGGGTAAAAATGTGAAAATTCATGGCTGGAAACAAAGATAGTTTAATAGGTAAAGCAAAAGCTGTGTGCACAAGCAAAGCAAAATAAGGAATTCATTCACTATTTCTTATTGGCAGGCAGGTGTTCAACCACTTCCAGGAAAGCAGGGCTTCATCAGGTGTATCAGTTACTTTGGAAGACAAATGCCTTAACTCCAAATGTCCCTCCCTCCCCTCAGCTTTTATTGCTGAGCAGAGTGCCGTTTGGTATGGAATACCCCTTTGGTCAGTTGGGGTCAGCTGTCCCAGCTGTGTCCCCACCCAACCTATTGCACACCTCCAATCTATTCACTGAGGGGGTAGAGTGAGAAACAGAGAAGGTCCTGATGCTGTGCAAACACTGTTCAGCAAAAGCTAGAACATTACTGTGTTTTTGGTATTGTTTTGGTCACAAATCCAAAATAGAGCACCATATGAGCTGCTATGAAGAATATTAACTCTATCCCAGCCAAAACCTGTGCACGACCTCAATGATTCTGTGGTTACCATAGTGTATATCCTCCCCCCTCTACTTAGAGCGAGGCTTTCTTTGTAGTATGCATTATAAAAGCATGTAATAAGGTCTTTACTGGAAGACTTCTTACTCTATAGATTAATTAAGAGGCTGCTGTCAGTTAAACTAAGCAGTTAAACACACGGCTAACAACAGACTTCAGGCCAATTTTTCAAAGTGCAATCACATTCTAAAAATCAAGAGAAATTTCTAGGGTAAAAATAAACAATGTGAATGAGAGTAAATACATTCATCAATTTTTAACTTCTGTGACTGCTGAGCTCAGTTTTCACATAGGTATGTCTAAATTTGCACACATATTCAACCACTTGAATAATCTGAAAGAGGGGATTTTACTGCAGAAAATTCACTGCAGAAGAGTCAGAAATGGGAAAAGGATAACCCAGTTGCATATCTTTTTCTCCATACTTTCTCTAATGATTTATATTCCCTCACTAAAGGAGATATACTTGCCAAGAACCACTGCATTGAACAATGTGTGGACTCCTTTTATAACAACTGAAGAGGGGGAACAGGTCAGTCATTAGAGTGAATAAGACCCTCATTGATTTTAATTGAATCCCATTGATTTGTATAGAAGATAATTAGTTTGAATTGACTTTTATTGATTTGTGCCTAATTGGACTCAATAAAAACCCAGTGATTTGCATTGAACAAACTAAATTGCACTGACTAATTGGACTGAACTGAAACTCATTGAAGTGAAGAGTGTTCAGTGAAATGAGCAAAAAGCTAGCTATTGCTTTTAATAAGACTCCTATGCTGCTGATGAGCGCCTGCTGAAATCTGAGTGAATCCAGAAAAATATCATTATTAAAGACCATCTCTGAAAAAGAGAGGGTTGTTTGCACATGACTTGTGATTATCTTCAGCTGTTAGTTTATTTCATTTTTTTTTTTTCCTCCTGCCTCAGGGTCTTGCCTTAGTGCCAAAAAGCAGAAATTCCATTTTATGACTTTGAAGAGTGTTGTAACAGAGCCAGAGGACAGTAAGAGACTCAGTCTCTGATAAATCCACCTTGCAGATGTAACCCTCTTCACAGGTGTCATTAAGAATGAGTCTAACCAAAGAGGGGTATTATTAAAACATCCAGACAGGACCTGTAGACCCCTATCTTGCTTTCTCCATTTTGCAGATGGTTCACTATACTCATATATCAAGGTATGTGCCTTGCAGCACAGAGCAGGGTAGCTTAAAGGAGTTTTGGCACACCTGTCCTCATGAGAGGTTATCAGATGTAGCTGGAGCATGATGAATCCTGTAAGCAATTTGATGGGGTTGTTGAAGTTATTGAATATATCTTTAGTTAGGATTACCAACACAGAGTGAGGGTAGCACCCTCCACCAGAAATCAGTGATTTCTTTGCTTATTGACACTTCAGAATATATAATGTTGTCAGTCAAGGCTATGCAGGCTGTGGTTGTAGGGCTGGATTCAGCCCGAAATACAGTCCTCTTCAGCTTTTGAGTGATTCTGAACCCACCCTATTTTGCTCAGTACAAGAATGCAGAAGCCACTGCTATACTAGACTTCATCATGGTTGGTTCGGGAAGGTGCCTCAAAACAGATAGTTATTCAAACTGTGAAAACCCTGTGGGCCTATGTTTTAGGCTGGAAATCACAAGCTACAGTAGTGGTGGTAGTCTTCACTACACTCCTCAATCTAGTAGGGGAATAGACAATCCAACAGCTAAAAGATCATCATTCTCTAACATTTTGAAGGAGAAACATAGAATATTGGAAAGGAAGGGACTTCCTGGGCCACCAAGTCCAGTGTTTCGCTGTCCCAGGCATGCATCATGTGATCCCTTTTATAAATCTAATATCTTCAGCATAAAACTCTAGCTTTTTACCCATATTACTCTTACCAGAATATTTTTTTAAGTCTTATTTCTTCCATGGGAATCAACTTCTGTCTTTCAGTATCTGTCTATTCATAGACACTTTACAGCAGCTATGTAAAAACATTGTCCTTTAACAGTACTTGTCTCTCACTACTGTTTACTGCCCTGGCATATTTATAGATCCCAGGTATATTCCTTAACAGTCTTTGTTTTATTATGCTAAATAAGCCAACCTCTTTCAGTACACTCTCATGAGGTATGTTTTTTCATTTCCTGTGTACAATCACTTGTCTCAATACCTATTCTAGCCTGATTTGCCTTTTTTTTTTTTACTTACACGACTGACCAGAACTGTGTTACACAGATACACAGACTGTTAAAAGAAATAAATAAAGAAACAAACAAACAAACAAACAAACAAATTTGTTGGGATTCTGGCAGATGGTAATGACACAATAATTAAATTTGCCCAAACAGAATGGTCAGTTGCTGTCTGATGGTGATGGGAATCTCTGTTGCAAGGGTACTTGCATCAGTATCTTCATTTGAATCAAGAAAGATGTCCCAAACCACTGCTTTGCTCAGTTCATACAATCCAGATGGCCAGACTCCAACATGATCACCCCAGTACATACGTAACTCTTGGCTGTTGATACACCTTAAATGCATACAAAACATGTCTTGAATGTCTTAACTGCATACAAAAGACTGCCCTACACAACCAGTTCTGCAAGAAAATATTTCTATTGTCTATTTACAGCTGTATTATCTATGCACAACACTCCTGCAGCAGGAATGATGTACGCAAGTCTTCGGGATAGTTCACCCAGGAGTTTACCCAGCCCACCTAGACGTACAAATTGGACCTGATGCAGCACGAGTTGACTCAGGTGGAATTTATAGAACTGTTTGAAATTCCCATCTGAACAGCTCCTGTAACAATCAGTCCAATACCTAATTGTGAAGGCTGGGTCAGTCACCTAGTTTTGACTTTTCATATTGTTTCAAGGCAGTCGATTATCTCGTCTATGCAGATGCCTGTCCAGGAACCTCTTGGACCACGCCATTAAGACTGTAAGTGCACTGGGTGTGCACACAGGCACAGCTCTGACACACAGCTACTCCACTGTCATAACTAAAGAACAAACTTCATTTTCATAATTATTACTCACTTATAACTTAAGTCCCATAATTCCTGCCACAACTGCACAGAATATTCCAATAGAGGTTTTACTGGAAAATGGCATAAAGACTTTGGTATTTCTACAGAAATTTCATCCTCAGATAAAAGGAAGGACCATTTTTTTTTTTCCACAATTACTTCACATTGACCTGTCCATATTCATCCTTTGATGAGCTAAAATGGCAGCATTTTTCTCAATCATATACAGCTAATGAATTATATAGAAGGAATGTTGCTATTAGAATCCATGTTCAAGAAACACTTTTGTTAGGAAATACAAATTTACAAGAGATATCTTGGTCTCCTGTATTCATACATTTCTTGAAAAAAAATCACTGAATTTTCATAATAGATCATGTTAATTTTTTTAAAATGAAAGTATGAAGTCCCCTGTTCCAAGTGACTTCTTATTTGAAAATATAGGGTAATTATTTGTAGAGTCTATGACATTGGATCAAAGCAATGATTGTCTGTGCTGAACTTTGTAAGACCATCAACCTTTGAGACTAATTCAAGAATGGAAAAAAAATGTCATTCTCTCAAAAGAGAAGCCAATGATCTAAAGATCTTTTTGATCTAAGGATCATAATGGCCTATTGAGGCCATAATACCAATGAGAAAAGAAGGGACTTAAAAGTATTTTTTCTGTTTTCCAAAGCAGATGTGTTCATGTCACACAGGAAAGATGATGGTAGTGAGTGGACTAGCTGTTATTAACTTCATTATTCATCACTGTTAGTATTTAGTCAACTGCAAAGTGTTTTTTTCACCAGTTCTCGAGTGTCTTATTAACTCTATATTTTAATCTATAACTGAATAGATTTCTAAACGTGTTTGGCTTTCACTTTACCCCAATGTCCTTTACCCCATAAAGCAGACTTAAGCAGCTAATATATAAAAGATTCATGATAGTAATTTCTTTAGTATGTGTTAATAATGCGTGTGCTGATCCAGAGGTCTATTAATTAGGGACTACATAGATGAGCGTAAATAAGGGTTATCACAAACTCACAGACCTCTTGGACAGTCTCCTGGAATTGATTAACCACTTGCTAAGTCTTCACAAACTATTTCTAAGCATATCTTTAATATAACACAAACATATTTCTAGCACTGGTTTTTTTCTAGATTTGCTTTAATGACTATTACTTTGTCATCAATGAATCATTTCAAATATCATCTATTTCTGCCATAATATGGCAGTGATTTTTTATCCAGCTTTTAGGATCATCTTGTGCATCGCTGCCATTTATCTTCACTCTCAGAATCTATGCGGTTACCAGTGTCCTTTATTACATTGATGTAATTGCACACAGATTTGCTCATCAGTAGAAAAGTGCTTTTCTTGAGTCAATTTTGAGTTTAAATTAACCATTGTGTATTTCGTTCTAATTTCTTAATTTCATGGCTAGCTTTTGCCTATGATTTAACATTACAGATGATGATGATGATGTTTATTATTATTATTATTTATTTGGCATGCAGCTTTCTGTGCTTCACTGAATTTCTTTGATTTTCTTGGAAGGGAGTGCGAGTGGGGAGAGAAATCTTTACATTAAGCCAGTTTTAGTTCAGAAGTGCAACAGAGGAGTCATTTTCATCCAGAGTCATTCCTGTATATAGGATTCATGTCTAATTTTCTGGAGTGCTGATTCTTTGTATTGAAAGCAAGCAATTGCAGGCACCTGACCACACACATTAAAGACTGCTGTGCCTTAGAATGAGAGATGAAAGCTTGTGATTTCAAACACATAAAAGCATTCGATGTGGGCACACTTGAGAAAGCCGCAGAAGTTTTGCCAGTGGAGTATTATTTGTGCTGTTTAGGCTGGTATGTAAGAGCATCATTACAAAACAAAATAAACCCAGAAGAACCCAACTCATCTCCTGAACCTTCGTTGCTTGGCTATTTGATGATTCAAAAGCAATCTTGCAAAACCACAAAGAAGAGATCTGGGAGAAAAGAGCTACACTTTGCCTTCTGGAAGGTGATGCCTTGTTGCTCACCTTCCAGGAAAACCAAGCAATGCAGGGAAAGGTGGTCCTGCAAAGTCATCTTTGTGCTTAGCAAGCGCCATGGAAAACAATCAGGAGTTTTTTTGTCAGTGGTTACCCTTTTCAGCTCATCACCAAAGGCCACAGCAGTGAGCCATTGTGGGCAGAAGGAATACTCCAGATTACCTGTGGACAATTCACTGCAGCCAGAGTGTTGTGAAAGTACTTTTTTTCTGTCTCAGTCACAACAAGAACTTCATAGGACTGGGGTATGCTTCATTTACTAAATCAAATGCTACTCAATAATAAATGCCCACCATCCCTTTAGAAAAAGTTATCATCAGACATCTCAACAGATAGAGTCCATTGAACCCTAATACAAAGCCCTTTGAAGCCAATACTGCTCTAGCTTGTGATGGGTTTCTATTCAGGCCTAACTTTAATATCTGTAAACACAGATCCTTTTTGCTAAAATTATTGCTGTCTGTTTACTATTTCTTTTACACACTTATGCCTTCTTCTGGAAATCTAGCAAAAAAATATATGTTTCTGCTGTATCCCACAGCCCTTCTCTTCTTCCATCCATTTTCTAGACTCTTCCTACCTTTCTGGCCCATGAGTTTCACCTCTTTTTCTATAAACATATAAAGATTCTGACACATTTTTTGCCATGATTATATAAGTGTTAAAAACACAGACGAAAAATCTTACATACCCATGGTTCTCTCTTCTTCCTTTCCTTCTCTCTCTTGCCCACTTTCTCATCTTGCTCATCTGCCATATTTCAGCATAAATTTCTCTCTTTTCCTTTTGATGCACTCTGACCTCTCTGTTTCCTGGAAGATTCCCCCAATGAGCAGCTTCCACCTCACCTCCCTTGCTGTCTTTTCATAGCTTCTGTTTTCTCCAAATTTTTAGGATCTTATATCCTCCTAAGACATCCCTCATATGCCCTGTGCCCTTTGCTCCTCTCAGTCCTTGAAAAATCCCTCCTCTTCCTCCAAATAGGATTGGAGTAGAAAATAGGAGAAACCTGAAGCAGTTGTTTCTGCCTCTTCTTCGCTTCCCTGAGGTGCAGGAGACTGAAAGAAAGTGAATAAAAGAGCGGTCTGCACAAAAGAAAGACAGATCACCTTAGAAGGAGCAGCGTGGAAGGCCAGAGGTCCTGTTTTGGGCTTTCAGATGGGGAGAAAAGAATAGAAGAATGAAGGTAAAAGCAACAGCTTTTACTGCCTCCTTATGGGGCAGAGAATAGACGTCACCTGTCATCATGGCTCATCCGCCCTGCTTTAGCTCTTTGAATGCCACTACAATCCAAATAAATAAAAGTTGTTACACGTTCTAACTTACACTGATCAAGAGGAATGATCTTTCATAGCACGTACATGCTAGTCCCTGGAGCACTTAACACATTTAATTTCAGACTATGCTATAGTCAGGCACAATTATCTTTTATGTGACAGAAAAATTCGCAAGCTATGTCTATATTATCAATTATTAAACTCAGACAATTAGAAACACATTTAGCAGATCCTGCATGCATCCATTTCAGAGTCCCTGTATACCTGCTTTTACCCGGGGAGAAAAAAAGATCTGAATTGGAACCTCCATTAAAAGGACAACATGCCTTTAGCATTTTCTTAACCTCTAATTGCAATGTCATCCACTATAACCCCTCAATATAAATTTTTAAAGCATATTTCCTTCCCTTTCTTATTACATTTCAGGACACTTGGGAGAGGAAAGATTTCTGTGTGTCTCTTCAAAAGATAAGCATAATAGCTTGGAATTGAATAATGGAAAATTTGAGCTAGAAAAAAAACTCTAAAAGATGAAATTTAGTTTATGTGTTGCCTTCTTGGGTGGGCGGGTGTTCCTTACTTTGGCTAATAGATGGAAAAAAAAAATTAAGAAGAAAGCATCTCTGTCTATAAAACCTGTTGGCCCATGGATACGTCTATGGCTTCTCAAAGGAAGGCACAGAATCCTGGGACACTTAAAACCAGCAAAGAAAAAAAAATTGAGAAAATATATTGCACAGAGAAGCTTTTCAGGTTAGGCAGCCTACTGTGATTCTAAGAATAGTTACCTGTTGTTGTGTTTGAATGATGATGAATCAGAGAAGGCCAAAAATTAGTGAAGCCAAAGAAAATTAAATAATTACCAGGAGAAGAAATTCTGCACAGCCTTCTCTCTAAATCAGCTAGGAAAACAGGCTAACCACTGCTTTCAAGATGCCTCTTGTCTTGAAAGGTTTTCTTTTCCTAAGATCACGCCTGCAATCAAAGAAAACCTAAAATCGTCAAGGTCTTGGAATAATAAGAGTTCTTCATTAAAACTAGTTGAATATAACACATAAAAAATATCTAGTTACCATGGGAAAGACAAGGAGATGCTGATGCTGAGAGGAGATGGTGATCCTTGTTTCTTCTAGAGAACTTTCCAGGTTCTTTGAAGGGAAATTCCAACAAGGTGTAAGTAATGCCCCAACTTCCAGCCCTTCTGTTAGTTTTGCACTTTGTTCCAAATACTTTTGTTCCTTTAAAGAGCTAATAGATAATACTTTCTTTGGAAGATAATACTTTGTTTCTGCATCACTGAAAGCATGTTATCACAATTTTCTAAAAGGAAAATGCTGTAGGGTCCAATTACCCCTGCTGGGCCTGCTGAAATGGCCATCTCTTATGCAACTTTAGAGCAGCTAAAGAATACCAGTCACGAAAGGTAAAGGCTGAAGACTGGATGCACATCACAGTACATCTACTAAGACCTTGAGAAAGGGTGGAAGGGCAACTAGTTAGTAAATGAGACTATGTGCATACTTTTTTTTTTTTATACATATTATAAATGTTAAGGTGATTGCAAAAGAAGAAACAGATTCGGAAAATATAGCAGCTAGTTTCTAGTGCCCCCTTCTGCTATTGGTGACGCTCCTATTTTCTAAAGCATAATTAAGCCCATTGTGCACCTGAATTTGTTTTCATGGCAGATCTGAATGTAATTTGGCTGGATTGTAATACAGCACATTAAGTCTGTTTGAAGATGAACGAGACTTAAATTGCTGAAATGTACACCTCAGTTTTTCATCTGCTTTTTTTTTTGTTGTTTGCTTGCTTGTTTTGTTTGTTCAATTCCAATTTTGTTTTTCAGATGATACGCACATGCAGAATGCTACCAAATCTTAATGATGAGTGGCTTGTGCTTAACCAGGTGCTTTACAATGTTTAAAGCAATAGCTTTACTTTTGCAGCGCTGAAACAAAACTCACCTTTAACATAAAAATGGATTCAGGTACTTTGGGAAAGGAGCAAATGTTTACCAAACAGGTTCATACTTCAGACAATCTTTTTGGAAAGTATTGGCCTAAAGCCAAACAACACGTATCCCTGAGCTAAGTCAAACATTTCAATTTCCCTGTTCACTGCTATAGGTATGTACAAAGAACATTTGGTGGGCGTAGGCTCTAGATAGATAGTCTAGATAAGTGAACCCTTATAATCATATAAAGTGAATCCTACTGACTTCAACATATCTCTGTTGTCAGAGAACTCTTCAACTCAGCGGCCCCACCATAACAGGCATGTAAAAATCCTTCCTGACTTCTTGGGAAAATCTGTGTGCGGCTGTAAAGCACTTGCACATTACAACTACAGGATTATGTAAGAAAACTTGTCTTCTTTTCAAGGAAACACAGAACCTGATTCCACCTTAATTAAAGACGCAGCTTTTCTTTGTTGCTTTTACTGTAGAGCTAGGATGGAGTTCAGCTCCAGTTAAAGACCCGTAAGTGTAGATGCCTACCTGTAGGTGTCTGAACAGTACGTAGAAATTCAGTCTGCCCTGTACTAAATAGCAAGGCCTCCTCAAGGTTCATAAGGATAGGGTATCACTCCTGGTTGCAAATCTCCCAGCAGACCTGTTCATATCTGACAGCTAAGTGGATGCCTTGGATGCACTGTGATATCTCAAATGGCACTAAATGCCTATGTTTGGGGGGGGGGGGGGGAAAGGGAAAAAAAAAAAAATCAAGTCCATCCCGGTTAATCAACAAACTAGATCTTTGCACACTGTAACGGGAATTTAGACATCTCACTCATATGTAGACACCTATATACAGAATCCTACAGGGAAGCACCTTGATCTTGAGCTAAATCTCATACTGACTGTGCTGAATGGGTAATGCCTGTAGGACGGAGCCTCAGAAGGAACTATCATACGAAGATCACCAACTACATTACAATAATTAAAAAACCAAATCAACCAACCAAACAAAAAAACCCATTATATATATCAGCAGGAAAATTCAATATGCTACTTATAGGGAGTCTAAAGAAAATAAAATTATCCACTACTGTCAGTATTACATTGTTAGTGCAGATACAGGCCATGACTCAGGCATTTGAAGTTTGACTAATGCAGTTAAGAGGACTGTACTATTTGCACAGTCCAGGAGCTTTGAGTGAAACAAAGAAGAGGGCTGGCATACACTGCTACCAGTGTGCGTAACTCACAGTGACTGCACCACTACTTTCACTGTCGCAGACAACCCCTGAAGTGATACACTACGGAAGAGGCTCTTTGGTGAATCAGTAGGACTCTCAGGAACCAGTTCATGCATTAAAAGAGACAGTTCTAATCCTTTACAAAAAACCTTCTGGAAATAATTTTTTTCTGAGCTGGAAGGACATGGGCCTGATGATCCAACACAGTAACTGCATCTTTAATTTAGAATGCCCATTTATCTGGACCAGAGTGTTTTATTCATGGAGAACTTGAATCCACAAAGCCCTGTGCTCATCACTGAAACCCATTCATGCTTCATTAACTCAGCAGAACCATTCGAGGGTATACAGTTAGGTAAATGCCCAGCTCCAGACAGAAGTCTGGGGTTTGTAAATAAATGCTCAGACTTTTACTAAGGGTAGCAGGAACAATAAAAGTCCCTTGTTCATTTGAGATTTCTATCTTTAGTCTGGTCTCCTGCAGCGCAGGAATTCTGGATATAAATTATCTTGGTCATGATAGATTACGATGCATGGTACCCCCAGGCTATGCCTTTGTTGCCCATTCATGCTAAATATACTGCAGCAGAATTAATTTATCTGGTTTGTTTGCTTTTGCTTTTTTTTTGCCTTTTTTTTTCCCCGAGAGAAGGCATTCTTACAAATTATTGACAACCAGTTATAAATGATTTCATGTCTCAAGACCCTCTGCTTCCAACATCCAAGGAACTTGGAGGAGTGATTTATACTCAGTTGTGCTGGTTTTGGCTGGGATAGAGTTAATTTTCTTCATACTAGCTAGTATGGGGCTATGTTTTGGATTTGTGCTGGAAATAGTGTTGATTGATAATACAGGGATGTTTTCGTTAGTGCTGAGCAGTGCTTACACAGAGTCAAGGCCTTTGCTGCTTCTCACCCCACCCCACCAGCGAGGAGGCTGGGGGTGCACAAGAAGTTGGGAGGGGACACAGCTGGGACAGCTGACCCCAACTGACCAAAGGGATATCCCATACCATAGGACGTCATGCTCAGCATATAAAGGTGCGGGAAGAAGAAGGAAGGGGGGGACGTTTGGAGTGATGGTGTTTTGCCTTCCCAAGTAACTGTTACACGTGCTGGAGCCCTGCTTTCCTGGAGATGGCTGAACACCTGCCTGCCCATGGGAAGTGGTGAATGAATTCCTTGTTTTGTTTTGCTTGTGCATGCAGCTTTTGCTTTACTTATTAAACTGTCTTTATCTCAACTCATGAGTCTTCTCACTTTTACTCTTCTGATTCTCTCCCCCATCCCACTGGCGGGAAGAGAACAAGTGGCTGTGTGGTGCTTAGTTGCCAGCTGGTGTGAAACCACGACACCAAGGACCTTGAAGCAAATGGAAAACTACAGTGTTAAATCTGCTGACAGGGAGGAACTGCTTCCATATTTTTATTAAGTTATCAGGAAGTCCTTTAAATTTTCAACAGGATGTGCTTTCTGATTAAGCAGGTTAGCAAAAGAAAGACAGACTCTAATGAATCAATCTCAGTGTTTCTTCCTTGCATGGCAACTAATATAGATTTCTCTGTTGTGTTCACTTAGCTGGCTGAGCTGATTGCATTTTGGGTTGATGAACTGGATCTTTCAAAACATTTAAATTGGAGGGGTAATGAGGGAGTCAGAGCTAAGATTTTCATGCAACTCATAGCATGGCAAGAGTGTAGGTAGATGAAATAAAGGCTCCAGCAAATTTGCTGGCAAAATTCTCACTCTCTTCTTTGTTTCTGGGATTTTAGTTGATACTCTCCAAGACTGGCAGTATCCAGGGGCAAATTCATCCTCGGGAGGCCTCTCTGATTAAAACTAGAGCTCATTCCACATTAGTGGGGATGGAAGGTCCTTTCCCATTACCATCAATAGTACTTGCATATTTGCGACCAGGAACATCTTGGAACTGAGACTCCCGGATATAAAATCAGTGGCCTAAATAGTTACTTTGATAAAGAGAAAAACATTTTTAATATGCTCTTTGACCAAGGCTTCTGATCTACCAGTGCCATCAATTCCTTTCCATTTTCAAGGGGGCTTTCTAGGACAAATGTAAGGATGAAAAGGACACGTTAAATGTTGCAGTCCATCCGCAAATAGAGCTACTCTCTCTGGTGTAAGTTAGAGGAACCTGGGAACCATTCAGACTCTATCAAGAGCATTTTGATCCACCTCGCAGCCCTTAGGTTTCAGAGTTATGAGGAGGGCAACTGCTTTTTGTTCCCTCTTCTTGTGCGTCATTTCAAAAGCATGCTATTCACAGCCTGTATTCTGAATAGCAGAGTAAGACAGTTAATAACTAGCTGAACACAGGATTGCTGTATGGTTCAGGGTCATTGGCAACCATGTACTAGATGTTTGATAGGAAATCCCCACAAAAATCTTCATTTCACTTATAGCAAGAATAGCTTCCTCGTACTATTAGGGCAAAAGGCCAGAAGTCTATAACAATTAGACTACACAGTTGAAAGAGGGAAAAACAAAATTCCAGGACACTACCAGTGTTTCAAGTCCCATAAAAAATTTGAAGGAAAAATTCTTCCTTATCCCAAACATATGTAAATCATAAATGTATGAGAAAGGCATACAAGCTACCTACCCAAGAACTTCCAGTATGACTAGAAGCCACAGTTTATCCAGCCCAAATCTATCTCTACCATGGGCCAATACCTTTCAAAGAAAGATGTTAAAATTGAAGTGCCCTCCAAACCCCTCAGCTAGAATAAAAAAAAAAAAAAAATGGCAGGGGGGAAGTCGAATGCTTTCATGGCCCTTTTAAAGGTCAGAAGTGTAGGATAAATACTATATCAAGACTGCCTCAGATATAATAATCCAGTAGTTAATTCACCTTTTCTTGAATATGGTTACAAATCAAATATCCAAAAGCAAGAAAGGAATGGTTTGAGGGACACTAAAAATTAAAACTATTCCAATAAAATGTAAAAGGGACAGTCAAG
The DNA here is from genome assembly GCF_018139145.2 of Gymnogyps californianus. NCBI lineage: Eukaryota > Metazoa > Chordata > Aves > Accipitriformes > Cathartidae > Gymnogyps > Gymnogyps californianus. The sequence goes on along the minus strand of NC_059472.1, from coordinate 6,212,468 downwards.
GTCACTGTGAATTTATAGAAAGGTAACAGTAGAAAAGAGAAACAGTAAGGTACAAAGATGGCTAGGTGGATGAGAGGGCAGAAGTCTATGGTGCTAGTGACTGAAAGAAGGAATGAAAGTGTTATATAATGAATTAACAATGTAGAATAGAAAGAGAAATATTGCTCAGACTGAAATATGACCACTACAATTGTTAGACAGGATATTTAAAAAATAAACTCGAATGTAAATTGTTAGCTATTTCTCTAATACTTATTGTTTCCTCTTTTATTCTTTACGTCCAGTGAAGCATTTTGCATTTTTGCACCTGCTTCTCACTCTTCACTGAGTTACACTGTAGGCTTTGACTTTTATTTGGATAAATAACCACAGGTGCTTCTCCCAAAATATTTGCAGTGGACAGAAGATGAAACAAACCCCAACAATTTCTGACCAATATAGAAGCTAGTGGGGAGGCAGAGACCAAGGTAAGAAATTGGCACTTTTTTTAAGCTCAGAGAGCTTTGTTTGTTTCTTTTTTAATAGAGGGAGATAAAAAGCTATCGGTGAGACTGATCATATTTCCAGGTGCATCAGAATAGAATTTGCAGAGCAAAGAAACAGATAACACATTTCTGAAGTTATTCCTGCTATGGTGAGATGTGCAAACCACAGGGGTTGCCATCAACTTTGAGTTTCAAAAGGCTTTTGATAAGGTTACACATCTGAGATAATTGGTTACGGGAGACACAAATATTCCAGGAGTTAAAGAAGTTTTTAAAACTCAGATGGAGTCCACAGATGAAACTCTCTTCAGTTTTTGACTGACATGGAAAAGGTGAAGATCAGCTCAAAGGGGCAGAACCAGTTCCCACTTCATGTGACTAAATGCAACTCCCATTAAAGACAACAGGACTTCGGTGTACTTTATGTCTTTGAAATCTCTGGCAGTAAAATTTGAAAAATATGAATTTAAAAGGCTACTTTTGATCACTTATATTTTCAAATTTCAGCTCAGATTAGTTTCTTGCTTAGCTGGAAGTGGGACTACTCTTTTTCCAGAGCATATTGCAGTCAACTGGAAAAACTAAATTGGTATTATTGTAACATAATTAAGAACGGCTTTATAGAAAAGTCACATCCATTTTCAGGAGACAGGTGAGAAAAGAGGGAGGCATACAACCAAAGACTGCAAAGTCCTTGCACCCTGTGATAGTTACAATTGTGTTTTCTCTTTTGGAAAGATTTTGCATGTTTTTGTTGGCAAGGCGAACTTGTCTAAAGCTGGTCTAGTGCTTAAGGCTTTAGAATAGGAATTAGGAGATCAGGAATCGAGTTTTAACTCCATGAAGGATTCAAAACATGACTGAATAAACTAGGACACTGTTTCATTGTGTACTGCATGACAAGGGCTAATTTGGATCCAGGAATCATTTAAACATGTTAGCATGATGCTAATGTGCTAAACCTCAGCCAATAAACCTTAGTACACAAACAACTTCAAAGAGTCTTTGGGACACAGGCAAGGATCCGTGTCTCAGAGATAATTTGCTTTCCTTTTGCCATGGCTACATGGCTACATGGCTTTTGGTTGGCTCAGAGTATTGGCAGAGTAAGATTAAATATGCTTGGTGAAATGGGCATTAGAATATGCATAGCATAATATATGCTATTAGAAATGGGCATTTACAAAGCTGGTAAAATAAATGTTATTTACTTCCAGGAGCTAGTTCTTTGAGAAAAAATACCTCTCGTTTTTGACAATATTTTCCTTGAAAGCATATTCCATCCCCTTAAAAAAAAGAAACCAAGCAAGCCCTAGACTCATAGAAGTGAATGGAAACTTGATATTCCCTGAAGTGTTTTTCATTTTTATTAAAAACAAAACAAACAAACAAACAAACAAACAAAATGACAAGGATATTAAGGAAGTTATTCTGACCAGCTGTAGTATTTTGTCTGATCTGAAACACTGTGTATGTAGATTTGTTAATCTATATGTGACAGTTATAATTCCTTAAAAAAATCAATGAAGAAATGCAAGCCCTGCAGATTTATTTCAATGTGCATGTTAATTGTTTTCAAAACTATGTCAAATTCCATTGTGTCATCAGTAAAGACTTGTGAAAAAATACTAATCTGATCCTACATATTAAATGAAGTTCTAACATGAATACTAAAAAATTATTTCCTTGTAAGTGATCCATTTTCTTTGCAAGTTTGTATTAGCGTTCAGCAAGACAAGAAAACATACACTCATTGTTAGAGAAAAGTGTATCACACCCACATTCTGCCTCTTCTCCTTGACCTTCCAAGCCAGTGGAAAAGAAGTGCCTCATTCAATCTGACTTATCTCTCAGGTGCAAGTGCTGCCTCTCTGCTGTAGTCAGCTACATTTTTATCACAGACTTATCAAGTAGGTCATTCTAATTTTACACGTGAAATGATTTCACCTTCATGAATAGTGATGAGTCAAACAGGTTTAAAAAGACTCTGAACAGTTTGATTAGGAATGCTTCAACTGATGGATCCAAGATAAATTTGACCAGCAGCTGAAACCGCCACTCTCAAGTCCGTTTGATCCTGGAACTTGTTCAATTGTAACTCTTGCTAATGTCACAGTGTTTTTTCTTGTCAAAACAAAGAAAAAAAAATTACAACAAATTCATTTCAAATTACATGTTTTTACTGCTAAGATCTTATTTCACTAACCTCCCTAAAGACTATAGAGGGAAAATCTATGGCTTGTACAGCATCTTGCTCTATAGAATCATTCCCTTGATTGAAGTCTTGGAGTACAACCACAGTATGAATGATCATAATAGGTTATTAAATGTATAATTCACTCGGTCTACTGATAACGATATATTGCTTGATAATAGGAACTGCAATAGCAAAAGAGTGGATTGCATAAGTAATGCACAAATTTTGTTAGAAAAGATAGCATGTATTAAAAAAAATAAAAACACATTAAAACGTGGAAAATTAGAGACCTGGAGAAATGCAATAACACTTCCAAAGTTAGGATGAGATTATGGCTTATCCCAAAAAGCAAATGGGGGTATAGCATTCTGGCATATCTACACTGCTTCTTGGTTGCAGCACTGCACTGCTCTGTCAAAGGCATCTCTGCAGCAACACACCCCAAACCGAGCTGTAGTCATGACACCCATATGGGGTTACCAGCCCAGAAGCACACCATCATTGAGTGCGCAATGGAGATGGATCCTCTGCTTCCTGAGTCCCAGACTTACACAGTGAATTAGTGAGTATTCTTTAAAAAATGGGGGTTAGAGAGGTCTGCATGCCATTCCCCCCCAACCCTTGTATTTCCCATTCTAAGCTTTTCTTGGAAAGCAGATGTTAGGAAGGATTTGATTAAGCTTTTTGTTCTCCTTACTGTGATACTTTGATACAAAATACATAAACAGAAGGAATGGTGACTAATTTCCATTTTTCATGCAGGGCCTGATTTTTAAAGATACGTATAAACAGTTGCTAACTTTAGCCAGTTTCAACTGTAACTGGGAAATTAAAAATGCCTTTGGCAATATCCCCCACCCCAAACCCATGAAAGTGAATTTAATTTGAGGCTCAAGACTAATTAGCCCCTGTGCTTCATTCTTTAACCTGTGAATAACCGCTGTGTGAATAACAACTTTTTCTGTTTTCTGCTGCTGGACATAGGACTCCAGCTCGGTTTTCAAGCCATATCTTTCCCATTGAAATAAATAGTGCCAAGGGATGTCCCTGGGAACAGTGATGCTCCTTATTAGTCCCTGGCATAGCCTGTGCTGGTACGGTCCCATACAATTCCCAAGCATGGCACGCGATGTAGCACAGCCTGGGACCCATTCCCAACTTGTTGTGTATGTGGTCACCTTTCCACAGGGAAAGGCAACATAATGCTATGGATGTAGGCCATTCTCTACCATTAGGCCTTACTGTTGTGAAACACTCCTAGGCACATGTACTTTACTGAAGCAGCTGCATATGTCAGCCTGGAGAAATGCTAGTCCTGTATGAAGCAGAATGAGCCCTACCCTGTTGCAGATAAACCAGGTCAGCATAATACAAAAGGAACATTCAAAGATGAATGTCTTTGTCTACTTTGCATCTAAAATAACTGTCTCTTTGCATGGTGCTTGTTTGCTACGAAGTGTGCCCATTAGTTTTCAGTATAATGAGCTAAGGCAAGGAAAAGCTACAGAAACCAAACCTAGCAGTGCCTGTACTTCTCTGCGTGTGCCTCTTTGTTAGCAGCAAAATCTCTGTCCTGCAATGTCTTATTCATAGGACAATCCCAGCAGCACAGGGAGACATCTGCTTGCTGCTTTTTACAGAGACCATGATCCAGTCGTGCCTTACCGCTGTGAGGCCCTTCTGTCCTGCTAGCTTGATGCTTTCTTTACAACCAGCCTCAACTGTCAGTAATACCTTCTGTTGTGGCTAATATGAACACAAACTACTTTCATTTCAGACCCCATTGCAAGGAAGTAACAATCTGCTGAAGACCTCAAAACTTCTCTTTTGCTGGCAGCTGGTCCTCAGATAACATGCAGGTTGGTTTAATAAGCAACTGGTGATTTAAGAGGATAGCTAGAATATCCAGAATTGTCACGGTGACAGTAACAAAGAAATAATTAAAAGAGCTCTCAGTGAGGGCTCAGTGAATATTGAGTGAATACTTATATCTTTCCCAGCAATTGAAAGAATTATTTTGCTTTTTCTCCATCAAGAAAGTTTGTACCCATATGCCCCATCTTCTGGGGAAAGCACTAACCATCTTGGCGTAGGTCATTGCACACAGGTTGGAGCTATCACACCCACCCGTCCTTTAACAGATCTGCCACTGTACGCAAAACCATTCAAGACTTTTACCATGGTCCATTGCCCTGGGGGTCAAAGTCTGGTCCTGGCTGCCAAGGCTGCTCATGTACTTTAGACAACTATTTTCCCATCATAAAACGAGAGAGAATAAACAAAAGCATCAATCGGGACCAAGAAAAGCATCAACCCAGTCCCCGGCCTACAAAGCTCTATACTGTTCTAACTTCCCTCTCCCTGCCCATTGCCCAGGAATAAGTCATCATTTCCCACTGGCAAAATTTCAAAGGAGGAAATACAGAGCAACCTTCCTTTCCCTGCAACCCTGTCCCTAGCAAAGAGTTTGACATGAGTTTTGCACTCCTTTGAGGAGAGCAATGCCCATAGGCAGGCCTCCTGCTTCTGGGAAGACAGTGTGGTAACCAGCTGTGAGGGACTGGAAGAGTTAATGTCTGTCAATGTCTCAAACATTGTAGCAACCAAGGTGCGGTCTGTGTGACCCTGAGTTTGTTTGTTAATCAAATCTTGCTTGTATAAGACATGTGGGGGTCCGCTTGCAAGTGTTGAGACATTCTTTAGTTATCTAAAGACATGTGGGGGTAGGGACAGCCAAATATTCAGTAGAATAAACAACTGAGTAACGGCTAAAGAAAGGCGATTCCACAAGAACATGAGTGGGACCTAGGTCACCTAGAGGGCAGCTGAGGAAGACTTCGGCCTTCATCCCAGCAACCCCCAGGAGGCAGACTACGACCACCTAGCAACTGCCGGCGCAGGCGCCCACACAACGCCGACACGGAAGCAGGGACTAGAGACTGTATAAACAAGGGAACCCTTCTCCATTTTTGCGCGCGCCCATCACCGGAGGATTGCCACGCTCGTCGCCGACATCGCGGGAAGATTGCCATGCTCGTCGCCGACATCGCGGGATCCAAGGGTGGTGACTATCTCTTTTCTTTTCCCCCTCTTTCTTTTTTTTTCTTTTCCTTATTCCTCTCTTTTCTCTCTTCTTGTGAACGTTTTGCTGCAACCCACACTGCCCACCGTTATGCCTTCCGCAGTTTGGATTGTTCGAATAAAGCGTTCAAAGTGATCGTTTGGTGTCGTTTCACCTTAATTTAGCCCGGGGGGATCCCAGAACCTCTACGGCCCTCTGGTCTGTCCGGTCCGGGTCGTAACACCAGCCTGTTATACACAACTTTAATCCAGTCTGCAGTATATTCGTGAGGGTCTGAGGGTGCTCACCAGAACATAAGACTGCCTGGTTTCTGAAACCTAATAAGGCTTAGTATGAACTTAATTCCATCAATTCAGGTGCCTTAAATCCAAGTAGAAGAATTTTCTGTATTAGTCCTTTTGGATTCAGGTGCATTAATTCTACTCAAGTCCCACCTTAAAAGCCCATATCCCTTCTCGGTACTGGCTCCAAACAATTACCCAGAACAAGCAGGATGAAGAAAAGTCTTTGAATGCTGGTTTGCTGAGCCAGTGCTCATTCCTCACTCCCTGGGCAGAAACACATTTTATTGAAGCATTTTGTCTTTGTGAAGCAAGTGATACATGCTCTGTGGCAACATATCCTTTCCAGACTGTGAAATACTAATTAACACCGATTCCCTGAAAAAATATTTTGTCTCCTCTTATTTAACTATTAATTCAGATATAATATTGAAAGGGAAATGAAAGGTGGTTTATTTCTTCTCTTTTTCTATAGCGACATTCTAATTTATACAAATGAAGGCACAATTAAGCAGCCTGACATTTAATTACAATCTGCATTTCATGTAAGCAAACATATTAAAACTGAGAATGCTAATCCTGAATGCAAAAATTGCCATAATGCAACAGAAAAATATCTAAATGCAAGCAGCATAAAGTATCCTTTTTCCGCTGTGTTTTTTGCACATGGTGTTGCTCACATGGCTCTGCAGAACTGTGACATGGGCAGTCACTGTTTCTCATGATGCTTGTCAGCAATAGAACATGAATCAAATAATACTGGCCTGTCGTGGTTTAACCCCAGCCGACGACTAAGCACCACACAGCCACTCGCTCACTCCCCTCCCGGTGGGATGAGGGAGAGAATCGGAAGGGTAAAAGTGAGAAAACTCATGGGTTGAGATAAAGACAGTTTAATAAGTAAAGCAAAAGCTGCGCACACAAGCAAAGCAAAACAAGGAATTCATTCACCACTTCCCATCGGCAGGCAGGTGTTCAGCCATCTCCAGCCCTGAAAGCAGGGCTCCATCACACGTAACGGTTACTTGGGAAGACAAAACACCATCACTCTGAATGTCCCCCCCTTCCTTCTTCTTCCCCCAGCTTTATATGCTGAGCATGACGTCCTATGGTATGGAATATCCCTTTGGTCAGTTGGGGTCAGCTGTCCCGCCTGTGTCCCCTCCCAGCTTCTTGTGCACCCCCAGCCTCCTCGCTGGTGGGGTGGGGTGAGAAGCAGAAAAGGCCTTGACTCTGTGTCAGCACTGCTCAGCAGTAACGAAAACATCCCTGTATTATCAATCAACACTATTTCCAGCACAAATCCAAAACATAGCCCTATACTAGCTACTATGTAGAAAATTAACTCTACCCCAGCCAAAACCAGTACAGGGCCATATTCTCAGCTGGTTTAAATCATCACAACTCCATTGAATTCATTAGGATTACTCAGTTTACACCAACAACATGTGTTTCCTGAGGGCTAAGCAGCACTCTTCAATGAAGCTACGCTTATTTACACTGTCTGTGAATCAGATTTTATACAATCAGAATCCAACAGAGTTTCTTTGCCAAATTAAAAAGAACAGGCAGTAGTCTTTTTTAAATACTAGATTTCTTAGTAAAGTTTGCTACAACCGCTCCAAATTCCTCTTTGCAATTAAGATCTGCACTGCAGATAACCTTCATACTGATCTGCTACAGATCAAGTGAATGAGATGGACAAGGGAGGCATTAGTTCTAATAATCTGTATTATTGTGCTCTTTATAAGTTATTATTCCACCATCGTCACTGTAATATTTGCATGCCTGCCAGCAGTACATCAAATAATGTGATTAACATTGGTCATGTGCAATGCATTCTCTCTCATCTTCTCTCCAGAGAGAAAACTGTTTTTGTTTGCCTGTGTTTCATGTGCACATAGCTTTGTGTTACTATTAAAGATAAAAGTTTTAAAAATAATGGAAAAACCCATGTTGAAGATGGGGAATCAGCCGTAAAGGTTTGCAATGATCCTTTGCTCTATGAGATTTCATTCTGGAGATCTGAGAGAGAAGAAAACCCTAAGGAATTTTTTTTTTTTTTTTTAAACTCTTGAGTTAAAGAATTTCACATTTCTGAGGAGAAAAATTGTCAGCTAGAGCACTCAGGCCAGCAATTTTTGTGACCTTCTTAATGTCCAGGCAGCACTACTGCTGCATTGTCTTGAGAATGCAGGGCAGTCCTCGCTTTAGTTTTCTTGTTGGTACAAGTTAAGAGTGCAAAGTACAAAGAGAGGTCACGTACCCAAGGCAAACGTTCAGGACCATGGCAAAAGTGAGAGGAGACTCCCTGGCTACCTCTTCACTGACAGTATCTTCCAGGCCAAAATGTCCACTCTATGTATTCCTTGCTTCTTAGAGATCTTTGAAAAGACCCCGGTGGGCATTTCCAGAAGAGGAACCCTTGGATAAACCCTTGGCTTAGAAGCGCCTTCAGAGCACATTCAGCTGCCAGACCGACAGGTCGTGGCACTGTATGACAACTCCAGCTATGCCACCTAGGTGATGACATAATGAAAAAATAACTGAAGAACTCACAAAGGTTGGCATCAGAATTTGTCCAGCCTGCTCTCAGCCTGAACTGATTTTAGACTATTTTAACTGTAATAACAGTTGTCTAGCTGTCAGGTGACTATTGCCTAAATTGTTTTAACTTAAATCATTTTAGCTTAGCTCTGTGAATGCCATGTATGGAAAGGTCTGGCAAATCTGGGTAGTTGTGTAAATAACGTCAGGTCTTTGTGTTAATTGAAGAGGGGAAAGGTGATGGTATAACTTCAAACTTTAGCTGGTAACCAATGAAAAAAGCAGACTGTGTTAAGAAAATATATCAAAATATACCCAGGAAGCTCCCCAAACTATGGAATAAGAACTTCCTCACCATAAGCATCATGTGAAGATGGGTGAAGAACCTGGGTCATTAGTAACTCATCATAATCCCTTCCTCCTTGGGAAAACCAGGCAGTTTGTCTAAATCAGTCTTAAGTGCATTATTAATGATAATTGTATAGCGGTATGCCTGGCCTAATAAGAAGAACTTTAGTATTTTTGCTTAGAAAGTTAATACATTAATTATACTAAAAAGAAATTCTTAGCTCTGCCAATCAGATGCCCATAACAAGATTTTCCTTGTAAAAACAGATGGGATTTTTAAGCTGCTTGATCTCAGGCAGAATGAAGACCATGTACTATGGACTTGTAGAGATCAAGGGAAGGATTCAGTTACCTAAACACAGGAATTTAATGCCCTTTGAGACATCCCGTCTGGCTTCCAGCTGCTGTGGTTTATGGATTTCCCATAAATTCTGTCATATCTGCCAGCTCATATCCAAATGATCCCCTGACTACACAGACAACAGGTTTGATTGCAGAAAGACCTAAGCATCTAGAGTGACCACAGGTAGTTTTGCACATCTTAGGATGGGGTCTTGCACTGTTCCATATGCTGACTGCTTAGGCACAGAAGGAAATCCATCATAACCACCTTTTTGCCAAATAATATTGCTTTGGTTGGCTTGACTCGAAATCATGTTTTTATTTGTACATCTCCTTTGTGTCTGAGAGAATTAAAAACGTTCTGGGGACTTAATGTGCAGAAGGTGTCAGTTTATTGAAAGGCTTTTATCTTTGTATTTTGGAGTTGGTAATTACCTCTCATGAGTGAAACAAAAGGCTAGTCTCTGCTCTGACTGCCTTTCATTTCCCTTCAAACTAAATGTGACTCCAGACTGCTATGTTTTCTTGGCAATGATTTTACTAATATAGCAGGTTGTTACAAACCAGTGTTATTCACATGATACAAAATTAATTAGAAAAGTCCGCTGTAATTTATAAATATGCAATTATGGTTAAACAAATACGAAGTTGAGACTTTGCAAGGTTCCCAGTGGGTTGTTATTTGCACGATTCCAGTGCATCCAGAAGAAAGAGTCACTGATTTGTCCTCTGATGTAAAAATGCAATTTGCCTTATTCTATTGGGAATTGCAAATGTATTAAACCATATTTCTGGAGTTTGTTCAAATTAATTATTATGAAAACAAATGAATGTGTGGAATAGCTGTTATGAAAAAATGCAACCACCAAAATACCCCGATTACTTCCAAAGACGAAATAAGCTTTTTCCAAATAAGCAAAAGGAGGGTGTAAGCTTCATATTGCTTTGGATGATACCCCAGATATTAAATTCAAAGAGATCAAAGCTCAGAGAAAGTAAAAAGGGCCTCTTGCTCCATGTCCCAGTCTGCTCCTCATTGAAAGTTCATATTTCCCCTCTGCTCTTCTGTGACTCTCTGATCTATCAGCCTGACTTCCTGAGTACTAAAGGTCACAGAATTTCCCTCCATGTCTCTGGTATTGACGTTAATTCAGCCTGCCTACCTTCTCCAAGCTGCCTGTCCTTGATCCTTTATGTGTGATATATATATATTTATTTTTTTATAAATGAAAGCCCATTATCCCAAACTTACCTCTGCTCTTATCCAGGTCCTTTTTTTCTCTATCTTACATCAACAAACCGTCGTAGGACTCAAAACAAAGAGATAGTCTCCAGTGTAGAAATAATGCAGGTTATTACTTGGCCATTGCCTCTAACTGTTGGTTTGCATCCACACACAACGTTCCTTCACACAATAGTGCTGTTATCAAGTTCGTTAGATTAGTTCATAAGCGACAGAAACCTAGGCAACATAATTTAACAACTCCTACCATGCACATCCTATAGACTAAATACAGGAAAGAGTCATCAGTCCTCAACTGCCTTCTTACAGTTTGTTCAAGATGCCCAGACAAGAAGTTCTCCTACCAGGCTTCATAAAACAGCTTGTACTGAAAACTGATGCAGAGTTAATATACTTGAGTAAATGCAACAATAGCAAGGGTAAAAGAACATTACTGTGGCCTTCCTCACTCGCATCAGACTGACTTGAATACAGATATTTTGACTTGATCCCTCATTAAAGACATGCCTACTAAATCTATGAATGCCAACTGCTCTACCCAATGGGATGGCAATTTCCCATTGATTTCAATGGGACCAAAATTTCTTCCTGCATGTCTGTAGGTTTAATTAGCCCCATTCATCTCAGCTCACTGGTGTAAATCTGGAGTAGTTCCAGAGACCTGAACAGAGTTGAAGAAGCCTGAAACCATCAAATAATATTTGCTTGATTTGGAAAATTGGAGGAATGAATAGAAAGAAAAACAGATTTGTAACTGCAGGACTGATTGTAAGCTGTTGTAAGCTTGCACTCTTCTGTTCTTTGAGCTGCTTTCATGGAAATAAATAGTCTCTAAGGACTTTAGAAGCACAGTGAGACACATAATACAGAAGCATAGTCATTCTAGCATCCCTGAATGAACATATCTGGACTGTGCCTGCAGAAGACAAAACAGCCCAACAAAGATCTGAATGACTCTGGATGTTTGTCAGCTGAATGGGAATGTACAGTGATTCTGCTCTGATGGCCGCTTCTCATTCAGGCATCTGAAATGAGGTGAAATGAACCTGGGTCTTAAAATTTTTTAATCATGTAAGTTGCTTATTGGATCTAATTTTCCTATCCCATTTCTTGGATTAGCCTTAAGGAAATGAAAAGAAAAACCTGAAAAAACCTGTGGGTGAGTGAATTCCAACAGGACTAACAACGAGCTCTGATTCTGAACACATCAAGGAGAGTTTGCTTCTCACTCTAGAGGTGCTGGAGTCCATCGTAAGCAGCAGCCAATTCAGAGCTCTAACAGAGTCCAAATCATGTGTCTGATGTATGCAACCATCTCTGGCAGCCAGGAGTGATCAGGTTCAGTGGCTTGATTCACGTTCCTGCCTCCCCTTCACACAAGATTGTCTAAGGGGAAAAAAAGAACAAACAAACAAAAAACAACAAAAATGTGAGTCTTAGGAAGAAGGGGGAAGTTCTGAATCCTTTCAAGCGCGTGTTGCCAAGGAAACGCCTCCTTGCTATCCTTTTCATCCTGTTTGTCTGTCTTTGGAAAGAAGTGACATTGGGGATCTGTTATTTTATAGGGGATGATTTGAGCCAGTTATAGATATATTTTATTCAATTCCAAATGTCACTTTTTTTGTAGATTGTGGCAAGGTTTAAGGTCATCACAAGGGGAAGAGTTTAAAAAGGAAATTAATACAACTATTGACAAGTCTTACGTCAGTGGAGAGGAAGAATGTGAATTTGTTGTTTATAAGCACTGAGAGCTTCAGTACTTGAAACAAATGAGAGATTTCCTTGATATTATGACTTTTGTTAATTCTGTGCTGTTGTGCCAACCCCACGCAGTCCATGTATAAAGTGAGAAATAATCAGAAAAATGTATTATTTGATCCTAGTCTGTGTCTTAAACATACTGTGAAGCACGTTCCTTCCTACTGGTCAGTAACCATGCAGCAAAGTTTGGTGAATTAAAAGCACCATAAGGTAAAAGTGTGTTGTTTCCCTATTTTAAAGTTCAGAGAAACGACAAACAGAGGTGAAGGCTGAACAATTCATTTGCTTGCATAAAATCAGTAGTCTTGATTCCCCTTCACGTGACTAGGGGATGCATGCTCTAGCTCGTAGATTCCAGTGAAACCTGTCTGGGATCACTGTATAGAATGGGACAAGTCAGTCTCCCCCATGGGCCCTAACACCATGGGATCTGGTGAGCACCATAATGATGACAAAGACAAGAAAGTTTATTTCGATCACTCCCTCTGCCACTATTGGGACATTTTTCCCAAGACTACCCTAAAATCATCTTTGTCCATTCTGCTCATTGCCGCAAGCCCGTTTCTAAAGGGAGCTACATATTTCCTATATGTAGAAAACTGTACAACAGCAAAGGCTTGAAAATATGCATAAATGACCCTCAATCCTTTTTCATTGCTTGTCTGCATTTAATACAACACTAAAATAGTAGGAATATTCATTAAGAGTGTGAAAATCACCTTGTTGTGACAGAGGGTTGAAGTCCCTTGCTTTGACCTCTGAGTGAGCCCAGAATGACAGGGACAACTTGCCCTTTTCAGAATATTATACTTTTTTTTTGTTCTTTCTTGCATTCCCCTCTTCTGTCCCACTTTTCTTTAAAGATTTGCTCCTGGAGGGGAAACCATGGGCTTGGAACTTCTCAGTTTGATGAAGGAACTGAGCCATTGGTGTGTATATCCTTAGGGAACACTGTAACCATGTAGGTTTTATCCTAGAAGAAGAATAGGGAGCAGGACTGCTCTCTGCCTCTTCCAGGGCTGAGCTTTAAAAAAAGTGGCCAAGGGTTTTCTGTGGTCCCTGCAATTGTAAGCATGCACGAAGAGAGAAAGGCTGTTTGTCTCTCCCAAGGAACCAGAGTATATCAGCTTAGCATAGGTCTGCTCAGCCCTGTCTGAAGCAAAAATTCTGCTTCATGGCTCACTGTAATGTCAAATACCCTATTATCTGCTCAGCTTGGGCACCATGAGGGCTGGAGGGGAGGCTGAAGCAAAGATGTGAAGATCAGCACTGAACTCAGACTCTTTAGGTTAAGTCCTTTTTCAGATCCAAGTCCTGAGCAAGAGAGCTTTGAATTTCCTTGAGGGATGCGGATGTGAACTGGTTTGGGGTATCAGGCCATTCCTATGTCTTGCCATAAGTGCTATAATCAAGGGTGAATATTTTGGTGAAGCTTTCAGTACAGGTCTGCTCTCCAAAATCTTTCCAGCTATGTTTTCACACCACATACACAGACTGTATGATTTGCACCTAAAGTATCTGATGAAACTTGGCCCCCAGTTTCCTCACTGCGCCATCCTGCATTTGGTAATTACCCATTTATATCCAGGGGCATACCTCATAGCCCTTGTGATGAAATCTTTTACAATTCTTAATTTTCAAAGGACACAGCAGTCATCCATTTACTGAAGCTAATTGAAGAGGCATTAGCACTAGGTTATCTTTTGGGGTTCCGTATACTCATTTCCAACTCAGATCCCCAGCCAGGGTTACAAAGCATCTTCAAATCTTGCTCAGATATTCATAAGTGAATGGCTGTCGAGGGATGGAATAAATTCCAGATCAGTCAGTAAAGGGAAGACGTGGCACCAATGAAGAACATAAAGTTAATAAAAATAAAGGAGAAAGAGTGAGAACAGGGAAGAAAGAGATATTACAAATGAAGAGATATGGTCATTATTTGTCTCTAGAAGCCAAAAGTAATTCTAGGCAAGTTAAAAGCAACAATAAGACAGCCAAATGCAATTTGGGCAGAAGTAGTGTAATGTCAGAAAGAAAAGAATGAGTCATGTGCATTCCTACATTTCACACCAGGCCTGCACTCAATAAATCAACACATGGGTTTAATTGCTGTGACAAATGAATATAGTGAGGGGAGTCAAATTCTGCTGGGTAATGGAGTCATCCAGCGAAACCCTGGTCGGCAGAGATATGTAGGTCAGTCATTATGGACCAGTGAGCAGAGGGAGTCCCTAGTGTGAAAGCCTAGATGGAAATCTCACAGTGTAATCTCTCTCTAATAAAATACCAGCTTGAAAGTGTGTCTGGCTTCAACATCCTTCTTAATAACCTTTAGCAGAAGAGGAAGGTATTAAATAAAGTGGCAATTAACAAGACTGACAGAGCAAGAGAGGGGGATTTATTGCTGAATTTTTCAGTTTGCTTGAGTATTTGGTTGTTTTTTAGCTGTAATTCTACTTCCATTTTTAAAGCCAGACTCAAAAAGGAAAGCATTAAGCAACTGAGATTTTAAAGTTAGAAAAAAGGAGGTAAGATCTTGATAAAACTAGTATCCCAAATAAAGGAGGTAGGATGCAGTTGCAGTCTACATTCCCCATCACCTCTGTCATAGTCTGTCATGTGTGGAGGTGAGCACTCAAAGGGGGCGATAAGGCAAACATGATCTGGGGGATGCAGAAGTATTGAGGAATGGTGCCCACTCCTATGCAGAAGTCTCAGCAGTGCTGAAATCCTCCTTCAGCCCAGTGCTATATGGTAGAAATGATACTTATACATGAGACTGAATTTCTGTAGAGTGAATTACAGCTAGAAAAAACAAACTCTGCATCCTCCTAATATTTACTTGCCTGAGTAAAACTGATGCCAATTCCTGCTCTGAGGCAGGAAGGGCAGCGGGTATTTTACCACAGTGATTCATGTTACCCACTACCTGCTCTACCATGTGTCTGACATCAGTGCAAGTGATGGGGATGGCATTGGACCAACTTTCTATATCCCACTGCCTAAATTTCTCTGGTGGAAACAACACTTCCTCCCAGCTGCAAGTCAGTCCTCCTGCATCAGGACGTCCTGGTGGAAGAACACAACTAGGCATGAAGCTAAGGTGTCTCCTACTGCTGAAGCCAGCTAAGCATATTGTAACTGATAAACTTTGTAAATAAATACAGTAATATCAATTATAACAATGAATCTGATAGGAATGCCACTGCCTTTAGGAGATCTTGGACTTCTTTTCTCTGTTTTTATCATAGCTGGAGGAATGGCACCACCAAAAAAATACAGCACATAATAAACTTGTATAAAACATGTTTAAATAACACAAATAACTAGACAGACTACTTGGCATCTTCCTAGCTGCATTCTCAGGAGTTTCTACTGCTCACATCCTGCAATCGCATCACAACATTTCCCCAAGAAAACCCAAAACATTTTATAGGAAATTCTATAAGTTCAAATATCAATATGCAATGCTCACTGGTTAAAATTAAGGCATCTTGCTTTATAATTTTGTAATATCTTTTCTCTGATTCTACAATCACTAAAGCAGGGACGATCATTAGAGCAGATAGGATTACAAAACAGCAGTGTAGTCAGCTCCATTGTCTGCACATTCATCTATAGGTGCCTCTATGGGTAACTTAATGAATCCTTTATATTAGTCTTCAGGGATCAGAATATTGAGTGAGCATATTTTGCTTCGTGAGCTATATCTAGGTCAAATTCACCTTTTCAAGCAAGCTATTAGTTTTATGGATTTGCCCATGGTGTTATCTGTGGGGTTTTTTTCTTTAACCTTGTGACTTAGATGCTTACCCACAAAGTGCTTTTGCTTTTCCCTCCCTTCCCATTTCTTTTTCTTCTCTCCTCCAATAGTGTGTTTTCAGTTACATGGTAAAACCCATCCAGCAAAAACAAACAAATATTCATTTTATGCTCTTATTTCAAATTCTCTTTCAGTCTTTCATTGACTGCTGTCAATACTTTGGCAGTTATTAGCTATGGAAGACATTACAGAGACAAAAGGGCTAAGATCATCAGAAAGGACCTACGTTAATTGTAAAGTGCGAAAAAAAAAAAGCTACTCCTCCAGAATGTAAGAGATACAATCTTAAGTATGTATTACAGCCACAGAAAAAGGGCAATTTGTTGTTTTTCTTCATGGAGGCACCTAAATTACTTATAGTGGCAAAGCCTGAGCTTTTTAGATTCATGTGGCTTACACCTGAGCTTGGTTTCTTTTGGCTTAAATACTAGGGAGTGTTATCAAAACAGTACGTGTGATGTGTTGCTAACAGGAAGATATCCTCTTGCCACTTAAACTATCTCAACCATATTTTATGACTGTGTAATCATAGATGACTGTAGAAGACAGGCTGCTCCCTGTTGGATTTAGGGCAGACTCCAAACAGAGGGAAAATAATCTCTGTATTAAAGAGAACTTTCTTTACCAAATGGACCCAGTAGGTAGGCTGCTGTTATTTACTACCTTCCAGCAAGTGCTTCATTGCCAGAAACAGTCGTCTTCCCTTTATTTATTTATTTATTTACGTTACAAAGCTTAGCTCTGATGATTCATTCAGGCCTCATGAGATTTACAATAAGCTTATTCAGTTAGCACAGGAAGGGAACACAAGAAGAGACAAAAATAAACCTGAGGCTGGGACACAAGAGGCAGATAAGTATTCTGTCTCAAAATTTGTCAGGTACAGACCCATCATCTTTTGCAAATGAGAGCACTAATCAGTAGTCTTGAGTCTGAGCTGAATCTCCAAGTTACATTAGGTAAACTATCATTTATATTCTGAGGCTGTTATATGTTTGAAGTTGGATTGAAAGTGGTACTGGGAAATCTTGTATGAGACAAGTTTATTAAAATAAAACCTGCACTGAAAATATACTCTCTGGAGGAAATAAATTACGTTGTATTGTCTGGCAAATTCATTTATTTTTCTTTCCTTGTAATATATTCCCCTTGGGGCTAACATCCGCATCTTTCGGTTATACTCATCTGGAAAGACCCAGGTCATATTACTCAACACACCAGTGTTATGTAGAACAAAGCAAGGTACAGTGACTCGACCAGTCTGTAAGAACAGAATTAATGTTTTTATGCTGCATTTTGATTTCCTGTTCAGGGAGAAAAAGAAGTTCCTTTTACAATACTATTTTCACAGAAACTGGACTCATAAAATTTAGAAAGAAAAAGTGTGATGTGAAAAAAAGACTCATGCTTGGGAAAGAGGTATTAGATGTACATGCCCAAAGTCATTGGGTGACCTTGAGAGAACATTGAGATTAATCTTTTCTTTTTCCATCTGTGTAAATCAGAGCTTACTTAGAGGAAAACGGAGCATAATCAGACATTTTTCAATGTAGTACCATACAGAGGCACATATATAATAAATCAGTGTTAACCTGATCAAATCACAGATCTATCTATGTCTACATCTTCTAGATGGGTCGTTGGACTTTTCTTTTGTTTGGTTTGGGGTTTTTTCCTCAAAAATGGCCAACCACAAGGGCTCCTGATCATCTCACAGTCCTTGGTGTATTTATCCTGGTAACTTTATCAAGAATTACTATTAGCTTGTTTTTACCGACAGAGTTCTGAGGAACAGAATTTATTTAGGTGACTACAACTAAGCAGCTACTGCTGTTTTCAGGTGGAAACAAGGCTTAATTCCAAGGTCTTTCAGCACTGTAGTGGAGCTCCCCACATAGTTTTACAAAGCCACGTTTCCCTCAGCCAACCCTATCCCCTTCATTCTTTAACCCTAACTTCTATTCTGATTGCCTCTAGTCCACAGAATATTTAATTGTCTCAGGCAAAGCAGAACTGCTGTAGCAGTAGGGATTGAGGGAGCCTTACACAGAATATCCTAGCTTGGTGACTAGAGTATCCACATAGGAGGTATGTTTTCAAATCTACTCAGGAAAAGAAGAAAAGAAGAAAGGAGGAAAGGAAAAACAACAAACTCTGGTAAATATTAAAGTAGTAAAAATGGTGAGGGACTACCTTGTATTTCCTTAGATATAGGAGATACAAAACCTAAACCAGCAGGTGCATCCCATGATGTCTGACTACAGGCCCTGCTGATAAGTTACTTGGCATAACATCAAGGTCCTCAAAACACTTAGACTCTATCTGTCCCTCTAAAATGCCAGGACCACAGGCAATTCTGAGTGTGCCTAGCAGTGATACACTTTTAGGCTATATTAGAGAAATCTGAAATGCCAGAAGCCTTTCAGAAGTAACTAAGTAGGGGTCTTTGAGAATCTAAATGCTGGATTTAGGAGCATCCAGATGGATTTAGCAGCCTAAACTGATCTTTTTAAAATCAAGTCTTAGTTATCTTTGAGAAACAGGATATTAGATACTAAAGGAAAAGTTTCCTAAGCTCCAGCCCAGCCTCCTAACCAGGAAAATTAGCATATGCTAGCTGAGGAGTTCGTCAAGCATAATTAGCTGCTCAATTAGCTACTCTCTCTTTTTTCTTCCTGTTTGCTAGTTTATGTAAGGTTTGATTTACAAAGGTGACACATTGTTATTGTGTGGGCTACATTATTTGCAAGTTATTTCAGACCTTAATAGAAACACAGGCGGGGAAAATCACCTATCTCTGATACAAATATCAAAGGTCTTTATCATGTGTACAGGGCTGCCAAGTTCCTATTAAAATCTATGATAGAAGCCTTCCTACCACATAAATTGCAGCAAGCTCCCTTTTTCTGTTCCCCAGTTCAGGCTTTTTCACAAATTACTCTTTATCTGCATGGTCCCATGGGAAACCTGTGCACAGACAAACAATACTGGAAAAAAAAAAAAATCTTTGTCCTCAACACACACACACACACTTATTTACCTAATGGATGAATGCTGTTTACTTCATACTATGGGTATAGGCATGAAGTGTTCAAGATTGGGGGAGGAGGGGAAATATACTGTTGACACTAATTCCTGCAGGTGTGCAAACCGAGGTGGCTATAAATTTCCATTGAATTTGGTACCTAATGGGGTGGTATTTTTTCAATAATTTTTGTGCACTTGTCACAGAAGTTTGGCAAAATGGTCCATGTATTGTATTGCATGTCATAAATACAGTAATTTATGGTGCATTGCTGTCTTGCAGTCTAGTGCATGGTACTAAATTTGGGAACAGCACTTTTTTGTCAGTTTGGAAGTGTAATCAGGGGTAACATATCTTCAAGATCCCTTTCCCTCCTTCTCCCACTCCCCAAAATGACTAGTACTTCTACTAATGGAGAGAAAGGGCAAAATAATAAGAAGTCAGACCATGAAAAGCAAAAGACGAAGATGGATTTGCACCAGGAGGTACAAATTATATGAAGGAGACTTAGATGACTTAAGGGAGTGGCAATGCAGTCTAGAGCTTCTCTTTCAGAGGATGTGTCTAGTTGGAAGCTAACTCATATTAGCAATATGGTCACCACTTAGTAGTCTACAGGCTAAAGTGTTTCAAAGAGCGCTTTCCCTTTTAAGAACAGAGATATCTGCATCACAGAAAACGTCAAGATAATCTCCTAGGAAAATTTAGGAGTGAGAGCTCAAGCACCAAAGGACTTCAGGTATTTCCATCCTCCTTTTTAACTCAGTATTTGCAAGGGTCTTGGCAGAAGTACTCCACCCAGTCTGGGAATTCAAGACTGGCATAGCCCACTTAATGAAAGATAAACAGTAGTAACGATACTCCATGGATAGCTGAACAGGATCTGTCACCCAGCCTGACTGCCTAGCCTCTTCGCTAAATAAAAAATAATCTTCATGAATTACATGGATGAAGAGAAACAGTTCAATAAAACGTCAACTTTTGATATTTTCATTTTAACTAACAGGCTCATTCTCTATGCAGCAGAATGGGGGGTGGTGCTGGTGGGTTTTTTTTTCATTTAAAAAAAATAAATGAGGGAGGAAATTCTTCTCCTGAATATTAAATAATGAAAGTAGGCCAACTCTCTGCTTGGATCCCAAGTTCTCCAAAATAATTCATCATTTTCTTTTCCTTCTTCCCTTACCCTAGTTTCTGATTTTTGAGCTTTTTTTTCTTTCTTTCTTTTTCTTTTCTTTTTTAAGAAAGTGAAATAAAAATCAAGCTTCTAAATAGCTCTTGGGAATCCTGTGAATTCCATATCAGGGCCTCCCTCAGCTGCAACAAAAGGATCACAGAATATCAACGTTCTCATGTTCAGATAAATAGTTGTAGGCCTTTTATAACAAAGGGAGAGATTTAGTCTTTTACCTGAGCAAGAGTAATAAAACATTCTTTTTCATTGCAGGCTGTAGTATAACTAGATTTGTCCCAAATGTTGTAAAAAGTCAATGGTGATATATTTACGGTCATTCTGCAAAGATTCAAGTAATTGAACAAGGGGCCAAACAAGTGAGGATCTGACTTTCCATTGTTGCTGACAATTTGCCTTTATTAGGGAACAGAGGTGGGATTCATCTCAACCAGCTTTAGAGATCTTCAGTGTAGATGCCTCCAGCTGTGCTAGTCACCCTAGGTTTCTTTGTAGTCAGCTGAGAGAACAGGCATGAATGAATAAGTACAATTCCCATGACCTACTTTAGAAGCCTAAATTCAGACTCTACGAGGATTTATATCTCTTCATAGACTAGAAAGAGGTCCTAGATGGAAATGTCAAAATTTATTCAGATAAATACTGAATTACTGCACCTACCTGCACTGTAGGTGACATGAGGAAGTGATATAGTGGAACATGAAAATAGGTATTGTGAGATGCAATATGGTACCATTTGTAACGCCCTACACAGGAAATAAATTTCTACTAAAGTTATTGAGAGTCTGGTCCAAAGGAAAGTTGTCAAATCAGGGTAGGAGAAAGATATAGTTACAGGAAACTAAAAGGAGGAGTTTAAAACACTGAAAAAAAGACACCCCAAACATTTCTAATTATAGTGCTGAGAATCCCATTGCCCCGAAATAATAAAGTGTTACATGAATTTCAGCTAATGTATCCTTTAATTTTCTAGTCTTGAGTAATCTCTGCATAGGAAAAAAAAATCCTTAAATTCAAAGTGAATCTCTTCCAAACTCAAAATGTTTTTTTTCTACTTTCAGTAAGGCCCCATGCAAACATATCAGTTTTCAAAGATTTGCATAGGAAATTAAAAAATACAATTTTTAATGCTTCTGATGATGTCTCTGGGGTACCGTGACAATGCTGAGAGTCACCTTTGAGGAATCAGCGGCAGGTTAGTGGCTGAAGACTTGTGCCATATTCACTTATTGTGGGTTCAGTATCACCAATTTCAATGGGGCATAGGGTTCTTCCACCAGTAGTCTTATCTGCAGGCCTTAGGTCAAAATTTGTAATGAAAATTGAGCTAAAAATGATAGTACCCGTCCACAGTATGCGTGGTCATGCATTGTTGCCTCTCGTTATTACTAGTGTTGAATGAAATCCTGTCCTGGCTCAAATCCGCAAGCTTCCCCTTCCAGGCGATGACCTTGTCTGTGCACTGAGTGGTGGTGCTCGGGGACTCCAAACCCTCAGACTTTGACACCTCTTTGGTTTCAAAGCAGCGCGTTGCACTTGCTGACAGCACTTGCTTGCATTGCTCTGTTCACATCTCAGTTGTCTCTCCTGCCCCTCAGACCGATGTAGGGGAAAGCATCGCTTTCAACCAACCTCGCTATGGCTCTGTCTGCTATAAAATGCCATGAAGCAGTTCTTATTCAAAAAATGGGGTCAAATTCTGCTTTCATTATGGAAGAGCTCTCTCTTTTCATGCGAGTAGGTCTTGCACTCAACCAATTTATCGCATGGAGCCATGTATGTCCAGAGTTTAACAGAACTAATACTATGAAAACTGTGGGGTTTCTTACAGTATAGCTGCAAGAAAGGAGTTGAAGGCTGAAAATCCAAGTTTCAGTAGGTATCTATGAAGGCGATATTCTTGACTGGGAGTTAAATTAATGAGTTTTGTTGTCTATATAATTATTAATGGTCTGTAATTGTTTCCATTTTCATTATTTACCAATGCACTGCATGGATCTTTGGTGCCGCAAACAAATGGATTACGGAATACAAATGGAGTTCAGATTCTGGTCATGTCTAAAAGTATATAATGATGACTTTTGAAATTGTCACTGATCCATAACACCATGTGTATGTTATTTCCAGAATGAAATTACAAAGTATACTAATGTTTGATTAAAGTGCAAAATCAGCAAGATAATTTTTCTGAGAGCTGCTGCAATAGGGGGGTAGGGAATGACTTGATGTTGCCATGTGGTCACTGACAAGTGGAACGTGAGTAGAGAGGTTGGCAAAGCTTTAATGAATAGCAATTTGACTCTCCCACCACAGCCTGGAAGTAGAAGAACATCAAGAGTTTGCTGGAGCCACTTTTCACAGAAATAGCCGCTGCTTTCCCATATAACCCCACCTGCAACAACAGCAGCAAAGATCTGACAAGCAGGAGATGACAAATGACTCTTTAACAATATACATTGTTCTAGTAGCTGATCACCACCTCCCAAGGGACAAAGTTACTTTTTTCTGTCCCCACTAGTTCATTGCACCATGCAACAGATTACTTGTCCAGTGCCCAAGCCAATCCTATCTTGACACCTGGCACAAAACATGAAACAAGCTGGACATTCTAAGTAATTTTCATGTCTGCGTTGAAGTATAAGATAGAAGCAAGAGAATAATTATAGATCTAAGTTTGATCCTTTCAGATGTACTTGGGGAAGTGTAGTTTGAAAACCTCTTTCTTAGGCTCACTCTAGCAGCTCTATCTTAACGTAAGACCACCAGAGAAAGCTGAGTAGGAGCTGTGGCAGCCCAGGTATGGGAAATAAATGAATGCTCTGTGTGTAAACTGCCACTGACTGCAGAAGCTAGGTGCCCATGAGCATACAGGAATCCTGCTCCTGCCTGAAATGTTCAGATCAACATACAGCCTACAGAAACAAGGCCAAAAATCTCACAGACACCCTTTCACTCAGATTTATGATTCTCTTCTGCTTCTGAGGAACCCTCAGAGTTTTTTACAGCAATGTCTCTGATGATGTTTCACAGTTTTTACTTCATTATCAGGGATAATCTGAATACAAGAACCATCCAATTTCATCTAATAGGAAGTTCTATGAAACTAGAAGAAAGTTAACCTTTTTTTCTACCTAAAGTGAAGGAAGAATTCAACTTATTTTTCCCAAATCTCTGAAACAAATCTATTATATTTGCTCACTAGATGACTATTCACATAACAATAGTCTCTTACCTCTGTAACTCTGGGCAGTAACCAGTGCATTATCATAGCTAAAGAAAAAGATATACCAAACAGCTGTAACTATTTTAAAGAATAAAATCTCAGAGGAGTATTATTGTACAAGCAAATTTGATACAGACATACAAGCTGGCACAAACTCTTTCCTAGCATAAATCATCCTAGTGTCATTATGAATCTGGAGCAGGTTTTAGACCCGCAGAGGATCCAACCTCTTGCTCTTGCAGAGGACAGCTAGGAAAGCCAGTTACAGTAATTGCATCCTCAACCATGCATGTGTCAGGCAAAAGCATGTTTCCCTGATCAGCTCGTGGGAGCTGAGACACACAGTTCATATAAAGGTGGAAAGACAGCATAAGTTATATACCCTGTGAAGGAGCTGCCAAGGTCACTGAACCAGTGGTTTCTATGTCATTACAGAAAATGAAATTTTGTGGGAGAGACAAATTTCCACAAGGAAGGAAAAAGAGCGAGTGCTTTGCAAATGACTCTAGGAAAAAGCAGTACAGAAATATTGTTCCCATTATGAGTACTAGCAATGAGATAATTGTGTCTGAGGTTGGTAATTACCATATTTGCATGTTTAGGCTGTATCTGTTCCTTCCATGTTATTAAGTGACTGCGGCATTATTTCATCAGAACGACACACTGTCATCACAGGGGCTGAAATATCTTCTGTGTGTCAAAGCACACAGCTGTAAAAAACCATTGTATAGCCCCTCATTTTTATTCTTCATCAAATTGCAAAAAACAAATTCATTCCAGGAAAAGAGCAGCAAAGCTAATGGAGCTACGGCAGGAGGAGCTGGCTTTGGAAGTTTAGGGCTCTGTAATTTATAGTACCTGTGCTAAGCAGCTCTGCCGATACTCCCACATACAGTGAGATACAGGATTAATAATTACTGTATTTTGTTCTGTGCACTTACAGACCTTTAGTCTGAGTAGTGCAAAATGCTTTATGGACATTAATTAGTCAAACTTTAAAAGCCACACTCAGGGCACTTAATTCACTTCAACTTACGCCAGGCTTCAATTTATCTGTAAACCTCATAAAAGTCTTGAAAAGTAGGTAGCTCTGTACGAACCTGAAGATATACCCTGGTCATTTCCTTAAGCTGTTTATAAGTTGCCTACTGAGACATTTCTGAAATTTTCTGGGCAATCAACATCAAATATATAAAAATATATCCTCCTTAAAGAGAGATCTAAGAAGAAATAAAGGAAACAACTGAAGACTGCTAACGAAAAACAGATGGGATAACCCATTCATAGAGAAATTGCCCATCTTTCTCCTCACATCTTTTCTAACACCTTCATTCCATTCAGCAATGGAGGTTCATTGCCAAGTCTGAGTAATTAACCACTGAAAGTAAGGAAAATGAAAAAAAGGTGCATTGTTTGGAACCAGATTTTCAATACTGGCCTTCAGCTCTTGGGTACTATCGTTGGTTAAAAATAAGCAAAATAAGCAGAATTACATGCTTGCAGTTAGACGTGAATACACAAGTGAGAAATCTAATGTCAAAATTAGATCAGATCATTTCCTGAGGTCCTGACATTTTCAGCCCTATCCACCAATCAAGTCAATTACTGAATATTGCAATTAAGCAAATGACCAACTGGTCATGTTCAAAAAATTACCTGGTTGCAGATGTTATTTCTTCCTTTTCAACTGCATTTACAGAGGTCTAAAACTGAGAACTTAATGCAGAGGTAATGAAAATTATAAACCATTTTGGGAAATCAGAATTATTGTTCTATTTGTCTTGGGAGCAGTGATACATCCAAATGATTTATTTCACTGAAAGGTAAGCTCCTGTGCATATCCGCTATGATTCTTTGACAAAGTGACCTTGTATTTTTTTTTCTCTTTTTTTTCACTGAGAAATGATAAGTGAAACACATGGTGGAAAACGAAGACGACCGTTATTAAAATAGAAGACAAGACAAAGTTCAAAGGAAAGTGAAGAGTTCTTGAAATGAAATGGAGAGCTGAAAGTGAAAGGTACAGAAAGACCCAGTGGAACAATAAAGATTAAAGTTCAGGTTAGAAGGATAAAAATAGTCCAAAGTGACTAGGAAGTGGACATAACACTTTCTCCTTGTTATAGCCTAATCAGTTGTTGATTTCATATTCAGTACAAAATTTAGAAATGGCGAGTGCGAAAACTAAAACCAGAAGATACCTCTGGAGGCAGAACAAATCACTTCTCATATCATTTTGTATAATGTTAGATGATGTGTTTTGAATAGAAAGAAAGGCATTATAGGAGAGTACATTTAACAATAGAGTGGGAAGAGGCAGTTATTGATTTATTGATGTTCTCTTTCGATTGTCACACAGAACTTAAGAGTCTATATAGACCACCTGATTTGACTATTTTTGGTGAAACTTTTAAATATGACTTGTAGCTGTTCCTGCTTAGTCCGTGGGCCTGCAGAGGCCTTCACCATATATTCCAGCCTATTCTAGTAGAGAACTAGTCACTGTGCATTTCAGGTGAACTGAAGACTAGTCTACTCTGAAAGTATCTTTTGTCCACAGATCTTAAGCATTTTATCTCATTTGAAAGTAGCTCACTTTGCTACATATGATAAAAATCTAAAGCAAAATAGAAGTGGTCATACCAGCAGTCATCACTGGTATCACAATTGTTCCTCTTTGTAATATTTTTTTCAGAGTTTGAGAAAATTTATGAAATCTTTTTTTTGAGTTATTGTCAGTTTGTTTTTACAAGGTTGTCTATCTCATCCTCCAATCAACTCAATTATTGAATTATATAATTGCAACCTAGACACAGCAATTGAGTATTTAACTGAGGTTCCTTAAAAACCTTTTTCCAAGCTGAACTCTCTAAGTCAAGAGAGTTCATATTTAATATTGCTTATGCCATGCTTCATGAGAGACTTGTCTGTAAGGCTCTGAATGTCAGTAACTGCTGTATGAGGAACCATGCTTACATGAGAAGGATGTTAACTTCAAGAGATCAAATAACAATAACAGAAGTTTAGAATTACTCTTGGAAAGATAAATTTGGTTTTTTCCCTTGGTCCAAATATTCAAGCCCAGAATGTTATAGCAGAGTCTTCTGGTGTAAAACTCAAGAGAGTGCTGGGCCCTAGGGTTTCCCAGGGCCCATCTGCCTTCCTGAAGCACATTTGTCATCATATGCTTTTCAGTCTGTTAACAGCTATGTTACTCCTTCCTTAAACTTCTGTTCAGTATGCCAATTTGCAGGACCAAGAAGAAAGGCTGAAGCTTTCAGTATAGTGAAAGATGTGAGAATACCATTTTTATCTACTGAGTCGAAGGAGAAGGCGGCCTATTTCGTCTTAATATTGCTCAGTAACCTAGAAGGAGAGGAACCCCTCCCTGGCTGTTAGGTCTAGTATGTCACCTATTATCCCTAAGAACTTTTATCTGACAGTCTGCTTTTGCCTCCGGGTAGCCAGATTTTCACCTCAGCAGCTGCTCTTCATCCATTTGTTTCTGCCCTGGAGGCACAATGACACCCGTCATAGCCATCAAGGCAGTTCAAGGCAGATGTTTACAAGGACCATGATTCTGGGTGTCAGGAGCAGCCTGGTGACAGTGATTCCCAAGGCACCTTACAACGTCCCTGAGAGATTATCTGTCTTCCTTAAAGTAGAGGAGAGACGTTTGTTAGACCCTACATTTGGACATAAAATGGAGAGGACAACAGTTACCTTCATGACTTCTTGTGGTCCATGGGATAGGAAAACTATTGCTGTTTGAATTCACCCCTCTGTCCTCCCTGCATTTTGGACGTGTGACAGAAATACCTTGGCCTGACAGATTTAGAGGCTAACAGGCCCGACAAACAGTGTATGTAGAAATGTTTGTCATTTATTCATGATTCTGAGCAGGTCATCCAGCAGTTACAGTCTCCACACTGTTTGTCTTGTCTTTTGATCATTAATGAATCTGACCTATTTGCCAAAGGCATTTCTTTTGTAGCTAATGCTGCAGTTTTCACACTAAATTTTTATTTTCCATGGCTCTAACAAAATGTTCTACTGAATATTTTCAGTAAAGAATATTCCCTTCAGAATCATCTTGGTGATTGCCTCTGCTGGTAGGTCAGTAAGCTGCTTGTCTCGAAAGCAGACATAAAGCCTTCAGTTAGTAATAGGTCACTTTTTCTTTGCTGCTTTGTGCCTTCTGCAAGATAAAGAAATCTGACTTGCACACATTGCTCTCTACATCATGTTTGACCTGCAAGGTTTTGTGAGAGGACAGACTTCTGTGCAGTGAAGAAGGCTTCCATAGATTTGCCAAATATGGTCCAGATATTCTTGTAGTGAAGACAGTGTGACATCTCCTCAGTAAGTGATTCTTTTGAGCATTTCCAAAGTTTTAGTGCTGATGTGTCTTATGGTGTTGATAAGGAAAAATGCATTTATATTTAATCACTCAGGGCTTACGCTGGGTCAGGGATTTTTGAACAAATGCATTTCTAATTTATTTTAAGACTTACTGACTTTTCAACTTTTTGATTTTCAAAAATGTTTTCAGTAAACTTATCTCTTATTAAAGGAATAGAAAGCACAATATGCTCAGTTATTGAAAAGACTTAATCAAGCAAATGTTTTCTGAAATTCCTGGCATTTCCTTAATCTTTAATTAGACACTTGCTACTTCAAATGTATGAGATACTTTTGGAAAGACCTGTGCAGGCGTTTCCAGAAATTGCAGGGATGTATGTGTTTTATTCTAGTATGCCGTATTTGTCTGGATCAGTAACCTCCCAACACTTTAACTGTATTCTCCAGGCTCTGTTGGTGCAACTTATAAATAGTTAAAAAATGGTAACGTACTGTAACTAATCTGCAGCACTACAAGTCAACATGATTCATACTTCCATTAAATTTTCTCAGCCTGGTAAATTTTCCTATTTTCAAATTTCTGTGGAAAGAAAGCATATCTATGAGACTGTGAATGGGGCCATTCAGGGCCACCTTCAGCGGAACACATCAAGATTTTTCATAATTGCTAATTATGCCTAATCCAACACACTTTCCTGAATCCTGCCTGCCAGGACACCGTGAGTGTGAATATGATGAAAAAGCAGGTCTGAAGCAGCCAAAATCATTGACTACCTTTGAAAATCCTTTGCCAGGGTCTTTCAGAGGGGTCAGGATGTAGTTCATGCTCCATTGATGTAGAGCAATGTCACGAACTACAAACCTCCTATTAGAGGATGTACACCTGTAAACCCCAGATGCTAGGCCATCAAAGACAGACAGACTGAGGGATACACTGCTGCTCAGGTGTGCTCGGTACCAACTAGCAAGACTGCATTAATACAGTGGACATGCGTGCCTTGTGTTCACACAGGCATTCCTCTGTGTGCTTTCTTGTTTTCCTATCATTTTGTGCTAATTAACATGTCAACTCATGTTTTTCCTACGCTTTTACTCCCTTTATTTTACCCTGTTTTCCTTCTCATAATACATTTTTCATAATTTATCATTCATTTACATTTCAATTAAGAACACTAGCTGTTTGTAAAAGCTACCCTGATGGGAAGTATGAAATAAATTATTGAGGTTCGTATAATCTGCACTTCCCATTACCACCTCATTTACCTTAATGGCACTAAAAAGACTGTCGCCCTCAATATAGTTCATGCTTCTAATAGGAATTCCCTCAGGAGCCAATCTCATGTGAATTACATATTTGCATATAGTATAGGTTGTGTTAGGTGATTATAGGCTGAGCTTTAGAGTACTATTCTTTAAGGATGACAGCTATATAGAAAGCTACCTTTCCAGAGTCAAAAGATGATGCTGCTTGATTCAAATAGCTAATACCTCTAAGAGGAGTCCCCATAAGTGTTGCCGATTTATTGGGCACTGACAAACTGTCTGTCAATTTAAAAAAAAAAAAAAAAAAAGGAACTGCATCATTTATTATTAAATCTGGGCAGGGGACAGATTTTTCATTTTGCACAAAAGACTTTTTTTTTCCAGGAAGAAATAAAAAAACATCTCTTAGAACTAAATTCCTTGTCAACAAAGGAGTCCTTTTGTTTGCGTAAACTGAAACTTGATTATTTTTTTCCATTTCTGTAGCTTCCTATTGTTTCAATCTGAAATGTTCCAAAACTTTTAAGAGCTATATTTCAAAATATTTTTTAGTTTAAATCAGCACCTTCCAGCTAAAGCTACTACCCTTGAATCAGTATTTTGTCATGAAGATTTCCATCAGGAGGCTGTCAAACAGTTCTCTTCATTTTTATTTTCAACATGACAACACCCAGGCTTTAACTAGGACTCAGAAGTAGATGCAATAGAGCTATGCAGTAAGAAACAGTCCCATTCCCAAAGGTTTTTTACAATATAAACAGGTAAGATGATAAAAACAATAATATAGGAGGGAGGGAAGAGAGACACGTATGGTGACTTGTTCATTAGATATGCAAATTTATCAGGATAACCTGATTACTAAACTATCCACCTTTTCTTGCTCTAAGTTTCAAGAAAAGGTATGTATTTACACAGCACCCTGGAATGTGCAACATCTGTTTCAAGAAACTCGAAGATCAGGATGTCTAACATCATTCAAAATAACTAGGTACAAAACTGAGCAAACTGAGTCCTGGGGAACAGATTTTGCTTGTTCGCTGCTCAGATATCAGGAAAGATATGGTCTGACTTTCTTGCTGCCTGCCAGGAGCCCATCTGTATGCTTACATCTATACTTTGAAATAGAACAAGACCTAGCATCCAATTTTCATGAACTAAGTGTCTGTACCACGTAAAAGTTGGCCCTGGGCTACCCCTCATTTCCATGAAGCGTCTTTTGGCCTTAAGACATTCTCATTGCTATTTGCGTCTGTGCCTTGTCCCCCAATCCCAGATGAAATTGTGTTGAAGTCCTGCACAGCGGTGTTTTTATAACAAAAAGCTGATGTTGCACACTCCAGGATACAATGTCACCACATACTAAACTGAGGATGAAAGCCTGCTGAGCTAGTTTGGAGGACTACATAGAATGGAGGGAGATTAACATGATCTTAAGTTCTCCATATTGCCAGATGGGAACTGCCCTAACCGTTAAGCCATGCCCAAGTATTACCTGGGAGAGTGCTTGGTGGCATGGGCCACAACCAAACTCATGAGTACACTGGTAATAACCAGTTTAGGAGACCATGGTTGAAAGACTGAGCTTAATTCTTGGCTTTTTGTTATTTAACATTATGGATCTACTTCGTGCAAAGACACTGAAGGAGGATAACAAACACCCCAACAGGGCACAGAAGTGGCAACACAGTGGCTCTGTGTTTTCTTGCCCAAGACTTTTCATACTAAAATGGCTCTTAGATCTTTTAACTGTGACTGTTTTGAGTTTGAACTTCACTTTGTGGCATTGATTCAGGCAAGAGACTTTCAGCCAATGCAACAACAGAACCCAGTCCTTCAACAGTCTGCTGTTTTTTAAAGTTGCTTCAACCACTCGCCAGCCACATCTAACACATGGGATCACATTCCCAGGTTCTTTGAGACCGTTGTTCCTGTTTCCCCAGTTTAACCCCAATAATTTCAGCTGCAGTGTTAGGGTGTTGCTTTTCTAAATCCAAGCTGTGATAGAAGTATGTAAAATAATGAGTGGCATAAAAAAGATAAAAAAGGCAAAAATTATTCACTATCACAATTAAAAAATTAAGGGCCACTGAGGGAATTTGTTAGACAATAGGATTAAAACAGAGAAGATATTATTTCACATAGTATATAATTACATTGGGAAGCTCACTGCTGCAAAACATTACTGAGGCCAAACACAGAAACAAGTTATAAAAGAATTAGCAAAACCATGGAGGACAGTCCACTTGCAGCTTTTAAATGAGATTATCTAGATGTAACCATCTTCTCAGGGATACCTGATCTGATTATGACTCGGAGGGTGTATTGAGGATCACACTACATTTGCTCTGTCTTTGATTCCATAAGCATTCACTAGCAACTGGGTAACGACAGGATGCTGGACTACAAAGACTTTTTTATCTAAGCGCTCACATTAAGAGAAAAACTGTAGTAGCAAGAAATGTCCCAATAAACTTCATCTGCCCGATTTCACATCTGTTTACCTTGCCTTTTATTAAAGTCTCTTCCTCGTCAGATTTTATGATAGTCTATTTCTTTCACACTGGATTTCTTTTGACCTAGTAAAGGACATGGTCTCCCTTTGTTTGGATGACTATAAAGGAAAGGAATGTGAAAGAAATCTCTACATATTTTCTCCCTCTAGAAATGAAAAAAATATTCTTTCATAAATAACTCAGTCCTTATGGGACAGGTATCTCCTCCACACCATCCAAGTCCATCATGTAAAGTCAGAACAATTCTGGGTTTAGTTCAGTTACGGTTAGAATTTTGTCATTTACTGTAATACAAATCTCGATGAAAAGCTATTTCACTTCCTGGAGTCACTCCAAGTACACAAAGTTGTAAGTGAGAAAATAAATTCTAATCCTTTTTGTAAGAAATAGAGAAAAAAAAAGAAGAAAAAGAAAAAAGAAAAGAAAAAAAAGAAAAAGGGAGAAAGAAAGAAATTGCAAACTAAGGCCCTCAAGTCTTTACAAAGTACAGGAAGCCAAAAGTTAATGATTTAGCAGAGCTGACAACCTATGTGTCTAGTCAACCTGATCTCCCTTTTTCAAATGAAAGATGTGGCAGTATAGTCAACGGCGATTTCCCCTTCATTCAAATACTTTCAACGGAAGCCAGTTTTGTACTGCGAGCTTTTCTTAGTGGTGGCAAATGTCACCCCACACAATGACCCTCCCTGATTCTTCACAGCCACAGTCAGGTGGAAGGAGGAGAACACTTATTGTTCAGTCTCTTACTGCTTCTGAAACAGAGTGTAGCAACTCAGAGCCGAGAGCTTTCTGGAATGGGGAGTTTGCTTCTACTTTTCTGAGACTCTTCCTTCCACAATACGCATGTACTATCTCCCATCGAAGCTCGAACCAACACACCAGTCAAAACAATTCAGTGATTAATTTTAAACAAAAAGCCTGTTTACATGAATAATCATTACTGAATATGCCTAAATATGAAAAGACTGCTCACAATAGCCACCTATTGTTAGAAGTCAATGCATTATGCATTGTTTGAATTAAATCAGGATCTATATTGCAGTGGATTAATCTAGCTGGTGTCTTGTGGATTTTTTTTTTCCTTCATTTTTTTGCAACCCATCTGCCAACTACAATAGGTTGTAATTTTGTTGAGCTTTTTATGCTGAAAAGTTATTAATACCAGATGTTCATTTCTTGGAGTACCCTAAGCACAAAACATTCCATAATGAAAAACAAAATGTTAACAATTACATGCCCAAACTTGGTGGATTAAAGATCCTATTAAAATTCTGGGATATGTCCTATGTTTAATGCATTACCTCTTTTTTTTATCAAGGGAGGCCTGAAGCAGGCTAGGTTTTGTTTTGCTCAAGGGAGAACGTAAATGTATTCACATCTCTAGCATTGTTCTTTCACTGTGTTTTGTCAAAAATATCATGAATATAATAGAGTTCTGGGGAGGACAATGAAAATACACAGGTCAGGGGTTTTTAGCTGGGATTCTTGAGATAAGCATTGCAGTGCAGGACCCACATTGAAAGAATTTTCAGCTGAGGTCAGCTCTGCATTCCAATGAACAAATAACTCATTGAGGGAAAAAATAGAAATGATAATAAAAAAGAAGAAAACTCTCTGTTCTTAAAAAGAGACACAGCTTTATCAGGGAAGAAGACAGGCAAAAGACTGGATCTTCAGCTGCTATAAATTGGTGCAGCTGCATTATTAATTCTAGAGAGATCTCTCTTTTCATAGCTTATCTCCCTCCATTAGTTTTGTTGAAAGCCATTGTTAAGTTTCTGCGGCCTGGCTTTGGGGAAGTATAGCCTGGTTTGTTAATTTCCAGTGAACTGCTCCTGTCCACGCTATTTAAGATGCTGTAGATATTCCCAATGAATTTCTAAGGCCAAGAACAGGGAGGGAAGTAATCATTGCAGGCTGGGCAGGCCAGAAATGCCCCCCAATTTGCAACTCATGCCAAGAAAGTAGGGGGTTTTATGTTCCCTTTTCTACGTTATACAAACTGCTGCGTTACAGCTTTCCACCTTGAACTTCTCTCAATGTCCAGCTCTGCTCCACAAGTCAAGAATTGAGAGAACAGAGCAAGAAGCAATGGAACTTTGAGGGAGTCAAGAGAAAGGGCTGTGTTTGCTCTTGTTACACGGTGCCTCGCAGGGTTGCAAGGCGACGGAGTGGCAGACCATCCAGCCAATTTTCCTGGCAGGGGTGTTTCAAACATACCAGTTTTCATGTTATTTTCTAAACATGTGCTGGTGAGTAATCCATTTTGGTTTTGTATAAACATGAAATGAGCCAATTAAATGCTATGAAGTCTGGAATACACTGCTGAGATAGATAGTGTTATTTTGGCTTGCTAAGAGTGAATTGAAATCAAGAGGAAAAAGAGTTTTAACTTCTGCACTTCAAAGAAGTTAAATCTGCCAGATCAATTTGTATAAACCACACAAACTTTTTTTGGTGATTAAAAATTCTTTTTGTCTTTTAGATCTTGCAAGCACATGTACACGGAAGCATCTTGGAAGCTGAACTCTATGCTGAAAGCAAAAGGTTACTTTCAGTTTGTAATTTAATCAATTTAGTTTTATATGGTAATATTGCTACTTTAAAAAGTAAACTACCTGACTGACCTGGTTTTGGCTGGGATAAAGTTAATTTTCTTCTTAGTAGCTGGTACAGTGCTGTGTTTTGGATTTAGTGTGAAAATAATGTTGATAACTGACTGATGTTTTAGCTGTTGCTAAGCAGTGTTTATCCTAAGTTAAGGACTTTTCAGTTTCCCATGCTCTGCCAGCAAGCAGGTGTGCAAGAAGCTGGGAGGGAGCAGAGCCGGGGCAGCTGACCCGAACTATGACCAAAAGGATATTTCATACCACAGAATGTCATGCTTAGTATATAAACTGGGGGGAGCTGGCCAGGAGGGGTGGATCGCTGCTCAGGCATCAGTCAGCGGGTGGTGAGCAATTGCATTGTGTATCATTGGTTTTTTTCCTCAAGTTTTATTTCTTTTTTTCTTTTTCTCCTCCTATTTTTTATTATATTCCTTTTCATTACTATTATTATTATTATATTTCATGATTATTATTGTTAGTATTATATTTTACTGTATTTATTAAACCATTCTTATCTCAATCCACGAGTTTTACCTTTTTTCCTGATTCTCCTCCCTGTCCCTCTGGGAGGCGGGGGGAGTGAGGGAGCAGCTGCGTGGTGCTTAGCTGCTGGCTGGGGTTAAACCAAGACACCGACATAACGCAAGAACAAATTTTCTGACACTGTTGTGTCTTCCGATTCATATGCTGTTAACTTTTCTTTGGTGTGGATATCTGTTGGATAATCTCTCATTCAGTGCACAGAGCTCCCATTAACATCAGTGAAAATTTCCTGCTTGGAACAAGTGCAGAATTAGCGATAGGTGCACTTCAATACCTCCCTTTCACTTCGGATAAACCCTGCAAAGGTCAGATGCTTATCTGAGCCTTATCTGACTCACCCAAGCCTCTGGAGGTTACTAAATATCATAAACTGAACCTTTCTTTAAAAACTGATGGAACTTCCTAATCTGAACCTGACCAGAAATACCACAGGTAAAGGTTTTCCAGCAGGATTTTTTCTTCTTTTCCAGGTTCAAAAGCACATGATAATGAAGCAGCCAGTTATTTCATACCCACAGAAAATCCTTTATGAAATTTGGTTGTAAGCGTGGGTAAGGAAGTTGGAGGGGTAAAGGGAGATATGAGAGTTTTCTTTACTTGAAGTAATTTAGCTGTCCTTGTACTGGATCTGAACAGAAATATTTAATAAGCCTGGAGAGTTTTTCCAAGTTTGTTATCAGTTAGGTCTCTGTCTTTCTAATTGATAGAAGTTCTCTTCCTTAAATGATGTATTCCTGCTCTTTACCCTCTGCTTCCTTCCATCTAGGCATGTGCACCTGTACACACACATACACATATATATTTACATATAAGTATGTATAATCATTGTTCTGAATAAAACATTTTTTCCACTGTAAGATATATAGGCAGCAGTTCACTAGGTCTTCCAAATTTGCAGGCAGGCTGTGGGAAAATGATATTTGCCTCAAGCAAGATTATTTCTTACAGCTTACAATTCTCTCTCCTACCAAAATAGCATTCTTTCTTTTCCAACAAATGAAAAAGAATAAAATAAAGATTAAGATTGAAATGATGCAACTTGCAAAATTAAATAAACAGGTGCGGTAATTCAGTGTGTACTTGCAGAGCTACTTTTCCAAGGTGGAAGGAAAAAAGAAATCAGAAAAATCCTCTCTGTGAATTTCTTTTTCACCCGCAATTCTATCAAACTGCTGTTTTCTCTGTATCTAATCCATTTATCTGTCTCACTGTAAACACACCTACTTATGTATCGCTTCCCTCCCGTATTATTCTTCTTCCATCTTAAATTCATCAGTCTTGTATCAGAGTACTATGCAATGCAGAAGCCGAATCAGGTTCCTTTCAGTAGAGATTTTTTGTTGGTTTTTGTTTTGTTCATTTTTTGTGCAGCTGTTTAACTTCTTGTTACATATCAATTTGGGGTATACAAAATGACTGTCATACTGCACCCACATGGCAAGAGGAATAAAGGTTACCTGGCTTACCGGGTCCAGCCATTGCCAGCCCCACTTTTCTTTGTCCTTTAAGCCTGAAGGAGATTCTCCACCCAGTGTCACAAATTTCAGAGATTTCTAAGAGCACTCAACACCAACGCTAACCTCCCTAGACTGAAGGCTAGGACCCTTTCATCATCCAGGAATTGGTTTTGCTAAAATTTGGAGATACCTTAGAGGCACAATCACAAAGTATGGATGGAAAGGAAACCAAAGCTGGGTAACACTTCATAAGTTCATATATATGTAGTGCCTGCAGTCTTTTGGAAGCTGAAAGAAATGGTGGCCCATCCTGCAGCTATAAATGGCTGTTTGTCTTGTTTCTGCGTAATTCACACAAGATGCGTGCTTGGTCCCACATCTCATCTCTAGGGAGGCTGGATCTGCAGTCCTGGCTTTAAGGCTTCTTGTCTTCACCTCAAAATATTTCAGTTCAGACTTTGCTCTGAGGTGGGCTGACAGCCCTCAAAGTCTGTGGATGATCTGGCAGAGCTGTCTATCTCAGACCCATGTGTGAATATTTTGGACTTTATTTTAGCATGGCAATGTACCCATGATATACGCTTTGCCGTGGATATATGTAGCCTACTGGCCTACTGAGTACTTAATGGCAGACAAAGGTGATCTTTCATATCTTTACAGAGAAAGTATAAAAGTAATTGATTAGACTCTTTTTTGTCCCAGTTTATAGAGACCTTAAATGCCCATTTGTAATTTGTAAGCACCTAAAATTTATTAATGTATCCCATTTTCTCTTGAGATTTTAATGTCTATTTTGAAAGTATTCTAAACAAGAAATCTTGTAAAACAGACACAGAAGTCAGATTTGAGAGTGCTAATCCATAGCTGGAATTTTGCTTTAGGAAGAGACTGTTCAAAAAACATACTCATTACCAATACCATTTAACAATTTATTGATCAGCTTATCAGAACTGAGGTGGAAGGACAACTGTTATAGTTTATTTTTACAGGACTGCAGCTACTGCTCCAGAGATATTAAGATGTAGCTGTGTAAATAACTGTTCTGGCATTTTTTTTCCCAATAGAATATTATAAAATGCACCTGAGAAGCTGATTTCAGAAAAGTGTTCAGAGAACCCAGAATTCTTGGGGAAGCATGTTGTTTTTCAATGATACCAATTTACGAAATGTTATGGCAAGCCTCATATTTTTCAGAAGGTTCTTTATTTGTTCTTTTTTTGCTACTACATGATGTTCCTGCAACATGCTCCAGATGTCTATAGTCCTCTTCATCAAAAACCTTTAGTCATATTTCTTGCCTGTAACACTGCTATGCAAAAGTCAGAAGGAAAATTTTTAGAGTCCAGCATTTCTGATATTAATACTGTCCATTACTTACCAGACCAAGATCCTTACCCTACATGGCTGTGCCAAATGTATATTTACCATGTAGGATTGACAATTTAGGATTAGCTAAATATGTTTTGCTTCATTTAAGTCTCTTTTTACTAAACAGTCTTTGCTTCTTAGTATGATTGGCATTGTAGAAGACATGTAGTGGTAGTCATGATGCACTCAGGACACAAGTGAGGCAGGCACTGTAAGCTGAATTATTGCCTTGTATTAGACCAAACTACATTTAGTTGACTAAACTCAAACATAAAAAGGTAGTGCCCAGCAGATGGAAGTCAGGCCAGGTGATCCAGAAGGAATACAGAGAGACTATCCAAATCTCTCTTTAAACATAAGAAAAAAACATCCTTACTGTGAGAGTGATCAAATACTTTGCCCAGCGAGGCTGTGGAGTCTCCGTCCTTGGAGATATTAAAAATCCAACTGGACATGAACCTGAGCAACCTGCTCTAGCTAACCCTGCTTTGAGCAGGAGGTTGGACAAGACAATCTACAGAGGTGCTTGCTCAACTCATTGATTTTGTGATTCTGTATCATTAACAAAACAAATGTATGGGCTCAGACATTTGAAAGGACTAAAAAGGATCTCGAGTGCCTGAAAATCTGGCCTTTTTTCCTAAGGTGATCTAATAAAAAGCTGTTCTTTGTCCAGATTTGCAGCTCAGAGCTGAATAATTCTACTTCAGCAGGTCTCTCGCTTATTACTGATGGCCGTGGGCTTTCTTGTTCAGACTAATACAGTGAAAGCACCAGTTCCTAGTAGCTTTCTTTGAGCATGCCACCAAAAATGCTTAATAGGAGCTACTTGAGTGTGATGTGAAGGATTGTCTCCAGCATTTCCTTCCTTAGCATAGCTAGCAATGAAGTAGAGAGCACGGTTTAGTCCCTGCAGTATACAAAGGACATCGATAAGCTATTGAAAAAACTCAGTGAAGCACAACTGAAATGATAAAGGGATTACAGAACATCATGTGTGAGGAGCTATTACAGAGTCTGAAAATGAAGAGTTTTAAGAAAAGAGAGAAAAATGAGGAGAGAGCACTTTGTGGTCTCTGCATTAATGCATAATAAATAGAAAATGTGTGTACAATGATATCACATCATAAGCATTTTTCATTCTCTCTGCACAAAATGCCAGGCAGTGAAGAATCTAGCTTGTGTTAATTGTTTGTACCCTGGTGGGAAAGTACTTTAGAATTTAATTGTGACTTAATCAATGAGATTCACTAGAAATTACTCTAAAAATCTAAGACACTTAATAGAGAAAAAGTTTGTTTTCTGTAGAACCTCTGAGTCATCCTACGGAATTTGATAGCAGGGACCTAATTCTCTATTAAATGCCAGATGATTATTTCAAGGAAACAACAAACTATTGAATGCTTGAAAATTTCTGTTAAGTTCTACACAATTTTCCTTTAAGCAAATGCTTTAAAGCATGAAGCAGGAAGGCAGAATGATTTAAAATTATTTTTAAAGAAGTTATCAATGTATTTTAACTAACATTTTCTAAAACTAGAATGTAGACAAGACAGTGTTGCTTTGAAAAAAGGTAAATTGGTTAAATTGAAGTTTATATCTACCTCAGTAAAATTCTGCTAATCTAGATATAATTGTTATTTATTTTCCTAATTTAGAAAAAACTGTAGGACTGGAAGGTTAATTTTTCCTATTCCATTTTTTATTTCTGGTGTTTTTGAGGAGGGTTTGATTTTTGCTTTTCCATTTTGGGTTTTTTTGTTTGTTTTGGGTTTTTTTATACAATATCAAGCTCTGAGTTTTCCTCTTCTATAATCCTAATCCTATAATTACTTTTTAAAATGTTATTTTAATATTTATTATTTATACTTTTTTTTTTTTTAATTTTAATTCTTTCCACTGTTTCATTTCCATCTTTATTTGCAAATTGGCTAGCCACAGGAACGGTAACCAGTCCAAGCATAAGAACAGCATGTGGATGTGATTGTTTAGCACAAATCTTCCTCTGAAATGGTCTGCTGCTTAGGGAAAACTGGATTCTACCCTTCTACAAGCAAAAATGTTTAGAACTGTGATTTCAGTCTTCCTTACTGCAGATTTGTTGTTCAGAGCTGCATCCAGATATTGTCTGTTTGGATGAGGGACAAGGCACTATAAACAATACCAATAAAT
Organism: Gymnogyps californianus; assembly: GCF_018139145.2. Lineage (NCBI taxonomy): Eukaryota > Metazoa > Chordata > Aves > Accipitriformes > Cathartidae > Gymnogyps > Gymnogyps californianus. The sequence goes on along the minus strand of NC_059472.1, from coordinate 6,172,632 downwards.
TAATTGTTAGCATATTCCCAGCCAAGTATTGTCCTGCATTAGACAGCATTCTCCCAAACCATTCCTAGACATTTCCAGGCATTGAGGCTTGCACAGGACAGGGATTGTTCACAAAAGCAGTTTGGATAGCCAGCCTGTTCTGGAAGGCAAAGGATACTAACATATAGATGCAAGCCAAGCTGTAGTGGTTGCCTGTGGGATCAGTTAACAAGACCTGGCACTTTTTTTTCTTTTTTTCCCTTTTTTCTTTCTTTCTTTTTTCTTTTTTTTAAATGTAACCTGATTGTAAAGATGGTTATTTGTATGACAAAGCCACCGACACTAACTAGGAATAAAACAGATGGTTGCCTAGAGGTGTATCTACAGGCCTGCTCTTCCTACAAGCATAGAGCTTGTGTGCCCAAAGGGGAAAGGCAGCACCTCGGGTCAAAGCGAATGAAGGAACGGAAAAACTGAACTGGGCCATCTCTTCCACACTGTTTTCTCCTTCTTGACTTCCAGAAAGGCTGTTTCTTGCATTTCCTAACCTACTGGCAAAGAGCTAAGACAAAATATGGAGACCTATTGTACGTACAGGATCAGTTTGAATCTTTGAGTAAGGACCCAATAAAGTACATGGGTCCCAGCCTGGAGTCCGGGATAAAGGACCCTATATTACAGGAGGGGAAAGGGGAAAGGGTCCCAGAGGGGTAGGGGTCAGGTTATCACACTGCTGGGGGTCTCCCATAGCCCTCGCTCACGCTGTGTGGCAAAGCCCCTGAGCAATCCCACCTCTCCCATGCCATTGAGCCAAGCCTGTACAGCATAGAAGATCATTCTACGGAGTGATGTTACCAAGGAACCAGTACCACCCCTAGCAAAATTAGATCACCCTTTGAGGAGGTTGCAGGGATCAGGAAAGAGGAAGAAAGAAAGTACAATTCAATTCTCTTCATAGTTCCCAAATTCCTCCCAGCCCCTGATTTCCACCAAAAGACCAGAAACAGGATGCTTTGCAGTACTGCTGAGTTACTGTCACATATTGAGCATTGCTGTATAAACCTATGGAAAGCCTAGGGCCAAACCCGACTTCAGTAACAACTGTATTGAACCTATTCCATGTAGTTTGTGCCAAAACACAGTCCTTCATATGAATTAGTGTGGCACATGTAGAAACAGATGCCTGCGCTCCATGTCTTTCTCATGACAGGCAGGATGAGTAGCTATTGACTTACACTAAAATCGTACAACAACAGTTTGCTTTGGGATCTTCTCTCGTGAACCTGTTTCTTTTCTTTCTCATGCAGTGAGACACTTTCACAGTCAATGTTTGACTTCCAGAAGGATACTTAAGTCTGTAACAATGGAAGACCACCATTCCCTGCCTGATTATTTTTTATTTTTGAACAATTTAAATTCTTAAACTAAATTGCATTACAGAGTCATTGTGAATGGCTTTCAGGGTACAAAATTTTCACTCTTGTTCTTGATCTCACACACTTCTCTCTCCACAAGATATGTCCTGTTGAGTAGAGGTTTGCAACCATATAGGGAGATGTACACACTAACTTAATTTACTGTACTGAGCTCCTCAGAGCCATGGCTGCAGTAAAATAAACAACATCAATTAAATTATTTCCTCTTATGTCACACTGTAAACTTCATAAACATGTAAATTCAAAAATCTCCATAAACACTTTAGTATTATGAATCACTGCAGGGTATCACAGCTGGTTACCTGCAGAAATTGTGTCTGGAACCTAGTTCATCACTTACAGGCAGGCAGCAGATGTTAAAGGGAAAGTGTTTCATATAATCATCCCAAACACAAACTAAAGCAAGAGAAGCAGCAAGATACATAGCCAGCACTAGACTTTTTTTGCACCTGTTTGATACAATATCAGGGATCTGAATTTTGTTAGCGAATCTATACACGTTTGGGAGAGATCATTCTGAAATGCTTTAGTTCAGAGTGGCATTGCTCTTAGGTTGGGTTCTGACTGTGACGCAGGAATGAGACTTTCACATGTACCACAATGACGAAAAAGCTGCTGCCTACACTCTTGCCTGGAACTAGCACTGAGTTAAATTAATATTCTATGGTCACGATGATCATATGTGTCTATTTTTATCTGGGATTCTCACAGGAGCCTATGACAGCTGGGTGCCTAAATCCCACTGTGAAGCAGTTGTGTTTTCCAGTTTCCCAGGCTCTATTTAGCATCCAGCTCCTATGCTTAAAAGAATCCCCATGTAAGATGATTTATAGTGTTATTTGACAAACACCTGAATGTTTGACCCAGCAATGGCGAGACTTGTGTCCTGCTATGATGGATTGCAATCCGGCTATTTGCCCACTCTCAGACCAGGTTGGAGTATTTTATATAACAGTCCTGTTACCCAGGGCTCAGTCTGTGGAAGCTGTGACCTGTCAAACAGTGCCTCACATGCAATTTATATTTACTCAGAAGGAAGTGGTGGAAGGGCTTCTTTAACTGTGCGGCTCAACTACAGTGCTCCCTCTAAAAGAAAAACCCCTGGAGACTGTCTAAAGCCCTTCATGGGCTGCCGCAGTGAGGTACCACTGACTCCAGGGGAACAAGGGAATTCACTTTCTTGGTTTTGGGACCTGCTTTTATTTGCTAGTTCCGTCTGTATTTCCCTTCCTCCCATAAGTTCCTACTAGGCAACAAATCCATTTCTTAGTGAGATAGTTTTTAGCAACTGAAGTGATGGCTTTCCTTCAGTAACAAAAATCCTGAAAAATGAAATTATTGATAAAGATGTTTCACGGAACAGTTGTAAAAACATACATGAGATAATCGTAGAATGGATGTACTAAAATCTTATTCTGTGGATTAGTTTTATTGCACAGTGCTTAGGCATTCTGTGATAGGCACCCTCCAAAAAAAAAAAGAAGAAAAAAAAAAGTGTTGAATAAAATGAAAATATAACTGTCCAGTCATTTAAAAGAGACATTTTAGAAAAAGACCATATCTGGTAGGAGCAAGTGGATACCAACAGCAACAAGGGACTCAGAAATGTGAAAGCTTCAGGTAACTGTTCCATATCAGTAAAACTGTCAGACAGAGCAATTGCATTTGAACCTGACCTACTTTTTACTACTATCAGCCAGAGGGGAATAAAAAAAAAATAATTAGGTCAGGTATTTATGACTTGAAACAATAAGCTATGTGAGGGGGGGGAAATATCCACTCAGTCTGTAATAAAAAGTTCTGATTATATTCTTCATTAAAAAAACATTACGTATTATAATAAATAAACCATGCTTAAAGACTCTGATGGATAATGATGCATTTATTGATTCTAATATTTGCTGATTTTGGCTGATGAAGTCCCAGGCTAAATGTTTACAGAGTGAAATTTTCCACTTGTCGGCTAGTGGTTTACCTTGGCATTTCTCCAATGTGCCAGCAGCGACATTTTCTTCCACTCTGTTGATGTGTTAAGGTTTGCCCACAAGAGAGATGGTTCTTGCTTGCTGATTCCCATAACTAGGAAATTTGCAATTCCAAGATGAAATAACAGCAGCAGTACCATGTAAACAATGCGAAGGGTTGCAACTTCAGCTCCGGCACAATGGAAAGTCTCAGTTAAGGACCACCGTGCATGATGCTCAAATGAGTCTTTGGAGACTCATTCACAGAATTGGAGGCCGATTGCCAACTCCTCTATAGGTAGGGAATGCTGAAAAAATCCGAGCGTAGCCCTGAAAACCACATTACCTGCAGATTATAGGCCAGGCCTTCAGCATCTCTAAATCACAACTGTTCCACTGGAAGTGGACTATGTTGATTACACTTGCCTGTAGCTTTTTTTCCTGATCTTATCTAACCCATTCATTTCTGATGTGTATCTGCCTGATATAGCTATCTATATATAATAGGTATAATATGAAGATTATTTTTGGCCATTGATATCTACTATGTTCTCCTAGGTTGCTCTTTTTTGTTGGGTTCTTTTTTTCCCCCATTACTATTTACAGAAAGGAAAAGAAAGGGAAAGGGAAAGGGAAAGGGAAAGGGAAAGGGAAAGGGAGAAGGAGAGGGAAAGGGACAGGGAGAGGGAGGGGAGGGGAGGGGAGGGAAGGCAAGGCAAGGCAAGGCAAGGCAAGGAAAGGAAAGGCAAGGAAAGGAAAGGAAAGGAAAAAGGAAAAGAGATAAAAAAGAAAAAAATCTCGTAGACTATCTAAGCACGTGAAGCCTGCTCTGGTACCTTTTCACCTCTGCTTTTCTATTAGAGGCAAACAGCATAGATGTCTTTGTTTTCTTATCACCTAACAATTTCTGCCTTGAGAAAATGAAAACCATGATTTCTACTAAATATAGCCATCATGATTAGACCAAGAGACCAACAAGGCCTGCCTCTCTCACAAACGGCAGAGGAAAACTCATTGAGATCATGAATATTACAGAAATTGCTTCCATTTCTTTGCGTCATGAAGAAAACGGATTGAGAGGAGCATCCTTCTCTTCCAAATTAAACACAAGTTTCATTCCCCATCCAGCGCCTTCTCAGCCCTGCCCAGTGACAGCTCGGTTGTTGTCTTTTGCCTGATATCACCAAGTCAACTTTCCCTTGCTCACCCTATCAGACCAGCTAGCCTGTTTTGTTTTAAAACAAAAAATGTGATCCTTTCTGTGACGTATGGGAGGAACTCCCCACCAGGAACTACAGAACTTGCTTTCCTTTAAACCTCTTAAAATTGTTCTTTCTCACAATGTCTGTAAAAAATTGATATTCCCTAAAGTTTTCCTATTTTTTCCCAAGCTCTGTAAGCTGATCTAATTGAAGATATTAATTTTCCTTCACTAGCCATGCCTTGTTTACAAAATTCCTGACAGTGCTTGACTTGCTGCTATATGTCGCTATGTGCTATCATGTTGATTTGATCTAAAAAATTTTGTATCATTTGTTGCACTTGCCCACTTTTGGATCTGCTACCCTCCTCTGTCTGTTCTAAAGGGATCACCTTTTTGCTTTATATATAGAGCCTTACTCAGGTCATGCTTCATAAATGTGTATTATATGTGTTATAAGGGGAATAATTAAAAAAAAATGCATTGCACTCATTTCCTTTATCTTCTCTATCACTTATTTTATGAAATAATAAGTTTCATGAACTGGGACCTGTTCTTCCCTCCCCAAAAAAAATCATGATCATTCATCCTCCTTGTGACATCCATTGTTCTCAAGAAGGAATGAAAACACTTAAACACTTAAACCTTTTTATCTAAATGAATGGAGAGACCTTTCCCCCACTGAATAAAATACCTACAAGGCACGTGAAACCATGGGCCACAGGATTTTGTCCCCAGAAAGGCAGGGACCTCAGAGCTGCCTGTGGCTTTTATTCTAATTCTGATCTTTGGTTTGTCATGTTCTGTTCCCATTCTTCACCCTTTGCTCTCTGCCTTTTCCATTAGGACTTCCTTTTCCATTAGGATTTCCTTTTTCTTGCTGACATTTTTTTATGGGGGTCCATTACACTTGGCAGCCCACTCAGCTACAGAGCTCCCTCACACATGGCTATTTTACACATGGAGTTGGCATCTTAAAAAAATTTCAGCTTTTCATTTCTGATTTCCCCCATTTTCTTGAACATTTTTTTGCCTTCTGTTCTGTAGAAAGATCACCTTTCTGTTGAAATTTTATCCGTAACCTTTTATTTTTTTTTTCACATCATTACCTTACTGGCTTGCTGCACTGTCTAGTGCAGTCCACGCAGTGGCAAAGCACCAAGCCTCTTACCACTGTAACTGCCTTTGCCATCTGGTATGTTCACTGCGTATCATCTTTCCTTTCTGGCCACAGGTATTGGACAGCAGAATGATCCTAGCCTAAAAAAGCTTCCCAAAAATTTGTTTTGTGACTCATTAGCCAACTCCAGTGCAAAGATTGAGATACAAGTTCTGTACATTGACTTTAAAAACAGAATTTCATTTGGTGAAAAAAACCCAAACCCAACCGATTTTAATATAAATTTCTACATTTGGATGTACAATATATACATCATATACACACATATGTGTATGTAAAGAGAATATGTCTGTGTACGTGTGTTTGTATTTGTGTGTGCACCTGTGTTTGTAGTAAGGACTTGTAACACTGGTGACCATTGATCTCCATAGAGCACAAAAATATTTAAAATAGCAGTAGACATTTAAAAGACTTTAAAACAGTAAAACCTGAAGTAATATCAGATTTTCTATTGTATGCATACTAATGATGGAAAGGCATGTGACACAGATTCTACTATTCTCTCCAGAGCGTAGCAACCCTGGTTTTTAATACTACTAGTTTTCTGAAATGATTCTTCAGGAAGACAGGAGTAAGTCAAGGGCTGAACAAGCCGTTGTTCATCAGTTGTTAGAGAATGATACAAAACAGAGTGGGTTTGTACCACCTTCAGAAGAGCTTCCTCTTCTAGTATTACTTTTTAATGGGGAGAGGTTGTATTTGGGATCTTGATCATGCTTACAGTTGGTGCCCTTTCTCTAATTCCATTACATTGCAAATGGTACTTTGAAAAGCAGCAGCAGATTACAAATTCATTCCTAAATTCCTAAGCCACTACTTAAAGTTAATGGAGATTACATAATTTTGTATATACTACATATTTGTATATAGTTATACATATATGTGTACATATTTTTATCTATATTTAGGTAGATAGATAAATATATGAAGGTATCCTGAAGTTAGTAACTGTCTGAGTGACAATTTGAAGTCCATCCCACTTACCACAAAAAAGTTGTACAGCAAATCATTTATATCCAAACATGTCTGTCTGTCATGAGTTGTTTGTCCAAGTAAGGTAAATGCAAACCATGCTTCTGTACAAACAAGAAATTGTTTGCTTGGATTACCACCAGTTGCCATGTTTCATGGGACTGAGTTGCAATGCCTTTGTCATCCATCAAAGACTTGGACCCTACATACAGCAGAGTTTTATGAAGGGCAGGCAAGTCAGTCGGGATTTCTTTTTTGCCATGTTCACAGCCTATCTTTTCCTGAGCTTCCCATCCCTGGTTACCTTTGCTGTTGGCAGAGTGTGTAGTAATTCTGGGAACCAGGGGGCTGAAGTGGCTGGACAGAAATGCAGCTTAGTCCAAAACAAGCATTCGTGTGTGGCTGGTTGAATTGAGATCCTGCTGTCTGAGTTGGCTAGATTCATACAGACTGTAATGGTAGCTTAGACACTGATTGCAATTTTGCACATCTATATGCTCTGAAATTAAGGTTTGTTCCCTATGGAACTCACTTTGACTTCCAGTATAAACTAAGGATTCAGTTACCTACTTTCAGATACATATCTAGGAAGTATTTTTTTATTATTATTATTTATATAAACATTATTTTAATCTTAAGAAATTGCAGAGAACAAACAGTTCCCAGTATTTTCTCTAATATAGTTTTATTATAGAAAGTCAGTGACAGATAACCACCTTTCACATTTGCAAAGTGCTTTGAATATGGAAGCAGCATGACAAGTGCTACCCATCATTATTAAAAACCGTATAGTAATTAAAAGAAGAATGATAGCATTGCCCACAAGGTGAAAGTGCTAAATAAATATTTATTTTACACAGTGCAAGTAATCTCACAGAAGCAAAAAGATTTAGCATAATTACATGGACCCAATCAACATCAAAATGAATGAGTGTCTCCCTCTGCCTTCGTGTCTGGGCTACTTAAAGGCCTTCTTCAGCCTGCCATAACCTTCCAGTTATTGACCCTATATTCACTTTGCGGAGGGTGACTGGGATCCTGAACACCCAGCATTCAGGAGGCTGAGTCACCTTCAAGGGAAACTGCTTAACAAGTGCAGGCATGTAAATGATGCTACCGAGTGTCTTTATCTTGCCAAGATGCTGGTTTAGCACTTATCTTCTACTTCAGACTGCTTAGAAACAGGAAAACAGAAACAGACCCCCCGACCCCCATCCCTAAAGACGTTCCATTTGCTAGATTAATTATTACTATGCCTGTGAGGGACTGAAAGAGTTAATGTCTGTCAATGTCTCAAACATTGTAGCAACCAAGGTACAATCTGCGTAACAAAGAGGACCATTAGCAAGAAGCTGGCTGGCATGGACACAGGGGGGTGCCGGAGGGTGTGCAGTCCCCTGTTCGGGCAGACCCAGCCTGGGAACCCACCCCATACGGCCAGAGGCCACACAAAGCTTATCTGAAGAGAGGGCCTGTAGCTCCTTGGCAAGTCCCTAAGACCACCACCCCAATAAGCCGCACATGCTCAGTAGATAAAGAACCCTCTGGAACACTACTATATATGTTGAGAACTGTCTAGAATGAACCCATATAAGTCTTCAAGAGGCGTGACTGTGGACGGAGATTAGACTATAGAAGACACAACTGCAAAGAGCCACGTTGTGCGCACCCGTCACCGGAGGATTACCACACTCGTCGCCGACGCCGCGGGATCCAAGGGTGGTGACTATCTCTCTTTCTTTTCCCCCTCTTTCTTTTTTCCCCATCTCTTTTCTCTCCCCTTGTGAACAGTTTTGCTGCAACCCACGCTGGCCACCGTTATGCCTTCCAGAGTTTGGGTTGTTCAAATAAAGCATTCAAAGTGATCGTTTGGTGTCGTTTCACCTTAATTTAGCCCGGGGGGATCCCAGAACCTCTACGACCCTCTGGTCTGCCCGGTCTGGGTCGTAACAACCCCTAATTTGCTTAGCCTGCTCTAAAGGAAAGGAGAGATACCTCTCCTTTGCACAATATAGTAAAGACACATACAAAATCTCATCTGTAGGTCCTTCCTGAGCACACCGCTGCCTTTTCCTGGTAGCTAGCCAGTCAGCTTGAACTGCTTTCCTCCTGTCTTGGTAAAGCTGTTACCTAGATATCCAAAAAGGCAAGATCTGGGGGCTAAAAAGGAAGGCAAATTGAATGGATCCTGAACTTAGAGCATATTGGTTAGGCCATTCAGCTAAGAGGGAAAAGAACTAGGTGTTGTTTAATTAGATAATAACTGGATAAATAGTACAGAAGTACTATTTGGAGAATGGCAACCACATTTCCAGTGGACTCCTAAGTATGGCACAAAGGTCTGTACTGTGAAAGGCAAACCTGGATGTGATTTCCTAGAGGTAGAGGAGCTCACACCGAGGACAGATGTCTTTGGAATTTCTCCTGTTGGTGAACTGGTGATTTTTTGGGTTGGTATGAACAACAAAACAGGAGCCTTAACTCTTCCCTCAGCATGGGGAGCACACACACTTAACGCATCATTATGAATTCCTGTCAATATTGGCACCTCCATCTCACATTTTACATCACTGAGTACCACAATGCCTAAGTCTCTTTGGTGAAGGCTTGCCATCAATCCTCTTCACTCTCCTGATTCTCTTTGGAAGATGAACAGTTGTGAGCCTAAATTGCTCTGTGGATCTCCATCCTTGTCCTTTATTTCTACATTCCTATTTGAGCAAGAACCTAACTTGGAATTTCAGATTTTTTAACTGAATATCATATCTTGATGACCTAGACTACTTTTCCCTAATTTTAGGAATCTAACTCAAGAGCTAAAAGTTAGCTGGAAGTTAGTTAGAATTTAGAAAATCAGTTGTATGGGTTTGTCACAAAACCATGGAGACAGACAGGAGAGACAGACATTAACACTTAGGTTGGTTGACAACTAATTGTCAGCAGTTCCAATGAGAAACAGGCTAGTTTTTAAAAAATATCCCATTTAAATGGATGAGTTTTTCACTGCTGGGAAAGTACTCCCTCTTCAGTTCTAGTATTAGGGAAGAATCTCAACTACTGACTCTTTTTTTCTGTAAGACAAGTTTTGTTCTGTTAGTATATTATCTTACATTCACATAATCTGTTATTTTAATTGTGCAGCATCCCCTGAGTCTCACCAAGGGCAGGCACTTTATCAATAAAACGATAATTATAGAAACTTAATGAGGCCAGCCAGGAAACACAAAGAATCCTGATCCACTCGTCAGAAAAGCACAGATAATTTAGTGCAGCTCAGTCCATTTCTGGACTGCAGTCTGACAACCCCACATTCCATAAATCACCCCATGGCAGCCCGGAGACTTCATTCCTAACCGCTGACATCCTGACTTCAGCTTCAGAGTTGTCATGTGCAGGGCGAAAGACATTTCCATCACTCCTTACATCATTCCTTGTCCTTTCCTTGTCCTTTCCTTTCCTTTCCTTGCCCTTTCCTTTCCTTGTTCTTTCCTTTCCTTTCCTTGTCCTTTCTTTTTTCCTTTCCTTTCTTCACTTCCCTCGTCTTGAAAGCAACAACCTACGTTTCTGCCACTAGAGCATTCCTACTTGTATTTGAATCCTGCCAGATGTTAAGGACCCTTTTCATCTGAAACACAAAGCCACAGTGATAAAAGTACATGCTTCCATCTCTGTATAGTCTGCTCAGTGAACAATCTGAGCTCTTAGAGTGTCTCATCTATTACCCTCACTGCAACATTGCATGCTAGTAATGCACCAAAATCCCAATATTACAAGGTGTGCTTACAAATAGGGACTCACTTCTGGGGCCAGACAAGGAATCTGTGAGAAACTGAGGTCCTCCACGGCTCACGCTAATACTGCAATCTCTGAATCTTAGTATGAATCTCACAAAGCACATAGATAAAGCACTGAGGGCCACCGATATTGCGTTGCTCTATGGCCACCTTCCTTTCCTACCTAACAGCCAGAGCAATGCCAAAGCGCTGGAGCTTTATTAGCAAGCTGAGGTTCAGAATTCAGCCCATCTTCTCAGACACATCACTTCTCCAGCCAGAATTGGCCTCTTTTTATAGTATACTCTCAGTAGCAATGACACAGGCCTGATCTCTCTCACTGGTACAAAGGACAATGCTTGGAGGTTCACCTTATAGGGGTTTTCTTGCACATACAGGCTCCCTTCCTCTCACTGCGTGGTAACACAGAAACCTCGACCTCTTTGTTGTGCAATATATGATGCCTCAAGAGCAAAAGCAAGCATCAGAAAGAAGCGGGTCTGATGAAGGGGTTCGGAGCGCAAGAAGGAATATAAAGGGCACTGCAAAACGCCCGTGATGAAGGACTCTGTCAAAACCACTGCAAAGATATCAGCTTCAGCAGCCCTTCGTCACAGTGAGGCAACTTATGAGAAGAGCGCACAAGATGTTCTGTTCTCTTGCTTCTGCCCTTCCTAGGTATCACACCACCGCTATTAAAGGCAGAGAAGAAAAAAACAATTTAAGCAGCCTTAACACATTTTTTCAGACACCTCTTAATGACATCTTCAGCAATTACATTTTACTGAAAGCAATAGATAAGCTGACACAGTTTCCAATATGCCCCTTCATTTTCTTTTTCCCTGTGCTGGCAAGTTTTGACAAGTCACAGCTGTTGGTCGAGGATACTGAAAAGGGAGAAGGAGATAATATGCAAATTTACACAGCAGTATTGAACAGTGAAACGAAGCACATTTCATTTACATTTTAAAACAAAGTACGTTTTTAGGAGCCAGTTACATTTATGTAGGTTTGTTTGTTTGCTTTCTCTGGCCTTGAGCTTTCCTAATACAGGGTGTTTTGTTGTGGTTGCTGTTTGGTATTTTCATCCCATGCCTCTTAAGGTATAAAACAATTAGATCTTGACTTCCGGATCTCTCTCCTGAAATACAAAGTATATCTTAGCATGTAAAACTTTCCATTTGGAAATTTACAATTATAATTGTGAGCTCACTGCAGACCTCCAGGGAAGGATTTATACTGAATATGAAATAGCTGTGATGGGTTTTTTTCTAAATAGTTTGAATATGGAAGCACATTTCTGAAATGACTTAGACTTAAAGAGACCTTGTTCCACCAGGTCTGGTATCCCTAGGCCAGAAGAACTGCCTTCAAAATATTTTTTTTTTTCCTATGTAATTTTAACATTTTTACTTCGTAAATTAAAGAAACACTTTTTAATACTCAGGCTCCCACTTAAAGGGATGCAAGAAGTTCACTGCCTTGATTACATCTTCATTACATAATTTTGTTGACTTCTGTAGAATAAGCCAGCAATGAAATTAATTCATGTCTCTGATCCCACCTCTGACAACCAACTCATCAATGACTTAACCTTAAAAATATCCATAAAAATTACTGACTTCACAACACTATTGAGGTCATCATTCATTCTGGCTGGTTTCTTGAGGAGACCCATGTGGAAATAGAAATAATGATAGCCAACCAGTGACTGATGCTTTTCTAAAATGCAAGATCTGTGCCAAATTTCATTGAATGTACATCACTTATTCTAAAGTTTACTTGAATAACATTTGAGATAGATACTCACCTTTGTCTTCCTTTGTCATGGTTACAGCAGATATCTGTTGTTTGCCTATCTGCAATATTTTTAAAGTGTTGTGAATTAAATTATTTATTACATAATGAGTTCATAACTTTTGAAGTGCCTAGCTATTTTAAATAAATGGACAGATAGCTAGCAACAGTGGCCAGTAAGTTCAAAGGCATTTGAACTTGCACTACTGAGTGGTCTCAGTCACCTGCTGACATTTCTCAGTAAAAAAGATTTTATACCATGGTATAGACAAGCACGCAAAGACACAGACCACATTTTGAATCTGCCATGCTTTGGACATTTTATTCTATTTTATTCTATTTTATTATCTCATTTATGCTTTATTTCAAAGATAACAAGTATAAGCTTTGAAAAACGCAACCCATGGTTTCAAGAGTGATAGTACTCAACAAATAGAAAAAGAAAAAAGTATGTGAGTCATAGAGCTGAGAACTCTAACATCCATTTAACTTTGGAAACAATAACTATTACTTAATAAGGAATGGTGTCTTGTGGGAAATGGATTTCTAACTTACAGGACAAAAGGATGAGATTATAAAGCAAAGTCCAAAACACATACAAAAATACATTTTTCTTCCTATACAGTTCTATATTTATATATTCATATTTCTATATATAGAAATATCTAATTTATATTTCTACCCTTGTAGTTCAGGCTAGTTTCTCACTAAACTGAATATAACTGATCTTCTGAACTTCTTAATTACTTTTCATATGTAAGTTTGTATACCGTTTTTACTTTACTTAATATTTTACTTCTCTGTTTTTCAAAATAATCCCTTCTGTTTCTGATAATCTTACCATTTAATACATTTTCCTTCATCAGAAAGCAGATCGTTTATATTACAACCAAGCTGTAATAGAATGCCAGGGATTGGATATTAATGAGGAGAGATACTCTTCATTAGTAGGAGACAAAAATCCTTTTTTTGTTATATAGGATTAAAATTGAAGCACATTTCTCAAGAGACAACAACCAAGGTCCTTCCCATCCTTTTTAATATGCACCAAAATATTATTGTTGCAAATCACCACATTACCTCAATGCATGTCCTTTATATCACTTATCATAGCAGGAAAAGGTAAGTAAGTAATATGTTCTTAACCCAAGAACAAAAATATTTTGAAAATACTTTTCTGAAGCTGTTGTCATGGTTTAACCCCAGCCGGCAACTAAGCACCACACAGCTGCTCGTTCCCTCCCTGCCCTGGTGGTATGGGAGAGAGAATAAGAAGAGTAAAAGTGAGAAAACTCGTGGGTTGAGATAAAGACAGTTTAATAGGTAAAGCAAAAGCTGCGCACACAAGCAGAGCAAAACAAGGAATTCATTCACCACTTCCCATCAGCAGGCAGGTGTTCAGCCATCTCCAGGAAAGCAGGGCTCCATCACGCAGAACGGTTACTTGGGAAGACAAACGCCATCACTCCGAACATCCCCCCCTTCCTTCTTCTTCCCCCAGCTTTATATGCTGAGCATGACATCACATGGTATGGAATATCCCTTTGGTCAGTTGGGGTCAGCTGTCCGGGCTGTGTCCCCTCCCAACTTCTTGTGCACCCCCAGCCTACTCGCTGGTGGGGTGGTGTGAGAAGCAGCAAAGGCCTTGACTCTGTGTAAGCACTGCTCAGCAGTAACGAAAACATCCCTGTGTTATCAACACTGTTTCCAGCACAAATCCAAAACACAGCCCCATACTAGCTACCATGAAGAAAATTAACTCTATCCCAGCCAAAACCAGCACAGCTGCTCTGATATTTCTAAAAATATTTTATGTGTAAAAAAAAAGAAAAATAATTCACAGAACTGCCCAGAAGAGGGGTTTCAAAAAAGAAAAACAAAACCCATGGAATTGAGAGATCCATGTTCAAATCTTGCTGATTTCTGAAAGAGTTTGAACCCACATTAACCAATTCCCCAGAGTGTGCTATAATCTTATGTGGTATTCTCAGTACCTCCTTCTGACTTTATTCCATATTCAACTCTATTAAATATTCACTAGAACAAGTACTGTAACACACATATGCCCTTTGGATATACTGTTGGCCAAGATACAGTCATTCCTTCTATTACTGACTTTCTGCCTATCTATCTTATATGTTGGCTAAGCATGCTAACCACCAGTCATAAATGAAGATAATTTGACATCCAGCATTTTGGGAATCTAGTTGGGTTTTTTTTGGCAAGTGTCTATTTCAGGGATGTCAATATCCTTCGAAAATTTCTAACTGAATTGTTTTCAGCATTTCCAAAAATATTGTCTTTTCTATTTATCCAGAATTTTTCAGTGAGTTTAAACTAAGTTCAGGAATCTGTCAAATTACTTTTTTTTTACTATGTACTAAATTAACCTAAGCCACTGATTTTCCTTTCACTGTTTTCACTTCTGTGCATATGAATTAGCTATTAGTGTTTTTTGGTTGCACATTAAAAAAAAAAGTTAGAAATCAAACTGAATGGCTCTAAATGCTAAAAAAAAAGGTTAAAAAAAAAAAAATTGAAGTGGTTTACAGGCAAACTGGTTAACAGAGAAAATTATGTAATAACACCCCAAAAGGAGATTGAGCTTTTATAGACCAAATCCTTAGATAAATAAATTTCCTCATTCCATCATGAGCAACAAATAAATTCAGCTCATTTTTAGCACACTGCTTATTGTTAACTTGTGGCAGAATAAATGTCATTCTATAAACAAGAAATAGCTCAGTGCGTGATAATATATATTAATCTAGAGGCACAGGGTCTTATTTGTTTATTTTTAAAACAAATTGATGACATTAGTTTATCTTAGATACATGACCATGGAGAGTAGAACAGATGAGAAATTCCAATTTTTGCAATTGGTAACTCTAAGTGAAAAAAAACCCAAAACATTAAAATGGTTTAATCAGAGTCAAACAATTTATTTGGAACCAGCTGAAGAGTTTCTCATTTGTCTGTAACTCATTTCCCACTTTCCCCCCTGTCAGGTTCTCTCAATGGACTTCAGTCTGCCCTCCTTCTGCATCAATTTCTGACCACGGTTCGTGATGGGACATGTGCTCTGCTTGGGAAGTCCAACCAAACAGACACACAGATCCATTAGGTGCTTAAAGAATAGCACTTGGCAAACACCACCTGTACAGTATAGGCTGAATAACAGTAAGTTTAACTTTCAATTATATATACATTGTTTTAAAAGAGGAAAATCTACAGAACGCAGATTCTACCTGAAATCATTTTACCTGATTTGTTTTAGTCAAAAATCAGACACGGTTCTAATGGTTTATCTGTGACAAGCCTCCAGCAACAATGTAAGAGATTTTCAGTCTCCTCTGACAAAGGCAGATGCTGGGCCACAGCCTTATTAGTGCAAAGCTAACACAGCACCACGCAGGGCAGGTCCCAGAGTCAGGTGGTTAATTAACCTGACAAATCTGTCTCAACCAGCTTTATAACGATATCCCAACCAACTTTTATAATGCAACGTTCCTGTGCTGCTCTGGGGGAAGAGGATTTAGGAGTAAGGGAGTGAAGTTGGTCCTGGGAAGGGGGCAAGGGGGGGAAAGGTGT
This sequence comes from Gymnogyps californianus, assembly GCF_018139145.2. Taxonomy (NCBI): domain Eukaryota; kingdom Metazoa; phylum Chordata; class Aves; order Accipitriformes; family Cathartidae; genus Gymnogyps; species Gymnogyps californianus. The sequence continues at coordinate 6,156,739 of NC_059472.1, read as the reverse complement.
TGCTTTAATGTTTGCCTTTGTTTCTCACTACCCGAATCTACTTTAACTGGCACTAAATTAAATTACTTCTCCCTGGGTTGAGTCTGTTTTGCCCATGACAGTAATTGGTAAGTGAGATCCCTGTCTTTATCTCAACCCTCAAACTTTTCCATCCTGTCCACTTGAACAGGGGGAGTGAGAGAGCAGCTGGGTGGGTGTTTGGGCCTTAGCCAAGGTTAACCCACCACAGCTCTTCTTCATGATCTATTTTCTTAACATTGCTCCATCTGTATATCTAATGTCACTGCTGTCGTCAATAACTATTCAGGCATCAGATTGTATGTCAAACCAGGTACAAGAAGTTTTCTTGCTCCTGTGTAGGTGAAAACTAAAAATTAAATAAAACTTCCTGTCCTCTGCATGACAGATTTTTTATGTGCTTAATTGGTATAGTAGGAAGTACCTAAAAACAATAAGTTTATTGTTTTACACCATAAAGCCATTTTGGACCTCCTGCTGAAAGACATTTTGGAAACCAACAATTTAAATAATTTCTAACCTGTGGATGTTACTGTCATGGTACACAAAGGTTCTGCTGAAATTTGGATCCTTTTAAAATCCTAACTGCCTCTTGCATTTGGAATGGCTCATTCAGTACTTCAGAGAACTGTAACATCATACAAATGAGAACTTGGATCCGTATTTTTCAGTTGCAGAGCTAACCAGATTGGCCACAACCCAAAAGTTATTTTCATTAGCTGTCTCCTCTTGGTATATATACTTAGTCTGGGAGTGCCAGCCCCATACAAAGACACACATGAAGTTTCCTACTACTTGGTAGTGCTAAAACCAGTCTTGAGCACTGTTGAAGAAAAGCAAAACATTAGCATGACTAACAAATTTCTCTTCCTTTAGCAGACATGATACCTACCCTGTTGAGTTGAAGACACAAGTAGGATAGCTTTGAGAAGGCATCCAGATTTGTTGGTAGGATAAACCATGTCTCTCAGAGGCACTGATGTAACATCAAATTGTGTAAAAATAAAGAATATGAACTTTGAGAGGTTCCTATTTACCGCATGCAACACCAACAGACTAACTAATGTCAACAGAAAGACAGCCTGAATGGCTGTTGTAAAGCTGCCTTTAGGCTGTAGAAATTGCATTAGTCAGACAGCAATCCAGGGGGAATCCCTGGAAGTCAGGCCACAGATCCTAAAATATGGTATAAAATGTGTCGTAGCTCTGAAAAGGTCTTTCTGAACCATATGAAAGTTGTGGAAGTAGGAGACAAAACATGTGCTGACTACAGAACTAGGGTTATGGTGAGGAGCAACCGTCAGTCTCAGAGTGGACGACATAAAATTGCCTGAAGCTGTACAAAGCAATATGTGATAAGTAATGAGCCACGGCTGTACACAGGTATGCACAGCACAGATGCCAGGAGTGTTGTTTAGTGAGGGTAACTCACTTTATCAGCGGCTCTGTTTCTCATCAAATATTACACAGATCCCTTACGAGCACTATTCACACTCCAGAGTGCCTCAGCATGGCCTCAGCAAAACATGATGGGTGGTTTCTACCATCAGGTCTTGGAATGAAAACCGAAGATATGTCACAGAGACAATCTGAGAACCTTCACATTCATAAGGGGACCTATCTGTGCAAAGCTGACTGCTGAGACAGACAGTTCTTCAGTGGCGAGAGGAGAAGGTGAGGTGATTTAGAGAATCGCATTGTTCTGAAAAGCACAGCGAACTGGGAAGGACAGGTACGTCTCGCTACAGGATTGCCAATTTACAGAACTTCTTGAAATTAAAATGGTTGGGGAAAACATGAGTAAAAGGAATAAGGGGGTATCCTTGGGGGTTTTCATCTTTCATTATTCTCAGTTTGTTGGAAAAAATGTCAGCTGAAAGTGTACCTTTCGAACTCTCATTTCCTGTTCCAGACTCTTGAGATTTTGGAATAATTACAGAAACTGAATGTGATTCTATATAAGAAAAAAACCCTTATTGGTTGTGTTTTGATTTTCAGACCAGAGTACAGTACGGTTCTGCCTTGTATTTTCTTTCATTTCTAACTTCTTTCTCCTTCATTTTCAGGGTAAACACAGTCACAGTAGCTTAGCTCTGGCACAAGCTGTTGCAGTAGACATTTTAAATGTACAGTTCCCAATTTATTCCATCTCTGGGATAAAGAAAACCTCCAAGGGACCACTAGGTCAGCCCAGTAGTTTAGCTGACTTGTTAGTAAGGAGGCAGTCTGACGCCACACCCCTTGATCACAGAGTGCTTGGGCTGCCAGAGTAGCTTGCTTTGCTCCTGAGCTGTGTGGAGGGAGGGAAATACTGTCTTCATTAAAAGGTCCCTGTCCACTCAAATTATGCAAGCGTTGATCTAGTGCCACACAATCATATCCTGTGTGACTGGAGATAGTTGGAAGAGCTAGCACCAGTTAATCTGCTCTTAAGAAAAGGAGGAAAAATGCAAAAGATCATAAAGAAAGGAGGCATTAGCTAATTAGCACATATGAGTTGGTTTCCTGGAAACAATCTCAAGTGAGTGTAAACCTAAGAGTTGTCTAATTACTTGCATACCCCAGCTTAAGGTATCTGCATGACAGACAGGTTATAGGTGATTCACAACCAAGAGGAAAATGATCCAGATATTAAGTTATGTGTTTGCAGAAGCTACATCATTAACAAGACTCACTCTGCAAGGAAGGATATAGTGGATTAACTCAAGATGTCCTGACTGCTTGGACGGGTTTAGTCACTCCTTGGCTGCTTCTGAGGTATGGAGAAGGCATAATGGGGCAGACAATAGTGTCCCTAATGAAGCACAATGCAGTATGAGACCTGTGAAGGCCAGCCTAGGTCAATAGAAGATCCTCTGGCCTTGATTTCTAGGAAAATGTAGCTCATATGTCCACTGTTCAATCCTCTAAAACTTTCTGTACACTGTCTGTAAGACCACACTCAAGGTCAGACAAACTGACTACGTTGTTCACTCTCAGAAGTCTGCTCATGACCAATCCTATAGCCTTGGAGCAGGCACATTCAGGCTAAGAAAAATGTCTAGCAGTACCCAGTGCTCTAGCGTATGTGAGGGTGCACCTCTCTGCAACATCAGTGAGCTACAGAATTTTTCCTCTGACACACCTACTGTCAGGTAACACATCCAAATTATTTGCTAATGGCATTCCAGTTGGCTCAAACATATTTCTGGTATCCCTAGAAATGCTTCCCTTAGACCTGTGAAACGCATATTTATATAATTTTAAGGTTTATTCTACCTTAAGTGGAGTTTTCCTCTTTTTTTGTTTGTGTTTTGTTGTAGTTGTTGTTGTTTGGGGGTTTTGTTTGTCTGGGGTTTTTTTGTGTTTTTTTTTTTACCCCCAAGCATTTTATTATTCTTGCCCTGCTTTCCTGAAAAGGTAGTCTGTGATGTGAATTTATCATCTCTCTACTTGTCAGTTCTATATGACCTGATAACTTTGGGATTCACTGGCTACTTTCAAGAACATTGAAGAGATGAATATAAACCACAAAAATACTAAGACATGTTTTTTGCAAATTGGTGGCTTAGTAAGGTAGAGATCCTACTGTGGACCCTACTGAGAAAAGTGGGGAGACAATTCAGCCCTTATTCAGTCTCTTATTCTGCCCAAGAGATGAGAGAGCTGCCAGCTAGTCACGTATAGCCACTAAATATATGGATAGCTCTGAACTGCTCATAGTCTTGCTACCAGTTAGACAGCTGGCAGATCAAAAAGACATATATAAAGGATGTGCAAGCAATTGACAGACTTCTTCCAGACATCAAAATCTTTGGCTTTTCAGCAAGTGATTTCCAGCAACCAGTTGGGATAATGAGTTTGTGACACAGTTGAGGAACTCAATTAATTTCATATGTGACTTTAGCAGAAATATTTCAGTCCTTAATGGTCTGAACCAGCTCTGAACTTGCAGAGAATTGCTCCATAAAGGCCCCGTCCACCATGCATTTAAACTCCCATGAACCGTTTTTTTAAAATTTATCACAATTATCTGGAAGCATATAGAAAACAAAACAGTAACGAAGCAAGCATCAAAAAGTCTCGTGAGATTGGAGAATGTTAGATAACTGCCCTTATGCTTTCTTGGTTTTATTGAGATTTGCATGAACTGTGGATTTAATCAGCAGCCAACATCAATGAGTCATTTGCATAGGTTCTGTGTCTTACTAGTGGTTTAGCATGCAATCACACATATAATGAAGCAACACAACCAGAAGTCTTCTGAATCTTTCATGTGTTATCATTAAACTGAAGTCACATCAAATTTAGTTCCACGTATCTGTGGAGTAACTGTATTCATAACATTTTATGAACAATAGACTCCCTTAAAACAAGACATGCAGGCTGATGCCAGGTTGCCAACTGATCTTGCATCTGTTTCCTAGGAAATGAAAGTGCAGGAGGAAAAAGTCATGTCTTGCACAGTGCTTTTTATTATTCCCCAGCCTTTCAAAAGCTCTGTTGCTTGAGCCATCATTAGTTCTCACAGACAAGCTCGGGAATAAAGCAACTTGGCCTTCCTACATAAAATTTGTTCATTTCACCATAAACACATCTGTGCACCAAGGAAAGCTCATCAGAGTGACATAAGACTTTGTTCCCTTCTTATTTCTTCAGTTAAGTGAAGGGAAATTGGTCTTTTGTCTTTTTTTTTTTTTTTTTTAATAAGCAGTAGTGTTAAACATCATCTTTATGCCACAACCAAGATCAGAGTCCTGTTGTAGTAGCCCAGGCCTCCCTTGTGCAAGGTAATGAAACAACAAATAAGAAGGAATAGTCTTTGTCCCAAAACACTTGCATCAATTTGACAAGACTGAAAATAAACATCAGGAAAAATAAATCCCCCATCCCTCTCCCAGTTGATTGCTGGTAGAATGCAGGCTTAAATGTGTAGGCAAGAATGTTGTCAAGAACTGGGCATCTGTCATTGATACCAGATTTTCAGAAAAGCTCACCTGTTGCAACAGGGGTCATATTCTAAATGTCATAGCTTATTTTGTTAGAGAATTGTTACAGGGGCGTCTTTCTTTTGAAAAATGAATCTGGACACATAGGTAATTTATGCACGGTCCAAGACGTCTGTCGTTAGTACCATGAATACATATGTGCTAAGCTGGTGTTCTGCCTAAGCTAAGTCAACGTGCTTCCCAAACCTGTAGCCTCGCCCAACCAGAGACCTGTATTAATTTATCTGTGGGGATGGTTGCATTTATACTTCACTAAGAAAATGAAAATCTGATTCCCTAAGTTAGAGTAGCATTTTGTGGGGGATTCATCTCCCACAAGTCCACAGGTTCACAATGTCAAAATCTAGTCTGAGAAAGCACCCCAAGTTCCTACTGTACCTAATGGGGAGCTAAGAAACAGAGTGAATGCAGCTCCATCTGATCTGTGGGTGCTTACAGTAATATAGACTGAATCACATCACAAACTTCGTTGACAATATTGACCAGGCTTCCATGGACTAAGGGGAAAAAAAGCCTATGACCATCTTAAATGTAGACACCTACACTGTAAACCCATACATTTAGTCAGGAAGTTCTTAGCCGTTATGCCTGAAGTTGTATTCAGAGATGATGCTTTATGCATTCAATTACAGGTTACATACATGTGATAAAGCCATTTTCATTACTGCAAATGGTCTTCGAATACCTGCAACATCAGCTTAGCATACTGTTCTGTAGTAACTGCTGTTTTCAAGCCTCTACTATCACCTCTTCAATGAAATAACAAGAGTTCACTGACTTTGACAAAGTTCAAAGGATCATTGTTTACACAAGAAGCCTCCATTAGAGGAAGGGGTGACGAGAAGCAAAGACCTTACACAGATATTATTAGCTATCATTAAGTTTTTAAGCATAGTCTGGGATTGGCTCATTATTGTTATTTTTCTGTTGGTCAATATTTAAGTTAAGAACTTGTAAGGACTTTGATTAAATTGGTTTTTTAGTGTGTCTGTAGTTGCTTGGCAATCCATGAAGTAATAAGTGAATATTAGCAAGATTAAAATGTTGCCCAAAACTACATGTGGAGGAAATGGCAAACATCTCAAAACACCTGTTGTAATTGAAAATGAGAGTACTGGAAAAAGGACAGTTTAAGGCTAACTTATTGGAACTGTACAGGTGGTTTTTTTTCCAATCAGACTGATGCACTGCTAACCCTGGCAGGGGGAAAGGAAGTTTTCAAACCAAGCCTTAGAAAAGCAAAGGATTGACTTCAGTAGTTTATCTAAAAATGCCTTAGAGCTTAAAAATTAAATTCAAATTATATGTTTGCTATGTAAACTGTTTTGAATCACATGCATATGGGGATCCACAGCAGCTGTACTAGTACAAGGAAGAAAAATGCCACCAGAACAGAGACAGGATAGATCCAGGTTTCTTTTACTAGTTCTTTCTTTTTGTTTGTGAGTTTCAAATGTAAATGTGTATTTTCTTTTTTTTTTTTCTTCTGCTATTTTCCATAGAGTGTCTTGAAAGTGATTGGAAAGGTCTTAATTAATGCTCTTCTGCAAGATGTAGAGATATTATCATGTTGTCATATTATCATATTCTGCCTGGTATTAAGGCAAAACAGAACAGCATAATCTGTTCTCAACATTTTGTTCACCATCGTTCAGCACCTGTTGAGAAGGGTAGGAACCTCTCATGACTTACTGGGAAAGACTCCCCGTGTCTTTGAACCTGGGAGCAAGTCCCCTCTATCCCCCATGGTCCTCCAGAGGCACAGCTTGCTCTGGAGAAGTGCTAAATGCATCAGCAGCATTGCTTTCCTTTTGGGCAGAATGCCTTGAAAGCAGAATTGTCATTAATGTGAAATTGCTTCGGCCAGCACTTAAGCTCAATAGGACAATATTTAAAACATTAACTACAGACTTCCAGCTGAGCTCTTCAGCTCTTCTTTTCTGTCACATTACACAATACAACTGCCTTGTGCTGACTATCTGCCCTTTCTTCCTCTTTCTTAGGCTTATCTCAATAAGGCTTGTCTCAGAGTCACTGAAAGGAAGAAAGAGAAGCTGAATATATCTGACAGCTATTTCTATCAGATAAACTAAAGTTCAAATGAGTGGAACTCTTTTGCCTTTCAAAGGCCTTCAGTCCCCTGACGTTTTCTCATGCAACATAGCCCTTTCTGAAAATCGGGGATTGCTGTCACTTTCTTTGTGCAGTGATGTGGGACCGATCCACCTTTGATTTGCCAGCTTTGCTGAAGGATAAACATTTCTGCTGTGGGCAAGGGGAGTGTGGCGTCACTCAAAGGAAAGTATAATGCTGTTGACTTCTTTTCTAACCACCAATCAAAGTAAGTTTTAAGGTTATTTAGAGATATTACCCTTCAGTCCTTTCTAGGCCAGGTTGCTCTCTGTTCTTACAGCGCCAAATAAATGGCCCCACAGAAGGTTTTCTACTTGACAGGATTCACCTCAATGATCTTTCGGATTAAGGTGAGTATATTGATTAGAGCTGGTTTGGGATAAAAGTTTCAATAGAAACATTTTCTAGGCTATTCAGCCAACAATAAAGCATACAGAACAAGGTAACGTGGTATTTTCATCAATAATTGGCTAGACTGTTGCAGACAGGGAAGGTCTTTGAACTGACCTCCAGGAGATCCATGATGTCTCAGACCAAGAGATGCATCCTGGATGTGTTCAAACCTCTCCCTTTCCCTGGAGATGAAGTTTTCTGTGCACATCTAAATTGCCCAGCAGGATCTTTTAGCCCTAGCTTCACTATTTCTGTTGCTTAAGAAGGGATGGCCCAGAGCTGTTAAAGTCCATTAAAGCAGAGCTCTGCCCCGTTAAAGATTAATTGTACTTTGAGTCTGATGCAACCCCAAGAACAAAAGTTATAGTTTTGTTAAATGACTCTGGCTGCTAAAGTGAATAGTTATAAACTTTATTAGTGTGATTATGACCTATTAAAGTCACATTAACTTTTTAATGTGCCAGGGGTTGCCACTGTAATGGCTGATAGATTAAGCTGAAGTCTCATTCACTGCTCTTTATGCTTCACCAATAGATTTTTACAAAACAATTTATATCTGCTCTGTAATTAGTGAACTCCATAATGGAGGCATTATCAATATTGCCAATAGGCGAGGCCATACTCCTATTTTACCAGCTTCTCTACCTGTCCTAAAAGATCCTGTCTTCCTTTTGTCTTTTGATTTGTAGCTCAAGATCTGGGGTGTCAGTTTGGGGTATGATGAAGGCTGCTCAGCAAGCTGACTTACGGGGAGCAAACCTGCATAACGTTGGTGAGACCTCTTTGAAAAGCTTATGATTATTAGAAAGAGGCATTTACCTCTAGTTACAGTAGAGTCTCATCCACTGTGAACAGGTACGGGAGGTCCCTTATACAACCTGCAAATTACGACAAAGACCCTCTCTTTCTTTCACAGACACAATCACAACATGTCATTGATTTTTCTTTAGATTCAGGACTGGACTTTCTAAGAGAAGGAGCCTCAAAGCCATCTTCTGGCCAGGTATTTACCAGCTCTTACTAGGAGACACTTGATCATTTGGCAAGTATTAGTGTTGCTCTTAATTTTAAAAGTAAATAATAAAATGTTTTTGAACATTTGAAAATGATCTGAACAAAACTGTTCAGAAACTTAAGTGTTTAAGTACCATACCTAGTTGAATCATGGCCATCAGTAGAAGCACTCATCTGTTTTTCATCAGATATTTTTAATTATAAATTGCCAGTGTGATAAGCAAACCAGTTCACATGAAATAGTCATTTTAAATGTTCCCCCTATTAAGGCCAATTTTAGAATGACTGAAATGTAATTTTTTTAAGAAAAAATTCTAGTTTTCAGTCTGATTTTTTTTAACTTTACATTTTATTTTGCTAGTAGAAAAAAGTTAAACATGAAATTAAACTCTCTGAAATGATAAGTATCGAATTATAAGATTACCTCAGTCCAAAGCTTCTGTTTTTCATATTTTAGACAGCAATATGGTTTTTTGCCTCAGTATGGGTAGGATTCTTTTATTTGTACTTTAGCCAAGCATTTTTCATAGGTCATAAAGCTATTTCCACAGTCCTTTTCATACACCTTCAAGAGGTAGAAAATACTGCCATCTCCTTTTTAAAAGCATAGATTTGACAGATTTTGTCAGTAGAGACAAAGTTGATTTCCTCTGAAAGTAAATAAGGAATGCTGGCCAGCTTGAAAGCTGACTTATTCTTCATCAGGAAACTATATTGTTATTTGTAGATTTCTGCAATTTCATGAAACAGCAGTCATATTTTAAAATCTGTCATCTACTACCCGTCTATTAACACCTTTTTCCCCTGAAAGATGTTATAGAATCATCACAGAATGATAGAATAGTTTGGGTTGGAAGGGACTTTTAAAGGTCATCTAGTTCCAAACCCTGCCATGGGCAGGGACACCTTCCACTAGACCAGCTTGCTCAAAGCCCCATCCAGCCTGGCCTTGAACACTTCCAGGGAGGGGGCATCCACAACCTCTCTGGGCAACCTGTTCCAGTGCCTCACCACCCTCACAGTGAAGAACTTCCTCCTTACATCTAATCTAAATCTACCCTCTTCCAGTTTAAAGCCATTACCCCTTGTCCTATCACTACATGCCCTTGTAAAAAGTCCCTCTCCAGCTTTCTTGTAGGCCCCCTTTAAGTACTGGAAGGCCGCAGTAAGGTCTCCCCAGAGCATTCTCTCCTCCAGGCTGAACAACCCCAACTCTCTCAGCCTGTCTTCAGAGGAGAGGTGCTCCAGCCCTCTGATTATCTTTGTGGCCCTCCTCTGGACTCGCCCCATCAGGTCCATGTCCTTCTTATATTGGGGGCCCCAGACCTGAACGCAGTACTCCGGGTGGGGTCTCACGAGAGCGGAGGAGAGGGGGAGAATCACCTCCCTTGACCTGCTGGCCACGCTACTTTTGATGCAGCTCAGCATACAGTTGGCTTTCTGGGCTGCAAATGCACATTGCTGTGTTATGTTGAGCTTCTTGTCAACCAACGCCCCCAAGTCCTCCACAGGGCTGCTCTCAATCCATTCTCCACCCAGCCTGTATTTATGCTTGGGCTTGCCCAGACCCATGTGCAGGACCTTGCACTTGGCCTTGTTGAACTTCATGAGGTTCGCATGGGCCCACCTCTCAAGCCTGTCAAGGTCCCTCTGGATGGCAGCCCTTCCCTCCAGCATGTCGACCGCACCACACAGCTTGGTGTCATCAGCAAACTTGCTCAGGGTGCACTCAATCCCACTGTCCATGTCGCCAACAAAGATGTTAAACAGTGCCGGTCCCAATACCGACCCCTGAGGAACACCACTCATCACTGCTCTCCACTTGGACATCAAGCCGTTGACTGCAACTTTTTGAGTGTGACCATCCAGCCAATTCCTTATCCACTGAGTGGTCCATCCATCAAATCCATGTCTCTCCAATTTAGAGACAAGGGTGTTGTGCAGGACAGTGTCAAATGCTTTGCGCAAGTCCAGGTAGATGATGTCCATTACTCTTCCCTTATCCACCAACACTGTAACCCCATTGTAAAAGGCCACCAAATTTGTCAGGCACAGTTTGCACTTAGTGAAACCACATTGGCTGTCACCAATCACCTCCTTATTTTCCAGGTGCCTTAGCACAGTTTCCAGGAGGATCTGCTCCGTGATCTTGCCAGGCACAGAGGTGAGACTGACTGGCCTGTAGTTCCCCAGGTCTTCCTTTTTTCCCTTTTTAAAAATGGGGGTTATGTTTCCCCTTTTCCAGTCAGTGGGAACTTCCCTGGACTGCCGCAACTTCTCAAATATGATGGCTGGTGGCTTAGCCACTTCATCTGCCAGTTCCCTCAGGACCCGTGGATGCATCTCATCAGGTCCCATGGACTTGTGCTCCTTCAGGTGTCTTAGATGGTCTCGAACCTGATCTTCTCCTACGGTGGGTGGTTCTTCATTCTCCCAGTCCCTGCCTTTGCCTCCTGCAACTTGGGTGGTGTGGCTGGAGCACTTGCCGGTGAAGACTGAGGCAAAAAAGTCATCTAATACCTCAGCCTTCTCCATATCCCGAGTAACCAGGACTCCGGTTTCCTTCTGGAGAGGGCCCACATTTTCCCTAGTCTTCCTTTTATCACTGACATACCTGTAGAAGCTTTTGTTGTTGCCCTTGACGTTCCTGGCCAGACTGAACTCTATCAGCGCTTTGGCTTTCCTAACCTGATCCCTGGCTGCTCGGACAATTTCTCTGTATTCCTTTCAGGCTATCTGTCCTTGCTTCCACCCTCTGTAGGCTTCCTTTTTCGTGTTTGAGCTTGTCCAGGAGCTCCTTGTTCATCCATGTAAGCCTCCTGGTGTTTTTGCCTGACTTCCTTTTTGTTGGGAAGCATCGCTCCTGAGCTTGGAGGAGGTGATCCTTGAATATTAACCAGCTTTCTTGGGCCCCTCTTCCTTCCAGGGCTTTATCCCATGGTACTCTACCAAGCAGATGTTAGCAAGGAATGGATTAATTTTTAACTAGGTCAAGTTTATCAGTGCATGGTAGCCTTATTGTGAGAAATGAGTTTGGCTCTACAGCTGGAAAACAGAGCTTTTTATAAAAGTTTTTGGTCAAGGCCAAAGGGATACAAGTTTAAGGCCTGCATTATCCCATTTGATTAAGATCAAAGCAAAGCAAATTTTATTTGTTTTTCTCTAAAAACTGATGTAATTTTTTCATAAGAACTATATTCCACAATTCAGTGATCAAAAATAATTTATCGTGAGAGCATTCATTATTTTGGATCTTATCTTCTTATTTTTAAACTGAAGTAAAATAAGGTGGTTGAAACCAAAATAAAATCTCTGGTTTATGGTCGCTATGAGATTTAGCCACGGCATCTGAAGAGGTCACCTTCCAAGGTGTCTGCCAAGCCATTCCAACTGTGCTTGCCACCCCAGAACAGTAAATGTGTAGAGACCAGGTGTAGGGATTAAAATTTGCAAACTGGGAAAAAACAGAAATGTTCTGACTTTTGTTTGCATGATTTGTTGGTGGAAAGGACAGCCAGAAGCGCAAGAGATTTCATTTTCTTTCCTTTCATTTCATTCTTCTTCGTCTTCCTCTTCTTCGTTTTATTTGTCGTCTTCTTCTTAAAGGAAATCTCAGATCCCATTAAAAAACAGATTTAGCTACGTAGAAAAATGCAGAATGTTCATTCTGGCAAATTGCACCATTTCTCTGCTGTTCAGCTACGCTAGCTGCTGTTAGATTTCATTGTCCCGCATCAGATCCTGCTACAGAATTACAGAAATATGTTAAATATATTGAAAGAACCAATTAGCATTTCAATTTTTGCATAGCTTCTTTTATTGATCTTTCTTGGTTTTAATATGATAGGATCAGAAATCAACTCTTCTGATTCAACTGAATGGGTTTTGGGATTACCAGGCAATGAGATAAGGAGTTTATGGGGAAAAAGACCAATTCTACTTCTGCATACATATTGGAATCAGGAAGCCAGTTACAAAGCTGTTAGCCTGGTTCAGGATGCCCAGTAGGATCTTCTTCTGAGTAACAGTTTCAAATAAATTTAGAAAAAAAGGAGAGGAAGAAAATAAACATAAGTGCTAACTTATGTCACCAGGTTATTAAAAATCAAAGGGCTAACTATTTTAAAACAATGAATGAAAGAAATCTGGAGTAATATCATTCTGAGGTAAAAATATTTTTTAATAAAATGTTTTTCAATGATTGTTTATGTTCTTCCCTTTTATATTTTAAAGGGCAAACTAGATTCCCCGGAATCTATTTCCTTCTTTTTGTTCTAGTACCCAAAGCAAAAAACCAACCAACCAACCAAACAAAAAAATATTTCTTGGGAAATGATGTAACTTTAAAAAAAAAAAAACCAAAACCAAACCAAACTAAACCAACAAACAAAAGATAAAAGCTCTGAAGCACCCAGAGCATGAGTATGTTTATATCTTTACCTGTACCTGCAATTCTGACATTTTGACAATACCTATGCAGTTTTAATTCCTGTCACATTTTCTCCCACAGTTATGACTTCGGGTCATGCATTAAGGGTGCTCTGAATAACGTCATATTCTGCAGCAGGAAAGAGGAGCCTTGCAATGCATACTTCTAGGTGGAAGCCTTGTGCCATCGCATTGCCCAGAACACCTGAGGGATGCAGGTGTAAAGTTATCGCACCTGAGGGTGTCCACTTCGATTCTGCTGTGCTCCATCCCAATCACGTGATCCAGCAGAAAACCATTATGGTGCGCACTGCTTCTTTCTAAACTGTGCATGAATGGACTCAACAGGCCAACAAATACATCATATCCTTTTGCACAGGAACTTTCTCCATGTCAAGGAGGCACCATGTTTTCATAAAGAGAATGATTAAAGGAAGAAAAGGAGATTTATACTGCTGAGAGCAATAGAAAGTCCTAATCAGAGAACTTAAAAAACCCTTTTTGACCTAGCATATCTTGAATCTTAGTATTAAGTATGTGGTGAGTGGAAATAGCAGACAAGTATGCTGTAACCAGGTCAACTGCTTCATCAACTGAGGCAGCAGCAGTTTTTTATGCAAAATCTGAGTGTATATTATGGGTTTGATTTTCAACCTTTCTTAAGTGTGCAGAGCTTTTATTTTTGTCTATCTTACACTGAAGATAACGTAGTTTGCTTCTCTTAGGATTCAGACTTCAGTAAAAGGATTTGTTCTAATCTATGTTTTTTATCAGAATTATTATAATCATTGCTCATTATGATTGGACAATAAATGAATAAATATGTAAGGCTCATGTCCTCTTAAATAACCTTATTTATCTTTTTTCTTTATGAGTTCTTTCAGATTAGCATAGAGATTTTTGAAATCTTAAGTGCTTAGATATAGTTCAATAAAACCCCATTTGTTATGCTGAGATTTTTTTAAAAATAATTTAAATTGTTTTCTTCTTTGTTTCAGTTCCTTTTCAGCATTCTGTAGGTGTGAGGTAGGCACTGTTGGGTTTTTTTTTCCTTTTGAACTCCTACATCTCTCCTCCAAAATTTATTTCTGTTTGCTGCCTTGAATATTTAAGAGAAGGTTGGTATTTTCCATTCCTGGCTGGTTCAGAGGCAAATCCCTGATGGGGAATAGGTTGCGTGATGTACGTGGCCATTTTGAGCAGACTGGACTGTTGCTGAACCTAGCACGAGAGAGCAAGGAGATCAAGACAGGAAGCAGTAGATGTTTAGTAGAGACATGCTGAAATTAGCCTGGGAAAAGGCAGCCTAATGCAATAGCATGGGCCTTCCTGACAACACATTAGAGGGTTGTTACACTAATCTTTCTCTCATTAGTTCACTCGCTGTGGTTTGACACTTAACAACTTAAGGCCTCATGAGTTAAACAGGCTAAAGCAATGGTGGAGTCCTGCCATGTACAGTTATTTCCCTCTGCATGGAGCAATTAGAAAACACTAATGAGCATCCCATGAGGATCCCCTAAAGAGCTTCACTGCTGAGTGTCATATGAACAGCAGCAAAGAACAGTGGGAAATAATGCTCGGAAACATTTATAAACTTGATCATGCCTTGCTGCCAGTTTAATGTATAACTGCAGTGCAGTAAGCGCTGCCAGCTTCTGATTTCCCTGAAGAACCAAGACCCAGCATAAATCTGGATAAAAAAGAAAGCTTGAACAAACTATTAAGCCTCATCCTACTCATGGTAGTAACAATAAAGCAAAGGGAATTGCAATCAGGGATTTAGACTGTAATCTATTCAATTTTGTACATGTTAGTAAAATTAAGGCTGAGAACCAAGCCTTGTAACCTGAGAGGTATGAAAAACTGAAGTTGATGGACAGTTGGTTGAGGAGAGGGCAGCATGGGATTGGTGGGCAATGGAAGAAAAGGAACAATGGAGGTTAATTACAATGCCTGATTTTAGACTTCTAGATTGAGTCCTAAGTAAAGAACCTCTCAGGTGTGATTCAGAGTTTACTTTTCTACACTGGCTGTATTAAAAGCTTAGCATCCAAATTTAGATACAAAAACTATCTGCATAAAATAAGAATACCCACTTCCTTCCTGTTCTGTCTCCATGATTAGAATAACTGGTAATTGAAATAACCATTAAGCTTTTTCTTCTATCATATATACGTCTAAGATGCAATTACCCCCTTTTTTTTTTTTTCAACTGATGGACTTTATGACTAAAAGGTATTTGCATTTCTGCAAAGCAGATTTCTTTGAGGTACTATATATGCATAGATAAAAGACATGCTTTACGTCTCTATGCATATATCTAGATATTTATGTTGAATAGCATGCTCTCACCACAAAACACTAAAGCGTCTTAACATGGAGATAATCTGTATTGCAACATAATTTTTAGACGAATTTTACTCACTTGTCATTTTTTAAAAAGCTAACATTGCTGTGGTTAAAGAATATATGAAATGATAAGCAATAGCTTGTGACTGTGATTTGTGCAGTGAAAAAGAGCTACAAAATCTAACAAATTCTTTGTAAGCATCTAGGAAATACCAAGGAGCAACAGCTAGTCGAGATTTGTCATGAAGAAAGCATGTCAAATCAACTTTTTTTTCTTCTTCTATAAAAAGGTTTGTGGATTGAGCAGAAGCTGGAAATGTCATATTTTGACTTTGGCAAGATTTCTGACACAAGCTTAGAGGTTATTTTCCCAAACAAGCCTGAGAAATCTGGACTAGATGAAACTACCACAGAGTAAGTACAAAGAAAATTAGAAAGCTGTACTCAGGGATTATTTGTCAGTGGTTCATCGTCAAAACAGAGGGAAGCGCTGGGCAGGATCCAACAGGCGTCTGCCTTCATTTTGGAGCTATTCAATACTTTTGTTAATGACCCAGATGATGGAATGGAAAGTGTACTTATTAAATCTGCAGGTGACAACAAGCTTCAAGAAGCTCAAGAACAAGACTGGAATTCAAAATTATGCTGAGACACAGGAGATACGGTTGGAAAAAATATGATGAAATTCATTAGGGACTCATCCAAAGTATAACACTTCACAAGCATAATCAACTGTAAAAATTCAGAATGGGGACCAGCTGCTTGAGCAGCCGTTGTACAGAGAAAGGTATTTAGAAGTTATAGTAGGTCATAAGTGAACACTGTCATCCTCCTCCAACCCCCTCCCTCCATCATGACTGTAAAACCAGTAGTATAACCTTCAAAACCATATGCCATTACCCTTCCAATTTATTCAGCACTGGGGAGGCCGCAACATATCTGAGAGAACGATGGACAAAAGCCAGAGGACAGGCGTGTGAGTGATCACATATCTGAAAAGCATGATATTTTAGGAAAGACTGAAAAATATGAAACCGTTCAGCCAAAAGAGGAAGACTGGAAGCATACCTGGTAACAGTCTTCAGGTAGGTAATGTGCTGCTGAAAACAGGAAAGAAATATCCATGGAGGACAGGATAAGAAATACTAACCTAAATTTTATAAAAATTGAGGTTAGATTTCAGGACAAAACTTCTAGAAGCAGTGGAATGGGTTTCACAGAGTCATGGAAATATTGGTTTGAAAGGATCTCTGCAGGTCATTTAGTCTAACCTTCTGCTGAGTGATGGACTGTTGCCACCATTAACTTTCCTGGAGGAGATGTGGACTCTTTAAGACATAAGGAGCTTTAGAGGACAAAGAAACCACAAAGATGTACTTAGCCAAGGAATAGACATCTCAGTATTTCAGTTAGCCAAAACCGTGTAATAAACTGGAAGGTTAGCAGTGAAACATATGAGGTCAGCAGGCAGTTCTGGATAGAATTAATGCCATAATGAACTGTCTTATGAAGGGGAACATTTGAACAGTTAATCATTCATGCAAAGGTTAGGGGCCTCCATGGGCATGAGGTCCATGAAAAACACCATTGATGAACTCTACACACTGAGATAAAAATGAGTATACTTGGGAATTATGGATTCAAAGGTCCTAAGAAAGGCCACAGGTATAACCGGACTGGAAAATGTAATGCCAGGGAGATTTATAAGACTTTTATTTTTAACACACAAAGAAGAGATGTTTAGATGTCATTTCAGTAGCAAGTTCCATGAGCGGAGGTAATGGAAATACCCTACTTCTCCCAAGATTTATCTGGAAGTGTTCTCTATACTTCCTGAATCAGAATAGTTGAGGTTGGAAGGTGCCACTGGAAATTGCATAGTCCAAATCCCTGCTCAAAGTAGTCAGCTGGAACAGGTTGCTCAGGGCCACGTTCCATTGGGTTTTGAATACTCCAAGGACAGAGACTCCATAAGCTCTCTGGGCAACCTGTGCCAGTGTTTGACCATCCTCACAGAAATCTGTATCCTCCCTTGGGATCTGTATTGGGTTTGCGTGGCAAGGTTTTGGTAGTGGGGGGGCTGCAGGGGTGGCTGCTGTGAGAAGCTGCTAGAAGCTTCCCCCATGTCTGATAGAGCCAATGCCAGCCGGCTCCAAGACGGACCCGCCGCTGGCCAAGGCCAAGCCCATCAGTGACGGTGGTAGCGCCTCTGGGATAACATATTTAAGAAGGGGAAAAAAACTGCTGCACAACAGCAGCCAGGAGAGAGGAGTGAGAAGATGGGAGAGGAACAACTCCGCAGACACCAAGGTCAATGAAGAAGGAGGGGGAGGAGGTGCTCCAGGCACCGGAGCAGAGATTCCCCTGCAGCCCGTAGGGAAGACCATGGTGAGGCAGGCTGTCCCCCTGCAGCCCATGGAGGTCCACGGTGGAGCAGATATCCACCTGCAGCCCGTGGAGGACCCCACGCCAGAGCAGGTGGATGCCTGAAGGAGGCTGTGACCCCATGGGAAGCCCATGCTGGAGCAGGCTCCTGGCAGGACCTGTGGACCCGTGGAGAGAGGAGCCCACGTTGGAGCAGGTTTGCTGGCAGGACTTGTGACTCCACGGGGGACCCACGCTGGTACAGTCTGTTCCTGAAGGACTGCACCCCGTGGAAGGGACCCAGACTGGAGCAGTTTGTGAAGAACCGCAGCCCGTGGGAAGGACTCACGTTGGAGAAGTTCATGGAGGACTGTCTCCCGTGGGAGGGACCCCATGCTGGAGCAGGGGAAGAGTGTGAGTCCTCCTCCCCCTGAGGAGGAAGGAGCAGCAGAAACAACATGTGATGAACTGATTGCAACCCCCATTCCCCGTTCCCCTGTGCCACTCAGGGGGAAGGAGGTAGAGCAAATTGGAAGCAAAGTTAGGCCCAGGAAGAAGGGAAGGGTCAGAAGGTGTTTTTAAGATTTGGTTTTATTTCTCATTATCCTACTCTGATTTTATTGGTAATAAATTAAACTGATTTTTCCCCAAGTCAAGTCTGTTTTGCCCGTGACGGTAATTGGTGAGTGATCTCCCTGTCCTTATCTCGACCCGTGAGCCTTTTGTTATATTTTCTCTTCCCTGTCCAGCTGAGGAGGAGAGTGATAGAGCAGCTTTGGTGGGCTCCTGGCATCCAGCCAGGGTCAACCCACCATAGGATCTCAGTCAAGGTCTCTGATGTACCTGTATAGTTGCTCCAGTGGATGCCGGGGATCGTGCCCCGTTGCATACCACCATCATTGCTGAGTGCACAAAGAGTGACCACAGCAGACTTTCTGGCATTTTCTCTGCCCCCTTCTGTACCAACTGCTGCATCTGAGAACTGCACTCCAAGGCCAGCAGCTATACAGGCCTCTTTCTAGCACTTGTTGAAAAGGTGTTTGACACACCCTAACCAAGAATCAGCTGTGGAAAAAAAGTTCGAAGCACCCTCAGATCAAGAATAGTTAGCAGAGATCATTAGGAGTTACTAGAGCTTACTGGAAATCAGGGCCTCCTGTAGCTATTGTTTCCCAGCCTCAGCTGGCACCCTGGACTTCAAAGAGCTCCCAGGAGTTCTCTGACAGCCCCAGAAGTTCTCAGGAGGTCTCAAAGCAAAGCACAGAAATTGCTGCACAAACTGATGTGTCTGCCAGCTGCCCCTGTTAGCTGCTTGGACAGGGAAATGTTAAATTTCACAGTAAATGTTAATTTTGAGAACTTACTTTTAAAGGAGCCTTCTTTAGGATTTAAAAGTCACATTTAACTTGCTTTTTTTTTGGTTTTGTAGCTGCTGCTGTTTTTTATTTGGAAGTCTTGGTAACCTAGCACCTTCAGCAGGTTGGGGAATCTGCTTACTGCTTGGTCACTTTCAGGTGTTTGATAAGATCAGCCATAGCTTTGTGGTTTGAGTAAAGTCCAGAACCAGCTCTTTCACTACTGGAAAACAAAAAAAGTTGTGTGAGCAAAGGTGGTTTTAACAACTACCAGAAACTATTGCTACAAATCGTTATGTTAGACCCCATTCCTGTTAAGTCACCTGTATACATGGCCATTGTCTGCTCAGAATATCATTCCTATGAAAGGAGATCACACTTGGACATTTTGCATCAGAGTGAAAAAGAAGTGAATATTCTGTGTTTTATCCTGTAACAGTTTTTACATGCAATAGTATTGTTGGAGGAGTAAATTAGGGCTCCAGGGGGTCCTAATCACTAGGCTACAGACTTATGCTCCCACTTGTGCTCTGCCGGGTTTCATGAATCTCAAATTATTTTGCTATCTAGTAGATTACTTTCCTCAGGAGGGAGCAAAGAATGACAAATACGCACAAATTCCCTCATTCTCCCACTCTGTTCCACATCTAGACAGTTAAAGTAGCTTACTCAGAAAATGAGAGAAGTAGGACTGAGTCTCTACATGTAGAGGTGGATATCAACCTGCACTCTCCCACCTCATGGGAGAGTCATTACGGAAGAAAAGCTCAATGCAGAGAGAAGAAATTGATGAAGTCCCAAACTTGTGCCTTGTGTGAGGCTTTCTGTGGGAATCTTTAATGGATGATGCTCCTCCAGGAAGGATCCTGATGAAGCAGAATGGGCTGGGTATCAAATATCACAGCCCTACCAGGACAGAAATACGCTGTGGCACTGAAGAGGAACTTAAAGCAACTAGAGAAATTTTGGGTAAATGAGTAAATAAAGTTCCTGTGGCTTTTAGATGTCTCCAGATCTAGAGTAAAACCTCTTGAGGTAAAGTTCAACTTCACATTGTGTGAAGAATCACCACCTCTTGTTTGCTTTGAATCTGACAATTGTTACATTCGGTGATTTGTAGTTTTATGTGCTGAGAAGAGAGAGAGGATAACCATTCCTTATTCATCTTCCCCAAACCACCCGTGACTTTGCAGACCTACAATACTCCCACAGTACCTATCCGCCAGTCACCAAAGCCAGGCACAGCTTTGTGTATGAGCACTGCAGGTTTTAGACATAGAGGCCCAGATTAATTTCATTGAAATCTTGTTACCTGACAAGACTAAATTAGTGCTATAATTATTTTACACTTTTTCTGTAGTCAATGCAGTGAACAAGGCTTTACAGAAGTCAGTTTAGATCTCCTGTGGTCTGAATGCCTTTCTGAGATGTCATCATCCTCCTTCCTCTGATGATGGGATGAATCTCAGCCAGAGAAGCAGAGAAATTTGGCCTTGTGTGTCCTGGGTACATGTGGTGGGCTCCAGCACTCAGTACCTACCACACTGTCAATCACACAGCATTCAAAGGCTCAGGAAGTTTTAAAGATTGTTAAAGTGTTTGTTTTTTTCATTCAGTGCTTAGAATGATTCTAAACTCAAATGAATGTGAAACTCTATCTGATTAATTTGAAGAGGCAACTAATTTGTCTACTAATCGAACCCAATATCCTGCTATTTTTGTGCACATAGTTTAACTTTGCTCAAAAGAAAGCAAACCGTTAGTATTGATTTTGTCCGCTTCTTCATGTCTAGAAACTTCTTTTTAGGTCATAACTTATAATGTAGTTTTATCAACCCATCCTCCAATTACACAATCTATTCTAATAAGTAATTGTCCTTTTTTTAGTACAGTGGATGATTTTATAGTTATTGGCACTTGTAAAAAAGAAAAAAAACCAAACCCCAGGACATTTAAACTGGTAAAACTACACAACCTTGTGATTGCTATTAATTAAGAACAATAATTTCAATCCTTGATCAGCTCAGCTTGGCAAGATATTTCTTCAGAAGCCAGTACAAATGCTTCAGTAAAATAGGATACCAGAGCACTGCACAGAAAGCCAAGCAAATCCAAACTAACCCTAACCTGACAACGGAAAGGCTGTCCCTTCTTACCTCTTTTGTATTTCCAAGGTACACCTCAGGGACTGTAAGCCAAACATAAAGTCCTAAGTTATATGTGATCGTACAGGGGACTCTAGCTAAATAAAAAACTTCTTTAACTTCGAATGCTGGCATGATGAACTGGTGACCTTGCTACTTTAGGGCGCAAACTCACAAGCCTTCGTCATGCAAGTCTTCCTTATGATATGTTAGTTCTACTCCACTCATATCCTCTAATGAGCACATCAGCTTAGACTTTCTAAGAATTATTGGGAGGAGAAAAGCGGGCACTTTCTGCAAAATAGCAATGGATTTTTTTTGGAGGATCAGAGAGAAACATGCAAGTAAGGCTGTACACTGCTTTGAGGAATTGACCCCCAATGCAAATCAAACACAGGGAAAAAAGGGCATCACAAACGGAACGTCAGTAATTTGAACAGGCAACACTAAGGAAATCTAAGCTACAATTTTCACAGCAATGATAGTTATGCTACGTTACCTATTGTGACAACACAAAAATTGAAGTAGTTTTGACAAACTAAAATCACTATGCCCGTATTGTGTCAATTATGTCACTACATTTTTTGTTGTTCTTGTGGATTTAAAAAAAAGAATATGGAATTAAAGCTTTTCAATTTTCTTATATGGATGAATTTAATTTAAGAATCCTAATATTAAATTAGCATTAAAAGTGAACTATTCAAGAAGGGAGGACTCTCCTGTTGTTCTGTGCAGACACAGCAGCTACAGTAGTGGGGACGTGGTCCGTAATCCAGACTCTGAACCACTAATGAAGCATATAAAGACAAATGCCAACCCATTTCTTCAGGATTTGCCAACTGAACTGTTCTTCGAACACATGCTAATCCATTTCCATGCCATGTACATTCACTGCCCACTCTAACATTGAATTCTCATACATTTAGGAGCAAGTATTTTTGAAAGGATTTGAAGCAGAAGATGCAATTTGTCATTGATTATAGATAACCTGGTGGAATTGATTCCTTTAGGAGATGTGAGTCTACGGCTGAAACTGAAGTCTAGACAACAGCTACATCACTGGCATTTTAGAAGTATTGTATTACAGCCTCAACCGGCATAAAATGGTATGCACAGTGGAGCTAGAGTGATTTACACCTACAGAAAATCTGGCTAGCTTTAAAGATTTGTTTATGAAGGTAAAAAGCAAGTAAAAAACAAAAATCACTTTTCCGTCTGTTTTCCTTTTTTTTCCTTCACTTATTTTTTATGATCTGTCAAAAGCCAAGGAAGAAAAGTGAAAGCAAACTGCTGTGACTGAAACAAAGCCTGGGATAGCAAACAATTACTAGAAAACAGCACAAGCAAATTAAAATGGAAAGGAAATGCCACAAACTACTACTGTGCTGCATTCTTTGGAGAATCAACTTGCGATGGATTAGCGCAAATGCGCCTTGATCCATCATCATGTTCTCCAGTTCAGCAAGCACAAACTGATACTTTGGAATGGAGGTAGCGTGAAGTAAATGCTGTAATTTGTGACTGTGTGACAGCAAATGAAACTCGGCAAGCGGGCCAAGCTATCTGAAGCAAAACAATAATAGCTTGGTGAGCATATTAGGCAACCCCGGAGGAGAGGAGATGAAAGATTCAGGCAATAAGGAGAATGTATGTATTTTAGATGTTAGGCTACCCTATTCTCAAGGCATTACAAGCAGCAAGAACATCTGAAAAGTGCATCTGGGTTGGGCAGAAACATATTCACCCCTGGTAAACACATTTCCCAATAATAACTTGGTGAGAAGAAGAAAAAAAAAAAAGAAATATAAAAAAGGTTTATCACCCTGGCTAGTAGATGCTTTTCAGATGGCATCTGGCTAGAGGTAAATTGTATTATGAGACCTTTGTCTAGTTTTTATGATTTATGGGTTCAGTTTCATCAGATCTAGGATATGGTGTTTATTGGGTACTACACACTCTAAGAATTTATGTTGCATAGCTAAACATCATGTCTGTATATCTTTTCTCAGTAATCTCTGATAATACCCAAATGGGCTTTTTATTTTAAACATCTGGACAGCCGTATGGTTCATGAGAATTAAGGTGCTAAGTGAAGAAAACAGCACAACCATAAAACCTTTCGAATAAACAAA
The DNA here is from genome assembly GCF_018139145.2 of Gymnogyps californianus. Classification (NCBI taxonomy): domain Eukaryota; kingdom Metazoa; phylum Chordata; class Aves; order Accipitriformes; family Cathartidae; genus Gymnogyps; species Gymnogyps californianus. The sequence goes on along the minus strand of NC_059472.1, from coordinate 6,133,418 downwards.
GCTTTCTTTGGAACATTAACTTCTTTACAGAGAAATCTTCTCTGTTCCTAAAAACGCGCTTAGTACTTTATGTCTTAATCTCAAGGTAACACTTTTCTCTTACAAATAATCTCAAGGCATTTAATGGTACCATTACTGTAGAAAACTATGAGATATTTGCATAAAAGGCACATCACCAAAAGAGATATACAAAAAAAGCTCTATTTTTTTTTCTTCTAGCTTTTGTCTTTGTTTCATACTAAAGCAGGAAAATACTGTTCAGCAGGGTGTTCTTTTCTACTCAGTAATAACACTGTCAGCGTTGTCATAAAAATGGCTACAGGTGTAATTTAGGGAAATTTGTCTGTATACTAATAATTGAGTTTCTATTTGTTGACGTTGAAATCCAAAAGAGAGGGATAATGCAGTTTATTCAGTTCTTTGGTGGACTCTGTCTTTATGTGTGTGCATTTCGATGTCAGTGCATGTCTGCATGTGTATAGCTCAAAATTGTATGTAAATCTATTCTCCCATGTGTAAATAATAAAAAAAATGCTGAGAATCACTACTCACAAGTCATATAAAGAAATAAAAATCATTGCATATTACTTTCCTTCCAAAGTGTTTTAAATAGTTGCCAATATACTTCTATTTTATATTTTATAAATATAAAAATTTTTTTATATATGTATAAACATATGAGACAACCTCCTTTAGTAATATGAGAAATCAAAATATGTAGAACTGGATATTCTGGTAGCTTTCCTTTTTTTGCAATGCACTTTTCTTCATGAATTATTCTATTTCTGTTATAAAATAATGTTGTTTGATTTTACTGAGGAATTAATTCCAATCTTAACTGAAGCTTGAGTATCACAGCCTGTATTCCTGTATTGACTCATTCTCATGGATTTAAGTCTATTAAATGCAGTGGAACAGGGCGGATAAGTAAAGCTTGTTTGGATAACCATGATTTTCAAGACTAGACCCCAGATGGAAAAAAGTTAGCTAGGTCATACTTGACCTATATTGCATCATCTGTTGTGAGGGGGCTTCCTCTGCATTTCTTTAGAGGCAATTAGAAAATTCTTGTGCAGATGTAGAGATTTTTCCTGATTATTCATCCTTTGCATTCTTAATACTGACTGGTTGGTTGTACAGGTATACCTATGGTGAAAAATTAGATTAGCTATACATAAGGGATTTATGCAAAAGTCAGTGTTTAGAGTTCTCTAGCTCAGTTGCATTTTGAAGATCTTCTTAAAGCAGGTTCTCTAGTTTGTGGTTGGATTTTATTTTGGTTTTAGCAAGAATCATTTTGGAAATTTTAAGGCATTATTTTGCTGGAGGATAAACTAGATGGTCTTGGCAAGACTGACCTAGTGTGATTCTGAAAAGCAGGGATTTTCACGGAATTTGATCACTACTGAGCCATAGCTTAGAAATGGAAGAAACTGTACAGTGGCAAATCCTAGTTTCCCTGTGTACCATTGAACTTGCCTGCATATATGGGAGTTACTGAATAGTGCTGATGATACCTTTGGAGTGATCTCATGATACTAATTATCATTACTTTTGTGAACAAGCCAGTGACAGTCCAGTGGAGGGCCACTAAGATGATCAGGGGCCTACAGCACATAACGTGTAAAGACAGGCTGAAGGAAATGAAATTATTCAGCCTAGAGAAGAGAAGGGTAAAGGTGGCTGTAAGGGCTCCCATCATTACATAAAAGAAGCTTTTAAAGAAGACAGATCCAAGCTCTTCTTAGATGTATTAGGGAGGATTAGAGGCAGGGGTCACAAACTTCAAGAAAGGAAATTCTGAATGGAAATGAGGAAAACATTTGCCGCCAGGAGAATGATGAAGTATGGGAAAAGGTTGCCCCGAGAGGCTGTGGTATCTCCATCTTTGGAGATTTTTGGAACCAGACTGGACAAGACTGTCTGCAACCTGACTTAACTTTGGAGTTAGCCTTGCTTTGATGGAGGAGTTGGGCTAGAGACCTCCAGAGGTTCCTTCCAATCTACCTTTTATTGTTTTTTACTTAACCGAAGAACATAAGTGCAGAGTCTAGTCACTCCAGGGTCCTTTTACAGTCAAAGGAAAGAATACCCTTCTGGAGGAATCTGTCCTTCACTGGTTACAGAAGGAGCCAAGGTCAGTTGATCTTCTAACTCAGGTTCTATTACTAGATATTCAAAGCTTTGTCAAAACCAGATGCCAGTCTGCTGGTGTGGACAAATATTCATTATAAGGCTTGGAGGGAACCATGGATAACAAGTCAGTCCTAAGTGAGGAGGGCATGTTTTGCCACCCTGCTCATCTTCTGTGCCGCTCTTTTGCTTTGTTGCCTGGCTATTGAGAGGACAGAGAAAGGTGTGACTAGATGGAGAAGAAGAAAACAAGTGCCAGCAGTGCACTGTACTGACATGCAGTCTGCGACCCAGTTTGAGCCCTGCTGGTAATGAAGTAAATGCAAAGTAGCATTAGCAAGCAGCCCAAACCCAATCTTTAAGGCAAAGGCTCTTTTTTTCTCAAGCTCACACTCCATGTTTGCTTCTACAAATGCAAGAGGGGTATTTGTCCAGAGATTAAAAACTGCTCTAATGTATAGGAATTGACAGACAATAAGTTTCTTTGTTTTCAAGGTTTTGAGACTGTCTCATTCCAAGTATTTATTAATGAAAAGGGGAGGAAAATGAACTCTCTGGATCGCTGATCCTTATATAGATAATATACATTTGTATAAGAAAGAAAGAGAGAGAGGCTCTTCAAACTTTAATTTTACTCAGCTTCTTACAGCAATCCAAATCTCCAGTCTGAAGACAGTTCATCTTTTTGTGAAAAGCTGGTGCTGAAAACCTCCTTCTAGGTTGTAAGGGCTAAGTATTTGCTAAGTGGTGCCAAGGAAGGCAAGAGACTACATGTCTATGTACACATTTTCAGGCCTAACCTTTAAATCCTGAGTACAGCCTTTTGTGTTTTCCCCAAGGAAGTGCTTAAGGCCATAACAAGCAAAAGAAATCTGGATGCATTTTCCTATATTCTCTGCTTCGCATTAAAGGTTTGTGCTGCCCTCCGTACGTGCTCATAAGAAATGGGCTGTCTGAGCACAGTGCCTCTTTCACTTCAAAGAGCCCCACAATAAACTAAATTGATTGACTTCGCTGAGGTTTACCTCATCAGCTGATCCACAGCCTGAGGTGGAGTACGGAGGAAAGCACTGGATTGCTTCTCTGGAAAACTAAGTGGAAAATAAAGGAGGCTGTACAGTATGAACTGCAAAAGTCCTTACAATACCAGATGAATTATGTCACATAGGTGTAGACACACTCTGAAGAGCTTTGAAGGCAAAGGCAAATGACTTATGTGTAATGACAGAGAAAAGGACAGCCAGTGGAAGGGGTACGCAGTTGTTAGACCTGTTCAAAGCAAGGGGCACTGGTTTTCAGCATCAATTTTCGAAACTGGATTGTGTGTCCATGCCCAGGTGTCAGCAGTGGGAGCTGCAGGGCGGCCTCTGTGAGGAGAGGCCAGGGCTGCCCTGTGCCAGACACAGCCGGTTCCAGCCGGTCCCAGCCGGCTCCAGCGGCCCCACCGCAGGACACAGCCCAGCCCCTCAGCCAAGCTGGGGGCGCCAGGGGGAAACCAGGTTCCAGCAAGGGCCAAAGGCGGCACAGGCAGAGGAGGAGGAAGGAACTGGGATTGTTTCTGTGATTTCTAGCACAAATGAGAGACCTTTTTTAACATGACCCTGCTGCTGACTACCTGTTGGCTGTTGCCTGCAAAGACTGTCAGACCTTGACTATTTCAGAAGGAAAGACTGGGAAAACCTGGTCCCAAACACGCAGCTTTTACACCCAGAAAATGGACACATACTGTTAATGCGGATGACCAGCACTGGCCTTGTCAGAATTTCGTTCTTTTGCTTTTCTTCTACTTTCTGTTGCAAACAAAAAATGTAAACAAAATCTGGAGCGGGGGGGAAATCTCCTGTTTATTTTGGGAGGAGTTTATTTTGTTTAGGTTTGGTTTGGTTTTTTTGTTTGGTTTTGGGTTTTTTTCCTCCTGAGGGGGTATTTTGATAAGGGTTCAGTGTGAAAGTTGTAATGTTTGTTGAAGTCTAGCACAGAACTGCCTCTATTTATCAAAGTAGTGTCTTCCATGGCACAAATCTAATATGACAGGAAGGACGCACCCTTTCCATTTTGGGGCTTGGATTTTATTTATAATAGCAGGGTAACAGCAGTGTTATACCAAGAACCTCTGGTCTCAGAAATAAAAAGGTGTTGTTGAGTAAGAATTGGAGAGAAGAAACCAGTGCAGGGTTATCTCTGCTCCACCTCAATTGTCTTCACAGCAGATGAGGCAGCTACAACCTTATTGTCATTTTTATAAAAGAGGAAAGAAAGGAGAGAAGGAGAATTATCCCTCTGTTTTCTTCTATAGGTCTTGTATCCTCATAAATTAGCTGCTTCTCATTTTGAATGGCTCCAATTCTCACTGTTGTTTATAGTTAGTATGTTGATAGCTCCAGGGAGTATTTCAGTAATTAGATAGGCATGTTGTAGCTTTTCACTTTCTTTTTGGTGTGGGTCTTTTGGGTCACACACGCTCGGGAGAGTCCTGTCAGTGTCTGAAGAATATTTTCTGAATGCTATTTAATGTTTTTAGAACAACACTGTTTTTAATAAGAAACACTATGAAATTGGTAACATTACTCTATATGTAGTCACCATTCACATGCAAAGCAGACACTTCATCTAATAGGACGAGGAAATGGGCATATGCAGATAAGGGGTGTGAGGAGGGAAGGAGTTTATCAGACTTAAAATCTTCCTTGATCTGCAAAGTTAATTTTCACAGAATCACAGAACCACAGAATGGTTGAGGTTGGAAGGAACATTTGGAGGTCCCCTGGTCCAACCCCCCTGCTCAAGCAGGACCACCTAGAGCCAAATGCCCAGGACTGTTTCCGGACGACTTTTGAATATTTCCAAAGAAGACTCTACAACCTCTCTGAGCAACCTGTGCCAGTGCTCAGTCACCCTCACAGTAAAAAAAGTGTTTCCTGATGTTCAGAGGGAACCTCCTGTGTTTCAGTTTGCACCCATTGCAAACTGGTCCTGTCACTGGGTACCACTGAAAAGAGCCTGGCTCTGTCCTCTTTGCACCCTCTCTTCAGGTATTTATGCACATTTACAAGATCTCTCCTGAGCCTTCTCTTCTCCAGGCTGAACAGTCCCAGCTCTCTTAGCCTGTCCTCATATGTCAGGTGCTCCAGTCCCTGAATCATCACTTGATGGTCCTTTGCTGGACTCTCTCCACTATGTTCATACCTCTCCTGTACTAAGGAACCCAGAAATGGACACAGTACTCCTCACCAGCGCTGAATAAAGGAGAAGGATCACCTCCCTTGACCTGCTGGCCACACTCCTCTTAATGCAGCCCTGGATACCATTCATCTTCTTTGCAGCAAGGGCACATTGCTGACTCATGTTCAACCTGGTGTCCACCATGACCCCCAGGTCCTTCTCTGCCAAGCTGCTTTCCAGCTAGGTGGACCCCAGCACATAGTGGTGCATGGAGCGGCTCTTCCCCAGGTGCAGGACTTTGCACTTCTTGTTGAACTGTATAAGGTTCCTGTGAGACCATTTCTCAAGCCTGTCGAGCTTCCTCTGGATAGCAGCACAACCTTCTGGCATATCAGCCACTCCTCGCAGTTTGGTGTCATCTGCAAACCTGCTGAGGGTACACTCTGACCCATCATCCATATCATTAATGAAGGTGTACTCAAACACAGTATAATCAGCCGGTCAAAAGAGGTGATTATCCCGCGGTATTCAGCATTGGTGCAGCCTCACTTTCAACACTGTGTGCAGTTCTGGGCCCCACAATTTAAGAAGGATGTGAAGGTCCTTGAATGCGTCCAGAGGAGGGCAACAAAGCTGGTGAAAGGGCTGGAAGGCATGTCCGATGAGGAGCAGCTAAGGACTTTGGGCTTGTCTAGTTTGGAGAGAAGGAGGCTGAGGGGCGACCTCATTGCTCTCTACAGCTTCCTGAGAAGGGGAAGTGTAGAGGGAAGTGCTGGTCTCTTCTCCCTGGTATCCAGTGATAGGATGCGTGGGAATGGTTCAAAGCTGCGCCAGGGGAGGTTCAGACTGGATGTTAGGAAGCATTTCTGTACTGAGAGGGTGGTCAAACACTGGAACAGGCTTCCTCGAGAGGTGGTTGATGCCCCAAGCCTGTTGGTGTTTAAGAGGCATTTGGACAATGCCCTCAATAACATGCTTTAACTTAGTCAGCCCCGAATTGGTCAGGCAGTTGGACTAGATGATCATTGTAGGTCCTTTCCAACTGAAATACTCTATTCTATTCTATTCTATTCTATAAAATGTTTGCTGGTTCTACTTTATTTTTGAATAGTAAAAGATTTCCTACTCAATACCTAAATAAATAAATAAATAGATAACTAACTAACTAACTAAATATCCTCTGTGTAATGTGATGTGTACACACAGAAGGAATTTGCTTTCTGTTTAAGAAATTACCAGATAAAAGACTTGCTTCTGCCTCACTACTCATCTTCATGCAGAGGGCAGGACTCGTCTGACCAAATGAAGATCTCTGCAATGCAGGTTTCTACATCTGAGTTGATTGCTTCGGTTTCCTCAAAGGTCAGTTAACAAAAACAGAGGGTAAAACAGAATTAACACCAACTCCTATATGAATCTCTAAATAAGGGCCTCCTTTCTTCCTGCTATCAATAAAGGCAACTAAGATGGCATTTAAGATGTGATGGTGCTCACAAAAACAGTTTGAGTTATTCTACAATGAGCTTAAGAGGGCATATGTACATCTAGGACAGGAATGAGCTTCTGAAAAAAGAACTACATCATTGTTATTTTGTGATGGATTGCCTGATAGATGCAATACCCAGCTAAATTTCTCCATGACTCTACTTTCTGTGACAAGAAGTGACTAAACCTGTAATGTCTGAAGTTACACAATGAAAACCACACTTAGACAACTAAATACGTTACCTGAAATTCAGAAAAGGCTGATTTCCTTCTGGACCTCTGGTGGCATATATAGTGGCTCAATTCAATAACTTAAATTCAGTGTTTTGTAAGATATTTTGGAGTGTCATATTTGCGAGTCACATGCAGATGTCTTTGATACCCCAGGGTATCTCCAGTGGTATTAATATGTTTAGACAACTAAATTCACTTTTATTTTAAGTGTCAGCATTTAAATGCTTAAGGTTTAGAAATGTTCTCCACAAGTGCTCCCACCTGAATGTGTTTGGGGTTTTTTTATCATTATTTTTAATTATTCAAAAGATATTATGTTGAGGCCTAGATGTTACAAGCTTAAGGTTTAAAATATTTTGGCTGTATCTATAACTGATTGGCTCTTGCCATTCCAAGATGCTGTAGAAAGTGAGTTAGTCCCTTTGGCTAGGGGTTAGAAAAGGAAGAAGCCCTATTTATCCCAGGGTATTTTGAAGTGCTCTGTAGGAAGCGCTTTTCAGAGAGCTGCCCTGGTGTCCTTGTCCCAGAGTTCCCTCTCCAACTCCCGTGCTGCTGCCGCCTGTTGTCTGTCACTCCCCATCCCAGAGGTGGCTGCATTGAATGGATGAGTGAAGTGATTCCTTCACAGGCAGAATTGACAAGTGCCACGGGAATCCTCAGAAGAGAAATTGCTATATATGGGGATGCTATTTTGGTTTGAGATATTTAAAGAAAAGAAAAAATCACCACTGTTTTCAGGGAACATTTTCTTTCAGCTCCTTCGCATGACACAAAACATCATGCTTTGTCTGTCCTGCTGCAATACAGCGAATGACATTGCTAATACAAAGTGACTGGACTAAAGCGAACCAATGGGATGCAGCTGGCACGGTTGTGTTTATGGCTCCAAAGTTGCTCCTGGGACTGTCAAGCAGTTAAGCTGCAAATGGGCTATTTGCTATGCCGTGCTCCTTGACATATAGTGTTCTTTGCATTGCTAGACAAAGAAGGGGGGCGGGGTTAACACTATTTGCCTTTCTACTGAGATTTCTTTCCCGCACAAAAGCATATGATTTAAGCTCTGTTTTTGTTTTGGTTCAAATTATTTTCCAAATAACACCATGACTCAAGAAGCACAATAAATAGTGGGAATAATGTACACCTCCAGAATGCTGTGCATGAGAACACATTATTTTGCATCCACCACATTAGCTCTACACTGGCCTTTGTATTCCACCACATCATTCACGGTACAAGTTAATTACATACTTTCAATGTGCTGCTTTCTTTCTTACCACACAAGATAATACAATTCTGAACTCATTTAAGCAAAGTAAGTGCTTTTCTCCCTATTATGTATTGTGCCAAACAGTAAATAATAGTAATTAATAAAAAGCAGAGCAGAGTTCGGCAAAGTCACTTCTTGTTTTTATTAATAAACAAGATTCTGTTCAGCACAGTGGAGGATGTTCCTTTGCTGTTCCCAGAATACCATATTGGTCATAGCCAATGGCTTCTTGAGGCAGACAGTGACAAAGAAGACCTTAATTTGCTTTCTTCAGCATACCCCAGAATTAGCTTTTCTATGAAATAACGGGTAAACTGCAAACACATTGCTGGTACTTAGTGAAATAAAACCAGCTGTTACCAGAGGTCTATCCTGCGTATGGATGTGCCAACAAAGTTGTAGTTGCTCTGATCTTCCTCCTCTTCTGTCAATTTAGTCTGATTAACCAAATTGTAGTAGTCTTCAGGGCTTCCCGCTTTTACCACAGTACTTATTCAAACATTTCTCCATCAGTCCCAGGCTCCACACACCAATGTCCTTTTGCCTACATACTTATCTACATTTATCCACATCCCAAAGATGACATAGGTCTTAGCACCTGGGCATTCCCAGACTGGGGTTTTGCTGCCTTCTGGAACACACTATTGCCAATGGGGTTGTTAACATTCAAAGGAACATAACAATCAGGAAGTTTCTGTATTTCATTTCTCCTACACTGAAGACTGGCTTGGTCAGCAATGTCTGCTTCCTCTCAGTAGACTGTGCCACCAAGGAGGATGGGCTTATTTTGTTTGTCTTTGTAAAGGTTGTAGGTAGTAGCCTAGGTACCTGAAGAGGGTGGTAGCCGCCAAATGCCACCTCAGTTAGAAAAGAGACCAGGCTGCAATTCCAAAATCTGATTAGCAAATAGATGCTCCTAAGGCTTATGACCTGAGGGGAGCCAAGGAGAAGGGAAGGTAGGGGGATGGAACTGTGACTGGAAAAACTTGTTGCACAGGTGTGCTAGAGAAGAACAGGCTTACTCTCTCTAGCTTGCTATGTAATTACCCCTCCATTAGATGTACATATTACAGACCTGTGGAGCACTGTTGTAATGAAGTTCTCCATCACCAATGCCAAACAACGCATTTCACTAACTTGTAGCTATACTAAGTTATTTCAACTTATGTGAAATACAGAAGACAGCGGGTCATACAATAATTCTAAAATTAGGAAAAAAGCTGAAATATTTGATAATAATGTCTCTCAATGTAGACCTCTCCCAACACTTTGTGCTGGTAGCAATTAATTACTTAGTCATTAGTGTTAATGTACTATACTTTGTGTTTTGTTTATAAATAAGTGTTTTGTAGTTGAGGAGAGTAATTGTTTCATCATTCATTTTCAGTCACAAAAGCCAAAGGTGCCTTTTATACAAACAAATTGACTCCAGTCTGCTAGCATTTAAATGGTCAAGTTAGGCTTTAAAATTAGAAACATTTAGATGAATGACCAGGAATTTTCTCTTTGACTAGTGCTAATTCTTTTTTTCTTTAGTCTGACTTCCACTAAGAAAATTAAACAGGCTAATGAGTAGCTGGAAGCTGTGTTTTGATTCTTAATGGAAGTTCTGTTGGGGGGAAGAAAACCCCAACACTAAATCTGTAAAAATCTGCAAAATCCATAGGTTTTTACATGCTCAGAGATTTCTATTACTCATTAGAAACAAAGGACTGCTGTCTAAGGCTGATTTGAAAAAGTAAGTATTTTATGTACATGTTCCATGTGATTTAATTATCTATCAGATCAACACCTTACTAGGACCTAAGACAACTAGACTTACATCAATATGACTTTTGTTATTGTACAGGTATAGATACTTACCAAGTTCGCTGAGTTGGGAAGCCTAAGGAAAAAAGTATCGATTCAGTGGTAGTCAGGATTCATTCATAATTTCAATATGTTTGGGGTTTTTTTAGGAGGAGAGGGAGTGGTGGGTTTTTTAATGGATTTATGTCCTGTCCTGGTTTTGGCTAGGACAGAGTTAACTCTCTTCTTAGTAGCTGGTACAGTGCTGGGTTTTGGATTTAGTTTGAGAATACTGTTGATAACACTCTGATGTTTTAGTTGTTGCTAAGTAGCGCTTATCTTAAGCCAAGGACTTTTCCGTTTCCCATGCTCTGCCAGCAAGCAGGTGTGCAAGAAGCTGGGAGGGAGCAGAGCCGGGGCAGCTGACCTGAACTAGCCAAAGGGGTATTCCATACCATGGAACGTCATGCCCAGTATATAAACTGGGGGGAGTTGGCCGGGAGGCGCGGATCGCAGCTCTGGCATCAGTCAGTGGGTGGTGAGCAATTGCATTGTGCATCACTGGGTTTTTTTCCTCCCCCCCCCCTCCTTTTTTTATTCTATTCTTTTTCTTTACTATTATTATTATTATTATATTTCATTATTACTATTGTTAGTATTATATTTTACTTTAGTTATTAAACTGTTCTTATCTCAACCCACGAGTTCAGCCTTCTTTCCCGATTCTCCTCCCCATCCCACTGGGAGCGGCTGGGTGGTGCTTGGCTGCTGACTGGGGTTAAACCACGACATGTCCTTTTCTTTTAGTTCTGTAACCTCCATATTGAGCCTAAAAAACCATCCCAGTAGTCAGAGACATTATCACACCTAATAGAAGGTTTAAAACAAATAGATGTTATATTACACATTGATATGCATCCTTTCAGATGCAAGTACATCTTGAATTAAGTGCTGGCATTGATCTAGGCAAGGTATTTTAAATCTGGATTATATAAATGAACTGCAGGACATGAATTGAGGCTGGGTAGGGAGGCTGTATAGTATGTACTAGAAACCTATAGAAAGAATGGTTCTGGCCATTTGAGAGAAGAGACAAGAACCAGAAATGAATTGTGGAGTGGAAACAAGGAGAAAAGAATTATCTTGAACTTCCTTCTAACCAAATCTCAGTGAAAATGCTGAGAAAAAATGTATATGCATAACTCTTATTTTGCATGGATTTTCTTACTCCTTATGCTACCTAGAGTACAGTGTATCTTCTTTAAGTTTGTATAAAGAACTTACATCAAACTTTTTGTCTCTTTACGACAAATGCCATGTCTCCCTGAAAAGATGATTATAAAGCAGAATGCCTTCTTGGGAAGAGAAGAGCAGTTCAGGAAATCCTAGATATAGAGATTTAAGACATCGTCTTTAGGTCTGAATGATTCAAACATCACCTCTGTTTTCTGGGAAGGCATACCAGAAATATTTTTTGCCCTAAGAAATAAAGTCAGAGGACAAAGAGTTGCAGTATTACTCCTACTCCTCCTCTTAATAAGGAGTGGTAGTTAGCACCTTTCAGTTGAGAGAAATTTTAAAACAATAAAGCTCAAGTCTTGGCATTCAAATTTGGCATCTTGATAGCAAAGGAAGGCTTCTTTTCTTCACTTGGTGTGTGATATTGTCCGCTCTCACAGAAAGCATACTGGATCCCTGCTCTGTGGGTGTTCTTTGTTTTAAGCCACATGTTCTAGTTATATTGTTTCTTGCTCGTTATGCTGAAGTGGAAGCATGTTATGCTTGAAGAAAGAGTGTCTCATGGAAGCAGTTCAAAGACCCACAGTGGCTTCAGTGAGCTCTGAAAGAAGTTTATTTGTGTTGGAAGAACTACAGCTTATGCTTTTCTCTTGTTTCTCTGTCTGTCACCTTGTGCCATTTATGTGACAGAGGCAAACTGCCTTAATACAACGCTAGTTCGATTTCCCCACACAGACACACAACACCCTACCCAATTTTGCGTTCGGTACTTCATGCATTCATATTTGTATTATTGTAATTCAATTATTTCTTTTTTCTCTCTCTCCTTTTATGAATTTAGTAGACTTAACTGTGATTGCAGCGGTAACACTTTCACACTGGTTTTCAATTTGCAATTGAAAAAAAACCCACAGAAAATGGATATGGAGTTGTATGAAGAAGCATTAATACCTGCTGAATAATTTCCCTAAGTAGAACATTGATTTTTGCAGTACGGGTGCCAGACAAACAAGAATAAAAATATGAATGTTCATATTTCAGTAAACAGGGAGAAGTGAAGTGTACAGAATTGAAAAGAAACTTAAAAAAAAAAAATGTTATGCCTGTAAACTCACACTGCAGAAGACTTGTCCCTATCTTGATTTAATTGACTTTATATCCATGTAGGCAAGGTATCTTGAAAAAGCACTCACTGAGTCCAAGACCAGAAGGAACACCTTATCTATAGACAAGCAATTTCATCTTCCAACCCATTTGCAGTCCAATACCTTGTTCGTCTAGGAAGAACCCAGAACACAACAGAACTTCTAGACACTGGTTGTAAGTGGTCTATTTAATTTGTTCTCAAATGATTTGGTAGAGTGAATACTACACATCACAGTATATTTTATTAAAAAGGGAGTGCTTGGAAGGAGGGCAGAATGCTGCTGGGTCTCTGTTCTGCCTGCTGCAGAAACTGCTGGAAGGAGGGAGATGGTTTTCCCTTGGAGCAGCTGCAAAAGAGCTGAGCAGAGGGAGAATGAAAGAGACCTTGGAGAGATCTGCAACACAAATGCAGGAGGAGAATGAACTGTGCTAGGAAAAGACCCCACAGCAAAGGGCTTGACAAGGAGGAAGAATCCCTTGTGAGTGATGTTGAATTTGTGCATCACTGAAGACTACTGATTGGAAAGAATGAAGAAGGAGAAAACCACTTGGTGGGTACACTTGATAAAGGAAGATAATTTTCATACTCTTTTATTTAGTCTCAGGATGAAGCATTGCCTTGTTCTAACTTGGTATTTATGCATGCTCATACAAACTTAGGAAATACCTCTTCTTTTTTGGTTTAGGAGGGAGGAGGCATTTCTAACTTAAGCTCCTGGCTGCAGAGGAGGAGGAAATAATAGCACTGCCTTCAGGACTGCAGTCTGACTCTCAGTCTGACCAACCCAGCACACAGACATAAAACTCACCTCCTTACTGCTACTCACGCTGCTCTGGAGTGTACCTCCAAGAGCTGTATTAGCCTCCTTCCCCTGCAGCGCTGCACTGGGAGCTCACTACGCACTGTGCATTGCTGTTGCCTCTGCTCCTTTGGAGACTCACTGCTCTTCCATTTTTTAAGAACTGCACACATTTCTCGTTCCTCAACACAAACCTTTCAGTCTGGTGCATTGAAACACATTTTGTTTGAAGAAATCCTGCTTGCCAGGCAGTCAAGTGCTTCATAAATGCCCCAACTTCATTCTCATTACCATGATGTCAATCTTCATAGCATCTACAGGATTAGCAGCAGGATTTGTATTCTCAGTCACTAACAGAAATGTTCGCAAATCTTTCCAGTGTAGACATCTGTACTGTAGCCAACTAAATTTGTCTGAATCTCTGACTGAATCCTATCTCCGTTATCTATAGGTTTCATCTTCATGGGTTTACTATCCAAGAAGCATTAGAAAGAACCTGTCTGTTCTTGGCAAGCACCTTCCACTTCCATAGGACTGACCATACTGCTCTAGATCTGCCTAGACATGATTACTTATAATGCAAATCATATTCTTCAGAATTGTTTCTTTCTAGTGTAGTGCTAACTGCAGGGGAGTCCTTGTGGCAAGGACAGACTTGCATCTGGGCTACAAGAGACAATGTTCTCTGAAAGCATTAAAAAGCTAAAGGTTGATCTGAACTAAGTATAGATATGTGAGATTTTATTAACAGCTAAACTTCTCATCTCTCCCCAGTTCCCAAGAGTTCCCAGCAGGTGGTTGGACTGGAGATCCCCTGAGGTCCCTTCCAGCCTGAAAAATTCTCTGACTCTAAATCCAGAGGACAGAGAAACCCAGAGAGCTCAACCCCTCTGCTGATGTAACTGCAAGTTGTTCATGTGCCACTTCTTTTCCCTTGTCACTTCTGGAGTACCGTATGTGGTCCTGGACATGTACCTCTTCCTCAGCTAACTCCGCTGGTTGTACATTCCCTACTGTTAGTATGAGGACAAGGTTGCTTGACAAAGAAGCCAAGAAAAGAGCTAAACTACAAAAGGAGCTGAAGGCAGGAGTGCCAACAGCAGTTAATAGCTGTCATACATCTCCAAAACTCTCTTTTTAGATGCCATATTTCATGTTGCAGCTGGAGTCTTGCATTTTTATTATCTCGCTGTGTTCAGTGTAGTCATGTCCCTACATTAGTCCAGTCCTATCTGCCTCTGGAAATCCTGCTGCAGATTCCTGGCTTTCCTTCTGCCTTATTGACAAAGTTTTCCTCTTCCTCTTGGGGAAAAAAAACAAAACAGAACAAAACAATCCTTGCATCCTTTTTTCCTTGGAAACTCTGTCTCCTCTCATTGACTTTCAGTGCCACCCTGGACAACTTCTTTCTTCTAACCAGGTCAGGAAATCAAAGAAAGGAGGTGGAGGTGGGGTTGTCTGTAATATTGTATGTCACAGGAAAGAAGATTGCTGAGCTTTTGTTGCTTGTTTGTTTTTTTTTTTTTCCTTGCTGTACATTCTCCAGTTCTGCTTTGTGGCTTCTCAACCACAAGCCCACCTGACCAAGAAAGCATTAAGTGCTTTATGTTTTGGGAGGGAAGAAGGGAGAAAGTAATTCTAGAATTGCTCTCACAGTTGTTGTATATAACTTTGCTTCACACTGTGCTGTCACAAAAAGGTAGGAGGCTCTTGCCATCTCTCGGTGACAAAGATAAGAGTACTCCTAGGCCACTGAGAAGCCCATCCATCTTGACCATGAGGGTGATTGATAAGTAGAGTAATGATTGCAGAAGAACCACTGAGAGACATGTTAGAAGGAGCATGTGGGGAACATGATCTGCCTGAAAATGTGACAGTTTGCTTAGAGTTCTTCTTGAACAACACTCAAGCCAACACAGAAAGGCTAAGGGTGATATATATATGCACCAGCATTGTCTGTCATTGCAATCCTTATCTGGGTATCCCAGCTAAAGGCTATTTTTCCGCAAAAAAACCCTGTATTCATCTCATGTTCTTAAGATCTGGGTTGCCTCCAGAAATACTAATGAATCTGCAAAGAAAGGCAATGATATATATATATATGCCCGTACATATATAGACATGTTTAATATAGGTAGAAAAAGGAGAGACACCTTTACATTTGGAGACATCTACATTCGGTGAAATTGGTTAAATCAAAGAACCCATGGAAGTTAAAACTTAAGGTACAGTAGATGACTGGTTGCATTAATAAAACCCACTTCTGTTAATTACCTAATTTAATTCTTGGCATATATCTATGAGGCAGGGTTGGACTGGAGGAAAATTTCAGCTGGGAGGGGCCTGAAGGATATGATTTTCCCTTTACTTGGGCTCTTTGGCAGTGGCTTCATAGACATGTAGTTTTCAATGGAAATTGTATAAAAATCTGATCAAGAGAAAGAAATCTGGGTTTAGGTTACTGCTTGCAGGTGTCTACAGGGGAACTGGATATTTAACAGGCATTTAAGATACACCTTTGACTAAACATGAATGTGTAATACCACCTAGGAATCTCAGCTGCCCTTCTGTTGCTATTTCAAAAGGGAACAGTTCTCCTCTAGGTCTTATGACATAACTGCTAGTCCCATGCAGATGTCTGAGATACCTGCCACAATCTCAAATTACCATTTGACAACACTCAACTGAATTTTATACAATTTTTCCTACAGAAACAGAGCTTTGAGGTTTGTTTCAGTTTCCCAAATGTAGGTGTTAACACCATTTGAGGTGCCCCCAAGTTGCCATTCCAGAAGGTCCCATGTTTCCTGTAAGTTTCTTTGTTATATCTTCAGGAGACCTGTGATCTTCTGAAATAGCAACTGGGGAACAGCCTGTTTACTTGAGGGCATCTCGAGTGGCAATAAGAGCCCACCTGTAGCATGCTTTATATTTGCCTCTGGTAGCACTGTACAAGTGTGATCTCAGACATATCATCTGAAAGCGCAGCAGAATTACAGCAAGGATGACATGAAAAGGGATTTAAATGTTGAATTGGTATATATAGAATGATAGGTGATTTCTGAGGATATGCTAAGAAAATTTGGCTCTAGGGGAACAACAGAAAGCTTTTGGAGAAATTTCATCTGTTTTAGCTGATTACTGTCTTTCTGCTCTGTGAATTAGATAGATTGCCATCCTTACTGTGCACAGCAGAATAGCATTCAGGTTTCAGTCAGCAGATCCCCCAAACACTTCCCAATTTAACTGAAAAATCTCACTGTTGTCAGGCTTGTGTCTGAGTTTTTTGTATGAGTTGGAGCACTACTTACCTTTGCAGTGAAGTCATATCCCATCACCTCTGATACAGATTTTTCTGAGGACCACGGGGAATAAGATTAGGAAAGTCTATCCCCAAGAAAGAATAGGCTCTACTAACACCTTATACAAAAATTTGCACAGATTTCATACTAGAATTCTTCCTCAGTGTATTTTTTTTGTATGAAGAGTGTGGGGAGAGTGTAGGACTTACTTACTCTCCAACGTTATCTGTGTATTCAGTAATGGAAGCAATACGTGCAATTTTGAGTAATGTAATAACCTGTTTCCCAGCTGGATCTAAACAAAATGGAAGAATGGATGAACTGTGGTTCACAGAGCATACCAATTACTAGCAACTTCCCACTCAAAACCAAAGAGTTAGGACTAGTCCAAGTCCAACTATTCCTCAGGAAAGACAGAGAGACAGGAACCACAACATTCCAGAAATATAGAGATTTCTTCAATAGAGAAAGCAACAACACAGAAAGAGCGCTCACTTATAGAAATATCCAACATAGGCAAAGAAGTAGGTGGACTTGAGAAGCAGAGTCAACTGAAAATGCATAGCAGGTTCTGAGAAACAATTCAGAGGTGGAGTCAGGGACTGATAATTAAGTGCTATAGTACAATCATAGTTTTGGGGTTTGGGTTTTGTTGGGGTTTTTGTTTTTTACATATATGACCACCATTTACAATACGTACAATTGTGTAAATAATAACTCTGTAGTTTAATATTCCAGACTGTGGCTCAGCCAGAACTATCACTGAAGCACCTTTGAAATTCAAACCATTCTCCTGAGAGGCTAGAAATATATATCAAACTGAATCTGTGAAGATTAATATGAGATTGCTTGCATATTTCTTTCCTTTAATCTATATATCTCCCAGCATTTCAGATCACTTGCTGACTTGCTTTTTTTCCTTCTTCTTTTTTTTTCCCCAAGAACTTGTGTTCACCAGTTTGAATACACAAATGTTCTCTTGTTGTTGCTCCAAACACATCCCTTCACTCATTAATAGATTCAAATACTTGTGTTCCTGAAGGTTTTTGTTTGCCCTTGATTCAGTCACAGAAATCCGTGTGTAGCAAGGAGTCTGAACAGAGCATGCAGCTGTTTGCCAGGCAGATAAACTGACACATCATAATTTTGTGGTTTTGGCATCCTCCTTTGATTTAATAGTCATGTGGATACCATGGCTTTATAAACAAGTACTCTAAAGGCTCAAAGTCCATTTCACTGTTGACTTTCTCTTTTTTTTTTCCTTTTTTTCCCCCCCCTTTATTTTTGAATGTAGACATATTTGTGGACTTTGGAACAACCTAATGCTGTAGCAATCATATCACTTTCAGTTTGCACAGGGTTCTTTTACTGTAACACTTGGTAGCTGTTCTTCTTTATACCATGGCTGAAATGTGCTAGAAGCTTTACAAGAAAATAAACAAAATCTAGCCTTGGCTGTTAAACTGGAATCAGTCCTATACATAATCACTCTAACCAAGCAGATAATAATAGCCCATAATTGCACTCTTGTTGGTAGGGTTTAGGTGACAGCAGACTGAATCCTGATTTGGTTACTCTGGACTGTGGTGGTGTAACTAAGAGCATAATTCTGCTCTTGGGCCTAAGAGTTTAGAAATATGCCAAGCCCCTGGCTTTTTCAGTAATTCCTATGGACTTATTTATCTTAACAGAAAATAGAGTTTACAAATTGATTTTGTTGCAGCTACATGGCTAACATTTTATATACAAGAAAATAGTCTAAACGCTAGGTGACAACGAAAAGAGAAGTTACAAACCTGTATTTGGAAGTATCAAAATGCTCCCCAAAAGTAACCCCTTTGCACCTACGGCTTGGGTGAAAGAGGGCCCTGTACACAACTGTCTTCAGATTGTGCATCAGTACTAAGCAAAGGAATAGGCTGTATATGAAATTGTAGACACATCAGCATTGCTTGGTCTTTGTGACCACAACTGTGTTCCTCTATTTGGTGATCCAAGGGCTATCAGTAAGGACTGGGTCATGTCCTTGGCCTCCCTCCTTTTTGCAATGCGCCTTTCACTTCATAAGTGTGTGGGGTTTGTGTAGCGGGGGAGGGGCTACAGGGTGGCTCCTGTGAGAAGCTGCTAGAAGCTTCCCCGGCTCCAACTCAGACCTGCCTCTGGCCAAGGCCGAGCCCATCAGCAATGGTGGTAGCGCCTCTGTGATAGCATATTTAAGAAGGGGAAAAAAGACTCCTGGGGGTGAGGGCAAGATGGAGGAGGAAGAGGAAGACGGAGGAGGAGAAGAAGAGCTACAGTAAAGAGAGCAAGAGAGGAAGAAGAAGATGGCAGAAGAAGAGGAGCTCCAGTGAGGAGAGGAGTGGGATGTGAGAGAAACAACCCTGCAGACACCGAGGTCAGTGAAGAAGGAGAGGGAGGAGGTGCTCCAGGTGCCGGAGCAGAGATTCCCCTGCAGCCCGTGGAGGACCCCACACCAGAGCAGGTGGCTGGGCCCGGAGAAGGCCGTGACTCCGTGGGAAAGGCCACGCTGGAGCAGTTTGCAGAGGACTGCAGCCTGTGGAAAGGACTCGCATTGGAGAAACTCACGGAGGGCTGACCTCCGTGAGGGGGACCCCACGCTGGAGCAGGGGAATGTTGCAGAAGCACTAGACGGATAGCAACGTATTTTGAAAGTCAGTTTTCTTTAATGCTATCAATATGTAACGGTCAAATTCAACAGGAATGTTATGTTGTATTGAGGTATAATGGCCGGATGAAACAGGAATATTAGGTCATAACACTGCGACGAACACAACTTGTTACAGGTTCAGGATGTCAGTTGGGAACTAGTACTACACGAACTGTAACCAAATCTAAGCTTAGAATGATGGCTCAAAATGCACACTCACTCACCGATAAGGCGAGGCTCTCAACCTGCAGGAGTTTCTGTGGACGGCGTCCCAACCCACGGGGAGAGTCCCCGACTGCAGACCCGCTGCTCCGAGGAGGACTGGCTCCGTGTGCCCTCCGGCGGGGCTCCGTTTATACCCTAGTTCGGATCGGGGCTCATGGTCATGTATGGCCAGTGGTCTGGAAACTTCTCTCAACTGAGGGGTTTCACTGGCTGAGGTGTTTTTGGCGGGCTCGGGTAGCTGGGGCGCGTGGCTTAGGGCACTGTGTGTACGTGACTCCAGCTGCTGGCGGCTGGCCGGCTCGACCCCAAACCGCGGCTTCTAGTTTAACTCTTTCCTTCCCGCCGTTGAGAAGTTTCGGCCTTTATCAGGGCACCTGCCACAGGAAGAGTGTGAGGAGTCCTCCCCCTGAGGAGGAAGGAGCGGCAGAGACAGCGCGTGATGATGTATTGGGTTTGCGTGGCAAGGTTTTGGCGGCGGCGGGGGCTACAGGGGTGGCTTCTGTGAGAAGCTGCTAGAAGCTTCCCCTATGTCCAATAAAGTTAATGCCAGCCGGTTCCAAGACGGACCCGCCGCTGGCCAAGGCCCAGCCCATCAGCAACAGTGGTAGCGCCTCTGGGATAACAGATTTAAGAAAGGGAAAAGAAGTTACAGGGGAGTAGCAGTTGTAGCCAGAGAGAGCAGAGTGAGAAGATGTGAGAGAAACAACTCCGCAGACACCAAGGTCAGGGAAGAAGGAGGGGGAGGAGGTGCTCCAGGCGCCGGAGCAGAGAGAGATTCCCCTGCAGCCTGTGGGGAAGACCATGGTGAGGCAGGCTGTCCCCCTGCAGCCCATGGAGGTCCATGGTGGAGCAGATATCCACCTGCAGCCCGTGGAGGACCCCATGCCGGAGCAGGCAGATGCCCAAAGGAGGCTGTGACCCTGTGGGAAGCCTGCGCTGGAGCAGGCTCCTGGCAGGACCTGTGGCCCCATGGAGAGAGGAGCCCACACTGAAGCAGGTTTGCTGGCAGGACTTGTGACCCCGCGGGGGACCCACGCTGGAGCAGTCTGCTCCTGAAGGACTGCACCCTGTGGATGGGACCCATGCTGGAGCGGTTCGTGAAGAACTGCAGCCCATGGGAAGGACTCACGCTGGAGAAGTTCATGGAGGACTGTCTCCCGTGGGAGGGACCCCACGCTGGAGCAGGGGAAGAGTGTGAGTCCTCTTCCCCCTGAGGAGGAAGGAGCAGCAGAGACAACGTGTGATGAACTGACCCAAACCCCCATTCCCTGTCCCCCTGCGCCGCTTGGGGGGAGGAGGTAGAGAAAATCAGGAGTAAAGTTAAGCCTGGGAAGAAGGGAGGGGTGGGGGGAAGGTGTTTTAAGATTTGGTTTTATTTCTCATTATCCTGCTCTAATTTGACTAGCAATAAATTAAACTAATTTTTCCCCAAGTCGAGTCTGTTTTGCCCATGATGGTAATTGGTGAGTGATCTCCCTGTCCTTATCTCGACCCACGAGCCTTTCATTTTATTTTCTCTCCCCCTGTCCAGTTGAGGAGGGGGAGTGATAGAGCGGCTTTGGTGGGCACCTGGCATCTAGCCAGGGTCAACCCGCTACAGATGAACTGACCACAACCCCCATTCCCCGTCCCCCTGCGCTGCTGTGGTGGGAGGAGGTAGAGAATTCAGCAGCAAAGCTGAGCCCGGGAAGAAGGGAAGGGTGGGGGGAAGGTGTGTTTCTAAGATATGGTTCTATTGCTCATCATCCTACTCTGATTTGGTTGTTAACAAATTGAATTGGTTTATTTTTCCCCAAAAATCAAGTCTGTTTTGCCTGTGACCATGAGTGGTGAGCGATCCCTCCCTCTCCTTGTCTCGACCCACGAGCTTTTTGTTGTATTTTCTCCTCCCCATGCTGCCGGGGGGGAGGAGTGAGCAAGCGGCTGCGTGGTGCTTTGTGGCCGGCTGGGCTTAAACCACGACAGTAAGTAATATCTCCCATACATATGATTCTGTGAGATTCTCAAGATACAACCAAATTCCAGCATACAGGAGGTCTGAATTTAGCAGTCCAAAGATCTACTGATTTCTTGAGCAGGATAACCTTGTATTATCCCGGCACACCATCATTCAACTCAAGAGGATGCAGATTTGAGCAAAAATCTGAAGACATGCACCACTTCCATGGTTAAACTTATAACCTGTAGGAACTCACTCCAGTGCCATGTTATTTCTAGAAACGTTGGCAAGGGATACAATTAAAAAACAATAAGCAGCAACATGTGCTGGCTTTTGTTGAGTTTTGCTTTGTGTTTTTTAGATTTGTGCAAAGATGAAACCAGAATGAAACTATGTTTCCTAACCAAATCAAAAAAAGGGTTTTTCTTGAAAGAGCCTATCTGCTCATCCATCTCTAACTGTAACCCCATCCTCAAATGGCAAGCACAAGAGGTGGTAATTTGCTTTCTCAGCTTCCTTTCATGCAATTTTTCAGCACCAATAGGGGAGTAAATATTGCCTGTTAGTGTATAGTGTATCAGTCCCTCCATCTCCACTCAAGCACAATCAGAATAACTAATTACTGATGCAGTATGGTAACAGAGCTGTGCTGTGCCTCACACCGAGTAATTGTTTAAATATCTCCAAACAGTAAGAACTCTCTCCAGAAAGCGTCAGCAAATTGTAGTCTCACTGTGAAAACTGAGCACACAATTTTCTCTATTATCAGCTTGTCAGTCTTGACAGTAAATGAAAATTGACACCAAGTTGTCCCCAGTCCTGTAGGGTCATATTCTGTCTCTAGATGTTTCAGC
Source organism: Gymnogyps californianus (assembly GCF_018139145.2). NCBI lineage: Eukaryota > Metazoa > Chordata > Aves > Accipitriformes > Cathartidae > Gymnogyps > Gymnogyps californianus. Next base: position 6,111,176 of record NC_059472.1, on the reverse strand, counting down.
TCTCCATTCCTCCTCACTGAGAGTTGCATACCTGAATACTACAGAAATCACAGTGGCTAATAATAAGGCATCTGTTCTTCATGTCTAGAGAGGGAAAATGAAGGTAGAGCTCTGAGGGTACTGTATCTCTGGTCATTTGGAAGGAGTGCATGGTTGTTTTTAGTTTGAAGGCACAAGGGTGGTGTCATTCCTCTGTCTGAAGTGGCTGCTGAATTTTCAAGGAAATAGAGGATTTCAAAGAAATGCAGAAATACAAGTTCAATCTGTTGTAGATTAAATTAATGCCTTAGAAATGTTGGGGCTTAGACTCCTTGTATAATTGATGGAAATAGTTGGACACCTCCACTGTATGACTCAGAGCACCCAATTTAGGAAAAGCCACACATACATTCAGGGCTTTTGAGGCTCAGACAACTTTGTCAAGTCCCTGAAGCTAAGCAGAGTGAATATCCCAACCCTCATCTTCCTCCCAAGTTCTAAACCTCCTTACATCAGCCAAGCAATTACAAAAAGTTACTCTTGTAAATAAGGATTTACCTGACCTCTTCCAAAGCATGGATACCTACCTATTCTGATCATGGTTATCCAATAATTTTTCACATGACTGATAAGATATAAGTACAATTCCAAAAGCTGGACTTCCTTGAAATACTAGTAAGCACCCAAAGGATGATGATGTATTCAGGGCTGGATCTGCCTCAGTCAGGCAAACAATTAAAACACACAGCTAATGTTAGTAAGGTGCTGTTGCAGTGAAAGGAACTGTACAGCCTCCAGTTAAAACGTTTTAACTGCTGGGTCCAGCTTAGAGCTCAGCACATCTCTAGATTCAACTAGCAACTGCCTTACTAGATTAAAACCTGCATCAGTTCATGCCACTGAAATACCATTTAGGCTTGGATGGAGCCTTGTGTAAATGACCTCCTACACAGGAGCACAGGGCCAGTGAGGAGTGCTCTAGCCACTGGTTTGGTTCCTTCAGGAATGCACATTTACCCATTTGGGAAAGAAGGGAGATATCAAGTGATTATAGGATCAAATTCAGTTGATGCACAGGATTTAAACTTTAAAAATCCAGCTCAGTCTTCATGGAAGTGGGAGAAAAGCACCTAAAGATCATACATATGTCTGAGGAGTTGTACACCCGGGCTGGGGATGCCCATGCCATGATTCAAAAGACTTATGGGAATTATCTTGGGAATCGGTTTTTCCCGTTGGGAAGAGGAGAAGGTACAAATCTAAGGGGGAAGCTCCCCAGTCATTGAGCTGCAACTGTCTGATCTTCCCAGGGAGTGCAGAGGGCGTGGGACACGGCATTGCCCCGGCTCCGCACGTTGCGTACAATGGCACCACACAGTAACAAAACCTTGAGCCTAATGCTGCTCATTTCCTTTGTACAACTTTATACCATTAGTTCATTTTATTGTGTTCCTCTCAAGTATCTCTACCAGTTCATGAATGTCTGTACTTCAGCAATAGCCATAAATAACTAAATCTGCACAACAATGAAGAGTCTATGGAGTGAATTTAGTCCCTGTGAAATATTCACATATACCATGAAAGGAGAAAATGAGCTAGTTGTTTTAAGTCCACCACATTAAGGAAAGCAGCAAAAGTTTAGCTTTAAACATGCAGTTTCCTGAATTAAGATTCACTCTGTCTGTTATCAAGGTGACATTAAAAGTGGCCATGGGTATTTGAAAGCTTTACCACCAGATCAATTTAGAGTACTTATTGTAATTGAAGAAGTGTGAGAATTTCTGAGATGGCCACACATTTTGTGTATATGTCTTTGCATGCCATATACACGTCTGCCTGCATGAAATAAAGTTTGAATCAGCAGCCACACAACTTACTCCAAACCTGCATTTTCTTCACCAGGGTAAGAAACACTGAAGCATCCTGTTTCTTCCTGATTCCAAGCAGTACAGATAATGGCTATTTGCTTTGTCTTTACACAGAGTATAGTTTTTAATTTCTCCTGGAGCAGTGTCATATATCTATTAAACATAGAGCCTACACGCTTATTCTACAGAAAATGAAAAATGAACTATGGGATTGTTCTGGGAGTTTTCATTGTATTTGCCATATCCACAAAATAAACAAATAAATACACGAAAGACAGAAAGTGTATTGATGAGACAGCTACTTGTACTACAAAATTAGCTCTTTCACTCCCAGTGAATAGCCTCTTTACAAGAGTACTTTATTTCAATCTCCTCATCTTCCTGAAATGAATCTGTAGTGAAAAGCAATTATAGTGAATATTTCCCTATTCCCAGTGCCTCTAAATGTACCTATATTAATTTGATGAAGTTATATTAGTTAATATATATTTTTTTCTCATATGTTTTCTTGTATATATGTTTGTGTGCCTGTGAGTATGTGGTTTTGTGTGTGAAAATTCCTCAGACAGGGCCAGATTTGACTACCAGAATGATTGCCACTGACAGCAATTGGGAAAGCAGTTGCAAAGACGTCTAGTCCCATCTCTGGGGCTGCAATGACTGCTCTCCATGGAATTAGGCTGGGAATACTGACATTTCCATCCTGGCCACCACAGAGCTACTCAGGAGATCAAAACATAACATTTAAACCAACCTCACGGTTCTGAGGATGCTGTTGTCTCAAGGTGTCCCTGAAGAGGGTCCATTACTGCAGCAGCTGATGAAGGAAGAGGTTTTACACAGTGGATGCAGATTGAGTTAAATTTAAGAATCCTCTAAGGATTCTAAAAAGCAGCTAGGATCTTCTAAAGCAGCTTGATTGAAACTGCATGGAGGGAGAATGCTTAAGTGCTTAAATTCTGACTCTCATCAGGAGGACCAGAGAGTAAGATGTAGCATTAGGAAAGGAAAGATTTCACTTACAAGGGCTAAATGAGCATGAAGGTAGTGAAAATTTCCTCAACTTTCTTGAACATTTCATTTCAAATCTATGTGTGGTTTAAACTGACGTTTTTAGGTGTACTACCAAAGCACCCAGGCTCATATGGCCCCAATGTAAAGGGTCCGTGTAAAGGGTATTCTCCAATCTCATCTCAGCAATAACATTAAAAGTAATGGCTGAAAGGGTAGAGAATTCATATATGACTGTAGTCCTACATCATATATGACTGTAGTCCTACAGATCTTATAGGCAGCTGGGTATAAAATACAAAAATTTCTAAATGCCCCTATGGAAAGAAAAAAGTTTAGTCAGAGTTCATACCTCCTTAGTCACCAGAAAATGCAAGTGAAGTGTGTAGGAGAAGCAATATTTTAGATTACGTTTTATGAGGCAGCATTACTTTTGCATGACAAGGCTGTTGAGTGAAAAGGCTGAAGAAACAAACAGGGGAAGAATGTGACCTTTCCTATCATTTACCTCATCAACATTTACAAAACGTACTAGAAAGGGGTTTTCTAAGCCCTACGAGAAGTCTAGAAATGCCAAAAAGCAATGTTACCCCAGGAATAACACTGACAAGGATTTGCTTAGATTAGTAAATGATGCCAGGGCTCAGTCACTTGAGTAGCCCATGACCCTACTCTGATCTTCAGAGCTTTTTTCCTCTTCAATAGCATAAGAGTATCTCACTCCTACTCTTTGGTCTCTCACCAGATTTGGGAAGTCCCTTCTCTGGAGGTAGGTTGGCTCATTCTCAGGCATCCTCACCTCACTCTGTTCTGCAGATCAAGAACAAAACTTTTCTTGTCTGCAGTCAGGCAAATCTAACAGAGAAGCAGAGACCACAAAGACAGTTACTTCCTACAAGTTTCACAAAAACAGCGATCTGAGTAGAGAAGGCAGTTCAAATGTTCATAACTTTGTTTCTAAAAACATTCATGTGCTAACTTCTGTAATCAAACATGGCAGCCTGCATTTCACCACCAAACTCTACATTAAGAGACTGAGATATATGAAAAGAAACTCTTTATAGTTAAATGGTTGATCAGCTGAGAAACATAAGTCCATAGAAACCAGGCTTCATTAACTCTGTGTCTCACAAACTACTGGAGTTCAGTTTGCTTGATTTTTTTTTTTTTAAAGCAGCATTACTAGAGCATGATGTTTCTTCATTTTGCTCTTGTCTTTTTTCTGGTGAACGTGGTAAAAAAAAAAAAGGAAAAGGAAAGAAAAAAGAAGTTTAAAAGTATAAGGGAAAGGAATTTCTCTTCTCCTGTGAGAAAAGCTGAGAACTGACGGCCATTTATTTCTGACCGTTTTGTTGTTTGTTGTTAAATATAGTGCTTTTTAAATTAGCTGTCATAGAGCCCACTCTACCTCCACGCAGCTGCCAAAAATATTCCTGTTCGATCTGCTTTTGCGTATTTTGGATGTTTGCTCTAACCCACCAATTTTCCTTCACAGAGCTATGCATTGGCAGTATTCTGCAAAAACTCCTGAGGAAAAGAGGGGCATTTGAGACTGGATTTTTGTTGTTTATTTGTTTAGGGGGGGTTTCAGGGGCAGAGCAGGGAATTGCTCATTTCTTCTTAAGCACAATCTCTGTAATGACTGTCCTTTTCATATAAGGCAGCCACACATAGGGGGAAGTGATAGAAAGTGCAGAATTAATCCCACTGGATTTCGGCCAAGAGCCGGCTGTGTAGTGAGTTGTGTACCTGGGAAATGCCAGATGTCTATACATTCAGGAGTGCAGAAATTACCATCGAAATTACGTGTTTGTCCAGCTAAACAGCTCAGAGACAGAAGTGACAATCGCAGGGGGTTATTATTAGATGCATAGAGTGGTCCCAGCTCCAGCCAGGGGAACCCAAAGCATCTGTGCAAATCGGCTCTGTACAGACTGGTCCCTTTGTCCCTGACTCCAAAGGACTTGCACACAGCCCAAATCTGTTGCAGTTTAGCTCTCCGTTTTTTTTGACCCGCTTCTTTCTAAAAACTCAGCAGGTGTGATGGAGGGAAAAGCTGAAACTAACAGCACCATCTACTGAGTATATGACATTATTGCCTAATAGAGCTAATTTTGAGCATTAATGAATAGAGAAAACAAACAAGAGCAACGGATCCTCAGGGGTATAGGATGTCCAAAGACTTTTTCCCATAGGCTGGGATTTTTTTTGAGGGAATCTGAAATACAAAAGGAAACTAATTTATCTCTGTTATTTCTCTGAGAACAGCCTGGACTGCTCAGCATTGCTGCATTTTGGACAATTATTCTTGTTGGGGCTAGTAATACAGACCAAAATGACTCTTGAAAATGCAGAATGAACAGCTGGGTCAGGTTCGTTCAAAGCTTTGCTTTCAAATCCAGGTTTCTTCAAAAATGAACAAACTAACACCAAGCAAAGCCAATCAGAAGTTGTCTCTATCATATGGTCTTGATCTAGTTCCATTAGAAAGATGAGGAAGCTGTGAAAAAACAAAAGCTATTTACAATGAAGAAACTCTTGGAAGCACTGGACTCCATGCTCCTCTTACCTGGGTTTGCAACATGAGCTTGGGAGGCTTCTCGAAAGGGAAGCACGGACATCTCTTTTCAAGAGAGGCTTTTTGTCTGCATTTTTCAGTCTTAGATGATAAGTATCTCTTAGCTGGAAGACCATGGGTAGGCATAAATTGAAGCAGTGGAGAAGGAGTGTTGATGATTTTTAAATACTCATTACTAGTCAGTTGACTGTCTCAAAAATGCAGTTTTATGAACCTCCTTACAAGGGGCTTTGCAGATGTCAGAATATTTTTCTCAGTGCAGATTCATACATGTAAAAGTTGTTGCTCCACTAGGCTTTTTTTGCAGCAGTCTATTTGTGTGGTAAAAGCCTGTCATCATCAAAATAAGTCACTGAGCATTTTGTTCCCTGTTGGTGCCATCTGAGATGCAGACCTGGAAATGCAGACTGACTTCTGCCATCTCAAACCATTTCACTGAAAGGCATGATTCTTCCCATCACACCCACCAAACTCACTATGCCAGCAATTTGCTACAATTGCACCCCTACCACAATGAGATGAAACCAAATTTATTTTATAAGCCATTTCTAAATGTTAACGGTATTATGATACTTGAGATATAGTAGTGTAGCTGCAGAAAACAGCAAAAAACTGTAGTGTGCATAATATGAAATTGCACAATCCAAATTAAAATCACATCTGCCTTTGGCTAGAGGCAAAACACCAGAGCAGAAAAATGAGATCTGAGGAAGCTATGATGCTCCATGGGCAGACAAGAGCTTCCTCTGGAGGACATGAGGCATCTTCTGAACATATAGAGAAGCATTACTTTTCTGACAAAGTGAATGAGGACACAGATCAGTTTGTTCTTGTTCAGGCTTCTGGAAAAATATATTTTATACCAGCTCATTTAGCTCTTCTTACCTCTAAAATGAAAACAATCTACTGTTAAGTCCTTACATTAGTACCAAAACATGTCTCACCCTGACTTCCTTTAGCAGGTTCTCTGGAAGAACCCCTAACCCTGCCTTGTTTCTGTTCCAAAGAGCTTATGAGTTAAAGAACAATCAGGTTGCCTTCCTCTTTCCTAATTCAAAACCAGATAGCTGTCTCAATTACAACAAATTATATTGTAATTTAGGGAGGTTACACTTTGCCATTGCACACCTGCTTGGGGAATGCAGCCCTCCACAGTATGGATGGTTGCAACATTATAAACTTATCCTCTTCAGGGCTATCTCATGACCCTTCTGAAGAGTCTCCCACCTGTACAGGCCAGAGCTTGGGGCAAGCGTAGAGGACACTGGACGCCAGCTATAGGACTCTTGAAATGGGACCCTGGGCTCAGTCGATCATATCCTAAGACAGTACTGACTTCCAAATTGAGAGCAGGGTGGAGTACCAGAGTCATAGAGGAGGTGATCATTCATGTAGCATCATGTTTGTTTTTCTGTTTCATTTTTGTTTTGCTGTTTCCATGGAAGTTACTGTCATTTGCTGTAATCAATTTAACTTTCATCTTTCCTGGATTTCAAGGCAGGAAATTATACTAACACCCCTTGGAGAGGGTGATGTGATTTACACTCTACTGTCCTCAGTCTTTCTCCCAGATTCAGCTTCCTTCACAGGGGAAATTGATACTGAAGTGATATTTTAGTGATTTAAATAGTATCAGATGGATTTTGCTGGAGAAAAAAAATCACAAGTAGCAATTTACCCTCTACAAGAACAAATCTGTTCTGTGTAAATAATAGCTTATTTCAGGATTTTATATAAACTGATGCGTGGTTAAAAGGATTTCCCAGGTGGCCTTAGTGAATGCAGCTTCTTCCATTAGCACTCCTGGTGTGGTGGGAGAGCTTTTTGCAACGTGAGAGGAACATGTGTTTTGTTGAATCACCTCTTTTCCATCCATACCTGCATGGCATCTCGCCCTGACATAGCTAACAAGTGTTAAAAGGAACTCATGTTTTTGAATATCGGTTGGAGTAGGTGTCTATAGCAGAATCTATCACTGCACACAAGCATGAAGTTTTCCTTAACAAACACCAAAAACTCAGTGACAAGATAAAATCAAGCTTCTACTTTGGAAAATCTTTAAAAATCCTTTTGAGAAATGTTCTCATTCACAAAGCTCTAAGCAAAGAGCTTCCCATCCTGGGGAGACTATAAGGGCAACATGAGGGAGTCACGCAGGTTACTGACACATATGCTGGTTTCTACCTCCTGAAGAACGACCCTGCAGTTCTCCCAGTCCTCCCGCAATACCTGTTGATTTTGTATTTACCAAGGAGCTGCTTGCTATCAATTCATTCATGAATCCAACAGGGAATGTTTGGGCCAGAATTATAAAGCCAGAGAGACATTTCAGATCTTTGGTGATGGTCTTGATCCCACCTAAAACTATTTCTATTCATTGGAAAGGATGAAAGAACTCTAATGGTCCTGGAAAGCCCAAGTGACATACTGAGCAGAGCACTCATCAAGAAACCATTCAATAGGAACATCATCATGTTGTAAAAATGCCTAAGTTATACCCTTAACTCCTGGACTTTGAGGGGGAGGAATTGATCTCTGAAACAGATCTGTAGTTATGGTGGATGAGTCCTAACGCTCAGCTACAGCTGATTGTCCCTTGTGACCTTGAAGTCTCAATGAGACCCTGAAGTTTAGACATAGATAACATCTCTGTTACAGCGACAGAAGGGGGAGTGAGTGTATTGTAGTATGTGAGAAAACTGTCCTTGTCTAGGTCTGCCAGTAGCACAGCCCACTCTACGAGTATGTTAGAGAAGTGGGGACAACATAATGAAATTTGAAATTTCAGTTAGGAAAATCTGGGATGTATGGGTTGTCCAATAGACCAAGTGCTGCAAGTAGGATTTTGGATTGGTCCCAGTGGACTGGTGGAATTCAGGACATTTCTGGCAAGCGCAGAGATGGAATCGCGCTCCTTTCCCAGATGAATCACGGCAATGCAGGATTGAGGGCATTGACAAGACAATCTGGGACACTCCTGGTTGGTGAGTAAAACCAGTACATCTGTTCCCTGCAATAATAATCCCCTAATCTCGCATTAGATTTTTATGCTATAAAAAAACCCCAAAACCAAACCCCCACAAAACTCTCAAAGTATAAGCAGTCATTTCATTTAGAAAGAAATCTATTCAATCATTTCTGTTCTTAAATACCACCCAGCCAACTGAACAAAACCCATCTGATACAATTTAAATCATTTACATGCAAAGGTTTTTCAAGGTAATTCTGGATATTCCCTATCCTGAAGGTAAAAACTACACTTTGCAATGTGGCTTCTTTTCACCTTCCTCCCCTCTCCCCATCCTTCCCTTTCCCCCTCCTCATCCTTTCCCCACCATGCTATAGAAGTGGGCTCTGATTTATCTTGTCAGAAGAGCCACTGGAACGGGAGCACAATGCTGGGCCTTCTTTTCCTGTTAATCAATAATACCATAAAATAATGTGAAAATATGACTAAAGGCAGGTTAGCTTGGCTTTGGGTCTTCTCTCTTTCATGCAGACCAGGGTTTAACCAGGAGGTTTCCAAAACGTGGTCTGAAGTACAGTCTGTAATACGGTTCCCTCTGAGGAAATGCGGGAGCGATGGTGCCTTGTGGTGGCAAAGTTTTATGTGTGTCTATGACTTGAACGTCACACATCAGTACTTTGCATTAATAGACTGGTCTAGCAAACAGCCATAACATCCCCAGAAGACTTCACATCATCGCCCCTGTAGTATGCCTGCTCCAAAGGAGTGTTAGATACCAGATGTCCACCTGGAGTGGAAGTCCAGGCTGCAGTTCAAGACTGATCCCATCCCAACTGCTTTGTGCCTGGCCCTGCTTTGTCACACTTGTCCCAGAACTGCCACCATCTTGGCTGAGCTGAGCATCCCTGGGCTGTTCCCAGCTCTGGAACTCAGATTAGTAAACTAGGCATCCCTGACCAGATTCCCCCCCAAGGAATTTCCAGTTCATTTTAAGTCAAAGATACCTTATATACACAATGGATGGCTTTCATGCATGCTCTCGTCAGTACTTCCTATTAGCTGACTTAGTTCTTCCCTCACTGTAGAGCAATTTTAGGCCTCTGATGCCTAGTTCATGCATTCCCCTACACGGCAAGAAACATAAAAGTTAAGCATTTACATGGCTCAGTGAACCTCACTCCTAGAACATTAAGCTTACTGACTCTGAAAAGGTGGCTCTGATGCCTTCTTTTAACATAAAAAACAGAGCACATTAAACTCTTACTTATTGCTCCAGCAGATTTTAGTGTTGTGGGTGGAAATAAAAGCTTTGCTACTAGCTTAAGCATGGTGAGAAACCTCCACTGTTGCTGCACTGTATCCTCTGGGCACACTTTCTCTAGGGCTATTCCCTTCTCTTTTCCACAGGTTCTATGCCAGCCCCATCACCATAGCATCTGGATGCCTTCCAGTAGAGGATTAACAGCTGTCACACGGCTGCTTTCTATCTTGTTCTCGTGCCTGAGGAAAATCAGGCTGTCACCCTTGCACAAGTACCAGATCTGACTTAAATCATCATTTCCCAGAAACAAGATCACTACTCTTGTATTTAAATTAGTGTACAGAAAATTATACTCTACTAAATAAATCAGTCTTTCTTTCTTCCTCTCTCTCCCCCCAAACTTCCCTTCCTCCCTCCCTCCCTTCTTCCTTCCCTCCTTCTGTCCCTTCCTCGCTTCACTTCCTCCATCCTCGATGTACAAGGATGAACTACATTGCCTGTTCTACCTGCAAAACCTGCTGTAAGCTATCAGCCAAGCTTCTATAGAAAGAAACAGCCACATAGTTGTTGTATGTTTAGTGATATCTGTGGCAAAGTAATTACACACAACCCTAAACAGAGAGATTCCTAAATAGAGTTCTGCTAAAAGATGCTGCAGGACTGGGATGGGAATCTGGGCATGCAACTGGTTTTTTTCCTCTTTTTCTTTTTTTCCCCCCAAAGTCTTTCTGTGAAGACTGTGAGAAAATAAACTGGTCCGTTCACAGATGTAGCTGCTTTATTAAATCAATCTTCAATCAACCACAAAAGTGAAATGTAATTCACCCTCCGAAGATAGAATTGAAATTCAAGTTGAAGTTCAAGAAAATGGTCAGGGCTGACGACCGACTCGGGGCGATAATGCATTCCACCTTCTGCAGTGCGCTCTTTCTTCTTGAAAGTTGCCGCCCCTTACCTGACCCAATTTGAAGAAATACATACCCAAAAGTCAGCCTAATCTTGAAAGCAGGCATCGTGGCTCTGATGAGGGTGACGACTTCTCGGGGAGGAAGGTAAAACAGACTGATTCATCCTGCCACATGAGCAGCAGCTGCACACTCCTGAAGCAACAACTGACATTACAAGTGTGGAAGGGACAAGCAGGATTTGTTCCCTGTCTCCCCTCTCCTGGCAGGTGTCACGGCAATACAAAAGTGTCAGAAGACTCTGGCTGCAACAACAAAAAAAGAAGTGGGGAAAACCTGTCAAGGAATTAGAAATGGGAGGATAATAGATACTTTTTGTTTTCACCACAGCTTTGTGTATGTGTCTCTGTGTGTGTTCAAGGGGGAAAAAAAAAAAAGAAAGAAAAAAAAAAGATGCTTTCTTCTGCTCAAAGCTTTTCTTAAACATGCCTCTTGAAAACCTACTGCCCCCCACACCTGGTATCTTGTAAGAAAAGTGTTTTTCCCTCACAGTGAGATCTCAGAATTAGTGCTGACCAACACAGCACTCATCATCAATCGTGCATTGTCCATTCTGTATTGAGCTAGTGCCTTTACCATGCCAATATTTTCACATTTTATTAAATCCTCTTGATTTTTTATTATTCATTCCCTCACACACTCACTTCCTCACAGCTTGCTCTGGTTGTGGTCTGTAGCATTCAACAGAAATAACACAAAACCTCCAGCACATCAGAATCAAAGAGCTTTCTTTGAGGGGAAAAAAAAAAACCAAACAACCAGCAAATAAAGCCCTTCATATAATACCTTTTATATTCCCCCCATAAGAAATTCACTGTCACACAGTGTTCTTCACTCCGACATTATTGTAGTTTGGAGGGAGAAGGACCAAGTATACTTCAATATCCCATCTTTAATCTCCTAAGATTAAGCCTTAATCATCAGGCAACGAAGTATCCTGAAGGGAAGGGAGGGGGAGAGGGGAGGAGGACACGGGCAACTCAGTTGTTTCATTGAAACTCTTGCATTTTGTATTAAAATATTTACATAGTAATTGAATTTCCATTCCCTCTTTCACAGGGTGAGTCTTAACCACATCATAAAGGTCTTTCTCTCTATGAGAAGGCATAGCAGGACTCTGGCATTACTGGTATCCTGTATCTGCAAGACATGGAAAAGAGGGGAATTGAGCCTTCCTTGCAGTTTGTTAGAGGGTTTTGGACATTGAATTGCCAAAATAGGTGAATCCCGAGAACAGATGGAAGTGTCTGGGAAGCCCAGAGCTAAACTCCCAAATCTTTGAAAGAATTGTATTTTCAGCTGCCTTCTCAGCATTTGGCTTTTGCTACTCTCTGTTCAGGATAATGTCTTTTGCAGGTCCCATTTCTATGTTCCTACTTCTTCATCTTCACTGTGCAGGGAGTCTAAGCATCTCATTCAGGGTCGTGAATTAATTTAGGAGCTGGGGAACCTGAATTTCTTAGATGCCCAGTGTTCACTTCCTTGTGCTGAATCCTGGAGGAGTGATTTCACCTTTGCTCTGCCCTCACCAGGAATACACACCAATTTAATCCCCTCTAAGACTTCAGAGGGTACCACAAGTATTTAGAGCAGTACAATATATTAGCTCATCCATAATTTCTGACAGAATTTTACTCGTTTGTGGCAGTGACAGGAAAAGAGAAGACATGTCTAATACTGGTGTCTGTCTAGAAGAGGGCAGTGAGCATTGGACTCAACCCAAAACTTCTCAGAAATATAGGTCAAACCTATATTATCACCACCATCACCATTATGAAGAGGTACCGCCATCCAGCCTGCCTTTTCTGGGCTCTCAGAGGAAAGCAATGCTTTCTGCTGCTCCCAGCAGTCTGCTGCTGACTTTGTATGTGCCTGGAGCAGGTGGTCTTGGCCCTGCACTCCTCAGTACTGAGAAACTGCCACCCCAGGGGCTAGGAGAGGACTCTCACACCCATTTCACAGCTACACTGACCCCAGCACCAGTCCAACACTACAGAGCAAGCATGGAGAGACTGAATGTGCACATAGATTTGGCTTACGAAGGCAGCGGGAGAGCACAGTCAACCGGAGGGAGAGCAGCAGCACACATGAACAAATTGATGCATCCCCTTGCTTTTTGACCCAAACTGGCAGGGATCCTGCAACAACCAGCATGTAATTTGTCCCACTAACCGACCATAAGAGGCAGATAATATCAGCTCACTAAAGACAGGAAGCTGCTGCTTCTTTCAGATCATAATTTAATTAACTGTGATTTTCCTAACAAGCACTTTTTTTTTTTCTTTTTCATTACTACAAAGAAAAGGACCAAGGGCTGATCCCACAGGCTTCCAGGCTTTAAGGACAATAACAATTTAATGAGACAACTTATGTTGTGTTTATCCTCCTGCCGCAGGCACAAACACTCCACGGGCTCGCGGGCACGAGCTGAGAATGGAGCCAGCCCACCTAGGACTCAAGATGCAACTCAGACCTTTTCTGTGAGCAGCGTCCAAATCGGAGCCAAATTAGCCTGGGGCTTTTTTCTTATGTGGTTTTAACAGTCCTGGACCTTTTTCAGACGTGTAACTGTTTAAGAACCTGGCAAAATTAAAAATGTAGATTATTTTGCCAATGGCCTCCATTCTGCCCCCCTTTCTTCTCCCCAGAGAGACCCTCTGCTATTTCTTTTCTGTGTCTGGGGCCTGGAGGGAGGCTTTTGGGAAAGTGTGCCATGATTTTAAGTTAATAGTGCCATCTAGTGATGTAAGGGACACATGTGCCTCTGAGTCACCAGGCAGAGCTGCAACGCTCAGGGTCTTCCCCAGGAATTAACCATCTTGTATAATATTTAATAATTGTCTCTGTGGCATCAGGGTGACCTGTCCCAGAAGCAGGCAGAGTCCGCACACACTCCTGACAGCTGCCCTGGAGGTGGGAGCAAAGGTGAGGAGACAGTATCCAGTACTTGGGAAAAAGGAAACCCATTGAGATCTGTGTGAGAGGTTTTAGGATACTCTGCTTAGCACCTACAGGAGTGGGAGAAATTAACGAAGCCGGTCCTGTGATGCCCTTGAATATTCCTGGTACATATATACACCTATATTCCGCATACGGATATTTTTGAATATATGCATCTAGGTCTCCCCAGCAGCATACATAAATATCTGTTGAATCCTAAAAATTTAGCAACCTGATTCCCAGAGGCTGTATTTCATTAATCTATTTCCAAAGAGGGGAAAAAAGGACGTGGACGCACACACACAGAGTAACCAATCCCAAATAACAGGCATATCTATATGCATGATCATTTGAAGGATTTCACTATGGCAACATAACCAAATGTATGTAAAATCCAAGGGACTCTTTAATACACCCCAGAATTTGCATTTTCAAGAGTAGGTACAATTAAAGTTTATTCTTACTCCCATTGTGAAGCTTTTTCTCTATACTCTGCATGTGCCGTTCAGAGTTTGCCTTTGTGCCTGTCCCTTCAGATATGAATAACTACCTGAGGACTTCTTTTTAAGCCCAGAGCATGTAATGACAACACTTTCTGTGATTTATTTTAATGAGAAGGTGGAGCACTATTAAGAAGCCAGACTCCAAGCAAATCGTTCATTCCAGCTGCTGAAGGAGTATGCTGGATGACACGTTTCTGTGCCTTCTTATAGCTGAGGGAATTAAATGGGATACAAAGGTGTTGCCATTTTCCTCAATAAAAGATAGGAAAAGTGGGTCTTGAAAGAAGGTCTGCAGGGATTTATATCAGTATGCTTGTGTCAAAGGTCTGAAAGGAGACCTGGCTGCTTGTTGCTTGTCTTGTATTTATTCTGCACCTCATGTTTTGCAGTTTCCCTTAATGACTTCCAACAGTTGGGGCAAAAAAGTCTGCCTCTTTTCCTTTCCCTGCTCATCATTTCTTTCTGTTTTTAATTACTGATGGGGTTTGTTTGTTTGTTTCCCTCTGACACTTCAGAGTTTACCCAGGGGTGCAGGGTGGGATGTGCTGATGACAGGAGTGACATGGAAATTCCTCCAGAATCTGGATGGCATTTCTTCAACACACACTCAGGGCTGAAACGATTTTCAGGCTGCAAGCAGAAGGGAATTTGTGAGACAAAGCTCTGCAGACCTGCAAAGTATGGTTTGCTTCTAGAATCACACACGAATTTTTCCTAAATCATCGCTGGCTTTTGCAGGAGGTGAGTATACTGGTAAGGCCCAATATCTCTCGCATTTTTTTTCGTTGACACATCATATTTGGAGATTTTGGTCTTTCACTATAAAATTTAAGTTTCATGTAGACTGTTTGAGTGTATTTTCTGCCCCAGGGTTTGAAGTGTATGTTCTGTGGACCAAGCATTAATTGCATTGTTTCCTGTGAGTTTGAGGACTGGACTTCATGACCCCAAAAGTCACCTTGTACTCCTAATATCGTTTTCCTTTCCTATTATTTTTTGCAGCATTGTTTTCTTTAAATCTTAAAATAGCTACAGCATCTAGCTTGAAATCAAGTTGAAAAACTAGGATACGATCAAAGAAAGCCTGGAGATATATATCCAGGGACTTGCTTTCTGTCTCTCCCCTCACCATTTGTTGCCCAAGACTGCAGAAAGTAAATGCACTCCTGGAAGACTCTGTCTGAAAGGCTCATCTAAGGAATAGCACACGGCTACAGCGAGGAGCTGCAGGGTCTAAATGTTCTTTGCATGATTCAGGCAGGGAAATTATGTATATATGTGACACACAAAGGCTAACCACAGTCCTGCAGCCTCTAAAGATCCTGCGGAAGAACCTTCATGCACACCGATGTGTATAATTTATTACACAGTGGGCTTGGGTTTTAATGGCTATGTGTATCTAAAAAAAAAGCCTCTCAATTATCCTGATCAGTGGGTCTGTTGGATGTAAAGATCAGTTTGAAAGCTCTGATGTTTTTTCAGAAGTGGGAGAGAATTTCACACCATTCTGAGTGCCATTTGCCTGCAGGTAAAGTACGTCACTGTACCAATTAGAGCCAATTATGAACTGACTGACCTGCCGTGACACAGAGACGTCAGGCAGGATTTAGTTCGCCTTTGCAGAACAGAGAAGGTAGAACCCACACTGGTGTTCAGGTATCTGGGATTTGCATACCTGGATTTTCTACAGCCTTTGGATATAGGTTGCCTGACTTTGTCTTTACAGGGTCCTTATTTGGGCCAGGTGAAAACTTACTGGTGTGGGATCTTGGAGAGGATCATATCTGCATGAGGTATTGTAGTGCTTTGTGTTGTTGCCAAGGCCGTGCAGCAACACACCGATTGTCTTCTCTTTCCCTTCCCCATATGGATCGGCATTGCATCTGTCCCCGGTGAATAGACATATAAAGATAAATGTCTGGCTGTATTTGCTGCAGATTTTTACAGTTGATTTTCTATCTGAAGTCTAAATTGAGAAGTAGACCCTGCCCCCTGCCCCACGCAACCTCCATGCCCATATTCCCACCTATTTTGTCAAGATCGGTGGCAAATCCATTATGTGAGGATTTGAGGGGGGGAGTTATCTAGATTATAAGGTCTTGGGACTTGGGGTTATCTAGGGTTTTTTGATGGGATGCCATCTTCTGTTTGCTCTTCAGAAAGAACGTCAGACTAATAAGTTGGTAGGCAAATGCCTGTAAGCATGTCAGCTCTGTGACTGTGACACGTATTGTTCTTATCCCTGAGTGTAACGTGTGTGCTCAGTAACTGTTGTTCCCTGCCTTTCTCAAAGTACTCGTGTCGGGTTTCAAAAGAGGAATGTGCTGTCATGGAACTGAGTGAGATAACACTTGTGTTTGAAGCAGTGGGTGTGAAACATGTCTACAGAGATGAAGTCACTTCTCTAAAATACAGAGCACTTGATTCCTCTATGCCTGTGCTTTGGCTTGTTGCTTTCTGTATTAATCAAAAGATAAGGGACTGAATGTGGTCTCTCTGCACACTCTTGTACATACAGCAATCCCCCATAGGCTCTAGGCGAGGAGGGGACTAAAACTGCGCAATCAGAGCAAGCCAGCGGTGGAGCAGCGTGAAGGCCAAAACTCAGACGCAGACATTCCCACTCCTATCTTAGCCTGGGATTTGCCACCGCTGCTCTGCACCCTGCAGGTCTCTCTGGGTGTAAGGCAGGCAGTGCCACGTCACAGGTTACCTTATTCTCTTTCGAGAGAGTCACATTAATTAGCATTCACAGGTCTGGGCAAGGACTCTTTCTCATCCTCACAGTTGACTAGTGGCCATTGTAGCTTGCAAGTCATGTTACCGTGCCCTGATGAGAAAGAAAAATGTCTTTTTCACAGAAGGTCTGTGGGGTTCGGAGGGGTGGCATTTTACCTACTGCCTCCACCAGCATGGTTTCAAGAGTTAGATATCCATCTAAGACAGTAATTTAAGAGGGTGATTCACCTGACCTGTTTTCAGTATCAGTCTTAGGATGAGATGATTCACCCTCTGGAGGAGCATCTCTCTGTCTCTCACAGACTGCTGAGGAATCCTAGACGTCTAGCTGGCATCTGCTGAACGGAGGTGTGTGTCTACCGTGCTGGTATCTCCATATGATCAAGTCACACTATGCTCCCTGTATGGTCAAAAGAGTCAGTAGAGTTTAGGGACCTCCTAAACTTCACTGATTGTATTAAATTATCTTTCTTAACTATAGTAACAACGCAGATCCCTCGTGCAGATGGAGATGCCTGCACTGTAAACATGCAGCACTGGATGAGATGAACCCTGCACTAGTTTATACTAAACCTCGCATCTTTAAATGGATAATGTTAGGTGAGAAGAATCCCACTGTTCGTGGTCATCCAGCAACCATATCTAAGAGCCTAAATATTTAAAGCAGAAGGCTCTAGGCAGGACAATAGTCTTTAGTTCACATTTCTACTAGTCTGTGCAGCTCATATGCTTTATGGAGAGGGTGAGGTGTATATAACACACGTACAAAGATGTCAGAGTGCTATGACTTATCCTTTCCCATTGACTTCAGTGGGAGCATGAATTACAAAAAAAAAAAAGAAAAGAAAAAAAGAAACTGAATCTGTAAATAAGTAAAAACCTGAGTAAACACAGAATCTGTTTCTATGACTGGAACAATAATGGTCCCTTCAATAATGCAATATCTTTGGATCATCAAATCCGTTTTTTGAAAAGAAACCCTCTTTAGAGCTATTTCAGATGAATGTTGTTAGTCTAATTAGCAACGGGTTTATCACATTCCCAGCTTATTCACAGGAGTATACATTCTAAAAGGTTGCTGCCTTTGTTTGAGCTCATTAAGATTTTATGTGCCATTACAGTTACAAAACTTATACTTTTGCTTATTCTTCGCAAAAAAAAAAGAGAGATCTACTTGGAATAATCTCTGACACATTCAGACTGCATAAATAAGTTCTTTTATATATTCACACCATCAATGTCTTGTCTCATTTGTTCTACTCCTACCTACATTTATAGGAAACAGCTTCAACCCAGAACTAACAAATACTACGAATATTACAATTTCTTTACACTTTGATAGGTCATGAAAGAGAGCATTTACTAGCATAAGTCGTGCTTTTCATACGACTCTTATTTTCAGCTATGATGCCACACTGAATTGCAGCTGAGCAGGGGTACAACTCTCCTTAATTCAAACTGTTTCCCAGCAGCTTGGAAGCAGTTATACAGAACTTAATGGAAGGCAGCGGCATGAACTGATATGGATCAAGAACGCAGCAAAAGACCTTAGTCTTTAGTCTCAGTGCTTTTTTACCCTGTTACAGACTAGTGATGTTTTTAGACCAAAATATCTTCAAAATATGCATGTAAACCCAAATCAGCCGTTTATGTTTGTCATTTTCCTATCTTTATATTTTTTTTCGATCTTCCCTTCAAGAACAGTACGGTCTGTACAGTACAGTGTATACACATACATGCATTTACAGTGACACCGTATAATTCAAATCTACACATCTCTCCTAGAACACTGTGCTGGGATGGTGAAAGACACTCTATTCCTTGAGTCCTGAGGTAATACAAAATGAAAGACGGAGAAGAAGAGAAGGAAAATATGAGAAAAAGAGACCACCAAGAACAAATGACTTCCCTAAACAAAGCTGTTGATAGAGGGAAATTGAAACCAAAGCGCATGTAACAGAAAAAAAAAAAAAAATCACAAGCATGACATGCTGCCTATATTAAGTCCCAGGCAGAATTTATTTTCCATTTATTTGAGCGGAAATGGTGTTTCAGAGCATAGTCTGCTGCCACTGAAATCACCAAGAAATTTCATAGCAAATGGGAATATAATTAAACAAGGTAAGGCATCATGGGTTAACTAGGACCATATTAGAGCACTCTACAAGGATGGACTTGCAAGCTCCTTTTAGAAGGAAGAGGTATAAGGTGACCATGATGGACAGCTAAAACAGAGACAGCAAAAGTAGAGACCTGCATCTACAAAAAGGTGTGAGCAGTACTGAGGTGATGGTAATACCCTTCAACACATCCCTTGCTGAGCTAAAATTCTGTAGATGGACTGGAAGCTTCTCAGAATTAGCAAACCAATGACAGAGAAGGGAGGAATTGTAATTATTTAGCCAAGTGTGAAAGAGAGAGCAAGAGAGTAATGAATATATAAAGTTTAAGAAGAAAGGAATTCCAGAGAGCATTTTTTATTTGAAACTAAGGAAAGAGCATATTGTGAACAAAGAAAAGGACACCATTAATGCAATTACAGATTTAGACTCACGTTGTAGACAGAATTGGGCCAGTTGTTACCAGAAGACCCAGCATTCATTACAATTCATTTAGAAAGGAAAATCAAGCTGCTGAAAACTCAGCAAGCCAGTGGAAAGGAATTGGGACCCAATGAAAAATAGGAAAGGAAAGATTATCAAAGACCCAGCCAGGGCTTCATGTCTCGCTTCTTTCCTTCCATGTCTTCAGACCCAGATCCCCAGGAAGAAACACCTCCTCCGATTAGTACCCATGTTCCCATCTTGTACCCTGGAAAACACCTTTGGGTAAAAAATGGGTTGCCAGTGGGAGAGATAATCTCTGTCAGTTCAAAGGAAAAGAACTGAAAATATCCATGATAAGCAAATACTTTATCAGCATTAAAACGGCTGCCTCCACCTGTTTCACCAGAGTCATGCAAGGATACACTCAAATGCTCCTCTTCATGACAAGCATAATGATGGTTTTAAAGTCAAGAGCATTGGTTCAGCGGGAACTGGATAAAACTGGTCATGTCTCGCCTAGTGTATGGAATAACAGGTCCCTACTACTGTAGGGAAATTCCACTCTATTGATAATGTTTGTGAGTCTCTGCTTCCTCACAGTCACTCACAGCCTTTGAAAACAGGAAAAATAGTGATTTTTTTCTCTTTTTTTTTTTTTTTAAGGAAAAAAGAGAAAAACAGGTAAGAGAAATAAGGAACCCATGTAGATGGATTTATGGATGATTTCAGGCATGGACACTTCTGTTCTGTATTGATCAAAAGGCTTGACTTCCATGAGCAGAAAGCAGGCAGAACTCTTGTTGACATGAATTCTTTGTAAGGCATTATGGGACATTATTTGTGATACAATCATCAGAAAGTATTAGAATTTAACATATTTCAATCATCTATGCTCAGCTGAGCATGATAATTATTTCTTTTTTCACAGGTAAATGCTAATTTAGGTGAGTAAATTATTTTCCTTAAATTCTCCAGCCTACGTGTTTTCAGATAGCAACCGAAGTCTTTGCTTACTTTCAGACTTTTGTGTGCTGTGGGATCCTGTTTTGCTAGAGAGCAACTGCTGTCATCTGAAAAATAACTGAAAATGTTCCAGAAAAAGAGACTGAACCCAAACTCTGTGGGAGCCTGGTTGTCTGTGACTATGGTCATGGCCCCTTTTAAAAATGACCAGAGGCTCCATGCAGCATGACAGGTCTCAGCACTAAGCAGACCACTTTTCTCTTAACCTCTTCCTTTCTTGCATGTGCTTTGTGCTCCGTGTTGCTCACATGAGTGTGTATGTGCGTGTGCATATGAGTGGGTGTTTGTGTGCCTGTAAGAATGGTTTGGCTAAATTTGGGCTCCAACAATAGACCACAGAGTGGTGGTAGTACTTCCACGTACAGCTCCTCAAAGCCCTTCAGGAGGGTTTATTCCCCCTTCATTACTTTGCATAGTGTGTAACCTCATGCCAGCAGTATTGGCATCTTAGGGTCCTGATATGGTCTAAATCCTGAACACTAAACACTTGGGGAAATCAGAGCTTAACTTACCTGAAGCAACAAGAGCAAGAACTACAGCGTTTTCATCCATATTTACCCAATGTGCTGATCCTTGTGTAGTAGATGCTGGATGGCTCACGCAGTTATCACATCAGCATACTCAGAGTTGGAGCCCTTAGCCTCCTTTTGTGCAAACTGTCTCATTAAGTAAATTTGTGTTGCTATGGAAACACAATACCTGGCATATGAATTGTGTTGGCAAGGAAAAAAAAAACAAACCATGCATTCCTTTAAA
This sequence comes from Gymnogyps californianus, assembly GCF_018139145.2. Classification (NCBI taxonomy): domain Eukaryota; kingdom Metazoa; phylum Chordata; class Aves; order Accipitriformes; family Cathartidae; genus Gymnogyps; species Gymnogyps californianus. Next base: position 6,090,039 of record NC_059472.1, on the reverse strand, counting down.
GTTCCTGAGGGTTGACCATTCTCTTAGGGAGGATCTGCTGTAGCAACATCTCCGATTCATTTAATTTATGTCATTGAAATCCCTACAGGAATCACAGGACTGGATGCGCTCCTCCTGAGCCTGTCTTCCCCCCCACTGACTGTTTATCCTGACCCTGTTTTAGACTCACAGTTGGTTCTGAGAATTGGATCTTCTTGCTACACTTTTAGGACATTCAAGTCATTGACTATAGCCACTCTACCCTAAGGCATATTTCTTTTTATAAACTTAACAAGTCCGTGGCAATGTTTCCTTTCAAAGAAAATTGAGGCAGAGACTTCCAAATGATTTGTTTTCTCACAGTTATCAGACACAGTGTGGATGGAGTGGAAACATGGAAGAACTTGCAGGCACCACACCTTCATTATCATATCCCCGTCTCAGAACACACCCCTGTTTTGTTCCAGCAAGAAAAAAATTACTATACCTCCAGTCACCCATGCAGTACACAAAATACATGTTCGTATACAGAAGTTGATGTAAAATTCTGGAGAAACAGCAACTGACTTCTTTTAGTGTAGCACAGAAATAGTACAGGCAGCGCAATGCAAGCCTGGAATCCAGAAAGCTGCTGAGACATTAACGTAGAGGCAATGGCAATGAAAGGACTGTGCTGAAGTCTTCAAAACATTAAAAATTTACCTTAATAATTATGTTTACACATTAGTAATGGATTAGAAACTGAACTACTTCATTCTTCGTTATGACAACTGTATGCATTTGTGTTCATCGTGTTTTATCAGTTGAGAGCAGACACTGAAATAACTTGTTTAAGAAGTTTAAGAATATGCAGGAAACCAGTGGCATAGCCAGGAGTGCAATTTGGTAACAATATTATGCTACCAGAGACCCAAGCCTGGGCTAGCAGCTGCGTAGAAACATAAGATGTGCTTTCTTCAAAGCGTTTGCACTGATATTGTTAAGTTATCTGACTAAAGGCTAAGCAAATTAAACATAAGGACCTGACAAGGATCAAAGGAACAATGATAGGTGAAGGAACACTAGTAACTTAATCAGTGAAAACCTAATTAGTGAAAGCCAGAGCACTGAACAAACTGCTCCTCAGACCATCAAAGGAAAAGGACTAGACCATTGTCCTGGTGTGGAACCTATCATGAGGAGCCAGCCAAAGACAGTCCCTCCCCAGAAAGCTGTGCAGACTAAAGGGGTTTTTGCCTAAAGGGGTTATCACTTTGGGGAAATGCTGCTTTATCCGAGGTTTCCTGATAAAAGTGCTGAAAACCTGTTATTTCCAATATTTCTAATTGGCTTCATCAAATGGTACCAGGCGACTGTAATGACATGAAGTTTAATATATGGTTGGATCATTCTCCACAGCAGGCAGTCAATATTGAAAATTTTTGATACATGGCTTGGAGCTCACTCAAATATGAAACCTTCCCTCCATCTTCCTATTTTTAGTTCTTAAGATTATCCATGCCAAATTTTGGAAATGGCTGGTGATTCTGAGTTTCCTGGTTTTCTGAAGAGCCTGCCTTGCAGGTGCTCTTCAGCCTAGCAAACTGAGCAGCTACGTTTCAAGCATTGAGTTAGCCACCTCTTAGGAAAGTCTTCTATTTTGAAGTTGTGCCTATATAGTCACAAATGTACCCACACACAACTCAGGAAGAGACTAAGTTCATTTTATATCAGCTGGGACTTCTGCATCGCAGTACTGCAGTGACCACATCTATTTTGGATTGATATTGACTATGAAAGCGTACATTCATGTATACTGAGCAAAAGATTCATACTTTAAACTGTAATGAACATTCAGCATCTTCACTGTCCCCAGTAGCTACACTTAACCTCTCAGGTGATTGCCTGAGCTGCAAAGATGAGCAGCTACTTTCATCTCTGTTCTGGAGGCAGATGTTGATGGGCTAGAGCCTGAATTTGCATAGATGGTTTAGAGGAAAAACTAGGTTCCTGAGTCTTGTCCTTGTTTTATTAATATACCATATTTTGTTGGTACACATGTACTCTCAAAAATAGAAGCAAAAGCATTCATTTTCTTCATACAGTATATATAAAACATTATTTCAAAAATAAGATTTTCAGATATTAAACTCAGGACTCCTTCGTCAAATAGTTCCTCAACAGCTTCTTCCACAGAAGTTTATTCTTAAGCATTTAATTTCAGATTCTGTGAAGTAGCACAGTGTCATAATCACCGTTTAATTGATGTTTTAATCCTTCTGTTTGTCTGAGTGACAGTAAAGGGAATGTCAATTAAACAGCAGGTTTGCTGTGATAATATTTAAAAGCCTTGTAAAAGAAAAAAAAAGTCTTTGACATTTCACAGCACTGACACCTACCTGAAAAAATAATATTTTATATTTTAGTGAAATATGCAGTGAAAATGCATTTTTATGCAGTATACAGTTCTCAGTTAAATTGCAGATTTTTTTGTCCTTTGAAAAGAAGATGCCAGGACCTAGTTGAACAGACCAGGGATTAGGTCATAGGCTTAGTGCATACTGTTTGTCAAATGCATGGTTCTATTTTCTTGTATAACTATGAGAAAACTTCTTTATTGCCTTTTTCCGCATACTTTCCATGTATAAAATGGAGAAGACATTGACCTGATGATGTAATCTAATGATACATATTACAGAAAAGATAATAATTTTTGGACGAAAGGCTGGAGAGCAGCCCCGTGGAAAGCCATCTGGGGGGTTGGGTTGGTGACAAGTTGAATATGAGTCAACAGTGTGCCCTGGCAGCCAAAAGGGCCAACCATGTCCTGGGGTGCATCAAGCACAGCATAGCTAGCCGGTTGAGGGAGGTGATTGTCCTACTTCACACTGCACTGGTACGGCCCCACCTCAAGTACTGTGTGCAGTTTTGGGTGCCTCAATATAAGGACACCAGACTACTAGAGTGTGTCCAGAGGAGGGCGACCAAGATGGTGAAAGGCCTCGTGGGCAAGACTTACGAGGCGTGGCTGAGGTCACTTGGTTTGTTCAGCTTGGAGAAGAGAAGGCTGAGGGGTGACCTCATCGCAGTCTACAGCTTCCTCAAGGAGGGCAGCGGAGGGGGAGGTGCTGATCTCCTCTCTCTGGTGACCAGTGATAGGACACGACGAAATGGAATGAAGCTGTGTCAGGGAAAGTTCAGATTGGACATTAGGAAAAAGTTCTTCAAGGAGAGGGTGGTCGGTCACTGGAACAGGCTCCCCAGGGAAGTGGTCATGGTGCCAAGCCTGTCAGAGTTCAAGGAGCGTCTGGACAATGCTCTTAGTCATCTGGTTCAGTTTTAGATAGTCCTGCAAGGAGCAGGGAATTGGACTTGATGATCCCTATGGATCCCTTCCAACTTGAGATATTCTATGATTCTATGTTTTTCCTATAGGCAGTGACTGAAGTTTTCCCCTGAAGTTAGCTTTGGCGCAGAAATTAACACATTCCAGTTATAAAACATTTCTACATATATATTTATTACAACTATCTGGTTGTAGTGATATTTCAGAATAATCATTCTGCATTTGTTTTCTTTCTTGTCAGCATAGTGCTACTCAATGTCACCTAGGTTTCAGTTCAGACCATCCTGAAGCATACACCAAGATTTGGTAGCTTCTGTTTTATCAGAGAAGATTGAAGGAGATTTTGTTTGTCCCTGCAAAACACAGGATGAGAAAAGACATGATTAATAACTGAAGAAATTAATATATAGTTAATTCTGAATTAATGTAGGAGACTGTTTTTGATTATGAGACCAATATTGCCCTGGAATAGCCTCTAAGTCATTATAGGGAGGCAGAACATCTACTGAGGTGGAGCTCTGTCCTCTGTTGTGGCCACTCTGTATTGTGTGTCCTGATTAAGTTGGAAAGGTATAATGGGAGGATTTGGGTAGGAGAAAGGCAATTACAGTGAGAAAATAATGACACTAATAGTTTAACATAAAGACTAGTACAGCCCCTGAACAAACTGCTCTTGGTGGGTGGGGATATTCAGTGTGGCCTAATCTGAAGTTAAGTCTTATCTCCTCTTTTAGATGAAAATGGTGATTGACAACACACTTTGAATGGTTGGGCACAGAGGGGCAAAGAAGGATGAAAGACAGAAAGCAAAAGAGGAGAAAAGGAAGTCAAAGAAGATAACTCCTCCTTTTCTTTGAATATGTGCATCTCAACAGGATGGCTCTGACCTGTGTTTGAAGGTCCAGCTTGAGTTTCCCTAATTAATTTAATTTACCATTGTTATTTCATTCTGTCCTTCTCCTTCACCCATCAAGATTTCTCTTGACAGATCTTCACTTGAAGGTAAGAATTAAGGACAGAGAGAGCTTCCTGGGCTGCATAAAAAGAAGCATGTCCAGCAGGTCAAGGGAGGTGATTCTCCCCTGCTACTCCACTCTTGTGAGACCCCACCTGGAGTACTGTGTCCAGCTCTGGGGTCTACTGCACAAGAACGACATGGACCTGTTAGAGCGGGTCCAGAGGAGGGCCACAAAAATGATCAGAGGGATGTAACACCTCTCCTGTAAAGACAGGCTGAGAGAGTTGGGGTTGTTCAGCCTGGAGAAGAGAAGGCTCCGGGGAGGCCTTATTGCAGTGTTTCAGCATTTGAAGGGGTCTTATAAGAAAGACAGAGACTTTTTACCAGGGCCTGTAGTGACAGGACAAGGGGAAATAGTTTTAAATTGAAAGAAGGTAGATTTAGACTGGACATAAGGAAGAAATTTTTTACTATGAGAGTGGTGAGACACTGGAACAGGTTGCCCAGAGAAGCTGTGGATGCTCCATCATTGGATGTGTACAAGGTCAGGTTGAATGGGGCTTTGAGCAACCTGATCTAGAGAAAGATGTCCCTGCTCATGGCAAGGGAGTTGGACTAGATGATCTTTGAAGGTCCCTTCCAAACCAAACCATTCTATGAGTCTATGAAATCTGATTTCCAGAGCTGCTTCCTTTAAGTCTTTCCTTAGCAAGATTCTCTCTGCAATTTTCACTCATTTATTTTAATTAGTGAGAATTCTGTAGCCCACCACAACAAACAAACAAGCAAACAAGCAAAAAAAAACCCCAACAATCTGGTCCACATCTTTCTTGCAACTATTTGTTTTTTAACAGATTTCCCCCAGTCCCTCGGGAAATACAATATCCACAGCACCAGCCCACCGACTGTATCGACATGTTTCAGTTCTTCATTTCAACTCTTTAGCTAACTCGCTAAAAAAGCAGTTTATCTGCAAGCTGAGTCTCCAACAGAAGCACCCTCTCCCCCACCCCCCCTCTTTTGTTCTGTATTCATTTACTACTATTCTCTGTCAAAAGGAAGAAATTACGATCTAGTAGTCTTTTGTTTCGCTTTCTTTTGTTTTGTTTTTTTTCTTAATGTATGTTCTGGTATGCGTATCTCAACTTTCAGGTACACCTCACATACTTATTTCTCATATGCCCAGATGACAGACTTTCAGACACAGTGCACTCTTCATTCAGTACAACTGAGCTCTCATCCAAAAGCAGGCTATTTAGTAAATCCATCAAAGTAATAAAAATAGTAATGACAGATCATTCTCAGGGTGACTCCCATTCCTAAGACAAAACAGAAGTCCAGGATACCTCTTTCTGGTCTTGACAAATGACAAATCAAATTTAATGGTGATACATCACTGTTGGTTTCATCATCCCTGTAGGGGGAATTTTCAGGAAAATAACAATGAATGTCCATTGCTGTATTTACACTCTCTCTGAAAGTCCTACTGTTGATTTTCTGAAGTTACTTATGATGGTACATATGCTTCTTACAGAGTTGCAATTGATTATTTCTCTTTAGCTGTGACTTAGCAAATGGTAAGGAACTGCTTCCATAAAAGATAAGCAGGTTGCCTCAAAGCAGTACTCAGAAAAGTAAGACACCATCTTAGAGAGACTTCCAGGACAGGAACAATGTTGGGAGAAGGGCATACAGGACCGAGAAAGTAATGAGAGAGAGAAGAGTGTGTTGTCCAGCTGCCTGCCATAGGGGACACAGATAAGCAGTGACCTGTTACCTCTACTTTGCAAAGCAAAATGGTTGTCTTGGGCATAAGGGATGCAAACAGCAGTGAAAGGGTTTAATCTGAGCTATAGCTCTCTAGAGTATGAGATGCTCCACTTGACCTTTTGGGTTCCCTGTTATTCACATACAGCTAGAGACTAGGTACAAGAGCAGGGGCGGGGGAAGGGAGAAAGTAGGAGTGTATTGATAGGGTGACATCAAGGATGGAAACTGGTAGGGGCCTTGGAGAAGGCTATTGAATTGATATTTGCAGTATCATAAACCTGTAAAGAGACTGGCCTACAGTTTTCTCATAGCAATAAACATGAACATGTGAAGCTGTGTAAAAAGTTACTGCTTCACTTCATTTTGGGCTGTTTGGTGACTCCAGAAATTGCATATGACATTGAGATGGGTTATTGGATACTCAGTACTTTGGAAAATTTGAAATGCTTTGCTTCCTCCTTATGAAAGAAATCTTGATCCAAGGTTCTTGCAAATTATAAAATGAAAACAAGCAAAGAATTGTGTTCTTTGTTTTTAAATAAAGATCATTTGCCAAAATGTGAAAATGAAGGATGTTCATATTTATGGTTTATATCTCAACCTTTTATTTTATTTCTGAATGTAGACTGCTCTCAGGCAGGTAAAATGCTATGTATTTAATCCTCCCCTTTTCAATTTGTATTTAAAAAATTTGATAGATATTAGTAACAAAGGTGGTATTATTTAACCAATACAAACTTATTTTTTAATTAGTCATCTTGAATATCCCTCTCTCTAGAATGAATAATATAAGCCTAGTGCCAGCAGTAGGACTGCAGATTTATGAGTGGACTGACCATGGGATGCATCTAATCTAGTGGCTTTTCCTTTCACGTTTGTTGCAAGCTATTTTTTCCTGTATCTAAACCTCCAGTGTCAAGGTGGATCAGTAAAAGCTTCCTGATTTAAAAGATCAATTATTGTTAATGGTGTTTATACACAATTTTAATTGTTTTATAGCTATCTATTCTTTTGCAGTTAGCTTTTTTCATTGGGCTAGACCTTGAAATGCACTGGCATGATGCTTTTAAGATCTTATGTGTGCTCAGCAGCCATGCAGAGAATAAATAGATGGGCTTTTTAGCAGGATGGGACATAGGTAATTAAGAATACATCATTCATATTGGACAGGATGAGAACAGCAGATTTATTTTTTTTCTGAAAGAAATGTTCACGTAATGGGAAGTAAAAAAATGCACCTGTTGAATGGACTTTCAGGATGTCTTGGTAAAAATGGACAAAACACTTTTCTTTCCTCATATTTCTTCTTCTTTTTCTATCCCCCACTCCCTGAATCATACAGCAAATAAATAGTAACAATACCAATAACGAAATAAAAAAAGGCAGCCCTCTACAAAGATCATCCAAACTTCTCCCACACACCACTGCCTACTCCTCCCCTCCCCTCGCCCCAATAAACAATGTCGATCTCTTTATATAAGCAAAGCCTTGTATCTCAGGAAAGAGCCTGGCTTCTAAAAATCAGCTGAGCTACTTACACCAAAGTGGATTTGACTTTATCACTAAATCGTAAAAAAGCAGGATTAAGGATTGTTTCCTTTTCAATTTCTCAGGCTTGTGCTTCAAAGCATGTAGAAGCCTACCATAAAGCATAGCTTCAGTGCTGAGAGCTAATCCCTTTCCTTCGTGCAGTGGTAGGGGATGTTTTTTTACTCCACTCTGAGATACTACCCTGTATTTACCCATCTCCGCCGGTGTCACTAAACAAGTTTTCTTCCTCGTCTCATCCCTCACCGCGTTGATAGGAAGCTTGTCCTCTGCTTGCTTCATTAAGCATCAGATAGCCCCAGTCGGGGTGGTTTCTTTCAGGGTGGTTTCTTTCAGGGGGAAAAAAGAGACCATCCTAGTGAAAGAAGTAAAGAAACTGTAATTCTTCAGTTCTGTTCCTGAGCAGGGGTTTGAGGGATGCAGGGGCAAACAGGAGAAGAGCAGCCATTAGGGCCATTCAGAGCATGCAGACATCAAAGTCTCCCTACACACTCCCGAGCTCTCCCAGCCCGAGCGTGCTGTTAGCTATCTCGGATTCATGTATTATGCAGACTGTGGAGACTGCTCTTTGATCAGGGGCAAACTGAGAAGAAAAAGCACAGGAAACAGCCCAAGAGGGTTGCTTTGCAAGCGAATAGCTGCCTGCTCTTCTGCAGTTACCTTTGCTTTCAAGGCTCTCCCTTTTGTCTTACCAAGTTTCAAAGGATGGAGAGCAGCAGCTTTGTGTTTGATTCCCAGGTAAGACCTCCTGGGAAAAAAAAAAAGGCAAGGAATAAGCAGGAGGCTGAGGGCCTGCTTCTGTGAGAGGGTTTGATTTAGCTTCTTTGCTTATATGTAGTGTCCTAGTTTTAACAGCACGTGAAAACAGACACAATATAGAGCAGAGGGGAGGAAAACAAAGTTTCCTGCAAGAATCATTGTGCCATTATTTGTTGTTGCCCTACCTTGTTGCCTTGCCTGGGCAAACAGCGGAGCACACACGGGGAGGGAACAGGACTCTTTGGAAGGATTAATCCCTCCCTGTCCCCCTGCCATTCCAGCTCTGCATTTTCTACAGTGTGACTATTGTGAGGGGAAGACTCCATCTGCAAAGGAGGATTCTTGTCTTTTGCTCAACGCTGGTCTGATTTGAAATCTAAGGACTGTTGAAGTTGGGTCCATTTAAGAGCCACCTCCACTGATGTGGGTCCATTTAGGGCAGGATAACTTCTGGTTGCCCCAGAGACTTGGCAATCCTAAAGAGCTGCAGCAGATAATCGGGCCACCGGTGGGCAAATATATGTCTGCTTGTTGGGCCATTTGACTATGTCTATATTCTACTTAGGCAGTGACAGCAACTTTCTGTCTTACACTGTTGAGTCGTTAAAATAGTGTCTGGCACAGTGTCGTGGTTTAACCCCAGTCAGCAACTCAGCACCACGCAACCGCTTTCCCCTTCCCCCTCCCAGTGGGGTGAGGAGGAGGAAAGAGGGAAAAAAAAGTAAAACTCGTGGGTTGAGATAAGAACAGTTTAATAACTAAAGTACAATATAATACTAACAATAGTAATAATGAAATACAATAATAATAATAGTAATGAAAAGGAATATAACAAAAAGGAGGGGGAGGAAGGGAAAAAAACAAACAAACAACACACAAAAAAAAAACCCACCAGTGATGCACAATGCACAATGCAATTGCTCACCACCCGCTGACCAATGCCCAGTTAGTTCCCGAGCCACGATCTGCCCTCCCAGTTAACTCCCCCCAGTTTATATACTGGGCATGATGTCATATGGTATGGAATATCCCTTTGGCCAGTTTGGGTCAGCTGTCCTGGCTGTGTCCCCTCCCAGCTTCTTGTGCCCCTCCAGCCTTCTTGCTGGCTGGGCACAAGAAGCTGAGAAATCCTTGACTTAGTATAAACACTACTTAGCAACAACTAAAAACATCAGTGTGTTATCAACATTCTTTTCCTACTAAATCCAAAACACAGCACTATCCCAGCTACTAGGAAGAAAATTAACTCTGTCCTAGCCGAAACCAGGACACACAGTTTTGGTCAGGACCAACTAGCACTCTCCAGACAATTCCCAGGCACTTAACCAGTCAATGCGGGCCACGAACCATTTCCAAGAAGCGTATTAGATGCAGCCATCCTGTTTTGGAAGGCAAGACAGTTTAATAGTATAGATAGTGACCACTCCATGCCAGTAGTATCAGTGCCAGAGGAAAGTCCCAGTGCTTTTAATTTAACAGTGTACATGTGGCCTTCACTTATTTCTGCTAAACAAGCATTGGCCACCAATCTGAAATAATCCAAGAGCAGGGATAAAAACTGGATGCTCCCATCCCAGCTGATTATCCTCACTATGAGTTTGTGCTCTTTCATGACTGTTTTCCTCCTGCAGCCATACACTTTGCATTCCCATGTCTGCAGTAGCCCAGATTCCTCCACAGGAAGGATGGTAGCATCTCTACCCAGGCTCTGCCCAGGCTCTGCCCAGACTCTGGGATAGCTTTGAGATTCTCCCTTGGTTTATGGGAGATCTTCCGCGAAAGAGGGCCTAGGATTCAGGTTTTGCCCCTCTGAGCTCTCTCTTCTGAATATTTTTGTACAGGGTCTGGTTGGGTCGAAGTTTATTTTCTTCACAGCAGCTCTTATGGTGCTGTGTTTTACATTTGTGACCAAAACAATGCTGATAACACACTCATGTTTTATCTGTTGCTGAACAGTTTTTGCACAGCATCAAGGCCTTCCCTGTTTCTCCCTCTGCCCTCACAGTAAATATATCGGGGGTGCGCAAAATGTTGGAAGGGATACAACCAAGCAGATGACCCAAACTGACCAAAAAAGATATTCCATGCCATATATAACATCATGCTCAGCAATAAAAAGGGAGGTTCAGGGGGGTTAGCCATCTCTTGCTTGGGAACCACTTGAGCATCAGTCTACCCACGGGAGGTGGTGAGTGATTGCCTTTGCATCGCTTGTTTCATTTTGTTTCCTTTTTCTCTTCTTCCACTTCTCCTTCGCTTATTAAACAATTTTTATCTCAACCCACAGGTTTTCATGCTTTTACTCTTCCTTTTCTCTTCCCTTGTCCCATTGCGGGTTGGAGGGGGGAAGTGAGTGAGCAGCTGTGTGGTGCTTAGCTGCCCACTCGGGATAACCCACACAAAATTTTACAAAACACAGGTGAAATCAGCACCTGAAACCCCACTGCAGGCTCAGTACTGTGAACGCCACACCTGGAGCTAGGCACCTAATTCCTAACTGTTGGAACAGACAATGACTTTTTCTTTAAATCCATGCTTTCTTTTCTGGATTCAATCCCTTTTCTCTCTATTTCCCCTTCTTTTTACAAGAGTAACCCTGCAGAACTGTGGCAGAAGTAAAGCAAATATGAGTTATGAAATTCTGAAAAGGAGGAGTCTAGATACTCAACTTCTATCAACTTATACATTCCTTGGATTATTTTGAAAAATCATCTTAATCAGATGTTCAGATATTATAAGTATCAAAATGAGTAGAATAAATACTATCCAACTCACCTGGAAAGCACTCATTACAGCAAATAGCATATGCCAACCTACCCCAATAATAATATTTAAGTTTACAGAAAAAAAAAGATCTCCATAATGTTATTTGCAAGGCACATTTACAGGAAAAAAACACGATGTGTGCTTCCGACTTATTTATATTTTTTAAAGGACTTGGCGGCTTCTTTGCTTGCTGAGAGTAGTCCCACAGCAGATGTCTAATGGCACTTACCGAGGTCCTGGAGACCAAGTTGATAATAACTAAAAAGTGCAATTACAATAATTTTCTCTGAGCGCCACTGGGTAAAATCCTCCCTGTTACTGTGCACAGGCTTTTAAGCAATTTTCAATCTGTGCCTCATTACACAGTTAGCAACACGTTCTTTCTCACCCCCAGCCATTTGGAAGGATAAGCAGGAGTGGAAGGGCTTTTACCTCAGCACTATTTTCAGGGTTATTTTCCCATTTCGTTGTGCTGATGAGGCTTTTCTCTCAACGACTACAGATTGCATCCTGTTTTGGTCCCAGTGAAGTGAAATCAAACTCAAGAAGGTAATTCAGTTGCGTGTCCAGCACATGAAAGCTGACAGTTTTCTCCTGCGTAGATTGTTCCATTTCTGAAAGTTCCCAGTTACTTTTTGGTCATACTTTGAAATTGCAGGGACTCGAGGGCAGAAACTGCCAGTTATTCTTTGTAACTTTGTTAAGTTGCAGTGTTTAACACAATGTGGTCCAAGGGTGGATGAAATTAGGAAATAATGCATTTCAGCAGCAGGTGAAATTCTACTGTTGGTAGAATACTCACTGTAGAGTCTCAGTGGTTCCTTCTGGGCATAATATTTGTCAATGAGTCCAAAACTCAGCTCTTTGAGACTGATTTTAATGGTATGGCAGGTATGATTAGGGAGTAAATTACATATCCTTCTCGATGATTGATTCAAAAGGGAAGTTAGACTGCCAGATCATGAGATAAAGATTGAAACTTGAACGTCCGGGGTGTCCACGTTAAGTGACAGATCCGTAATCACGGTACCATACAGGTATGTACGTGCTTTTAGCAAGCAGAGTAATTTTCTTCTTTGTATACTGTACTATACTAGTATGGGTTGAATTGAATGTAAACAGAAATTTTTCTTAGTGGCAAAGGATTAGGAATATTTCAAGTCACCATCTCATATTCACAGCTTTTCTGCCCTGCTACAAGGTGCTCTGAAAGACAGCAGCATAAATGAGAAATTATTTCTTTTTAAAGTATTTGAATGGTGTAGATTTCTGGAGCTTTTTGAAGGCAAATGGAACTTTGATTTTCAAATAATTACTTGAAGACAGGACTTAAGCTAGATCATTCATATATTTTGCAAACATTAATATCTTTCCAGAAAAAATCCTACTTTTCTCTTGAAGCAAACCTCACATTTCAACTTACTTGTGAAATTTGTTATGTTTGCCAACTGTGAATGTTTCTATTCTTTCTTCTTCACTCAGAGCTGACCATGACCATTTTTGTAAATAGTCAATATTAGCTTCCACTCTCACTCTTTTTCCCTATTCTTGACCTTTCTTTTAACATCTGAAAAAGATTTGCTGAATGGAGAAAAGTTCACTGCTCTGAGACATGATGAGAATCAAATTATGATTTGGAGACACAGGTCTATTTAGGAGTATGATATTTGATTGAAAGGGATTTCTTAGCTTGCAGAGCTCAGCTCACTGTTATTACAGAAAATAGCATCCTGGAACCTCAGTTATAAAATCACGGACGAACACCTTGAGGCAAGCTCAGCTTCCACTTCCCTTTACTCTCACTGGAAGGCTGTTTCAGACCATAGTGCTTGGTAGCTGGAAGCCTCTTGTATTCAGCCAAATTACATTCATAATTAGTTTATCAGAGTTTCTTTTTTGTGTTCTGTCATTTTTCCTTCAACAAAAATAGCTCTTCTTCTCCCTAGGTGTTACCTCCTTAATGTTTACAGGCAGCATTCCTGCCCCTTTTACTATAATTTTTTTTTTTTTAGACTAAAGCCAAGCTCTTTAGGTCTCAAAAGATTTTCCTTCTCTGTTTTCACATTAATCTATTCATACATTCGTTCACCTCCTTATTTCAGTTTTGAACATTGATTGGACAGAAGTGAATGTACAGCTGTACATTCAGTTTCAGATGAGATTTCACTAGTACCTAGTATGACAGATAAGATCTATGACTTCTTCTCTGTCTTTTAAATTAACTGTTGTGTTATTTTGTCTTGGCTTTTTGTTGACTTCTGTTGAATTTTATCTTGGATTTGCAACCTCCCCTATCTTTATTCTTAATCCTTCAAACATTGCATGCTAATCAGATGCAGCAAATGGATCTGTATCTATTCAGAGTTACTTCTTTGCCTCCAGACTCACTTCTGTCCTGTGAAGACATGCGTTGAGGACATACAGTATAGCACTCTGTGAGCAGCTCATATCTGCTTCTCTGGAGCACCCCAGAAAATGCTACAAGGGAGAAGGGCCAGGTGCTTCCCACTCACTGCCTTTTTGTTCCCACAGGAAAAGGAGAACATAGTGCTGCTAAAAACCCTGCTCTTCTTCCTCCAGCCTGAGTATTCAAAAGAGAATATTTTATACATCCATCCTTCTGGACTTTTTTATACAGTAATCTCCACATAGTAGAAGCTACCTTCCTTGGTTTTCTGATATCATCCTTTATCTGCTCACTTTTCCTCCTTGCCTTCCTCTCTTCCTCTCCCTCCCTTTCTTCCTTCCTTCCCTCTGTGATCCCTTTTTCTCCTGCCAGAATCATCACGATGGTTCTTTTAAACATGCATGAACCATGAGAAACCATGAGGTTTTGATCAACTGCCTGTAATATATGAATCCTCACAATGAGAGGAACTGCAGAATCAGCCAGGCGTGTGGGGTCTGGTTGGCTTCCCAGTCACGTCTTACGTGTCCTCAGACACTGACTGACTTATGAACTTCCCATTGTATTCAAAGGTAAGTCTGCAGGAAGCCCGACAGCATGAGGACCAGGGCCAGCTGGGACTGTTGAACAGACTAGATACTATAATTATTACATGGCACTTGTAACAGCAGGGACGGGACAACATAACTCTGCTTCCTGGCTGGAGGAACAGGCATAGACCAGGTAGAATCGTTTTCTGCTCTGCTGAAGCAAGCATGCTATATAATTCACATCTAGCACTGAAAAACTTACAATCCTCCCCCAAATAACATTTCATTTGAGAGGAGTCCCAGCTAGCTCTGTCAGAAAGCAGTTATTGCTAAGCATAAAAAAGCTTCAGAAGTGTCCTGGTTTTGGCTGGGACAGAGTTAACTCTCTTCTTAGTAGCTGGTACAGTGCTGGGTTTTGGATTTAGTGTGAGAATACTGTTGATAACACTCTGATGTTTTAGTTGTTGCTAAGTAGCGCTTAAGTTAAGGATTTTCAGTTTCCCATGCTCTGCCAGCAAGCAGGTGTGCAAGGAGCTGGGAGGGAGCAGAGCCGGGGCAGCTGACCTGAACTAGCCAAAGGGGTATTCCATACCATGGAACGTCATGCCCAGTATATAAACAGGGGGGAGTTGGCCGGGAGGGACGGATCACGGCTCTGGCATCGGTCAGCAGGTGGTGAGCAATTGCATTGTGCATCATTTGTCTTTTTTTGGGTGTTATTTTTTTTTGTTGTATTCCTTTTCATTACAATTAGTATTATTCTTAGTTAGTAGTGTGTTTTATTTTTACTTTAGTTATTAAACTCTTCTTATCTAAACCCACGAGTTTTATTTTTTTTTCCCTTTCCTCCTCCTCACCCCACTGGGAGGGGGGAGGGGGAAGCGGCTGCGTGGTGCTGAGTTGCTGGCTGGGGTTAAACCACGACAAGAAGAGAAAAGGTAACATGGACAATTTGCTATTCATCATGCCACAGCATTGTAGAAAGTAACGGCCAGGAAAGCTGAACTCACTGCCCATTATACAAATGCCATGGTGCCCATGCTACGAGCTTGTCGGGAGTCTTCTGCATCTGAGAGCTTTAACAGACACAGGCACTTTGTCAAAAGCCATCAGTTACAGTTTGACGGCAACGAAATAAGAAAGCAAGAGTGGGTTTTGTCACTTAGCTCTGGTTTGTCTCCAGGACAAAACCTTCTCAGCCTGGTGGGTAGGGACAGTAGGTCAGGCTAAGAAACATAAATATATGGCTGATGGTACTGACCTACCTGTGGTGACAGCAGGAGATGTGAGATGAGGTTTTGGTTTCCATCAGCCTCTCCAACCCAAAGTAAACAATTTCATTCAAAAACACACAGCTACTGCAGTGAAGAGAGTGGGTACCCTGAAGGGACAGGTACCTTGGGAATACTTTTTCTCCTATTTGCATTTAGTGTGGTTGTTTATAACCCCACAAAATGCATGTGACACACTGATCAGTGAGGACATTATCCACCTCTGCCACTGGTGAAGATGGAGTGGATGAACAAGATCTTTAGTGAATTTTGTAGACTTTTTCTTTACCGCAGAGTGAGAACCAGCCACCTGTGAGCCCAGACTGAATGCAGCAATACAGGACATCAATCTGAGAGAAATTTTGGAGCTCTTCTTTTGCCTACACCTTTTACCTCTTCTATCTTTCCTCATGACACATAAATTTTAACTTTTTAGCATCACGAGATTTTAATCCCCTCAATATTTATAGTGTAGGTTAAGGTTGGTTTACTGTTCAAATGAAAACAATGGCAACTCAGTTATTAATGCTAACTCCTTTCAGAGGAAAAAAAAATATTGCCTGGTTACTAACAAAACAAGGTAGATGTGTTTTTAAAATTTAAGGGGAAAAATGAGAGAAAAAGGAGAGATCACACTTCATTTCATCACTTAAGAACCCCAGGAACTACTCCATAAGTTTAGATACCTTAATGTTAGGCATTAATTTCAAAAGCAATAATAATCATTATAAACTTAAGTCTATACTAATGCTGAGTTACTCTGCTGCTAAAAAGAAAATGAGCAGATTAACATATCTAATAAAGACCAAGCTTGCACTTTAGTATTTTTTTTTTTTCCTGATGGTTTCTCCTGCTTACAGAAGGAGTGAGAACTTAATACCTTAGTGAATTCTATCCCCCCATCAAATTTAGATGAAATTGGACTCCAGCTGAAATGCTTAGCAGGACTGTATGAGCCTCATTTCCTCAAGAAAACAGTCGACAAAATAGCTGAGGGAATATTGAAACACTTTTACCCTGAGAGAACAAGTGGAGCACTGATACTTCTTCACCACCACACTACTCCTTTAGGATTGATTGCAAACCTCTCCTGCGTACATTGGCAATCAGAGGATGTGTTTAGTTGATTCCACTTTTCCATTTTGTCTTTTTCAAAGGAAGGGTCAATATTTGCACTGATTGGGGAACCATCGAAGAATTTATGTTAAAAACCTTTAAACTACAAAACCTATAAGCGCTCCTGTCTAATAGGAATATTGCTTCAAAATTGCCCCAGTGAAGATTAATCAGATGGTTAAAACATTGTGACTGATATGAGTGTTTTCAGGGTCTCTCAACTGGTTTTTTTGTTCCTACTTTACTTGTTTCTTTTAGCACTTCAGCCTAACAATGTGTTTCTTTCCTCTGTGAAGGGTGAGCACTGCAGAGATATCTGAAATAGTTTTGATTAATGTATCTGAAGCTTTAAAAACCTCTGACAGAGTCTTGACCGAGTGGTCTCTAAACAAACTTTTTTTTTTTTTTTTAACATGAATATTCCTTATTGATTTCCCCTACTCCATGTATTTCATTCCACATTAGGACTGTACTTGGTCTGGCCTCTGATATCTTATTTCAGCCATTTGCCATCTCAATTGGAACAAGGAGGATGGTGCACCCAGCCCTTGAGGACATTGCAATTGGTCGGACCTACAAGAATATCCTATCAAATAGAAGTTAAAAGGGAAGCAGAGCTTTCTCAGTGCAGATCTAAAGTTGTACCACAAACTCTTCTAAGAGCCAAGGACCACCATGCAGACTTTGTACTCCTGGGATCTGCTTCTTCCAAGAAACCTGTGGTAGAGGACGGGCATAAAACTGATAAATCCCTTGATAGTAAAAAACTATTCTACTCTACATACTCAGTTCCCCTCTGGAGGATTAATATTAATGAGTAATTTGCACTCTTATGGGAAGTGCACTGGACAGGAGGGCACTCAGCACATACTGCTGCTAAGTGTAGTCCTAAAGAGAGAGAGAGAGAGTTAGAGGTATACTTTGGTGTTCGGGTCTGCATAATGGGACCTTTATTATGTGGTGGAAACTTTCTTCCAAGACAAACTGAAGGGCATTGCAGTATGGCTCAAAGGAAGATAGAAGAATTGTGTGTTTGGGAGTATTTTTCATGGCTCAAACTTCCTTTTTCCTTTTATTTGTTTATGAAAAAAAGCCCATATGAAAGCCTTTCATAGAGAGGCTGTGACATTCACTGTTTCAGGTTGGTTGATCAGCTGAAAGGAATCCTTTCACTTGTCCCTCATAGAAGTAATTCCACTCTAGCTGTTAGATCACAGGGTAACGCAGAAAGTAGTGTCTGTGCCCTGAATCCGCCCTCCTTTCCTTTGGAGTAAAAGGGAATGGAAGAGGAAGAACGGTGCTATAGTGTGATCTTGTCATTTACTGCGGAAGCCAGAAGGGCTGAAGTACTTCCACTTCAGCTCTGACACGTTTTCACCTCGGATTTCATTTCTGGAGCAGAGCTGTATACTGTGACACTTGAATCTGACCTGAGCTAAGGAAATTAGGCAAATGGACTTGTTCCATCTCAAGCAAAGGAGTCAGTAATATCAAGGCTTTTCCAGAATGCTTCAAGAGAATTTTAGCTTGGAAAGACCTCAGTGTTTCTAACGGCCATTAATTTCCATCCATTTTAACAAAAAGAGAAGGAGACACATAGATAGCCATTATGATACCCTTAGAGAATAGCCAAGGCGGTGGCTGATGGCAGCAGAGGAACAGTGAAAGGCTGGCCCAATTGCTGCATCTGTTTTTCCAGAGAAGACCACACTGGAAGACTTTTAAACAAATATCATGCAAAAAAATCTAATATTAATCTAAAATAGAAACTTGTCGCTTAACTATAACAACTCCAACAACTGGCTGCCTACTAAAGGAGTTTAAGAGGATTTCAGTATTTAACTCTGATTTGGCATTTCATTGTTGTTTGCGTTTATACCATCAAAGATATGGCAACAGAGAAAACCTGAATTTGTATAACATTAACAACAAAGTTGTTCTAATGCAGTGCTAATCTTTCTCTGTGTATGAATCATCCTGCAGAAAAGGAAGTGTAGAACACCAAAAATCCAGAAACCTAAGAAGGTTTACAGAATGTATCTAGCATATAGTGTATCAGCTAGCATATCAGCTCTTTCAGCTGAGTTTTAACATGTTAACAGTAGAATGGATTAAGCTTTTCAATACAAGCTCTCCAGCATAATTCCTTTAAAAGGTTAAGGATGTTCAACACTGCAGGAGAAATCCGGGAATGGAGTAGCCAAGTAACAGATCTGTTCCATTTCCAGTTCAGTATTTGCATGTTCTCCAATGGAAAAATACATCCAAGCTTTCATATAAACTTCATGTCAGACAAGTATTTCCTTCTGCTGGAGGACATGTGTTACGACCTGGACCGGACCAACCAGAGGGTCGTAGAGGTTCTGGGATCCCCCCGGGCTAAATTAAGGTGAAACGACACCAAACGATCACTTTGAACGCTTTATTCGAACAATCCAAACCGTGGAAGGCATAACGGTGGGCAGCGTGGGTTGCAGCAAAACGTTCACAAGAAGAGAGAGAAGAAAGGAATAAGGAAAAAAAAGAAAGAGGGGGGAAAAGAAAAGAGAGAGAGTCACCACCCTTGGATCCCGCGATGTCGGCGACGAGCGCGGCAATCCTCCGGTGATGGGCACGCGCAACGTGGCTCTTTGCAGTTGTGTCTGCTATAGTCTAAATCTCTGTCCACAGTCACGCCTCTTGAAGACTTATATGGGTTCATTCTAGACAGTTCTCAACATACATAGTAGTGTTCCAGAGGGTTCTTCACCTACTGAGCATGTGCGGCTTATTGGGGTGGTGGTCTTAGGGACTTTCCAAGGAGCTACAGCCCCCTCCTCAGATAAGCTTTGTGTGGCCTCTGGCCATATGGGGTGGGTTCCCAGGCTGGGTCTGCCAGAACAGGGGACTGCACACCCTCCGGCACCCCCCCTGTGTCCATGCCAGCCAACTTCTTGCTAATGGCCCTCTTTGTTATGCAGCTTGTACCTTGGTTGCTACAATGTTTGAGACATTGACAGACATTAACTCTTTCAGTCCCTCACAACATGTCCATATCAAATATTCACTGGCCATTTTAATGAAAGCCTGTAAGAAGCACAAAGGCGGTATTTGACTAATGCCTCATGGCGATTCCTGTGTTAAGAGCTTGTTCCAGTGAGATCTTCCTGTTAAATTCTAGCAGGCTCTGTGGCCTCATGCTTTTTGATAGTACAGTAGCCTAATCTGAGCTCACAGTTTTGTTAATAAGAAGCGGCGAGCCCTGGACAGCCTGTAAAAGAAACCACATTTGTAAGAACTCAGTGGGCAACTTCTAAGAAGGTCGTGAGGTAAAAAACAAAGCAAGCCTATGGGCACTAAGCCATGTGCTAGGTCTGAATCTCCAATTTATGTCATCTGCAATTGGAAAAACATAAGGAAACAGTGATTCATATACCCTAGGGATACATGATGATAGTCTGGAAAAAAGGAATGGTTTACCAGAGGCAAAATTGCACATCAGAAGTACACGCAGCTTTGCCTTTATGACCGTCCCGTTGTGTGCCCGGTTCTGTGCTTGGGCATGGTGTGCCACCTACCTGGGGTTGCTTCTAACATCATATCCTTGGCCTGTCATAGTCCTGCCAGGGTGCACAATGACAGCCAAGGGAGTGCGTGACTCATTGTGTTTGTGTGAACCAATAGTGACATCGTGTGGCTGCCTGGCAAGGGGAGGGGACCTCTTCCTCTGGCTTCTCTTGTGACTGTCCACTGACTGTAGGACTAACAATCCCTGTGATTTTTAAAAGCAGAAGTTAGTGATTTGCAGCTTGGGAAGTCAACACAAAAGTAACAAAATCTGAGCCTTCCCTCCTGTTTTCATTCTGAAAATTTCTAATGGCAAGGGCCATCCTTCGTGTTAAGTACAAAATGATTGTGCGGGTTATTCGTGGCTGGTAATGACACCCCACCGATTCATCCGTGTAGCCAGTGGCATTTCAGCTATGGAGGAAATGACATGGCCATGCAGGTGCTACGTTGGATTCAGAGTTTACTGTTGAGAATAGAAGCAAAGATCTGCTGCCTGTTTAGCCCTGCCAAAGGCATTGCTTGTCAAAGACATTCACAAGGAGACAAGGCAGCATGCCAGTTTCACAATCACAACTCCATGTAGCACAAAATGCTCTTGGGAAAGTTCACATCTAACCCAGACTGAACCAGACACGGAGAGTCTCCAGTTACTATTACTGGAGATTTAAAATAGCTTTCATTTTGACTAGCTGTGTCTCCCTGCCATGTAGAGATTGCTTTTATGATTTATCAAAGCTTCTTAAGGATGTTCTTTCTCAGCTGCCTGCTGCTTCTTTACAGTTAGCACAGTAGTGTGCAGCACTAGAGAGATATTGCTGTATATGTTCCACATTAAAGATCAGACAGGGTAATCCATAAATAACTCTGCAGCTAAAAAGCTTGTGGCAGCTTTGGATTATACAAGCAGGCAAGATGCATGCTGGTGGCAAGAGGTTGTACAACTTAAAGCGAGACGATTCTGTGATTTTGATGTCCAAGTCCACCAAAATATTTTGAAATTTGGTAGAGAAATTACCGGGTCTGTCTAACAAATTGATGGAGCATAGTCAGTGTTTCCTGAGCTAATCTACCCCTACTGCACAGCGCAAAGCAGACTTCCCATATTTCTATAGAGTTACACCATCACTCTCTGCAGTCCCTGCAATGAACGTTGTTTTGAAACCTCAACTCATGCTGCTTATGGGATGAATTTATTCTAGATACAGGAGCAACAATTGCTCTTAATGAGTAATTAATGGCTGAGTTTGAATACAAAATGCAGTAGACATGCAATGAGAGGGAGAAAAGGCAAGCAATGATGAAAGATAGCATTTCCAATTTGAGTGTCGATTCTTATTTAGAATTTCATGGCTCAAGGAAGAAAAGCACAGCCCAAGTTTCATCTGTCTCCCCAAATGTGTGCAATTTTGTATGAATATGAAGCTTTTAGTTGCCTATTTGGACAAAAGCCTACAGCAGAATTAACTGTAAGTAAAGTAGATGCTAATGTTATCTCTGTGTGCATGTGTGTGTGCGTGTGAGAGCATGTATGTGGATATATGTCTCACTCCTCCTCTGACTCAAATTAGAGAGGAAACCTCTTTGGGGCCTGATAATGAAAACCGGATCAGGCCAGTGTGAGCTCTCAGGAACCATCCAAGCTGAAGAACAGGTTGCTAATGTCACCACTCTGTACAAATCAGTGTCTGATCAATGACACCTAGAAGGATGAAATGCAGAAAGCCCACACTCTTATTCTTTTCTTGAGTAATTAAGCCTCAATTCCAGCACAGTAATGAACTCAAAGTCCAGCAGACCAGTTTTGGCTTATTTGTTTGCTAACTACAGTCTTAATTGTGTCAATAGGTGCTTGGGTCTGCACTAATTCCGTCTCTTTAGTTTTAAATTTGCCTCCTGACTTTTACAGTCAATTGTCCATGATGCTATGCACTATCTTTGGTAATGGGCAGGGAAGAAGGATGTGTTTGTGTTGGGGGCACAGGTTAGAGGAAAAGGAGAGAGAAATTGGGATATAAAGATTATGGGAAGGGACACAGGTTGCAACTACACGTATAAGTTACATCTGGGAGAACAGGACCAAAGCCCAGCCATATGCAGGCTAGTGCCATGCAGAATGCACTGTGCTTCCAGGTGTTTAAGAGGCTTTAGACCAGATTTACTTTGGGCTATACAGAGTAACATTTTACCAGCCTGCCTACTTGCTTTTAGCTCTCCAACCATAAAGAAAAAAAAACCACTGACTGGCCCTAGTCTTGAAAAGACAAGAAAAGCTCATGTCACCTGTTCTCTGCTTCACACCACTCGTGCCTGCCATGGAGTTATTTGTGATTCACCCTATGTCTCAAGGGCATACATGCCCCTTGCTGTTATACTCCCCTAAGAAGGTATCCAAAGGGCCAAACGGAGCCTTTGCTCCCTTATAGGCATCTGCCTATTGCCTTGTAGAAAATGGAGACCTGTCTTTCAAAGTATTGCTCTCATTGTACTTTATTGGTCTAGGAAACCTGTGTGTCTCTGAAACGTAGACTAAAAGCTAACCAGGGTGTGGACTGTACCACAGATCTTTTTGGAAAATACCTACTTCATCTTGGACAGTCACGACAACAAATCACGGTGTTTCTTCACTAGGAGTCCCCAGCACAACACTAGAATCTGATGAGGATATAGTTTACTATATGGTACCACAATTTGACTTACAAGAATAATAAGGTGTATTTAACATTTTTTTAAATAATGGACTGAAAATACGAATTTGGATCAGACATCATAGAACTGGCTTTGGTTTGGCTTTCCAGCATAGTTGTGCCAACGAGTCTCTCCTGACATTGACCAGAGTATCTGCTTATCCTGATTGCTTTGAGGTGCATTCTGCCAAATCCCAGAAAATATGCCAACTCCTGTGACATTTTGAGGATGGACAAATGACTTGTTGGGATGAAGGCGAGGCCAATTCATTTTCTGCCTGTGAGAGTGGAATGTAATTATAATCAAAAGTAAAAGGGAAATGCATTTAACCAATGCACTAATTATCCCCTCCCTGCTGCTGGTCCCTTTGCCATTTGATATGATTGAGAAGTGAGACAGGAAAAAACCTATCTCTACAGACACAGGCACAACACCACAGCCCTTTGTTGGCTACTAATCAACAGTATTAGGCAACAATCCCCTAAATTTTGCACTCCCTCCCTGCTTGTGTCTGGGCTTCCATCAGCTTCTCTGTGTATTTGCCGTCTTTTAGAGTCTCTGTGGAGGACACCTTTGAACACCTCTTTTTCCACAAGAATTGTCTGAAATAGCATGAAGATACACTAGTTATGGCCAGGAAATTTCTTCTGGGACTGTACTCCGCTCTACTTCACTTCCATCCTTTCCATTTCCCAAAAGAGATACCCAGCGATGGATCGCATCACACCACTCTATACCACTGATGCCATCAGCACTCTGTAAATATCTCTAGGGTAAAATTATAAAGGAGACAGAGAGGGATATATCGTTGCTAGTAGGTAAGGATAAACAGATGCTTGTGTTGCTGACGTACAGCCGTGACTAATTTTAAGTACAGATGTATTTTTATGGAAATTTGTGGGGTAAGACCAGAACTTACGGCTGTAGTCCCTGTTCATTTGACTGGACAAAAAGCAGAAGTGTCCTTTCCTTGTTCTGTTAACTGCTATAGACATTGCCATAGAAGCATGAAGAAACAGCAAACCCCTTCAACCCCATCCTGCCCATTTCTGTAACCTCTTGATGACAGTGTGCAGCTGGGTATAAGGAGGTTCACAGTCTCAATAAACGGGGCCAGAGGAACTCAAGTCTACTTGTGAATTACATTCCTGAAATGAGTTCTTAAACATTCAACACAGAAAGACCTACAAAAATGTATTCAAGCATTTACTAATTTGCTACCTTCAAGTTTTTGCTGCTTCAAGGTCTCATTCATTTAATCGGTCAAAAAGAGCTCCATGTTAAAGGGCTTTTAGGCCATGATTAGTTTATTTAATAATTACTGATTCGATAAGTTAGAGCTGTTTTGCATTCTTCAAACAGGACAGTCTGAATCAGCCACAGTCCTTCATATAGCTCATCTATTCTCTTGCTTCATACTTGAAAATATTTTATTCTACTTCTCTTTATCACTGTCATCATGTTTGCCCCATGCTACATGGACAAAAGGAGTTGGGGAACTTCCTCTCTAAGTATCAAGAACCACACAAAGTACAGACAAAAGGAAGCAAAGATTTTATTGACATTTCTTTACACAGAACACGAGCTACACAAAATGTCACGATAAAGCATATGTAGAAAAATAGTAGAATCATATTGGCACTGATGACTATTCATTATTATTATTATTATTATCATATTATTATTATACAGGTTTCATCATAACCATAATAAATAAGCATTAAAATTTCACAGTGGCATTATAAGCTTTACATTCATGATCTTGTTTATACAAGGGACCATGTCAGATTTCTTCAGCTTTTTTGTATGATCATGATTCAAAGTATTTAGATTTAAAAATTAAAAGCCCTTTCCCTTAACCTATAAGGATCTGTCCACATTAATCCATTGACTTGATCCCTTGGAGAGGTCTGCGTTTGTCTAAAAAGACATTACTTTTAAAACACAATTGACCAACTGGAAAATTGGCCTTAAAAAGAACCCAGGACATTTGCTATCTTCTGGTGGTCCAACTGTGAGATGCCGTGAATGCTACTGGCTGCCATTCGGCAAGATCCTTAGGCTGTATAAACTGCTTTATCAGGTTAATCCCCTTGGGGATCTGGCCCATTATATCAAGAGTGCATTTGAGCAGCATTTCTCAGGATCAGACCTTTAGTCAAGACCTTGTGAATGCTGTTGAGTCAGAACCTACATTTCAAGAAAATTGATTTGCATCTCCGTTTTCCCTAAAATGTCATGGAATTGACTCAACTTCATTTTTTTTCCACTTTGTGAGACCAGTTTTGTTTTTTCGATATAAGTCTCACTGAAATCTTGACAGATATAGTTAAAGAAAATTGAAGTGTATGGCAGTTGACGAATGTTCATTAGGGAAAGGGAAGTAAATTAAAGAGAGGCAGACAGAGCATATGTTGTAAATCTTGATGTCTTAAAAAGAAATAAATAAATAGTACAGATTTTCCAAGCTCAAAGCCTCTAATTATTGCCTCTTCTGTCTGATTTGAAATATAATTTGCGAGAAACAGAACTGCCTCAATCAAATGTAATAGTCTCATTTAAAAGTACAATCTCTAGTGTCACATGACAGAGTGAGTTGTACTCATATTCAGACCACAGAAATGGTTATAATTAAAAATACCATAGACTACTCATCTGCAAAGTTCAGCCTCAGTATCAAGTTACTGTCTTTAAATCTAAATTTGCAGAAGATTGTAGTTACTGTTACATGCACCAGTTATATCATGCATATTGCTTGCCCTGAACAATCAGCCTTAAAGGAAGTACTTGGAGAACGATACATCTCGGATGCATTGCTTTGCAGCCTGGGTGCACAAACATGGGCAGGTATGCCAATGCTAGTAATTTACATCCACTACGCATGGGTACAAACGGTTAGTAAGTCCAGGGGTCAGCCTCTCGATTTTTTATAGTTTTTAATGAAAAAAAAATTGAACAGCTTAAAGTTGAAATTAATCACTTGAAACTCAGCCCCATAGTATTTGTCAGTTGCTTATCTGAAAAAACATATTATTTCTTTTTAAAAATTTTCTAGCTTTGCCCTTGTTAACTAAAAACTGTAAAAGTGTGCTTAAAGAAAACCACTTTCAGAGCTAATTACTTACAGGAAATAGTAGGTTTTAATTCCAAGGGGTATTTTCTTATAATTTAATAAAATGAATAAAACATAACTCTTTGAAACATAGGATAAGGATCTTCACAGAACTATGTTCCTGTCCACTGAATTCTATTCCACATGTCAGTCGAGGAACAGTGAAGGTCCAATTTTAGGTGTTACTATTGAGCTGAGAATTAATCCGGCAGTGTAAGGTGTTGCGTTTTAATAGATACTGTACAACTGAGACTTTATTTCTGATGACATTGCTACCTTTAACTATTAAAAAGTTAGAGCCTGATTTTGAGGGTTACAATTTTAATACACTTTAAAGAGAGTTTCATCAAGGTTTCCAAGACTCTCAAACCAAGATAATGGTTCCAGCGTCAAAAACAGAGTAATTGTGTTTGTACATTGCATACAGGGAAAGATATGACATCAATCAAGACCTGCCTTACAGATGTGTTTTGTTTGGAATATAAACCAGAATTTTCTAGTTTTAAGTGCCTGACTGTGAATTTGCAGCGTGGAACAGAGGGATAAGAGAGAGGACAGGATTCACCTGTTTTCTTGATTTGCCTAAATTTGAGACTCATTACCATAACCTCCTTCTAAACAAGAAGGAAGGTCCCCCAGCAGGCAAGTCTTCCCAGTTAAGGCTTGTACTGTTCATTGAAAGTAATTCTGTATGTAAAGTTTAATTTTCTGATATCTCAGATGCTGTGGCTAATTGTCTAAGCATAAGTGGGAAGATGGAGATTTAAGGTCAGATTTTTTTTTCTTTTAAAAGGACTTGAGTGTGTATTAAGGGATTTATGAAGATGATTGAGGCCTTAGTCTAAGACTGTGGTTAAAAAAACCCTCAATAATAAAGGGATTCATTGTTCAAGTCCAAGAAATCCAGTCTTGGGTTAAACTGTTCAGCATTTAAGAAAGCTTACTATTAGAGACAAATCCAAGTAACAAAACGTAGACATAAATTTCAATTTATTTCTGAACTTTGTGTTTTGGAATATACTGATCTGTGTTTTGATTTTGACCTGATACTTTTCCCAAACATACAATAACATTCTGGAATTATTTATTTTGGTGAAGTGGATAGGGTTTGGGAAACTGTTCGTTTTGCTTTCTCCATCATTACTGCCATCTTGGTGGGGGTATATTCCTGTCACATCATAGACAGAAGGAGGGTTTATCCTGCATCTTTGCCTTCTCCCATCCTTAGTTTATATCAGAGCTATATCTGGACTCTTACTCACCTGGAGATCCTAAAAGGCATGGGACAAAACACCAGTGTATGATCTTCTTTCTTGGCAAAACAAACACAGTGGAAAATAAACCTAGAAAACACTACAGATTACTAGTGGGTTTTCTGTGGTTTTTTTTTTTTTCCCAGACATGCAGTCACAGAGTACCATGGCTCGTCTAGACTGATCTCCCTCATACTTCATACGAAGATTTAATGGCAGAAAAAGGCAATAGCTAATTTCCCAAACTAGATGCATAGTCAAATATATACAAGACTAAAATTAGTAAGAGTGGCAAAGCTGATAAATCATTGGCCTATCAGCTTAAAAATGACCGCTTGGTTGAAGAGGATGGATGTCAAGGAAAATTGAAAAACGGTGACAACCTTCCTGTCTCAGGAGATAGGGCAGCTGGGTTTGACATGTTGCATTGACCATGGAAACCATGGAGATGGTAGATAACACACATTAAATTCAAGACTGCTTAGATAAGATTAGTCGACTAATGATGTGCCAAGAGTTTGACAAATCACTGTACAAAACGATCTCTCTCCTCCACTGAGATGAATGAAGCCAGTAAACTCCTCCTTCACAGGAGCTCTGGAGGATAACCAAAGTAAACTCCCCCCAAAAGTAACAGAAACCTGTCAGACTCAACAATCACCTGCAGCTTCTAAGTATGGTATGGCATACATACACTGCGTATGGGAACATACATTCATTACATATGGGAACATAACATACATGACATGAGGGAAAAGACATTTTCTGTATACATATGTGTGTAGGGTATACCACACATGGTATATATGGCATACAAGGACTACATTTTGTATTATCATTTTTACTGAAAGTGATGACGCACCTGAGATCAAAAAAGTTCCCATAGTCTCTTCTTCAACCTTTCCCGTGCATGTAGCTGCATATATGACAGTATATCAGAAATGCCTTGACATCTTTCCGCAGTTGGGAATGATGCAGGCAGTCTTATCCATATAAAAACAGCAAAGAGTAAGAGCATTTCTCCTGGATTGGGACAGGTAGATTGCTACTAGCACTTATGCTTTCAGGAAGGAATGAAAAACTTCTTAAATTAGTTGCTAGAAACTGCCATGAAAATTGAAAAATTGGGGCTTTCAGCACCAGAAGCTGTTATACTTATTAGCGTAACCCCATTTATGGGAAGTATAGAATAAGCGAGGCTGTTGCTGTACTCAAACCACCCACTCCAAAAAAAAGAGTCGTTTGAGACTGGAATTTTATGTGGAGGAGGTTTTTTTGTTCCTTTGGATAAGCTGTTTGTGTTTGTAGCTGATAGCTTTCAAAGACTGAAAGGCATGCTGGATTGCAATAAGAGTAGTTCTAGTCACCATGTCACAATTTCATATTTTCAGAGGCAGAAGCTGCCTGAAGATGTGCAGCTCCATGCATATAGCCAATGGACTTCTGGCACATATATGTATGTGTGCAAATCAGTTTCAGACAGATGTGGTTAGTTTGCTACACAGATAATAGGATCTTGCAGCACTTTGGGTGAAAGTAGAGAGTTGAATTTTCAAAAGCAGAGAAATCGAGTTTTAAGGTTGTAATAGAAGTTAATTTAGTCTGACCTTTTGCATAAGAAGAGTTTATACATATTTATTCTTTATGCTTTTATCCTATTCAGGGAAGGCCTGAGTCATCTGCATTTCAAGCAGCTCTACACTGATTAAACTGTTTTCATAAGCATTTCTATTCAGTGCGTGGATTTCTCTCATCCCCGTCTGTCATGCAAGGGTGGAGCAGACTCACATCAGGTTTCCTCACTGTCTGTGCCTAAAGCTTACCAATGACTAAGATCACCTGAAAATAAGATGTGCAAAACCAGGAGGGAAACAATCAGCAAGGCAGTGAGCATGCCAAGGGTGCAATGGGGGGGCAGATGTATTGTATGCCAAAAAAGAGGCCCATAAATGGTGGTGATATGCCATGGGTCACAACACTTTGCCCTTGCTAGTGCTATTACCTTAACCAAGACAACACAGGAACAAGAAGTAAAGATGAACTCATAGGGGAATGCAAGCTGGAAGCTTGCAAATTGTGGCAACTGGAGAACAGCTCCAGCTCTTCAGATTAGAACCTGAGTTAGGAAGAGGATGTGATGACAGCCAACAGCCAGTGAGCCCCTCCTGCGCAGGAAAAAGGCACCAGTCTGCACCAGAGCTATCATCCGAGGAAGTTTGCCAGTACCTGGAGCCTCCTAAACCCAGTTCAAGGTTGAGAAACTGGAAAGGGCCCAGCAAAGGGCTACCAAGATGGTGAGGGGTCTAAGGACATGGCTTCTGAGGAGAGGCTGAGAGTTAGGTTTGTTTAGTCTGGCAAAGAGGAGACCAAGTGACAACCTAAAAGCTGTCTGCAGGTATTGAAAAGGGAGTTACATCAGAAACAAGATCTTCCCCATGGAATAAAAAGGCTGTATAATAAAAGGTAATAGCAAGAAGTTGCAGCATGGAAAGTTCAAGTTGGTTTTTCTTCTTTATTTTATTTTATTTTTTCCTTAGGAGTGAGGTACAGCAGCTGTAAAAGTAATCCAGAGTGGCTGTAGTATGTCCATCACCAGATGTTTTCAAGAGTCAGCAAGACAAAGACATGGATGACCTTACCATGATGCTCGTGATAATCCTGCTTTGAACAGGAATTAGACTGGGACACTTCCAGCTGTTCCTTCTGAAACAAAATATTCTGTATTCTGTAACATGTTTGGATAGGTGGATAACAGTTCTCGTATAAAGGGCTGAGAAAATTGACTGGAATGAATCTGTGAACGCTACGTACCGCTCCTGCATAAATGGCGTGGCAGTGCTGAATGTCTTTGTGAACGCACGTCCACACTGCCTGCACAGTCTCTGGAGCAACTGAATATTCACTGTGGCAAGAAGCTCTGTGTGTGGCTATATGTGGCACTCTTAAAGGTATTGAGAGCTTTTAATTTATTTCAGAATGAGCTGGAGCAGGCCTATAGAATATTTTAAGTACAAATAATCATCTTTTTCTTTTTTCTTTAAAAGGGCATATCCTTCACTTAGTTCTGTCATTTTAAAGAGATGCTGATCACCTGCATGACACTTTTTTCTTTAATTTCTAGAGTTCTGTTCTGAGCAACCATCAATGTCACAGAAGGAAGGAAGGAAGCAAGCAAGCAAGCAAGCAAGCAAGGAAGTCACAACTGGCAGCATATGACGATGATGCGGAGAAAGCATGCTGAAAGACTGTGCAAAGCAGAGTGGAGTAAACCAGTGTGAACTGAGTACAACATGTATCTAGAATCAGCAAAATATCT
Organism: Gymnogyps californianus; assembly: GCF_018139145.2. Taxonomy (NCBI): domain Eukaryota; kingdom Metazoa; phylum Chordata; class Aves; order Accipitriformes; family Cathartidae; genus Gymnogyps; species Gymnogyps californianus. Next base: position 6,059,695 of record NC_059472.1, on the reverse strand, counting down.
TCTGTCCATCACAAAGCCCAAATTAACTAGGGGATCTGTATTTCAGCTTCCCACTAAGGATTCATGAAGGATAAGCTTGAATTCTGGGAAAAGTTCTGTTGGGTCACTTAATCAAAATCTCACATCGCACACATAAAATGTAGCTTGAAGGACTGGATTTGTGCAAATCTGTCATGGTTTAACCCCGGTAGGCAGCTAAACACCACACAGCTGCTTGCTCACACCCCCTCTCAGTGGGATAGGGGAGAGAATAGGAAAGGTAAAAGTGCAAAAACTCTTGTATTGAGATAAAGACAGTTTGAGAATTATAAAAAGGAGGGGGAAAAAACAACAAAGAGAGGGGGAAAAAAAAAAAGAAAAACAAGTGATGCAAAAAACCCCAGTTGCTCATCACCAACCGACTGATGCCCAGCCAGTCCCTGAGTAACGGCAGCCTTGGCCAACCTCCACACCCACCTCCACCCAGTTTTATTGCTGAGTATGACATCATATGGTATGGGATACCCCTTTGGTCAGCTGGGGTCAGCTGTCCCAGCTGTGTCCTCTCCCAGCTTCTTGTGCACCCCCAGCCTCCTCGCTGGTGGGGTGGGGTGAGAAGCAGAAGAGGCCTTGACTCTGTGTAAGCACTGCTGAGCAATAACGAAAATATCCCTGTGTTATCAATGCTATTTCCAGCACAAATCCAAAACATAGCCCCATACTAGGTACTATGAAGAAATTTAACTGTATCCCAGTCAAAATCAGTACAAAATCTAAAACTACTGACAGTACTTCAGAGGGTGGTAGAAAGTAACTAACTGCCTTGTTTGGATAGTTAGACAGTTGTGTAGCTTTGCATGATGGCAAGGACAGAGGGATAAAGAGAAGAGGAACTCATGGAAGACACAGGCAGAAGAAAAGCAAGAGATGTAGTCAGATCATGAAAAGGTGCCCATGCAAACTTGGGAATGTATGGGCAAAGGAGAACAGTAGCTTAGGGCAATTTAGGTTACTAAGACGATAGCAAATCAGGGGAACCATGAACAAACAGAGCAAGAGGCACAAACTTGCTGTGGTCACATTTGATCCAAAAGGCAAAACCAAACCAGAGAAGAGTGAGCTGTAGCTAAAGTAGTCCCAGACTATGTATTTTATGACTCCAAACTTTAATGGACTAATTTTTACTTCAGTGATTATCTGTGCACACAGTTGTGCTATATTTCATGAAGTTCCTGAGACTGGTACTATAGCTTGCTATAAAGCAACTTCATTAAAGAGTGAGAATGGGTAGGCTGAACTCTGACTTCAACCGACCTGGATTTGTACGGATTTATACCTGAAAACAATTCAATGATTAAATACACACTGGAAATTTCAGGGAGGGGATAAATAAATATTAAACATTGAGCTAGAAATTGTCAATTACTTAGCAACATTCAACATCAAAATTGCTGAACATATGTATTGAAATAAAACAAAACGCTCCATAAGAGTTCTCCGTGGACATGACCTTTAACATCTAAATGACCAGCTGGGGTGAAATATATTAGGCTGTTCTGATAATAATTTTTAAATGGAAATTTAAGTCCGCAAAGAATATAATCATTGAGCTAGGCTGACACATATTGGCATGCTGAGACTGCTGCAGAAGTGCCCCATGACTATTCATTATATATAAAGTTTCATGGGATATTTGCATAAACCTTCACAAGGGTCTAACCCTGTTATCAGAAGTTCTCACCTTTCTCCTGCAGCACCACTTAGCTATTTCAAATGCAGAGGCAGAAAGGAAGAGATCTTTTTTTAACGTGCAGAAAGCACCAGAGGAACCTACAAATTCTAATGAAAACTTTGGCTTGAATACCCAGTTTTCACATCGTCTTGTGATAGCTTTCTCTCTCAAGCACGGTCCTTCTCTGGCAAGGGAACAGTGAAGAGGATCGGTCAGAGGATATTTATAAAGTGCTTTGAAGTAAAATAGTGCTCAGTATTCCTGTTAGTAATTTCCAAAGCTCTGTGCTAAGGTTTCAAGCCTGTAGAATATCATCCTTCAAAGTTAAGCAATTTCAACTTCCTTTATTGTCAGTGGACAGACCTGATTTTGAAAACAAATTAACAATTTCATTAAAGAGAAAATGGGCATCCATTGGAAGCTGGGAAAAGACACATTGCCTGCCAAATTTTAAAGGAGCCTGATTCGTCTCTTCAGTGTTTGCTTTTGATCAAGGCATCAAAACTTACACCTAAGTATGAAAAAACTGAAGAGCTAATAATTAGGGATGTCATCCAGTCCACAAATGCTGGGCCTCTACTTTTTGTCTACGTCTTAGACACCCAAAAATTCAGTCCTATAATAAGTTCCCTGGTCAGGGAAGAGAGGTAAGTAACTTTGAATGCCACCAAAGCAAAAACCAGGATCACTCCTGCAGACTTTCAGTAGTACCTACCTCTCTTCATTGACTCCATAGAGAAATTAAGACTTTTATTTTAATAGAACAAATTCATTTTGCAACTGATTTTTAAACACAAATTAGGTGATGAAATTAGACAGGCTAAATCCTATCCTTGAATTAGAAACATCTCCAGAGGTTTCTCCAGGTTTTACGCAGGTCAGCATGCAACTATTATCAGGAGATTGAAAACCACCCCCTTGAAAATCCTCAGCCCAGCTGCAGAAAGAACTAGCTTTTCTGTTCCTCTTCTACTCACACTTAGTCACTACTGCAATTTCTTTCCATCCATATTCAAGAAATAAATCTTCCATTTCACAAGATATTAAATTCTTTCAAAAGTGGAGCTCAATGGGCTCTAGAAGCCCCAAAATAGTGGAAGAATTTCATTCGGCTATTAATAAAGGCATGATATCCACTGAATTGTTATAACCACACTGTTTTCAAGTGCTTCAAATTTTTTAAAATAGTTAATACCAATCCTTTTAAGTGCTATAGACTGATTATATAAAATTTTTATTTAAAGATGAAATAGAGATTGAAAACAAGTCAAGACATCTTTGTGTCTTTTCACCATGTCCTTCTATGAACTTGTCAATAAAACTGGGTAAGTTTTTGTTCTTCTTTCTTCCAGAATTACTGTGCCGTGCCAAGCTAGATAACTGTCACTGAAAAGGAAATGCCTTCAAGGGCCAGGTGCTATTTCAAAGCACAATATCCCTTCTTTGGGCCTTTGGGGTGGGGATAGAGTCCCATAAGAGTTCCAGCACTGTGTGGGATTCATCTGATCAAGCGTCGGTGTCAAGTAAGTAGATACCTAAATCTGATATCCTGCATAGTCAGTGGAAAAGAACAGGCCTAGAGAAAATTAGACCAGAAAAGTAAAATATATCTGATAAATCACACCCTAAAAGTGCATCTTTCCTTCCGCTGATCATAAAAGGGGTTAAACTCCCCCTATTAGGCCACAAACAGACATGTACATCACAATTGCCTGCAGTTAAGTGAGATGATACTACTCTGTGTTGAGTTTTTCAATTCTTAATAAGGAATTTTTTTTACGATGAGGATGGCGAGACACTGAAACAGATTGCCCAAAAAAGTTGTGGATGCCCCATCACTGGAAGTGCTCAAGGTCAGGTTGGATGGGGCTTTGATCAACCTGATGGTTGATCATGGCAGGGGGTTTGGACTAGATGATCCTTAAAGGTCCCTTCCAACCCAAACCATTCTATGAAATTCTATGAAATTCTATGAAATTCACCCTCGCTGGTGCACCTTCCTGTCTTCCTTCCTTCCCCCAGTCTTTGCCCCTCTCTTTCAAAGCCCTGAGATCCTCTGTCTTTGCTGCTCTTTTCCTATATGTGGGCTATCACCTTTCCTTCAGAGAATTTACTCATCTGGGCTACAGCCCATGCTTCATCTTTAACACTGGAAAACCTCAATAGCCAAATGCATTTTACCTGTTGGAGCCAGGAGATCCTCCATGCTGGTTGTAAGACTTCTAGATGCTAAAGAAACAACCCTGCATTGCTGGCTTTGTTTTTTTCTTAACTAAAGAATCCCATAGAAATGAAGGGAGTTTCACTTCAAACACAGCTAACATGAAGCCCAGAGCTGGCTCTGGGCATTGACAAGCTACAAAAATTTCATGGTTGTCCCTCCTCTAAGTTCTTGAAAAACTGTCTTATCCTTCGTGAATGTGAGAGCTTCACTTAAGAATTTAAGCACTGCCCCCATAGATATATCAAGCCAAGAGGAGCTTGTGCAGTTTGAAGGGAAATCCTTGTAGCAATACTGCTAATGTACTTAAATATATTTAAAAAGGCTTTATGTGAAAGGACAATACATTAAAATTCCAAAGGTCAAGACAGAAACAAAGATGCTAACTGTGCAGTTATTTTGCTATTTGTTATGAAGGTAATTCTTAATATATATTTCTCTATATATAAATCAAAAAAATCTGAAAATAAGTCCATGTTGATTGGTATAGTCTGATGAAGTCCAACCACTTAGATATTATCTATATTATAATGATGATGATTTCTTTGCAATATAGTCTACACAATTAGAGTGGATTTACAATATTGAGAGTCATTATCAAGGCAACATCCCATTAAAGATAATAAAAGAAGAAAAAGAGGGGGAGGCTATTCTGAGAACCTTAAAATGAATGCTCAGCTAGACCATTACTGCCAGTATTTCCCACAATGTTCTGCCAGCATAAGGAAGATAAAATCTGTCTCATCATTTCACAGGAATGACATCTCCCAGATTTTTCTGAGGCTCTGTAGAAGCTCTCTGCCATACCCACAAGGAGCAAGTTGTATGGACCTAATCCAACTCCATGTACAATCCAATTCCAATTCTGAGATCAGACTCTGAGAGCCATGGAAGAATATTATATGTATAGGAACATGGAAACCTTTAGGTATGTTTATCCACCAGTCAGAGCACTGCTAGCAGTACAGAATGTGAACGTGAACATACTGAAAGGCCCACCAACTTCTGCAGCAATACAAAAGAGACCTTTTCACATTTCCCTTCTCTCACAATCATGCAAACAGAAGGCTGGGAATGCTGTCTAATGTACAAGGCAAGGCAAGAAACCACCAATCTGAATGTAAGAACAGCTATACTGGTATGTTGTCAGACTCAGTATACTCAGGATTGAAAAAGTTGGTGTGTGAGACCTTGAAATAAGCACACTTCTTTGTGCAGACCCTATTCGTACATATACACACACATACATTAGGCATGTATATGCGTGTAAACTAACCTCTCTCTTAACGTTTTTCAAAATTTTCTGTTGGCAGACTCCTGAACATTTTCTAAAAGAGGGGCAGACCCTCATACAGCACACTGAAGCTTGCTGATGATTGCAGATTGCTTTTCTTTCTTGTTTTTTCACATACTCCTTAGAAGTCCATGTCTGTGGCTCAAAACCACTGCAATGTATAACAGCTTAACCTACATGTCCCACTATATTTAAAATTCTGTAAACAATTTACCAAGGAAGAAGTAAGCTGTGGTATGTAAGTGTGGCTGGCACTGAAACGTTGAGGCAGAAAGTGATAAAGACTTCCCAAACAAGAAGCGGGAACCAGAAGTTCTTTATTCCTGACAGAATTTATTTGTTAACTGGGTAAATTCGGCTTTTAGCTTTAAACTGTCAATTTATAAAAGGGAAAAAAAAAGAAAATAGTATCTACCTATTTAATTCAAGTACTGAGGTAATATTTAATGTTTAAAAACCTTGTCGATACTGAAACACACCATGTAACTGTTTCTATATAATTTCTGCCCCTTTGAGGGGCTGATGATTTTTAGGTGCAATATACCTTCCTATTTTCAGGTGATCTTAATCTCACCCTTTTGTATATTCCTTCTTTCTCCTTCCTATTTTAAAAACATGCCTACATTATCAAACCAGCTGTCCTGGTTTCGGCTGGGATAGAGTTAATTTTCTTCTTAGTAGCTGGTACAGTGCTGGGTTTTGGATTTAGTGTGAGAATACTGTTGATAACACTCTGATGTTTTAGTTGTTGCTAAGTAGCGCTTATCTTAAGCCAAGGACTTTTCAGTTTCCCATGCTCTGCCAGCAAGCAGGTGTGCAAGGAGCTGGGAGGGAGCAGAGCCAGGGCAGCTGACCTGAACTAGCCCAAGGGGTATTCCATACCATGGAACGGCATGCTCAGTAGACGTCAGATAGACAGATGCTAGAGATAACTCTATCCTAGCCAAAACCAGGACACCAGCCTTGTTCTTTAGCAGCCTTTACCAGTCTGCTAGCAATTCTTTTCTTGAACTAATTCTGTGTAAGTTTTCCCCTTTTCTTCTTTTGAAAAAAACCCTAGTTTTACTTTTTCATGTACAAATACTTCCCTGTGGTTACGAGGTTTTTTTTGTTTTCATTTTTTAACTCTCTTATTTCAGAAATTTCCACTACCTTGATCTTAATTTAGTGATGAGAGTCTTGACACCTGAAACCACCTTTGTCATTTTTTTATGGTTTTTGTCACGAGATATAGAGGGCTGGTCACTTACGTTTTTAAATAAATTATATTTACATTAAAAAATTGCCTGCCTTCCAAACAAAAATAATTGTGAAGAGTTATTCACTTTCTCTTTCTTGAAAAAACTGCTGTGACATTGAAAATTTATCAAAATGTTATGAAAATGTATAGAAAGTTATTGAAATTTGTCACTTTAAATCTGATAACTTTTTGATAAAAATTTTAATGAAAAATTGAAAAAAAACCTAAAAAAGTGAAAAATGGGTTCTTTTCCAAACCCTTAAAAATAGCTTGGATATCTTTGTATGAACAAAGTTTTAAATGTTTCAACCAGCTGTAACCATATAATAATTAAGACTGTATATAGCACTGCAAATGAGTATTAGTAAAGCATTAATAGAGCATTGCAGAGGAGCCTAAGAAGACATCCTTATATTTTTTAAGCTTTCCACAATCCTTACCACTCTATGTCTCCAACCTATTTTCATCTGATCATTTTTTTTAGGGGTATTACTGGCTAGGTTTTGAATTTCATATCAGAGTAATAAATTTTAAAAAAATAAAAATTTGTTGGGGTAAATGTACTTACATACCAATGTAAAAGTAAAAATTGTACCTCTAAGGTTATAACAAGCACAATAATGATCCTCTATAAATGTAAACAGAAGAAACGTTAACAGATGCCACTGATATTTTATAAGTAATCCAATAGACTCCTCTTGGTTTGGCAGCTTCTAACTTCAACAAAATTCTTCCCAACTTGAAGTTTGGTTTTTTTAGAAGACATATATCAAGATATCTTCATTCTATGTTAAATATTTCACTCCTTTCCATTATTTAAATGTACGTATGTTACAAATTATTACCAGTAATGGAACCATCCAAATATTTTCTTTCAACAAATGGAAACACTGAAACTTTCATAAATGTTTTTCAGACTTCTCAGTTCATCACAAAGGAGGTTTTAACCTGAGTTCATATATGCTTGTTTCCTCTTGTGTTAACTACCCCGAAAGTGCTACAAATGTATAGCTTTTTTAATACGTCAATAAGCATTAAATCAAGGACAGCCAAGTTCCTGGGTTAATATTCAGGAGAAATGGGAATCATATTGGTCCAATCACATATAAAGAATTAGCCTTCTTATTCTGTTTCTGTACTTCAGAAGTGGCTCATGTCTTTATGTGGACAAAGAACATAGAAACTGAAGAGGAATATTTATTTCTTCCAAAAGCACCAATATTTGGAAGCTTGAATGCCTTAAAGCCATAGCACTTTATTCTCTGAAACAGAAATGGAAATGGAGAGTTTGAAAGTCCCACCTGATCACATTTCTAACACTGCACTCTTTTGGCTAAGAGATTCTCCTCCGCTCAATGAAAAGTTTTGCTTCTGTTACGCCGTACTTCAGGCACTATTTGAAGTAGTTGAGTCCTGCCACGAGGAAAAACTTCTCCAGGAAAAGTTCAGAGTCCAGCACGGCAATGTGGGCAGCCCGGCCTATCAATGTGTTGGCGGTGTTTGGCAGAGCATGGAACACGTTGTGTCTGATCAAAGTGCAGTCCTTCGCCCCAATCAAAGGCTGGAGCAGGTTGTTAATCATTTCTGCATAAACAGGACCTGCAAAAGAGTTTAGATGTCACACTGACAGGCCAGAGCTGCCAGATCCCCTCTTTCCTTCCAGTATAATTTAATTACAGTCACAATGAGAAGGAAAATGGAAGCAAGGCCAAAATGCAAGAGATAGCAGTCCATTTCAAAGGTTTGCCAAGTGCCAGGATGCTGTTAATCTAATGGAGGCACTGGACATCTGAAGAGGTCTGCTGAAGCTGCTAGCATGAAGAGTGGGACACTCCTCAGCATTTAGTCTCATTTCCTCTGTGGTGGAAGGCAATGCTCTTGTTTCCTTCAGGGGAAGAGGGTTGGACTCACACTGCCTGTGAATTCAAATGCTAGACATAGAGGTCCATTCGGGTTTCTCTGGGGAATGTAATGCAGCAATGACATCATGCAGATAGTTGACGAGTTTATAGGGCAAAAACAATGGCTCAGGAAACTTATACTCATAAATGATCTACACTGAATGTAGATCCAGCTCCTGCTACGTCAAACATCTCCCTGAGAAACAACCACTGGAAAAGAGAGTTAGAAAATTACCTTTTAATTCATATCTGAAGTAGGATAGAAAGAGCTGTAATTTAGATAAGATGTGTGAAGGTAACTGTGTTGATTATTGTGCCTCGGTGTCTCTTTCTACTTCTAAAGAGTACCTCCATTTCTAAGTAATCACATACGTGAAACGGGTATGAAATTACACTGAACATTATTTCTGGAAGTGGTACCAAACTGAAGCCATGAAACATTTTATAAATGAGGGAGACTGCTAATAACAAAGGCAATACCTGGGACAATACATAGCGTGAGCTCACAGGAGGGCTAGGCCTCAGTGGCATGAGTCCTGATGTGCTTTACAGATTTTATTACAAACCAGTATGATTTTAGACCTGTCCCTTAAATTACCTGGCAATCATCCAAACTCTATTGAAAACAAAGGGAAAAAAACCTGACTTTGGATGTGCTGAGAGAGATTTCATTACGTGAAACAAAGGTGAGACAATACTAGTAAATCAGTAGGCTACAGACAAACATTGTCAAGAGCTAGTTCTATTATCATCACTTTTAAAAACATAAATTAGAGGGAAGGGGAAGAAGCAGTAAGAAATCTTTGATTATGATCTGACTGAAATTTGTTTTCATCAGACAAAGAGCTTCTTAAAAAGCTTCTTTTATTGATTTCAGTAATTTCCTGTGGGAAGAGAACACTTTCTTCCTTATCAAATAAACATTTGAGTTTTCATCATGCTGATGAAAAACCCTTCTAATGCAATGACCTCAGTTACACAAAACCACAATTCCTCAATAACTTTGTAAATATAGAAAGGATCTTAAACGTACCTGTGTGTCTGTCCTTAAGTGCATTTTTGCACATTTCTATTCTTGCTGAATGAAAGGGTACATATCTGTCTTGGGGTGAGGCCACTAACACGACATTTTTAAAGTACTGAAGACCTGTGGCAAATGCATTGAATACATTTATCACAATGATGTACAATGATGAAAATACATACAGTGTCAGCATGACTACTTCATGTTCAAACACATTTGAAAATCTACAGTGCAAAATAGATAATAATTAAAACATGCAACACAAGCTTAGAAAGATTCATAATAGCTTAAACGCATTTCTGCTGCTTCTGCGAACTATTTGTTACTTACCAACTCTTATACAGGTTAATTATATGTCAGCAAAAAAAGTAAGAACTGTCTCTGTTCGAAAAAAGTGTTTGATTAAAACCTTAGTCTTGCAAATAGTTATGCCTCTAAACAATGGAAACACATGTACAGCCCCACTAGGGTCAATGAGTGGGTTTGGATAAATAAGTGTTCACAGGAAAGGGGAACACATTCAGAAATAACACAACAAATTAGTACAGTTTTCAAACAAAATAGAGACAGGGAGGAGAAGAGGAACCAACTTCACTGCTATGATGTCATACTATTACATCAGTGTTGAGGGAGCCTTGGGATCCAGTCCCTGCATTCAGCAGTCCCTTGATAAATGCACACTGCTGGTACACGGACTGGAAACCAGGGATCCTCCCTCTTCCCTGGAGGCAATAGGGCCACTGATGGACTGTGGAAACAGGCTCCCGCTGTTTGCCCTGTCTGTGGTCTCTTGAGCCCTCCATTACACACATTCAGCAGAAAAGTAGGAAAATGGACACAGATGATCTAGTCTACTAGTCCACAGAGTATCCTGAACACAGAAGAGCTGTGGGCTTGACCTTCATCTTTCCCTCCCCTTTATGGAAAAGGGGCCCAGAACCAAGTCTGTTGATTTCTAGATTTTCATAGAAAATTTGACCATCACCACCACAAAGAAGAGTCCTAATGGCTGTCTTTACTAAGCCTGGCTGAAACTGTTTATCATTTTCTTCTTGTGCAATCAAACCAACTGAGTTTGTGACTTCAGTCTGAGGTAAAAGGTAGGAGAAGCAACAGTGAGTGTTACCATATCTAAAACCTTATGTGAAGAGGTTCAATAGGGAATAATGTTTATTTTTTCTTTCAAGACAAGCACAAGGAACATTTAAAGAGATTGAAAAGTAACAGGGACTTCTACTCTAAGAAGAAAGTCAGAAATTGCTTGAGGCTTAAAGAGTTATCTGGGAAAGTAGGCACAATACTGCTTCTGATATTTCTCCCTCTGTAGGTTCTCTCAACTACTTTTGGGAGCAGGGTGCTAGAGTAGGGGCACCTCTATTTTGACTCAGTATGCCAGCTCATATGTTTACATCTGGACCTACCTACTTCTTCAGATTTTTTGCCTGAGCATCTGGATGATTCTGACTTTACAGACCACCCTCTTCACATTTAAATTTCTGCTTTCTGCTTTTGCAGCGACACCACCTTCATTTATAGCCTGTTAGATCTCCAGTCTACCAAGATAACAAACAATGAATCTCTTTGACTCACAACACATGCTTGGGAATTCTTCGCTTGGGAAGTTACAATGTTAGCTTCCTGTGTAGACCCAATTTTATTTGAACATGACAGTACTAAAGCAGACATCAACTGTACTCCGCAGAAATGAGAGCCAGGGAATCAAAGGGAAAATTCAAATGAGGAAATTCAAATAATGCCAAGATACAGCAGCCTCCTGTCATCAATTATGTCATGTAGTGTGTTCATAAAATTATGAAACAGCTCCATGTCTGTCAGACTAAGAATTAAGAAGTTATATTCATCTTAACAGTCTTTGTTTCCTATTAGCAATGTATCAAAGTATGAGAAAAAAATTAAATATCCAATAGTGACCTTGTGACTGCATACTTAACATCAGTTTGCTCTCACACAATATTAAAAATAACTCTTAAAAGGAAACATTTGCTTGAACAGAAGGATCATGCTTGCTTTCTTTTCGTAAGAAAAGCGTGATTTATATCATTTATTCATGACAGACCAAGGAAGGAGTAAAAGGATCTCTATTTAGACATCATTTTTCCAGTGCGAGGCCATACATCTCTCTCTGTAGTACAAAGGTGTCAAATAGACATGAATAAAATTTGCTCTTCATCTCACAGAGTCATATTTCCTAGAGACAAGAGATGTTAAACTTAAAAAAAAAATAAAAAAGGAAAAATGGTTTTCATCTAGTAGCATAAATTAAGCAATGGTGGCCTGTCAAGAATGATATTTCTTGCTTGCAGAATATAAACTTAGGTGCATGTTTACTACAGCAAGGAGGTCTTATTTGGTGCTAACAGTTTAGCAAATATATTCACTGATAACTGGCACAGAAAAAATGCACAGATAAAATAGATATTAGATTTTAGACAGAGCAGCCCTTCTCGAAAGCAAGAGGGTTTAAATAAAAATCATTAACAAAATGAAGATTTCCTTTGCTCCCTGGAGAACATGGCAATCCAGCACAATCCTTTGGAATAGTCCTTGGTATTTACACAGCCATACCAAGCCCTACTCACCCGTTTTTTGGCTGAGCTGATAGAGGAAACACTTGCGCAGATCTGCATTGTCCCTGAAGGTCAGTTGCAAAAGTGACCCTGACTTTTTCAACTTCTGCATGAGCCATAGACCTGGAATGAAAATCGGTGCATATTTTTATCCTGTTTGCTAATTATCAACCAAGGGGATTAAAGACATGTGCCTACAGTAAGGGTAGCACTGTAACTCAATATAAGTCTTTGTTTCCTCTTGTATTGCTAATTAACAGGGAGAAAAGTGTAAGGGTCTCACAAGATAGGGGTAATGGTTTTAAACTAAAAGAGAGTAGATTTTTAGACTAGATATAAGGAAGAAATTTTTTATGATGAGAGCGGTGAAACACTGGAACAGGTTGCCCAGAGAGGTGGTAGATGCCCCATCCCTGGAAACATCTCTGGAAACTCAGGCTAGACGGGGCTCTGAGCAACCTGATCTAGTTGAAGTTGTCCCTGCTCATTGCAGGGGGGTTGGACTAGATGGCCTTTAAAGGCCCATTCCAACCCAAACCATTCTATGATTCTATGATTCTATGATTATGCATGTCACGGTAGCATAAACACTCAAGAAGGCTGAACTGGGGGACATTCCATTCCCATAGCACTGTGTCTTCTTCAGCCTTGGAGATGCCTCTCTTTATTGGCAGTATACAGAGAAGTGGAATAACACAGTGGAAGCAAGGTCATCTCTCCCTGCTGAACACCCTTGCGTTTTCCAGGGAGCACTGTGATAGACCTTGTAGTAGATACTGAAAGCCCCTCTCATTGCAATTTTTTCTGTGTGGATTTGAAGTCTTCAGCAAATATTTTCCACAACTTCAGCGTACAAGTCATGTTGTTATGACTTATTGCTACCTCCATGTGTTGCTCTCTCATGGACTTTGCCATGGACTGCAGCCAGTCATAGCTTTCCCATCAACTCTTACCTGTACTAACCAAAGTACTGTTGTTGTAAAGGGTTCCCAGGTGAGGCCCAGAGAGGGACAAGAAGGTGTGTAACTTGTTGAGGTAATAGCGAAACCTGGGACGAGTTAGTACAGATCGAATGATGACGTTACCAAGGGAATGTCCAATAAAACTGTTGGGAAAGAAAACACAAAAACCATCTGTATTTTATTTAAATTAAACATAAGGGTGGCATAAATTGCTCTTGAGGGGACTCTATCAGGGTTTTCAGTAACATCCTTTAGTTACCATTTCACATTTTTTTCAGCCTAATAGATATTCTTCCACCTATAACAATGTAAAAATTTGTCTCACAGATTCAATGGCTTTTGACACACGGCGCTTTTGGAAAAGCTAATTTCACTGCATGTTGCTCATGTAACTCAAACAGTTACAGACTATTAACTATCAGAACTCTTACCTTATTCGGGATATGGAGAGGTTGTACAACTGGATATGCTGAATAATTTCATCCAATAATCTGTCAGTCATTGTATCAAAATCAGCAAAAGTATCAGTCTGGTGAAAAATGGAATGAGTCAGTGAATTAAAATACATTGCACTTATTGCAGACTAATGTTATTTTCAAAGTAAAAAGCGAGCAGAAATGTAATAACCAGTCCAAATTTTCTTTATACATGCTCAGGGGCGGGGGGGGGGGGATTTTTGTCAGTCTCCAAGTCCTCTAAAAATTGAAGTTCTCCTTCGAAAACAGAGTCATGAAGTTTCACTTTCAGTTTATTAGCAAATAGCTTCCAACTAATATTGCAAACTTACTGAAGACAAGTATTTTCTTTCTCACATAGCATCAACAGTAACAACAGTACCATGGGTCAGTGTGGGTCACACAGCTATCATTAAAGCCCATGTTGAAATTCACTGTCCTCAGTCAGCTTGTAGGTAAAGTAAGGCAAAATTTTCTGTCATAGAGTCTCTTTGATTCTATATTGTACCTTTTAGCTTCAAGAACACAACCTGAGAATCAAGTTAGGACTAGAGCATCCCTACACTTTGTACGGCATGGAAATAGGGCCCTCTAGAAGACAATTCATATTTTAAGGGAATTGAATTACCTCCTGTGGTTGCTTCTCTTTCTCTACCGACTGTGCCTCTAACTTTGGCATGTGTCATGATAGGATAAACCCGGACCTACAATTTATTAATAGTAAGATTAACAATATTAGGCTGAGTGATTCCAGACTTGTAAGTATGATGTTAAAGCAGCCTGACTTGACACTGGTGAGAACTGCTAATGCTCAGCTGCTCTAGATACCACGCTCTGTACATGGAAGAAAAGCTTTTGGCATTTAGAATTTAACAGATTACTATGATAAAATAGTTTACAGCATTACGCACTGACACGTGGGTTATGCTGATGCTAAGGATGTAATCACAAAATTGTTTGGCCATCTTAATGAAATGCTGGGTGTTTGTTATTCAGCTGTTATCACTAAAAGAAAGAGTGCTAGAGAGAGGCAATTTGTTGCTTGCAACAGTACTGCCAGTTGTGACACAATAAAACAAATAATATATTGTCCAGTCTATGCGATTGCAGGCAGATCTTATTCAGAACTGTGTCACTTGGCAATCCAACAGGACTCCAAATCAAATTCATAACTAATGAGATGCCACAAAAACAATCATCAAATGTTGGAACAGCTATTCAGAGCAAACATATCAGTAATTAATGCTTTTGTGACACAACTCATCTTGCTAATTGCAGCTCTTGCAAAGGAAAACACGAGCATATTCACTTTGCAATACGGCCTTAAAATAAATGTTCTCATAAACTACAAACAGTCCGCTAACCTTCTGTCTGTTTGTTTTGTCTGCATTGATAATTAATTATTTCCTCCTAAGCTCATTATCCCAAATCTTTCGGGTTGTTTAAAAGTGGAGGAATATCAGCCTGAACATTAATCGTAAACAAAACCCATCAAGCGTCATATTTCACCTGGTTATATCTCCATCCTTTAGTATCATCTCAGCCTGACTGAGCTTGTCAAATGTATCACAAATGAATGCCTAATTTGCATTTTCCTCTATAAGGCAAACTTCAGCTAAACAACTGATTTATTGGGTCATTTTCAGTGTGGTTCTCAGAGCAGGGAAAAAAGGGTGACAGGATGCTTTACAGCATCCAAACAGTCATCAAATCGCATGAGTTCTATTTTCAGTGCTATGAGAACTTCCCCACCTTCCCAGACTGTAAGAGCACTAAAAATTCCCATTATGGGCTCTGGATAATGTTAAATAGAGATGTTGTAAGATGTTTCATTCTCTGAAAACATAAGAAGAGGCCTTGATGCAAGTCTGAAGTGGTCTTCTCATTATTTTCATCTTGCTTACACTCACTGTGCAGGTCTGCTGCTGACAGAGGTGTGCAATGGAAGGTGGCAAGTTCACAGGCTAACACCAACTGGCCACTTCAAAATATAAAAGCTGTTGAACAAAGAAGGTTGGAAAGTTTTGACTCAAGTTTCTCAGCTGCTCATAAATCAGAATAATGTTTCTGAGTGGGCACTGAAAATCCTTATCTTGTGCATAAAGTTAGGCCTCTGTGTCGTAAATATGGGTTCATTGCAGAGCAAAGCACAGAATTAATTTCTGTTTCTCTGTCTAGACTAGCAATGAATTTTTCTGGAAGACATTTCTTTATCATTCAAGGAAATAAATCTCACAAACATTGCAACAGGAGAAACAATGGCTGATGCAGCAGAGGAAGCTGACAACACCTGCTGGATATTCCACATCCTCTGGAGAATTTAGCATCACTAAACTTGCTGCTTTCTGTCGGTGCTGTGTTGCCTGGCATCCAACAGGCAGAGGCACCAGGCTCCGAAGCTTGCAAACTGAGAGGATAAATCAATTTTCTTCTTCTAAAGTCTAGTCCTGTAAGTGCTAATGTCATTGCCTTTGACTTTAATGCTAGGAATACTTTCTAGTGGGTTTGAACACCCTATCAAATTAGACAGGAACAGGACCAGGCCTTTGCACTAAATACTACAGAAAATTCCCTGAATTCCCCAGTGCTTTTGCTTCATTCAGCTGGTGAAAAGGCTTTGCTGAAGGCCCTGTTTCAGCAAGGTCAACAGTTTGTAGCAGATCTAAAGGAAGACAGAAATTAGCTCTGTACTACCTGATTCCTTTCAGACATTAGGAAGTCCAGTTTTCCACCAGGGAGTCCCAGTTCTATAAAAGTCTTTACCAGCCGCAGATCTGCACTATTACCTAGAAATAAATGGTACTTTATAAGATGTAATTCAACAGAAAAATAACTAATATAGAGTCAATTTAATACCTTCGTCTTCCTATAAACCTTGACGCCAGGGAGCTCTTGCTAAGTGCTGCTAAGACAGCTCACCACACCATAGGATCAGGCATTGAAACAGTGGGAGAGCAAGAATACCCGCAGCCTGCACAAGGTGGGGCTGGGCCTCACCTCCTGCTGCTGGGGACTGCATAAATCGTGGGGAAGAAAGAGCAAAGATCAGGCCCAGAATAACCCTGTCCCCTATTTGCTGAACAGCAGAGGTAAGACAAAAAGACAAAAAGCTGAGGTCTGTCCTTGCACCTTCGCAGCTGATGAGGCTCCCGAGGGACACCGCAGCCCTGCCAGGGACCTCGGCACGTGTGCTGGGGTATAGGGCTGTACTGGGCTATGTATAGGGCAGTACCTTCAGATGTACAGCACCCTGTCTCTGTGTATTCACAATTAGAGATGGTGCTGAAATACTGTCAGGCTCCGAATATTTTGGGAGATGCCCCCTTCCATACTAGGAAATTCCAAAGTCTTCTGAAATGTTTTGTTGGAAAAGGAGGTACCTCCACCTTGTGAGAAGGACATTACTGCCACTGAGATACTGAATGGCAAACAGTCCTTGCTCAAGCCAGTAAGTGTTTGTTTTCCACCTTTCTGAGAGTGCCTGAGATTTCAGTCTCTACCCCTCCTTCTCTGTAATTTCAAAATTAACTTCTACACCTTTCCCATTGATACCAATAATTTGTCAAGAGAAGTTTCAAATTTAACATATCTGTTTTCTGCTTAGAAAGCATATATGTAAAAAATTCCAGGCCATGCTTCCTCTGCAGTGAATAATGATTTTATTCTCTCACTTTCTAAAGCCAGCCACTATCTACCCTTTAACAGTGCTGGGGGGGTGGTTAAATAATGTTTTCATCCTGGTAACATACTGCAAAACAACCAAGCATCTGTGGAAGGACAAGAAGAGTTACTGTAATGCACTCCTCCTGTACACAGAAGGACTGATGTACTTTGGTGTAGAATCCTGTTTAAACAACAACAAAAAAAGTTGCAGCACCCATTTCTTAGAGCAAATATTTAATATTCTCCTAGATCCTTTATTACAAGGGACTGAATAACATAATAAGGACTAAAAACTTAGCTAAGATAAATACTTTCCTTAGATTCTCCATTCTTTCATACTTGCTGAACATCTGCCTTTTTTTTTGTTTACACCAAAATGACTTGCAAACAGCAATTCGACCTGGCCTTACCATCCAATCCATGGACACAGACAACCAGGTGAATTCCATCTTCTAAATTTTCTTCCTCTTCCTCTGGTGGAAAATATGGGATATCAGAAGCTAGTACAGATAAGTCACTGTACAGAAATCCTTCAATCTTCATTTCTTTTTTAAATTTTTCTTTGGCCTGATAAAAACTGGAAAATACATTAATTAAGCACAATAGAACCGGGTGTTCAACAACAAACCTTCAAGCTAGAAATGAGGAGGCTGGTATTTGCAAGAAGTTATGTTTGCAACTTCAAGTAGAGACCTGGATACTATTCCTTATCTATTCTGATTGAGAGAAATCAGAATGCAGGGAAGAAAATCTGTTTCTGAGTGATTTGGGTACATATAGGGAATAGCTACAGCCCATTAGCACCTCACACCTGCCAGAGGAATGAAGGATTTACAAAAAATAATTTTCTGGTGGCCCATAAAAATGAGACTAAGATACAGAATTAGTAATTTTGCATCTTAACAATGTCATCAGCCTTATAGATACTGAAATGCAAAATGGATCATTTTGCTAGCATCAGATGCATTTATAGGCAGGTAGAAGGTGTTCTCCCCATTCCTCAGACTGTGGAGTTAAAGGATGCACCTCATATGGTAGATATTTTCGGTTTGATTTGGTTTCGGGTTCTTTTGAAAAAATTTAGTAGCTAAGAGGAAGAGCAGCTCAGTGCTGAAAGAATTAAGCTAGCGCCTTTCCTACTCAAGGCCTAAAATTTGACACACGAATTCACCCTGAAGTATTCTGCTGGCTGAAGATGCCAAACTCTTCAGTGGCTTTTTGACTTAGCAAAACTTATCCAGAGCTTTTAGGAATTAAAAATCACAGCATAAGTGTAGAATTAGGTGGAAAACTGGGATGGACCAGGTTAGGAAATATAAACCTTTAAAGCTTGGGGATAGCTTAAGGCCACTTGATATAATAGTGAGCAATTACGTACATCAGCCCAACTGACTTTAAAGGGACACAAGAACGAAAAATCTAGTGTTCGGGCCATGGACCTGGAGGCCCTGGATTCATGCGTGTGAATATATGCTTAAATATTTTGCTTCACAAAGAAGGAACAAATTTTGCGCTTAGATTAAGCAGGACTTACAGCAGGGTCTATAAAAAAAACCTCAAGATGCTTTCAAAAAAATAAAAATAAAGCCTTGAGTCACAAATGAATGCACATACAGAGAGCCAACACTTTGGGCAGCTGAATGGGTTAAGAAATTCCCATGCTACTGTTTTCCCTCAGCACAGCAGAGACACCAAAATATAATGGAAGTATACATGTGCTAGTGCGTCAATCTGTGAAATGGGCCACTGTGACATCAAGGCCACAATGTGGCACTTTTGCCATCGGCAATGAAGCAAGGAAAAGAAAAAATGCCTCTTCTCCAGCTACCCAGGATGCCAATTCTCCCATTTTTTCAGTTTGAGAAGCTGAAGTTGAGACCGTACCAGCCAATCTGTGCTCCTGTTTCGTAGTTTAGCTAATAAGTGCAATTATTTAAGCAGAAAAGAAAAACAAGCCATGGCACTGCCATGGTGAACTGGCTGTCTGGGATCAATACTTAAGTCTGGGTAACCTTGACTTCACGAAGGAGGGCCAGATCTTAAAGATTATTTAGACACCTAAATCCCATTGTTTTTCATGAGGATTAAGGACCTAATGTCTTTGACAATCTCGGTCTCTCTGTGTTTTCATCCTTCCTGTCTATTTAGATTATTTATTCTATATAAACCATTTGTCTATTTGAATTATTTATACTGTAATTCCTCAGGCAGCATCTGTCTCTGAATGCAAGCTTACAGTATGCTTACTGTATTAGGGCCCTGAACTTTGTCAGGGTCTCTTGACATTACAGTAACATTAATGAAGAAAGTAATTAGACATTCTTACTTCAGCATCCTTTCATTGGTCTCTTCATCCATCTCATTGGAATTAGAAGAGACAACTCCAAAAGAGCCCAGAGGCTGGCGTGTGATGGGGAATGCAGCCTGCTTTGCAGAGAAGCCGACCATAGCAGGGGTCTCTTTGAGCACAGAAGAAAAGGGAAGACACGTGGCTGTGCAAGAGACGGACAGGTTAACCACATCAACAGCCTTTCTGCTTTCCAGGGCTACTCCCTCCGTCGCCGCCAAATGAAACCCGGTGCCATTAGCTACAAGTTTATGCTCTTGGCTGTTGGGTTCCTGAGGATATTCAGCCTGGTAGGATCCTGCAGCAGGGTCTGCTGAGGCAGGTGAGTCGTTGAGCTCAATTTCTTGTAACCCCTGCATTTCTGCATACGCTGCTGGGCTCTCATCAGCAAGAGAGCTACCACACTCTCCTTGCATTGAGCCAAATTCAGTTGATGTCTCTGAAGGAGCTGGAACAGGATAGCAAAATTCTGGTACCAGCTTTATGCTTTGTGAGAAACTCTCCTCTCCTGAAATTCTGCTATTGGAGGAAAAGCCTTGTTGTATTTTTAAACCGTCCGGCTTAAGTTTATTCTTTGGATCCTCAATGCATGTATCAAACTTATCTGTATTTTTGTCCAAGTAATTACAAGCCCTTGGTGTTTCTAAGCTGCACTCACCATTGCTCTCCAGTGACTGGCACTCAGAGACATTATCTTGGAGCTGCTTTGGACAAATGGGTGGTCTTGCATTTTCCAAACTAGAGTAAGTCTCTGGAAAACCCTCCTTCTCCTCCTCTCCTTGTAACTCAGTGTTACTGCTACTGTGTTTGATGGAGGGTTTCGGATGTCCTCTTGGTTCTAGTTGTTGGCTTTCAGTGGTGATTTGACACTCAGAAAAGTCCACGATTAATTTTCCATCTCCACCCTCTGTTTCCATGCAACTTTTTAAGTTTCCTCCTGAATCTCCTGAGGTTGCTTCACTGTGTTTGGATATATCCACCTCCTGCGCTGGCTCTTCTGGGCTACTGATCTGAGGAGCTGAGACGGATTTCGTCAGTTTGGTAAGCTCCACTTCCCTCTCCTCTTCCTCAAAGGGCAAAGAGCTGATGGATGTGAGAGACGCTTGGATCCCACTGGGCAAGCTGGTATTGCTTTCTGTGTGGCCACCCTCCAGGGAATTTCGGTGGATGGCATGCCTTCGTACCAAGTGGTGCAGGATCTCTCGATCGCTGGGCAGCTCCAATGCCCGGCTACGAGCATCAGACCATGCCACCGAACTTGGTTCGCTTTCAATGCCTGAATCGGATATTATAGAGGAAGATCTTTTTATAACCCCTGACATCAGAGTGAATTCTTCACATTCCTCACCTCGTTGCTCCTTTGTGAACAATTTCATTTCAAAGCTGTGTGTGGGCAAAGCTTTCGAAACAGGGAGCAGAGCCTTGGTGTCTGGATCTCCTGTTTTTTCAAGACTGGTTAATTCATTCAGCGCAAGCTCAGACGAAGCGAGATTATTCTCGGGATGACTAGATTCATCTATTTTATGTATTTCAGTCCTGTCTTCCAAGCCATCAGTTCCACATGCTCCAGACTCATACTGATCACTGACAATTAACACGGGCTCACTTTTGTGGGAATCCTTATTGCTAGGTTTCATATCTCCATAGGTAACATCCGCTGCAAGTCTATTGTCTTTTAATAAAACTTCCTCGGGTGTTTTAAAGTCTTCTGATGTGCATTCTGTATTGCCTGGTTCTGAGTCAGAAGTAGTTTCCTTGCTTGAAACAAAAATATTTTCAGGTTTCCTTTGGCCTTCTTTGTTTGCTGTACATACCTGAGATGTGGAGTGCTGGTTTAAACCCTTAGCTGTATAAGCAGCACCTCCAGTACTGCTGTATATGCAGGAGGGATTCCCGTTTATCCTGTCTGTGTGTATTAGCAGAGTACCTTTCCCAAAGTCTCCTTTCGTTACTGCAGTGGCATCATTTGATGCAAAATCTTCATTGTCATCTATTACATCCATTTGAGCATTTGCAGGAATCTCAAAATCTGGGAAAACTTCCAAATTCTGATCTGAAAGAAAGAAAGAAAGAAAGTAGCACCTGCAAGAACACAACAAATTACCCCAAGGTGATGTGGGACTTTGAAAAGTGATTGTAAGCCCTAAAAACCTATGTATATTTATATTATATAAATTATACATACATTAGAGCCGTATTACAAATCCAAATGCCAGAGTGCATTTAAGTAGAATTATACTCACTAAATGGTTATAGTTAGGCCAAAGAAGACAATATCAATAAAATATACTTTCCTCAGTATAATTGTATCTAAACTGCTAGTTTTTACAGCTTAGGTAAGCAAAACAAAGCTGACTCTTCTTTGTATTCCTGCTGTCATACAATATTGTTCATAGTATAGCTCTTGCTTGTGAGTCAGTTTAATACTCAGTTTAACAGTTTAAATATCTGTAATGAGCATTTTCAAAATTCAGGCAGTTGGATAACTCTGGAAGAGTGGAAATTTTGGACCACAGGCCATATTTACTAGACTATGGTCACCTATAATATTGATACATATTGCTTCCTTGCTAATCTTAATAGTTGAGTAAAAAGAAAAGGGAACCAAGGCCTATAAGGTTTTACTACAAATCTGAGGAACTAAATAATTTCTTAATTAAAAATTTAATTTGGGTGCTCAGGGGGAAAATATTTTTTTGGAAAGCAATGCTGCCTTTCAGGGACAGCATTGGGCTTTATGCTGAAATTGTGTTTTTTGTTCTGAGTTTTCTTACCACTAGATGTCACACCGGGGATGGAATTCATAGTGCTGTTTTTCCTTTAAATTTGTACTGTAACAAAAATCCAAAAGATTCTGTTTTCTTTCTAGATTTTGCCTCCAGCTTTTGTAACTAAACAGCTTATTTTGAAGATGAAAAATATGAAGCTACAGGAAATACTCTAGTTTGCTACTAGGGAAAACAGAAGAATTCAACTATATTACATAGTGGGTCACACTCTGATCCAAGCCAGAGTCAGCCCAAGGGATGTGAGATCGCTTACCTTGGGCTGGGGAAGTGAATCTCCCTCAGCTCAAGCTGTCTCATGAAGCTGTACCTTGTGGTGTTTCACTCACCTTTGCAAGGCATATCCATGTACCTGTCTTCAAAGATAACTGGGAGCGTGTTCCAGTCCCCATCTATGTCAAGGCATTCTGCCGGAAGCGGCGGCATGCTGGTGAAGTACTCTGAATTACGAATTTCTGTAGAAATCTGTCCATGACGTTGGATCCTGGCAGTAAAGTACAAAAGAAATTGAGTGTTTGAGTAGTTACCATGCTGTTTCTCCATCACTCCTGCAAGCCCAGCAACAAAGCTGGATGTGTAGGCAGAGGACAGAGGCAGTGCGCTTAAAAGGAGAGGAGGCAGTGCTGCAGGATGAGGGGGTACTCAGCACTCCTAGGTTTCCCATGAGTTGATTTCTACCTCTCAGTTGGAGATACCTACAACTTGCCCACTCCCTCACTGCAAAACCTCTGTCTTTTTGAAATTGTTCCAGCTGCCGCTGCCACAGGCTTCTGTTAGCTACCCTAACTCGTTGCTGTCCTCCCAGGGGACACTGCAGCTGGCTCAGACTGGATCCCTCAGCTGGCTTTCGGGTCAGGAAAAGAGGTCTGTCACTCTGGCTATGGCAAGGGTTTCAAAACTTAGACGTAGGAAGCAATAATCAAAAATTTGGCTGAGCAGTACAGAGAGGAACAAGGCCAGGCCCTCTCTCTCTCTTATACCAGTCCTCAGAGCACTGCGATATCTCACATACGTATGCATCTGGAAGAGCTAAGACACATCAATTCAGCCACTGCCCGTTGGCAGAACTAGAATAACTGTTTCCATCTTTTGGGCCGTGTAAAATGCTACCTGGCTTTCATCAGTGAATGTGACATTAAACTGGCACACAAATGTGGGTTCAGCTATAATAAATACAATAATTTTTAGTTCTGATGAGCTTTCCTATGTAAGCATCTTCCTCAAAACACAGGGAAAACATCAAATACAAACTTTGTTAAAATGTGTTGACTCTTTGATGAATTAGTCTGTTTATCCTGAGGAATAAAGAGGAAGGCAACAAGCTTTTCATAGATGGTCAGCTGAAAGCAATTCTGCACAGATCTCTTAGGACAGCACAATGGCAATATTTCAGATTGTCATTGGCAAAAGGCAGGTAATCATCCTGCAGCAGTTAACTGGAAAAAACACACTTTACACATCAGGAAGCAAAACTCAAACAGCAGGCTTGTAATTCATGCCAGCATGGAAGATTCCTATGTCCAGACACAAATAATTTGTTCAGACCAGCATATCAACTTCAACTTCAGAACATAATTGTTGCTGTCTATCATTTGCTCTTACCTGTAGGCCAGTTATTCTTTCCTCAAAGATAAACAAGTCATTGGTTGCTCAAACATGACTCAGACAGGAGTCACAAACAACTAACTGCTCATTCTCGCCTGCAGCAACACCTGGCTGTTTAGAGGTAACTCTTAGCACCATAATAAAGTTCTCACTGACATATTAATCAATAGCATCAGCATTTTACTGAAGACCACATGTAAAAATAATAAACTAAACTTGCTTCGAGACCAATCTCTGGCACAAAAGATGAATCACTGATATTAAAATGTGTGAGAAAATATATTTTTTCTGTAAAATATTGGGAGGATATGTCACCTGCTAGAGGCTCCCACCCTGTGTGATACCCAACCTATTGAAAATGATGTGTCCTCTTCTGTCTAAGCAGTCAAACGCTGCCAGGCATGTAGGTGGGTGGTCTCACACAGAACTCATAATGACAGTACGGGAGGCAAAAAAAGGCTCTTGTCTGGTAAGAAGGAAGAAAGAACTGGGGGAAAAAACTTACTGTTTGAGGTGGTTGTGCAGCACCTGGCACGCTGAGCACTGATCTCACCTGGAGACTCTGTGAACCCAATTAATATTGCGTACTGCCACCCCCAACGTTAATAATACTCTGGCAGCCAAGACTCTGTTTTTCCAACTACATCATCTAGCAAAATCAAAAAGAAAACATGACTCTGCCATGAGGGCTGTATAGTCTACACAGACGAACTTTTAAAGTTTGTAAACTATTTTACTTTTTTTTTTACTCGGTCTCTTTAATAATCATTGAGGAAAAACTATGTTTATCTGTAGGAAATGGGCTAGTTTTGTGGCTGCCTGGAGAAATAAAAGCACTTCATGCAATTAGGCTTCCCCATGTGAGGGGTTATGTTTGCTCAAATGGGGCCATGAGTGTCTGTGCCCTCACCCCAGGATCTTGACATGGGGTTTTCCTTGTACATAGTTCACTTAAAACCTGACACGGGGAGGACTCCGTGAGCACAGCTGGGCCCCTGCAGCCATGGTGCTGCTCTAATTTGGCAGAACAAGGTAGCCTTGTACAACCCATCCACTAATGAAGTCAAGGACCTTTCCATCAACACTGAATCAGCCCTAATGTCCCTAGTGACAGCTCTGAGAAAGTAATTTTCTTCTTTGCACTAGGTCAGAAGCAGATGTCTCACTTAAGCCTCATCATCATGACAGGACCTGATGTCATGGCCTTTAAGCCCCTTCTGAAAGATGGGCTTCCACACTAGTAATGCTGCGGTCCCCCCATGGTGACAGGCTGTTTCAGTGGACAAATAGTCCGGACATCCCTCATTACTCAGAAATTCAAATCTAAGCATCTTTCTTTGAACTTCAGGGGTCAGGTCCTGACTGTTATCCATGTGCTCCGTTTGGGATCATTGGCTAAAACTGAAGGCAGGATTTGCCCCGGTGTAGCTTTAAAACTGGCTGCCCAGTTTGGTTCCAAGCAAGAAGTGTCAAGCAGAAGGAAATACTTACCTTGCCAATGTTTTATAGCATATTTTTATGGATGCAGCCCAGTGCAACATTTGTTTTCCTGACTGTTTTGCACTGTTGATTCTCCGTCAATTAATTATCAGCCCTGAGCTCACATCGTTCCCACGGTTCCTTCAGCTAATGTGGTGGTATTCCCCATTCCTGTCCTCCACTGCTGCATCTAGTGAACATCCACAGCTTTGCATTGGCTGTTTAATGCTCTTGTCTGCATGTAAAGATCCTTTCTGCTATAGAAAGGAGGGCTGGACTAAACACCAAAAGAAATCCATGACTGCCTACCCCCAAAAAAGTATATTACGGATGGGAAAAAGCAAATTTTTAAATGTTAAGCTTTTGTTGCTTGTCAGCAGTTATTTCCCATTAAAAGTACCAGTACTGGATCTGGTGTAGTGGGTTTAGGAAGTTAATTGAAGAAAGATACAAAAAAATATTTCTGCCGGCCCTGAGGCTGGTGGCGTCGGTGGAGATATGCTCTGAAGAGAAATGCACCCAACCGTGACTGAGAAGAGAGGTGGGGAAAGAGGATTTCCTGCATCATATCCCTAGAATATAGGAATCTTGAAATTAATAATTTCTGGGGCCAGATCGGAGTTACTTACTTTTGACACTGATTTCAATGGTTTTACAATATGGAGCTAGAACAGAGCCAGTGACTTCTCTCAAACCAAACTCCTCCATATCCAGCAGAAAAAGACCCCAGTCTTGATTGCAAAATGTTTTAAACTACATTTTCAGTCATACCAGTGACAGGGGAGGGTTAATGGGTTACTTACAGGCCTTCCTGGAATGTGAGCACAGCGAGTTTCTGGTGCTCGGTGTAGAAGAAGGCTTCTGAGAATCTCCTCACCTGATGGAGAAACACACAAGTGAAACCTAAGATCTGCTGAAAGGTGCCAAGTACAATCAGGCTAATAACAGAGCAGTGACTGTCAGGACCAGATTCCTTAGTATGCTCCGTCTGCGTTGCACCACTCTGGTGACAGAAAAAAACAAAGCTCAGTTCTGCTTCACTTTCCCAGTCCAGGACAAAGCAGCTGGTGGTGGTGCGTATTTTGCTGAGAGGTAAGAAGTGTCCCTTGACAGTAAATCAAGATTTGCCTTTGCGCATCTTCTTACTACTTTTCTAAAGCTGTCAAATTTACCATTTTCCCCTGTATTTTTAAAGTCGGGAAGATTTCTTCCTTTCCCACCATGTGAACCGTATAGCAGCAGTAGAGTGAGTTACTCAATTAGAACAATTCATAATTGATCATCTCTTCTATGGGAACATCCACAGTGACTCCCAAGAGAGTAAAGGAAGTCTTATATATCAGCCCAGAGGAGAATAAGGCCTACCATGGTAGAAACACATCCGCCTATGTCATGATACTTACAAATGAGAGCTCTTCAAATCTCTTCATGGACATTAGATCTGTGCAGTGTTGGCTAATCAATTACAAAAGAGCCACAGATCTGAAGTAGCTGGCAGAGCACAGAGTGTGAAATAAACTATAAAAAATTCAGTGCTGCTATCTGCCCTGGAATAAGCTTTGAGTTTAAATGAATCAAACATAATACACAATCAAATGTACTAAGCTGTTAAACTGCAGCCCATACATTACTAATAATATTTGTAAAAGTGACCTCTGTTACAGTGTCAGAAAACGGCAGCGAAAAGCATATATCATAGCATCTCGGCTTCTTCCTAAATCCCAGCTGTGCTTTAACAAACGGCCTTTCTAAAAAAGGACTAGCATCCCTTCAAAAAGACTGTCTCTTAATAGTATGACTTTTCATCTGGGGCTCTCAAACTGTTTTCCAAAGCTGGGAAAGTACCGTTACAGACAGTTTATATGGGGAGGAACTGAAGTACACAAAGGTATGTAATTTGCCAAAGGTCAAACAGGCAGTGGGCATCAGTCGAGGCTGGAACAAACCACAGGCTGGGATTCACCTTGCTGGAGCTGGGAGCATACAGAGTTGGGTCCTTTGGCTGAAAGCCACCCAGGTCCTCTCAGAGTCAAGAGATACCTAGTCAAACTAACCAGGGGAGTCTCAGCATCAGTCACTCAGTCACCACTTCCTGAATTTTATGCCTCCTTTTTGCAAGCTCAACTATGCTCTTTGGGAAAGCAATCGGAGAGTTGTTCTGGTCACTCTGGAGAGTAACCAGACCTCCACTGACTTTGACAGGAACCAGAACATAAGCTGAGATATCAATACCTACACTGTAGACTCCTAAAGCTAAACAAGGTGAATCCTACCCTTTTCTTTATGTCCCTACTCTAATGATTAGATCAGACTATGAGTTCAGCTCAGGTGATGTGCTGAACTGATGTCTGGTCAATAACCAAAAACGTCCTAATGGAAGACACAGCACTTGCTGAACTAATCAGATAAGCAGATCTGACAAAGTTAGCTCAAAAGACAAGTGTTTTTATGCCTTCTTTATTGTCAAGTACAAGAAGCAATTTCCACATGAATGATATTAATATTTTGTTGTGTGCACCTCACTAGGAGAAAGACAAGAACTAGCTATGTATATATATGTGATATCGTGAAGAGAACAAATCTATATTCCTCATGGTAGTTTTGTGAAAGAAGTTGAGATAAAATCATCTTTTTGGTTATTTGTCATTGTGATGCTTGTGCTTTTTAAAACAAATGTTTATGGTTTATGGATATCTAGCAAGTACAGGCAATATCCATGTCTTCCCACCCACCTCCTGTTCCATGTCTGATTCTGGTGTTCAAAGTGCACTCATTTTACACAGCATCCTGGGTCCCATAAAAACAACAGCCTTCATTCCAGAAATTGAAATCTGTAATTTCAAATCCCGGGCTTCACCTTTTCTTCACCTCTTGTCCTGCTCACCCCATTTCAAGTAAATACTCATATGGGCAGAATAGTATTGGAAATATATATCCAGATAAATCATTAATGTCTATCAGGAGGCTACCATTACTGAACTTGCTTTTAACTTAACATTACCCTTAGCATGTGATGTTCCTGAGTCAGATAAGCTGTGACTTCTGGATGGAGTGTTGCCACCTCCAGGAACTGGGTCCACAGGGCCAGGAGGTGGGAGCAAAGCCAGGCAAGGTCCTTGCTTATCTGTTCTGCTATCTTCTCTGGATTGCTCAGCAGCTGAGGGAGAGAAAGGACATTTTGAGATCAAAACAGTGTCATGAAGGAAAAGCAGTTTGTATGTTAGATTAAGTCCTTTTAGGAACAACAACAACAAAAATTCCTCTTGATTTAGAATTATTATTAAAGCTACTATTTTCAGTTATCTTACCCCAAATAAAGCTGGTGAGACTTCTGCTTTTACTCTTTAAAAGCCACATATTTTAGCACAAAGGGTCTCAGCTACACAATTGGAGAGCAAGAAGTGGGAACAGCATCCATTTTTGCAGACACTTTACTGCAGATGTAGTAATCGGGAAAAAAAATCAAAGAAAGTGGGTTCCAAATTATCCACCAGATGGTGCTGGATGCTCTGAAATAATAAACCATGGCCCCTCATCTCTTTTCTGATAGCGAAAGAAGCCTTCTCAGCCATGTCACACTAGGATACCAGATGGGTGATTGGGGGCTGGGTGGCGAATGAACAACAAACCCCAAACCAAAACACTGTGTCCTCAACACATGATGAAAACAGACATCTCGGAGTCTGCTCTTGCTTCTCTCCCATACTAGGACGTGCTGGGGCCCTCCACGCCCTCCAGCTTGAGGCTGCAATTCTGTGCTAAAGCTCTGCAGCCCAGGAAGTGCATTTCAGCAGCAAAGTCTCTGCATATCAATCTCCCTGGTTTCACAATTTCTTTAACATGAGAGAGACATTGCATTTTACCTCCATGTTTTGGCACAAAGAGTACAGAACTGAGCCTTCATTTATTCCTAGGGTCTCTACCTGCTTCCATGAAACCGGTAATACTACCAGAAATACTCCAGAAATAATACCAGAGGAATTGCTTATCAGTTCTTGGCCAGGTCTTTTTTTGGTTAGGACTGCAGTCTAGCTGAAAGCCTGCTTATTTTTCACATTTTGTTATGCAGGTAGTTTCCACATTGGTGGCACTGCAAACTAAGCCGTGATTAAAAGCAAATTGTCTGTGTGAGAGAAACAGAGAAACAGGGAAAGTGTGTGTGTGGATAACACAGATATTGTCAGTTTACATTGTTTGGGTGCTATTCTGTTTTAATGACTTGTCCAAAATGGCAAAAGCTCCAGTACGCATTTTGGTACTGGAAAAATCAGGAGGATATTGGTAGACAAAAGATCCTGCCCAAACATTTCTCTTTGCAGAGTCAGGGCACTACTTCATTTACTGCACTCAATTTTATATGCTGTATGTCAATTTTAATTTTTTTTTTTTTTATTTAGTCAGTAAGCTGCCTCTTACACCATAAACTGAAAGCACATTCTTCAAAGAACATGCATTATTAATGCAAGCCATACTAGGAATAGGTGTATGATGGCTATTTTTCTAGTTTTTTGGTTCTTAACCTTCTGAACCTTAGAAGGAAGGAAGGAAGGAAGGAAGGAAGGAAGGAAGGAAGGAAGGAAGGAAGGAAAGAAGGAAGGAAGGAAGGAAGGAAGGAAGGAAGGAAGGAAAAGACAATGCCTACTTCTAATTGTGAGTCTTACTGCACTACCACACACAGGACAGGAGCTTAGCAACGCTAGCGACGCAGGTCAAATCCCAGAGACTCAGTTCCTCAGAGCAAAATCCAGCAATTAAAATGATCACCACATGTGATTCTGGGTACTCCATTCACATACCTGCTGCTGGGCTGTTCCCTGTGACTGCACCTTTCAAGCCCCACTCAGGGTAGTCTGGCTTTAACAATACTGTCACGCAAAACAAATTGAGAGGTTTTTTTGAGGAGTTATTTTTTTCTTGTTTGTTTACAAATCAATCACAATTAAAAAAATATTTCCCTTCCACTTTCTCCTGCATTGAGTATCTGCTGTGTTCTTGGGCTGAATACAAAGCTATGGAAGGTTAAACTCACTTTTTTTCTTCTTTTGTTTGTATTTAATTTTAAAAATGGACCTGGCTCTGGTAACACAGTGGTAATGGGAGACTAACCCCACAAGCTTCTCTCTGTACGGTTTTTTATAGCATTTTCTTCCTTTATAAATGACTGGTTTTCGTATTTTCTGCTGAAAGAAAATGGTTTCAGTTCACATACTCCTAGAGGCAAAATACTGGGAGAGCATTACCAGTACTAATCTGTACACCATACAGAGGTACCTGCGACTTCAGCGCTTACACTGCAGTGATGGTCAATGCTTCACCTATGTCCCACCAATGTTGTGCAAGATCTCAACATTTATGTCTTGAGAGTCTCTGCAAATTCACTGTCTTTATCATCAAATTATGCAGAGGTGGATAGAAAGCTATCATCCCAGGATGTTAAGGCAAAACATTTTCACAATGTATAGGAAAATCGAAGCTTTTATAACACCCCAGAGAACCAGCTGTTTTAGCTGTTGTGCTCACCTATCTGTTGCTACACTGTTCCCAGCAGCTTTCAAACAACAGTCAAAGGAGTCTGGCTTTATCAATATTGCCATGCAAAACAAGTCAATAAGCTTTTGGGAAGAGCAAGAGTTGGACAGGAATTAGAAAATACAGAGAAATTAATGCTGGCATTTTCTGATGTATGCCAAGCCAATTTGGACTTTCCCAGACTCATAGAAAATAACTTCAAAGGAGACTCTAGACTGTGTTGTCTGACCTCTTGTCCCCTTACAGCTTCTAAATCTAGTAGAGCTGAGCCCAATAACTTATGTTTCTCTAAATCAAATTTATATGAAATCAGATTTCTCCAAAGTATCCAAGTCATGACTTAAAATTAAGAAATTTGCCATTTCAAACATTTTTCACCCATGGCTGACAAACATTAGCCCACCATTCGTAACTGGAGTGTGAATGTACTTCCAGTTTGGTTTGGCTTCAGCTTCCCTCTGTTAATTGTTATTTTGTCATTCTCGCCTATGCTGTCCCTCCTGCTAATAAATTGAGCAAATCAAATCTATTAAATCTCTGATTATAAAGCATTTTCCCTGAGTGATCCCCTGACGCTTGCATTTCTTCCTGGCACCCTTGACGACTTGTCTGTGTCTCACTTGAAATAAACATGGCAGAAGCAAGTTCAAGAGAGCAGTTCAGTCACTCCTGTGCCAAAATCACTTTTTTCCTCCCATGAGCCTCCCTACACATTTAGGCATTTTTATTTGAAAAGATACGGCTGTACAACCTGCCAAAGTATCTTTTCTCCTGTCAGCATAAAAGCCCTAATTGCAACCTACCCCCAAACGATTTTTTTCTGCATACTCTGATACTCGGGGCTAGGCTCACTGAAGGATGTTAAAGCAATCCAGGTGGTGACTTGTTAAAAGTGACAGAAACATCTTGTAAGTGACTATTCAAAATTATGTGAAATTGTTGGTGGAAGAGAAACATTCAACAAGCTTCCTGATGGCACCAAATTCCTTTTCTCCCCACTCTGATATGTGACTGGGCTGTCTCAGTGCACTTGAAAAACGGACTTGAAAAACGTATGGGCAGATTCCGTTGAAGAAAATACCTGCAGCTCCGTACAAAGCTGAGATAACGTCTCTTCCACAGGCAGCTCCTCTAGGGAAAAAACACAAAGAAAGAGATCAGGTTTGAGAACAGTAGATGTGAAATGTTAATGCTCTGCTGATTATTCATGTGAGAAATGGGTCATTTGATATTCTTCCCCGACAGACAAGTTTGTGTTTGGATGTGAACAGAACTGAATGGAAGGTCTCACCATTGCAAAGTCTGAGCAAATGATGCGCAAGAAATGGTCCTCCCTATTGTGCTACACAGGACCGTGTAAGCGATAACAGATGTCTGACTAGTAAAAGATTGGGCATCTCTGTACTGCCTTGTGGAGTCTGAAGTACCTCTCCACTCCTACAGCAAGCAGCAGTGCTCTGATGTAGTCCTGAGAGAATCGAGCACAGGGACACTCTGCTTTAAATGCGCCACAGACTATAAGGTAAAGCAGGACATAAATCAACTCTCCAACTTTGGCAGCTTGATTTTGCAATGCGGAACTTTCTAATAGTATCCATAAAGAAACAAAGCAGAACAACCAACAGGCCAATCCCCTCCCCAATCCCAAATGACTCTTCTTAAATAGCACTAAGGAACAGGAAAGGACGGACTGAGATGAGTAGCGCCTTGAAAACATCC
Organism: Gymnogyps californianus; assembly: GCF_018139145.2. NCBI lineage: Eukaryota > Metazoa > Chordata > Aves > Accipitriformes > Cathartidae > Gymnogyps > Gymnogyps californianus. Next base: position 6,027,171 of record NC_059472.1, on the reverse strand, counting down.
ATCCTCAGCCAGTAAAATTTGGGAAACAATCATTCCCACTTTTAATGTCTAAACTAGGCTATTTTTTTTTTTTAATATACTACTCAGGGAGCTAGAAAAAAAGAATTAAGAAAGTCTGCAGAGATTTATAGTCTTGGATTTATCTTAACTATCTTTAGAAACCTATGATGAGATTGATCTGACCAATATAGATGTTTACAACTGAATGAGTCATTTACATTCTCCCCCTGGTCAGTGGAGAAAAATGAGCAAGAACAAGGTGCAGTTCACGCCATGCCAAAGTAGAAAGCACTACTTGTCAGATAACATATTTTATTGTCCTAAATGGGCCTGTTTCTCCCCAATAATGGTAAGGAGACAGATATAAAAACTTGCTTCGTATTCATCATACTGGGTGAATCTTACACCCCATGATTTTGCTGAGTTTTGCCACAGGTGTCAGAAGATTAGCCTTAAAACCAAATCTTCAGTAGATCTTCAGACGGTGAATAAAATGATGCAAATAACACTCTGCTCAAGAGGCTAAAAAGGGTATTTGCATTTAGCAAATTTACATGCGTTACAACAAGTACATTTGCAAATTAAGTGCCTGCTTCAATACCAGTAGTCATTTAAAAACCAAGATAATTGTATTTAGAAAACCAGTATGTGCTCTGGGGTAGTTCTCAAGTTGTGGTCAACCAACCATACATAACTCTGCCATCTCCCAACCTATAAGCCTGTCCAGGTGAGACACAAATCACCTATTATATGTGCCTGATAACCAAGATGCCTGAAGCATGAGTTTTGTTGCATGTTAGATTCTGTCTGAGAGCTCATAAGTTGCAAATAAAAATGCTGTAATTTTTTTTTTCTTGTAGCTGGATTGAATAACACAGTACGTGCTCTTCCCACCCTATGAGTTTTAGGCTACCTTGAAGGGAAATATATGTTGGGGAACAAGACATGAAGTGGAAAATAGGAGCTATCAAGCCCATAAGTCTGTAAAGCATAATGTCTTATTTTTTATAGTTCTTGTATACAAGCACTATACAGTGAAATTTGAAAATGTTTTTTGCTCCCTTTTTAAATCTGCTGGCCAATGCAATCGACTCTCCTAATATAATTATCTCTGCAACATAACAAACTGATAACTTCAAAACCTGTATACGGAAATACAAGGACACAAAAATATAGATGTGAAATCATGAGCCACATTCCTTGAATTCAAAGAAACAGGTGGGAGAGTAGGAATTAGTCAGGAATGCACCTCATTTTCACAGGAGCTCATGCTGTCATTACAAACATGACTAAACACAAATTACAGAGCTACATCCTGCAAATCCAGCCAGTCAGCACTTGCACATTGGACCTAACAGGCCTGACTTGCCAAAAAAGCTTCTGCCAAAACCAGAAAATCTATTAAACAATTGAATTAGGAAGAAAAGCAGAATCATTTTAAAGAGCAAGTGGTAATTATGTAATTAGCAGGGAAGAAATACATTGCAAATTGTAAATGAGGGAGTATGTTTCAACAACACTCATATCACCTTTCAGATTTTTCTTTTCAGTTCTAAAAAAATGTTTGCTCAAGAGAAAAACATACGCTAGAGTCTTCCCCAGATTTCATGGCAATTCAGAACTGGAAGTTCGTCTTCAAAAAGCAACTGAGGCCAAAAATCACTGAAAGGCAAGTATTTTGAGAAATTTATCAAAACGTTTTACCTCTCTACGCATCAGGCCACATCCTATAAAGGATTTGCATAAGCTGAGAAGGCAGTCATCTTTAACAGTGTGCCAAAGTAAACTCTAATCTGAAAACAGGGACAAAAATCCTCTAAAATCTCTGAACAGCCCAAGAATTTTGGTACTAAAATGTGTATTGAAAATGCAGCAGTGATTTTAAGTGTCTGTTCACTTACCCAACTTCAGCTGTGGTAAATCAGGAATCTCCTTCATTATGAGGGTGTAGTACATGTGAAGTCCTCTTTGAGCATTCAGGAGCAGAAGACAGAGGTCCTTATGCCATTTGTATGCATGCTGCATGCAGTTTTCAGATGGGACATAAAAGCTGCCCTGTGTACCAAAAGTATCAAGAAAATAAAAACCAGAGATTAAAATTCATGGTCTCCATTTGTCCTAGAGGTTTCCACAAAAATCCAGTTGTGGGAAGCCTTTCATTTCTAATCAAGCAGTTGGTACCGAACAGAGATTTTAACCATCCCTACCTCCTAGCCACCTAACTAGTAGATATGCAATTATAATAGTATCTCATTCTACGTGTACATTGTGCCCAAACCATACCAAAACCATCAGGTCCCAGCAATGCTGTCACATGTACAGAGACCCTCAGTCCAACAGAGAAGTGCGTCTCTGTCCTTCACACATCTCCCACTGTGGAGCCAATGTCTCCCCACAACGTAGATAGTGCTGTGCAAAACATACCCTCTCTGCTGTAGGAGGAGGGGTGGAAAGGACTATAAAGATGGCTACATTCACTTTCGGTTTTCCTCATATCCTCTTATCCCCTTCTGCGAAGGTTGTAGCTTGATGGTATCGTGATATGCTTTGTTATGCATATTAGTGAAAAAAATGCAGATGGCATTGCTATCCTATCAACAAATATGAGCCACTCTGTGCTCCAGGATCAATGTCTGGATTAATATATCTCTTGTGGGAGGAGATTTGGACAGGAGTAATTGGACAGATCACAGCATGTTTAATACAAAAATTTCCCAAACAACACATTTACACTTACAACATAAGCTGAGTTTGCATTAGGGTGCCATAAATCAAAAGTTTTCACTTCTGTCAAAACACACCGCTTGTATCAATTACTCATATTTGAAATTAGCACTGCTCAGATTTAAAATAAAACTATTTATTAAAATGTGGTTTTGTGCCCAGGATTTCATGATGAGTTGCAAGGAGTATTATGACAACTATCAGTAACAGCTCAAATTCCTGAGGTCTCTGTATGCATTTTAAAATTTTTATCCAATGATGCAGTACAAAGGTGTGTGAGCACTTGCAATCAATGATTATATCTGGTGGTTGTTCCCCCAAACAGGAGTAAGTTATCTGTATTGCAGGAGAAGAAAGGGTTATGAAAACAGAGGAGTGAGAAAGCCACCTATGTGCTCTGTCCTTGAACTCTCTGAAACATCAGGTAAATTGAGAATACATCTAGAATCTGCTTTTTACAGCATATGGGCTGCACAAAGGCACCAGGATAGGACTCTCACTGTTGCATGGCTATGGAGAAACATGAACAATTTGCAACGTAGTCCACTGCTTATCATTGGTGGGGTAAGAATACAATTCCTACATGCCAACTAGGTACTGATTGCCTTTTCGGACACTGACCGTCCCAATAGCTATGCATCTCCATGAGCAACAGTGAAGACTCACCAACCACACACCAGTGCATCATCTCCTGTGTTTTTCTCCCTTTGCCTTCCCTAAAGCCTGTATTTCATACCTCTTAGCTTGAGCTGGGATGTTTCCCTCAGCTTTCTCATGCAAATCTTCAGAATGTTAACTAGCATTCTGTAGTAGACACAAAGGGGATTGCTCATCTCAACCCACAGAGAAATGGCCGACAATAATTGACGGAGTTGGTTGCTCTTGGAAGGTTTCAAACCCTCCAGTTTCAGCATGAATCTATTTTACTCTCACCATGGAATACAGAAAAAGGGAGCATAAAGAAATGCTGCTGGAAACGACAGAAAATTGGAACTGGATTGATATACAATGGCATGAAAAAATGTCCTCTTTTATAATCTACTGCTGATTTTTTTAGGCAAAAATTACTCTGGCATTTAAATGCTACACTGATGAGTAGAAGGAAAAATGTGAGATAATTTCATAGTTCGTATCAATACTATAACATAGTATTGTTGTGCAAGACTACACTTTAATAGGTCTATTTTCAGCCTTCCTTAGCATAGATTATTATTTAAAACTAAAAATAAAAAGTAATAGGAAAACGTAACTGCAGGTGGGCTTAAAAAATGTGTGAATTAAAGATGTGGAAAATCTTTATCGATGTCCTGGTTTCGGCTGGGATAGAGTTAACTCTTTTCTTAGTAGCTGGTACAGTGCTGGGTTTTGGATTTAGTGTGAGAATGATGTTGATAACACTCTGATGTTTTAGTTGTTGCTAAGTAGCGCTTATCTTAAGCCAAGGACTTTTCAGGTTCCCATGCTCTGCCAGCAAGCAGGTGTGCAAGGAGCTGGGAGGGAGCAGAGCCGGGGCAGCTGACCTGAACTAGCCAAAGGGGTATTCCATACCATGGAACGTCATGCTCAGTATATAAACAGGGGGGAGTTGGCTGGGAGGCACGGATCACGGCTCGGGAACTAACTGGGCATCGGTCAGCGGGTGGTGAGCAATTGCATTGTGCATCACTGGTTTTTTTCCTCCCCCCCTTCCTTTTTTTGTTACATTCCTTTTCATTACTACTATTATTATTATTCTATTTCATTATTACTATTGTTAGTATTATATTTTACTTTAGTTATTAAACTGTTCTTATCTCAACCCATGAGTTTTACTTTTTTGCCTTTCCTCCTCCCCACCCCACTGGGAGGGGGAAGGGGGAAGCGGCTGCGTGGTGCTGAGTTGCTGACTGGGGTTAAACCACGACAATCAATTAGCTCTGTTTTAAATTCTTTAATGTTTGCCCACTTCTCTTATGGTGCTTTTTCAAATTTGACCTCAGCTGAATTATTAAAAATTCTTAGAGACCAGATAGTTCAACTTACTGGGTTTAGGAGAGTATACTTTGCAAAGATTTACACAGTGACAAAACATAGAATGGGGAAAGAACCATTATTAAAAAAAATAAAACCAGTTCGTTGAGCATTGTGTGTTAGCAGCATAACTTGGTCATTATTGTAAAAATTTAGAATAATTTAGGCTGGAAGGGACCTCTGGAGATCATCTAGTCCAACCGCCTGCTGAAAACAGGCCTAGTCAGATCAAGTTTCTCAGTGTTGTGTCCTGCTGAGTCTTGAACATCTCTGAAGAGGTAGATTCCACCACCTCTCTGGGCAACGTGTTCGTGTTTTACCACCTTCTCAGAATTTTTTTTTCCTTGTATCAAGTCAGAATTTCCCAGGTTTCAACTTATGTGTGTTGCCTATCATCCTATTGCCATGCACCATCAAGAAGCATATGGCTTCATCTTCTCTTTGTTCTTTAATCAGATAGTTGTAAATGGCAGTAACATTCCCCCTCAATCTTCTCTTCTCTGGACTGAACAAGACCAGTTTTCTTGGCCTCTCCTTGTACATCATGTGCTCTAGCCCCTGAATATGTTGGTGCCTTTTGCTGTATTGGCTCCAGTAAGTCCATGAGTCTCTTGTAGTGGGGAGCACAGAACTGCACACAGTACTCCAGATGTGTCTCACCAACGCTGAGGAGAGGAGAAGGATCGCCTCCGTCAAACTGCTGGCAATGCTGTCAGTGATGCTGCCAGGTCTTCTCTGTTTTGGCAGCACTGTTACCTACACCAGAGAGCTTGAAATGTATCTGCTTTTGTTGAGAAGGATCTCAATTTTACTCTCTCTTTTGTAGACACAGGAATGAGAAGAATTTACCTGCTTTATGTCCTCTTTGAAACATTTCTGTCGATTAACCCTACAGATTTACTCAGAATTTCAGGAAATAAATTAGATTAGTATGAATCCAAAAATCCAAAAAATATTTCTGAAGATCCTTTAACATTAACTCCTAAACCAATCAGTTTCAGAGACACTGCCATGCAAAAGCAACAGGCACTTGGAGTCATTGCCCTACTAATCTGTCACCTGAAGATTTTAAACGCCAACCTAAATTTGTTTATTTACTCTAAAGACAACTCTAGGATTGATGTCACTGTGGGTTTTTTTTTTTTTAATGCATGAATACCAAGAGTGTATGTATGGGGGACTAGGTTTTTTCTTTACCAACAGAGACAAGTCACCTCCTGATCAATTGTTTCAGAGCTCTAGGGCCCTCTGGAATCAAGAGAAAGAGCAGAGCCTTTGCCACCATTTTAGCCATTCTCTACATAATTCAGTCTGGATCCTCCTTTTAGAAAAGGAGATGCTTTAGTATGGAAGAAGTACAGCTAGCAAATGATGCAGTGCTCCGAAGTAATGTTGGTTTTCCGCATAAGTAGGATCATACTGAGTCCACACAAGCTGTTCCTTCTGCTCCCTCCTTAAAAGATTGCCATCTTCTAATATTAAGCACTAAGTGAATAAAGACTAACTTGGTGTATTTCTCACAGAAAAAGGTTCCAGTTTTATACCTTCCACTTTAAGAGAAAACATATAAGGAGAAAGATTGTCAAATATATTCATTAAAAGCAGACAAGAAAATTCTGGGCTCTGAGAGAGGGACTCACACATGCAAATTTAAATACCTATTTCTGAGCTACCACCTCTGTTGAGAGATGGAGAACTGATAAAGAAAAACACATTGCTGGGGAATTATTGTTTTCATCACAAAGCTGGCATCTAAAATCAAGGAACTGAACTGTGGCCACTTCTTCCCATTAATTATGAAGGAAGCATAGGACAACTGACCACATGTTCTACACTGTAGACACATAGAATCAGGAACACTGAGTACAACCACAACAGACAAGTGAAATTTCCTCTAGTATTGCTGTCGATCAAAATGTAAACTTTCTTCAAATTACTGTAAGATATGGATGATATACATGTGTGCATAGAGGGCTGAGAAGATTGCTCCCAGATCTCCTTTCTCTTCCTGTCCCAGCTCTCTAGGAGGAATATATGTGCCAAAGAAATGTGCTGTGCTTTGAGAATACCATTGCATGGGTGGAACAGCACTGCACAGTTGCAATGCGAGGCAATGCCAAACAGGCACAGTCCAGGCCATGCCGTGCATGATTAAGAGGCCATACCATTAAGCTGAAGCATTTTGATAAAACTCTATTAAATGGCAACTGACTTTGAAACCCTGTTGTTTAATGGGAACATCCATCCTAATTTGAAAAATCATCTTGTCAAGGTGGAAAGTGAGCGTGATAGAAAAAAACGCCAAGCTCCAAATCTCTGGTTGTTCAGTGACTTAAAGACATCACTGCTCTCACAGGACTGTTTCTTCTGAAAGTTGTCACACACATACAGGATGCAGAGCAGGACATAACAGCGATTATTAAACCCACCTCAGGGACAGTTTAAGCTAATGTGAACTAAGGTCTGTGCATAGTTGTCTGCAGGGACCCCAGCAGGGCAGGCATCTATCAGATGATGCCATTATAAACTGCTGCAGCTACATCAGCTTATCTGTCACTGTTCAGTAAGCTGAGAAATGTCAAGAAATGTCTTCCTTTGGAATGACTTGAAGATTGCAAACCTTCCACATTCGCTATTTTAATTGCATCTTCTTTTGTGCATTTACTTAGGTGATCCCCTATTTCCTAGGTTATGGCCTGAAACAGGGATTCAGACTATAATACTAACAAATCAAGTTGAGTAACAAACATGGTACATGCTATTTTAAGGAAAAACACTGCCATAAAACTAGCAGTCAGGAAGACCAGTGGCTATGACCCATTAAACAGCTACAAAGTGCTCAGGTCTCTGGGTTTCTTGAATCAGGAGGACAGATACCGGTTTACTCCTGCTTAAGACAAAACTCCTATTAAAACAAAAGTTCATACTGAAGCTGACAATCCCAGCTTGTACAAAGCATGATGGCTGCCCTGGGCTTGTAATATCCATTGTAAAAGTGCATGTTAGTTTCTTCTGTAAAGATTCGCATGACCTTTTGAGTTAATTCCTTTGGTCTACTGTTATTTTAATCTCATTAGTTTGTAGGTGGACAGATTTTTCTATGCTAGTTGTAAAATGCATCTGCACTGATTTCCGAGACCCTCTCTGTCTGTAACAGTAGACTGTATCTCTGGCTTTTGCCTGTTTCTACTTCTGAAAATTTTGGGAGCAAATGAATGCCTGACAAATCTTCATTTCAAGACTTACCACCTAAGGGTACTCTGACAGCAAAGATGGATGACAACACAGAAGCTAATAGTACTGACACCAGAGAAAAGTATGACTTTCATTGTGCTGACATCATCAGAGGCAAAATAGACCAAGAAAGCCAAGACATGATGGAAAAAGAGGCAGTCAGGAAAACAACACAAACAACTGCAAATAATGCTGATTATTGCAGAGTCTGCAATGTCTTGCTTTAAGAACTGTTTTTTTCCTGTGATATTTGAAAGAACATCAGCTGTATTGATCACAGATGAAAAAAAAAAAAAATTGTCCCATCAGCTGCCAAATGAGATTATTTTCCAGCACCTATCTGATGAACTCAGCGATGACATTCCTTTTTACGCTGAGCAAGTTACCAATAGTGAGGTAGGCATATTACCAAAACCTACAAGCAGTGACCTCAAGAGAAGGAAAAGTTTTACCAACTTTGGAGACTGAACTAGTCCTGAGAATGCTAGAACTGAAAAGCTGGAGAGAGGGAGGTTGATAAGGTTGTACCTTGTCTAATCTGTAGAAAATGTTCTTTTGTTTGCTCCCCAAACTAGAAGTGAGGCATCAAACTGAATATATTATACTGAAAGCAGAATCATAGAATTATAGAATCATTTAGGTTGGAAAAGACTTTTAAGATCATCGAGTCCTACCGTAAACCTAACTCTGCCAAGTCCACTACTAAACCATGTCCCATGTCTACCTGTCTTTTAAATACCTTCAGGGACGGTGACTCAACCACTTCCCTGGGCAGCCTGTTCCGGTGCTTGACAACCCTTTCGGTAAAGAGATTTTTCCTAATATCCAATCTAAACCTCCCCTGGTGCAACCTGAGGCCATTTCCTCATCCTATCACTTGCTACTTGGCAGAAGAGACCAACACCACCTCACTACAACCTCCTTTCAGGTAGTTGTAGAGAGCAATAAGGTCTCCCCTCAGCCTCCTTTTCTCCAGGTTAAACAACCCCAGTTCCCTCAGCCACTCCTCATAAGACTTGTTCTCTAGACCCTTCACCAGCTTCATTGCCCTTCTTTGGACACACTCCAGCACCTCCATGTCTTTCTTGTAGTGAGGGGCCCAAAACTGCACACAGTATTCGAGCTGCGGCCTCACCAGTGCCGAGTACAGGGGGACAGTCACTCCCCTAGTCCTGCTGGCCACACTCTTTCTGATACAAGCCAGGATGCCATTGGCCTTCTGGGCCACCTGGGCACGCTGCCAGCTCATCTTCAGCCAGCTGTCGACCAAGACCCCCAGGTCCTTTTCTGCCAGGCAGCTTTCCAGCCACTCTTCCCCAAGCCTGTAGCGTTGCATGAGGTTGTTGTGACCCAAGTGCAGGACCCGGCACTTAGCCTTGTTGAATCTCATACCATTGGCCTCAGCCCATCGATCCAGCCTGTCCAGATCCCTCTGTAGAGCCTTCCTACCCTCAAGCAGATCAACACTCCCGCCCAACTTGGTGTCATCTGCAAACTTACTGAGGGTGCACTCAATCCCCTCATCCAGATCATTGATAAAGCTATTAAACAGAACTGGCCCCAATACTGAGCCCTGGGGAACACCACTTGTGACCAGCCACCAACTGGATTTAACTCCTTCCACCACAACTCTTTGGGTCTGGCCATCCAGCCATTTTTTTACCCAGCGAAGAGTACACCTGTCGAAGCCATGAGCAGCCAGTTTCTCCAGGAGAATGCTGTGGGAAATGGTGTCAAAGGCTTTACTAAAGTCCAGGTAAACAACATCCACAGCCTTTGCCTCATCCACTAAGTGGGTCACCTTGTCACAGAAGGAGATCAGGTTAGTCAAGCAGGTCCTGCCTTTCATAAACCCATGCTGACTGGACCTGATCACCTGGTTGTCCTGTAGGTGCCGTGTGATGCACTCAAGGTGATCTGCTCCATAACTTTCGCCGGCACCGAGGCCAGGCTGACAGGCCTGCAGTTCCCCAGATCCTCCTTCCAGCCCTTCTTGTAGATGGATGTCACATTTGCTAACCTCCAATCAACTTGGACCTCTCTGGTTAGCCAGGACTGCTGGTAAATGATGGAAAGTGGCTTGGTGAGCACTTCCACCAGCTGCCTCTGTACCCTTGGGTGGATCCCATCCGGCCCCATAGACTTGTGTGTGTCTAAGCGGTGTAGCAGGTCGCTAACCATTTCCCCTTGGATTATGGGGGCTTCATTCTGCTCCTCATCTCTGTCTTCCAGCTCAGGGGGCTCGGTATCCTGAGAACAACTGGTCTTACTATTAAAGACTGAGGCAAAGAAGGCATTAAGTACCTCAGCCTTTTCCTTATGCTTTGTCACTATGTTTCCTTCCACATCCAATAAAGTGTGGAGATTCTCCTTAGCTGTTCTTTTGTTGTGAATGTATTTATAGAAACATTTTTTATTGTCTTTTACTGCAGTAGCCAAATTAAGTTCTAGTTGGGCCTTGGCCCTTCTAATTTTCTCCCTGCATAGCCTCATGACATCCTTGTAGTCCTCCTGAATTGCCTGCCCCTTCTTCCAAAGATCATAAACTCTCTTTTTTTTTCCTGAGTTCCAGCCAAAGCTCTCTGTTCAGCCAGGCCAGTCTTCTTCCCCGCTAGCTCATCTTTCGGCACATAGGGGCAGCCTGCTCCTGCACCTTTAAGATTTTTTTCTTGAAGAATGTCCAGCCTTCCTGGATTCCTCTGCCCTTCAGGACTGCCTCCCAAGGGACTCTGTCAACCAGGCTCCTACACAGGTCAAAGTCTGCATCTGGAAGTCCAAGGTAGCAGTTCTGCTGACCCCCCTCCTTACTTCTACAAGAATCGAAAACTCTATCATTTCATGATAGCTGTGCCCAAGATGGCCTCCAACCATCACATCACCCACAAGTCCTTCTCTGTTCCCAAACAACAGGTCCAGCAGGGTGCCTTCCCCAGTTGGCTCACTCACCAGCTGTGTCAGGAAGTTATCTTCCACACACTCCAGGAACTTCTTAGACTGTTTCCTCTCCGCTGTCTTGTATTTCCAGCAGACTTCTGGTAAGTTGAAGTCCCCCATGAGAACAAGGGCTACCAATCGTGAGATTTCTCCCAGATGCTTGTAGAATATTTCATCTGTCTCTTCATGCTGGTGGGGTGGTCTGTAAGAGACTCCCACCATGATATCTGCCTTGTTGGCCTTCCCCCTGATTCTTACCCATAAACGCTCAACCCTTTCATCATCATCATCAAGCTCTAGACAGTCAAAACACTCCCTAACATACAGGGCTACCCCACCGCCTCTCTTTCCTTGCCTATCTATCCCTTCTGAAGAGGTTATTGCCATCCATTGCAGCATTCCAGCTGTGTGAGTAATCCCACCATGTTTCTGTGATTGCAACTATATCATAGTTTTCCAGCTGCACAATGGCTTCCAGCTCCTCCTGTTTGCTGCCCATGCTGCATGCATTGGTGTAGATGCACTTCAGTTGAGCTATTGATCCTGCCACCTTTTTTGAGGGACAAGCCCTAATTCCTGTGTGACTGTTCTCAGGTGCTTCCGTGGTTTCTAACATATCGACAACCCTTACATCTTTGCTGTTGCATGGGTCTCCATCCCCTGCCTCCACTGAGATGGCTAAGGTGCTGCACGCATTAGTACAGGGACATTTCAAACGTGCTCCAGTGTACTCAGCACATCATGGAGCAGACTGAAGGACCTCGCTAGCACACTGGTCCTCAAATATTGATGTGCCATCCCCAGGCTTATCTCTAGCGAGCCTGGTTTTATCCCTTTCCCCCTTCAAATCTAGGTTAAAGCTCTTTCGATCAGCCCTGCTAACTCCTGCACAAAGATACTTTTCCCCCTTTGAGACAGGTGTACCCCTCTGTCACTAGCAGACCTGGTGTTGTGTAGGCTGACCCATGATCAAAAAACCTAAAATTCTGCTGGTGACACCAGTCATGGAGCCAGGTATAGATCTGCTGGGTCTTCCTGTTTCTTTCCTCATCATTCCCCGCAACTGGAAGGATAGATGAAAACACTACTTGTGCTCCTGATCCCTTAACCAGTCATCCCAAGGCCCTGAAGTCTCTCTTGATTGCCCTTGGACTTCTTATTGCAACTTCATCACTGCCTGCATGAAGAAGCAATAATGGATAGTAATCCAAGGGCTGTACCAGGGTAGGAAGTTCTCTCATCATGTCTTTAACCCAGGCCCCAGGGAGGCAGCAGACTTCCCTAAGACGTGGGTCTGGTTGGCATATTGGACCTTCTGTTCCCCTCAGAAGAGAGTCTCCTATGACAATGACCCGTCTTTTTTAGTTTATAGAAGTGGTTTTGACACAGGGCATAGACTGATTTAACCTTGGCGACACCTCCAACCTAGATGAACCATCGTCCTCGTCATTGTTTGGTTCCACTTGCAGCGCCTCGTACCTATTATGCAGGGGCACCTGGGAAGGTGGGGGAGTCACGGAGGAGATGCGCCTGCTGCGCTGGGCAGGAACTTGTCGCCGTTGGCCCCTATGCCATAAGTCACTGCGTTCTGCCGTGTGGGGGGAGGATAGGGAATCCTCTGTATCATGTGTCCTGTCTGCCTGACAGGCCTGTCCCAGGGATGGTAGGGTGTGGTTCCAGTAGTCTATCTCCCTCTCAGACTCCCTGTACTCCTCAAGCTACTCACCTCCTCCTGGAACTCTGCCACTAAGCGGAGGAGTTCCTCTCCCTGGGCGCACCTCCCACAGGGGTGCTCACTGCTGCCGTCCCGTACTGGCATAAGAGCAGGGCACACCCTGCAGCCTGACACCTGGGTGGCACCGTGTTCCCACCGGAGCTCTGTCTGGGAAGCTGCGTCAGTCGCAGCGGGTGCAGAGCTTAGAGAGAACATGGCCTTCTGTTGAGCAGATACCATTGCTCCCTGGTCGAGCCAGCAGAGTTACAACGCCCCTCCTGCACACCCTTCCAGGTGAACTGGAGCTGCTTGCCTTGGAGACAGGTCTCCTCAGCCACTGTCGCGCAAGCTGCAGGCTCCCAGCAGGTCTCTTGGCTCCCCTGAGGTTTCCCCGGTTCAGGAAGCCCCCCTGTGCACAGCACTAGAGCACTCCACTGCAGATTGTGCCGGCACCGGAGCTGCTCACCTCAGTGACTGAGTAAATGTAAAATACTTCACAGCTCCTTGCTTCTCAGTGGTGAAAGAGAGAAACTAATTTTCCTAAGTGTCAGGTGAGCACCTAAGTGTACACATTATATGAAAAAGGATATATCAGTTAAGGTATGTTTACAGGTTGTCATGAAGAATCATGTACACACAGCCTTAATTTCTCCATTTCTCAGTTTACTGAGGAGTGATGACATAAAGAAAAACCTAGTCAAATGCCAGATCAAAACAACAGCCTAGTGTTTTGGCAATGTAAAGGCTTCAGTTCAGTTTGATCATGTTCTGCAAAGCTAGATCCCGACACTGGACCATCACTGTCCCGTGTCCATCTGTCCTCTAAGATGTTCTTCTTCTAGATTTACCCAGCCAAGTAAAATAGCCTACAAAATCAACGACCCCAAACAAATTAAACATTCTTGACATATCCCTGCTGAATACATTTAAATAAATCAGCCTTTTAAATGAATAGGTTTCCTGTGTAATGCTTTTTTCAGTCAACAGATTTCTCCTATAATTAGAGTGTATTACTTTATAAATGTACTTTTCCTTTATAACAAGAGAAAGGGAAATTACCTGAGAAAAACAAACACTGTAATTAAATAAGGTTCATGCCAATTCATTATTCAGATGCAGAGAACAATTTGTGAATATCCACTTCCAGTGTACTCAATCCATCTAATAGCAAAAGGCACCAATTGGATTTTATGCTTTGTAATATACAGTAAGTTGCTTGTATTTGGTTTTTATTAAAGTCATTTCACAAGCTATGTTAACTATGTGCAATGTTCAACAATAGCACTAACAGTTGGTAAATTAGACCCTTTATGTTTAATCTAATTCGAAACAGCATTTCACAATTCAGATTCAAATTCAAATTGCTTGTCAAGAATTTTAAGATACTAAAAAGCCATTCCAGACTAAATAGACAAGTTTTGCAGTCTCCAGCAGTATTTTATTAGCAGGCAGAACTAGCTTACCGTACCTACTTCTGGCAAAGATCTAGAGAACTGCTTGAAACGGAGGAATAAACCTCAGCATGCCAAGATGAATGCAGTTTCTGAGAGCACAGTGTCTGCCCATTCATCTGCATGCCCATATTGGTCACCTAATATATAAGTTTTAGTCTAGCTTCAGACCCACTGACCAAGGAGATTCCTGATCTCTACTTTGGAGACTGTTTTCTAAGATAGGAGATTTCCTGTTATTTGGTGGTTGGAAATGAAATTATAGTTATGGCTTGAGCTAATACTTTAGTGTTTACACCTCATCATTTTTTGAAAAAAGAAAGAGGATTAAAAGATTAGAATTTCTGGTAATTAGGGATATGACTGAAGCATACAAGCAGAAGAATACTTTCTCACAAATGACAGAGAGAAATTTGTATTTTATAATTTAAAAAAAAAAAAAAGGCAAAACAGGAAGGGAACCAGGAGTTATATCATGCACCTTATATTATGCCAGTCATCTTATGCTTGTTAATTATTTCACCAACATTTATATCTTCGAAGTGTTTGTTAAAAAACCCCAACCAACCAACCAATCAACCAACAAAACCCTAATTTATTGGGATCTTTGCAGCAGGTAACACTTTTATGGGAATCCCATCTCCTGAACAGAACAGTTGGCTGTGTCCAGAGGATGATGCAAGTCTCCATTGCAAGGGTCCTCACAGTCATCTTCAGCTGGATCAAGTGAGACTCCCCCAACGGTTGTTCTGCTGAATTCCTATACCAGCCGGGCTGTGGTCCTGTGTGACCACTCCAGCACATGAATCATCCATTGTTATTGAGTATCCTAAACTACATATGAAACATCTCATTAATATCTACCTATCATCTCAACTGTTTATGAAAGACTGTTCTAGAAAGACCTCTGCAGGAACACTTCCTATTGCCATCCACAAAAGTCTTATCTGTGTTCAGTTTGGTCAATTCTGCATCAGGAACCTCCCATCAGAATCTCTGGGACCGCCCGATTGACCACCCAGGATGTTTGTCACTATACCAAAGCACACAAGTTGTACTGGTCAGCTTTTCTAGGACCTGCTTGGAGGAATCTCTGGGTCTGATCAAAATTCTCACCCAGAAAGATTCTACAGCAATGAGTTAATGCTGCTTCTAATTGTTGCCACCTTCTCTCAGGTTGATCCATTATCTCATCCCCTGAGGGGTTCCTGGACCACCAGTGAATTAACGCCTAAGTGCACTGAGTGTCCATACAGTCACAACCCTGACACCCTACTATTCCATAATTATAACTATAGGATGAACTTGAACTTCATATAACACACTTATCACTTAAATTCATAGCTCTTGCCACTGATGAAAAAATGCTTTATTTTACAGAAGGTGACAAATATTTTCACAGAAGCATAATTTCCAAAAGATTCGTATTACTTATATTGCAGTTAAGACAGAGACCTCAATGAAAACAAAAGGTCTGCTATATCAAGCCCTCCACAGAGACAGAAAGCAAACAGGTTTACTAAATGGCTAAAATTATTTTAGTTTTTTCTTTCTCCTGACCTTCGTTTCTCTCCCTCCTTTAACCCTGTTTTTTATTTCTTGCTGAGAAACCAATAGTAGACCCACAGATGGTCCCTTTTCACGTGAAGGGACGCATATAACTATGTGTGTTGAGGGAGATATGATATATCCCTGTTAATCAAATCAGTGGTGTGAATGTAAAATCTACAGCTTGAGCAGAGGGCACCTGTGGTGGGAGAAGGGCAAGTTCTTACCCCATTGACTGAAACTGGTTGCATGTCAGAAATTATTTTTGTCTTAAAGAGATTATCATGTAAACATGCTAAATTGAACTCTGAGAGAAGACCAAAGAGGCAAAGAATGTCTTCTTCTGAGCCCCAAAACAGTTGCTATGGCAGAAATGACATGAAACCCAAAGGGAAAAAAAGAAGCTTGATGATTTAAAATGAAGTACTTTCATTGGGAATGTTTCATGAGAAAAAAACAGAAAAATCGTGCACTTGTGTTGACTAAGAATATTTTTATAAATATACATGGTATACATATAAAAAACTCTATATGTATACACACACATGTGTATATATGTAAATTTACATTTCCATTCAGCTATGGAAAAAAACCCAAATCAAAACAACTCCCCCTTATTAATTCACTCATCAATAGAAAGTAACTTCTAGATCCCTGTGCCAGACAGTGAAAAATTATTGGCAAATCTGAAACCATACCATAGTTCAAAGACATGAAAGTCCACAGTGGCCAACTTATGGATGCCATTCTGTGGTGACACACTGTTTCTTCTTAGCGTGGTTTCCTCAGCAAACACTGCATGTTCAATCATGCTGTCTGTGTATGTGTCACTCTACCAGTGCTCCCAGCAATTTCTCTAAATGGTGGCTGAATTTAGCCTTCTTTGAGACATAGGAAGAAGTCCCCAAGACATTAAATGCCTAAAGATGTGGTGAAAATGGGCAGCCAAGAAAGAAAAGGGACTTTAAATATTTGTCTAAACAGAAAGACTGTAGACTACATATAACAGGCATGGTACACAAACCTTGATCCTATCTGGCGGAAAAACAATACATCTCTCTGTTCTCCATCTGTCAGCAGCAGATCCGTGAACACAGAACTTTCTTGAGGGATGGGTGACAACCACATAAGCCAGCTCCTATAAACTTCATTCCTCTAATATCCACTAACAGGAAGACAACATGGTTATGGGAGAAACAGTTATGGAAAATTGGGATAATTAAGTACCTTCCATCAAACAAAGTGAAACCTAGAACCAAACATGTAAGATAAACAGATATATCGGACTAGGATGCACTTGAATGTGCATATTCTATCAACTTAATAAATTGCCTTGCTTGTATTGATTTACTAGTCTGCTATGTGATATGATGGTTCATTACCCAAAGCTCTAAAATAAAAGAAAAATAAAATCACTATATTATTTTAACGTTTGATTTATATGACACTAGTAACACTAACCAAAAGTGTCAATAAAGGACAACAGTTAGAAAGACATTGACAATATATGGAACTATTTATGCTTTGCCTCTCACTGAATCTGTTATGTAAGAAAACGTAGGCTGGTATTTCATAAATACAAGATCCAATTTGACATTTATATTAACTCTTAAAGTTAGTTACTTTGTCAAAATGACTGGGATGATAATGCAGTAGAAAAAATATTTGAGATTGGAGTCAGATTTAGTGATAATTTACACTTTGTACAAAATTAGCAGGAAGAAAGTATTTGACTTGAGACCCTTGAAAAACAGGAACCATCAGGCTTGAAAAAGAGCCATCCTCTGAACAGATAGAAGAGAATTATCCTGGTCAGCTCTAATGATTGTGTCTCAGGGTTTCAATACTATAAGTTACTGTTCAAAACACAAGCTGTAGGTTTCTTAATTACAAGTGGCTGAGAAAGAAGAAGTGGCCAAGAAAGTATCTGATAGGAAAATTTCCATCTAAAAATACCATTCTAGTAAAACGAAAATGCTTCACAGGTCACATTGATTTGCCTTAAAGTTCTTCTAGGAGAAAAATCTGGTAAAACACTGACAAAGTTCCAAATGTCTTGGATTGACACTCTTAGAACAAAACATTTTGATTTTTCACTTCAAATAAAACTTCTGGCTTTTTTTTTCATTTTCTTTTTGATCAAGATCATGTTCAGATATCAGTATATTGTACAGTTTAAAGATCCAAAACAAAACAAAAAGCTTTCTTTCATGCATAGGTGTTTTGGTTTGTTGTGGTTTTTTTCCAGATTTTTCTTTTAGGGGACATTTCACAATTTTTAAATTTCTGTTCAATAGAAATGAAGCCAAATTCTGAAATCTCCTCAGCTTCTGTGAAGTCTATTTCCCACATCACTTTGAAAACTGAACCTAGTGTCTGGAGGTCAAGTTACATCCTATATATCATCAGAAGTGTCTACAATCATGATGGCTCTTCATGTGAAAGCACACATAGGGTATTCTATAGAAGTCTTTAAACAATTCTGATGATGATGAATAAGAAGGGAAAAAAATCCATTTCCTCCACCTGATCTCTGGGGTTATACATCACCACAGAGAAAATTAAAGCCATAAAAACATTTCTTTAGCAGTAAATTAAGCACTGGGCAAGACATCTCATGAAAGTTAGAGCAGGTGTCTGACAGGAGGCATACTTCTTCCAAGATGAGCACTGAATTGTCTGGTACAAGAAAAGTCATATGCTTTCCTTTCCCTCTGTTGGATATATGTATGAAAATGACATATATTAGTCCGTATCTTCATCTTGTTATTATTAAGAGTCTGTGTAGGGCACATTCACAAAGCACGCTGAAGTATCCTTTGGCGAAGAGATGATACAGCAATACTGAATAATTGTTTTATGGGAAAAAACAGTGGTTGATTTTCAAACTGTTTGAAAATAATTGTTTATGCAAAAAAGGGGCCAGCTTAGATGCATAGATAGAGAGACAGACATATATATATATATATATATAAAAAGCTGGTCTTTATATGTAATTTTAAATTTAATATTTATAAATACACACACACGCACACATATGGTGTAAATTCTGACCTCCTAAACAAAATAACACAGTGGAGATATCAAAAAGGGCCTTAGTACATTGTCCTTTCTGATTAAAGAGAGTCCATGCTGCTTACTCACAGATAAGGAAAAAAAATCCACTCCTGTTGCTGTGATCAAACAAGGACCCCTGAGCTGCAGAACTGCCTTGTTATTACACATCGCTGCAGGCAGCAGGCATAAAACCAGTCAAGTTTTAAAAGGACACTTGTTAACATTTTTTTGTCTCTCCCGCCTGTATGTACACAATCACACGTACAGAAGGAGATCCTGTTCAGTGGCGTAATGCAATTTTGCCATTAGAATTGGCATTCAGGACAACAGAAAATACTTAAAATGTTTTGATTCAACTTTTATACGTAGCAACAGGGAAGGATATGTTCAGCTGTTGCTCTGGCTGGGGTGTAGATGGCTTTATGCTGTGTAATCATGCAGGTTAGCAGCTGGCGGAGAAATTTTTCTCTTTGCATCAATGCTATGTACTGTCTGATACTAAATACATACATAAATAAATAAATATGGGCTTCCCAGCATTTTATAGCATCCTAATTAATAGTTTTGTTTCAAAAAGTTTGTGATTAATTACATAGGCGGCAATGATCAAAGCTCTAACAAATGTCCCAGTTTGCTCACGTAGAAATGGTGAGATTAGTATCTAGCAAAACTTTTATATTTGGACTGTAAACGTGTCCACCTCAGCTTATCACCCTGGACTCCCTTCATAGCACATAGAGGGAAACAGGCATTTTTGGAGCACAGTTCACCCCCTCTACTGCAAATGTTGATGTTATAATGCATTATTCCCTAGAAATGCTCCTTACTTTCCACAGACTGTATATGAAGGAAAATTAAACTAGAAGCTTAGATGCAGACAATTCAGAGATGGGCAGAGAATTTCCACCTCAGTGCTTACTAAAAAAAAAATGAAAGTAATTCATACAGTTTTGAACTGTACTTTCCTAGTGAACTGAGACATTTTAGGGCTTAGAGGTAACAGAACTTCTAAGTTAGTCTACTTTTTTAATTCTCCAGCTTTTGGAGCAAGAATCAGGATTTAATTGGGGGGGTTATATTTATGTCGGCCTGGAAATACTGAAATATCAATGGCAATAAAAACAACACACAAAGATTAATAGGCTCTGGTTTTATATAGTGATTGTCATTTATAAAATCTGAAGTGCATCATAAATAAGTCAGTACCATCTTCTGTGTTTTACATTTGAGAAAACTAATGCTCAGAAAGATCATCTGAGCAACTCTGGTCAGGTGCAGGCAGAGGGAGACAACTGCGGGGCATCCTGAATTCAAATAGATATTTTCTTCCCTCAAAGAGTACGAATGTTTCAGACGTAGTGATTTGGATTCTTCACCCAGCAGTAACTGCTGGCTCCAAGGAGCTGACAACCAGTCCCAGAGCATGTGTTTGTCTGGGTCCAGTGTGAGCTTGGAAATCCTCTAACTTAGAGAAAAAGCAGGAACTGGAGGGACCTGAGATGGAAGAGGTGTCTAGGGAAGTGAAGGTCCCATCTTGTGTTGTCCTCACAGTGTTGCCTGCAGGAGGGTACGGGCATGGCTGATAGAAGAGCCAACTGAAGAAACTTTGCCAGAGCACGTGGGCTAGTTTGGACCTGACAAACAAATTAGTTAAAACCAGTTCTCTTGCAGATGCCATTTCTCTCATAGTTTTTGGCACAATATGCTATTAAACACAGTGAACTTCTATCATACTGCATGCACTGAAATACTTGGCTCAGTGTTGCTTTCTGATGCACAGACCCAGAGCAAATGGTCACTCTGAAATGCTCTTTATTTAATAAAAGCAACAGCAAGGAGCACAGCTTCCTATTTAGAAATGCCAGGCTCTGTTAAATACTGCCAGTCACTGCCAGAGAGAAAATGACTTCAGGCTTGGATCTCTGTTCACGTATGACTAGAGCTACAGGAATAATTGATTTTACAGTTCGATGCCGAAACTGGGAAGAAAAGAACGTGTTAGGTCAACTTAGAAAGAACGGATTTCCTTGTTCAGAGTGAAATGAAACACCTTTTTTTTTTTTTTAAAGACATTTTTAATAGTGATTGCAAGTTATCTAAGTATTGTGGCTTCACATTTCAAAACTTGTCAGTTAAGCACCATAAGAGACCTTGCACACCCTCTTAATGCGCTACAGATACAAATTAAAACATACCTTAAACTCATCTGTACATTGTGAAGCTAGATAAATTGCCATGTGCTGAATCATGTAACATCGCACAGGATGCCATAGCAATTTTTTAAGCTGGGGAACAGTAAACAGTAGGATGCAGAGAGGATGTTCATATGGAAAATATATTCCAACCTACTACAATACATGCCTTTCACAGTTTCCCACAAAGGTGGTGGACTGAACTCAGTGATCGCATCACCCCTTCTTATCTCTGGCCACAGTATTTGGGCTCTCCCGCTTGTTAGGAAAATGGCATACCAATGAGCTACGACATATAAGAGGAGAACTAGGCTGACACTGCATTCTCTGCGCGTCATTCAGTTTTGAGAAATAACCCAAGTCACACTGCACTTGTCCCACTGCTACTCTGTTTGGGCTTTCTAAAATCTGGTTCCTTTTTTGCCCTTCCAAAATGTTCACAGAAATTGCCTCAAAATTCAATATCACAGTGATCAAACATTTGATGAGTCCTATTTTTAAGGTGGAGTGTTATCACTGGAATCAGAGAAAGAGGGTTCTGACTGATATTCTGCCACTAAGCACAGGGTCAACTCAGCAGTCTCATTAAAGAAATCTACCTATAGCAACCAAGCTCGCTCTGTTTATGCAGCAGATCACGACAATGAAAACTTAGCTTGGGCCTAGTGAAATTTCCCAACAAACTGTGCTTGAGTTGTGTGAAGACCTTGAGACAGCAGCACACAAAGCTGCCATTTTAAGCTTAAAAAGCCCAACAACTTTGCATCCTGCTACTCTCTTAAAATAAAACTATACTCAGCTACAAATATGTCCATATATGGAGGAAGAGTTAATTATTTCAAACACTGGAGCACCAATTTGTCATAAGATAAAGGATGGATTTCTAGTGTTACTGCAGCCTGAAAAAATTGTTTATTTTGAAGACTATGTTCCAAATCTGGAGGTTGAGTAAAAGCTATCAGCCAGGAAGTTCTGGTACTTATGACCCTGGTGGTACACAAATCATGCCCAAGTTATACACAGCAGTAACCTGAGTTAGAGAAATGTATTTGAATTGAAGGGTTTGCTCATTGGTGCAGCCTATTGACTATGTATCAGCATTACCTATAAGCCAAGCAGAGGCAAAAAAAGCCCACAGCTAGCAAGTGGGGAATTTGGTGACAGGGTAGACATGGATCCTGATCTATGGGGAAGGAGAAGGAGAAATTAGATGGAGACATAAGACTGGAGTCTTACTTTGGAAGATGTGTAATAAGAAACGGAAGGAGATGGATTGCTGGTTACTCCAAGTATTCTGTTTCTGTATCTCTTCTTTCATGACTGGTGTAAGACTTACAAGTAGAAATAGAATTTGCTTTTCAGGTATCATTGAGATGAGTGTGTTTGACGTTTGTGCAGAATAAAAGATTCAAAGGCAAAGAGAGAGATCCTCCTGTCCAAAGAAAGTAATATATAAAGAACCATGCAGGACAAAAGTGCAGAACGGATACTAAAGAGACTATCAAAAAGCAAGTCCCACTTAAATGAGGTGATGAATGTCCTCATTTCTAGTTCACATTTTGCAGAAAAGACCTTTATGAGTTTGATGCTGCCACAAGCAAAATCTGAGGACCATTATTCAAGCATCATGCACTATAAAATAAGAGATATTTCCTTTTCTTGGGGAACCTAGAACTGAAAGAGGCCAGACAAAAAAAAAAAAAAAAAAAAAAAAAAAAAGACAAAGCAGGATCTCTGTGCATTATGCCATTTGTCTGTATTTCCTATCAATCTAACAGCCTGAGCCTTTGCTCAAATCAAGACCCACTGGTATTAGCTGTGGGGAACACGTCTACTGTCTTGCAACATGGCATGGTGACATCAAGAAACCAAGAAGGTTTGTGAATTATTTTAACAGAAAGGGTATAGGGACATGAGCCTCTTGGGATTTGTGATATGTCGTCATTCCTGCCTATGAACAGGGTGTCCATGAATTGCACCGTTTGCTTTTCAGACTACTTCTGCAGGTGGCCAAGATCCCTTTGAATCCTGTCATTCTACTCCCACTGGCTTGGCTTCTGAAATGACTTTTACAATAGGTATTATCTGAAAATAGCTCCCCAGTGGGTCATTTTAGTTCTTGATCACACAGAGTCGTAGGAGAGAAGGGATATGGTGCCAACCATGCTCACCCAAACCTATTTAGTTGAGAGCTTTGCCCAGAATTCAGTGTGGAGATCTCTATAATCAGAGCAGTTGCTGCATGCTGGTTAATTAGCTCTGTCTTCACAAATGGAGATAAAAATTAAAACAATCATAACATTATTTCTGATCTCTTCCTCAGCTTGGTAAATTTAAACATTAGTAACACTGTCAAACAATGGCTAAAGAGGAAATATTTAGTTGTCTTTTGGCAGTGACAAATTACTTCAACCTTTATGGGTTCATTTTTTTAAGCAGTTTGACATTTTGTTACTAAGGCTGATTTTTTATTTTATTGTTTCTTTCAGTCTGTTACACAGCCACAGTGTTACCAAGTAGGTTCCTATGAGTCATATGCAGGTGGGAAGAAATCATGTCTCTATTGATAGCACTATTGTTTTTTATTATTATTTGCAAATATTCTTGCATACCCCCCTCTTTCTACATGGTTCACGATTGACTTCTCATTTTTCCCCAAAGAAGTGAGCAAAATACGCTGATTTGTACAGGCTCTGTCAAACTGGATCAGAACAGAAGTCCAACAAGTCTTGTGTTTTGCAACCGATCATAGTTAAGTATCAAATACTCTCTGAGGAGACATAGGTAAACAAAGAAAATAAAATCCAAACCTAAGCCCTGACAACTTCAGAAATTGCTTGCCTTCAGGCAAAGTCTTCCTCAAATTGCCCCAATATTGGTTTATGCCACAGCCCTCACAGTTCCCATCCTTTCTGAACAAGGACTGTGGGAATTGTCAGTGTTCTCATTTTGCACAATTGTGGCAAATCTTACAAAGTTCACAGAAGCACCTTCTGGCAGTGTGTTATACCAGCTATCTTACGGTCTATAAAAACGGAGTAAAAAAAGAATCCTTTTATTGGTTGTAAATATGCTGTTTTTCAGGTGATCTGAATTTTGTCCATCGTTGTACTGTGAAAAATAATCAACAGAAGATCTCTTGCAAGATCCTGCTCCAAGGTTTGTTGTAAAACCAAGTAAGACAAATCAATTTCCCTTCCTTTCCCAGTTATTTTGCTGAAGATAATTCTGTGGCTCAGAGAGCTCCATCACTCAGATAATTCAAGTTTTCAAAGTGACCAAATGAGATCCATTGGATTTTTCTCTTAGCAATGTTTCAAAACGTGTTTTTTCTGGAGTGCTACTTTATTTCAACCAATCACACCCCAAAGTAATAATTTACAGCCCTGGTTACAGGCACCTTCCTTCTTGCAAACTATCAGTCTGCACAAGAAATGCTCTGCTTTGGCCTAGGTGCTATCATGCTGGTCTGTTTTCTTTGATGTGGGGGGATGCAGTTTCTGTGCCTTTTGCTGCCAGGAAACAGCTCAATGTCTAATGCTGTCATTATGCTGCATTCCTGAAGTCTTCACTTATGACACTCTCAGGCAATGAATCATTTATAGCTCTTCGACACGCATGCAAACATACATCAAATTGCAAAGCCAATTATAAAACAATATACAGACCTTTTTATCCCTTCAGAAATCCACAACTTCTGTTTTAACACTGAAACAGAAGTAATGGCTAATCAGAAACTTTCCTGGGTATGTTACTTTAAGGCAATTATATTAATTTGCTATAATTTACTGCAACAAAATGGGGAACTTTTGAATAGCTGGAGCTGTATAAATTTGCATAAGTATTACATTTTCACAGGTTCATTTTCCTAGCGCAGTAGATACCTCCTGTATTATGCATAGTACATATACCAGCCCTCAAGTAATTTGCACTCAAAGACAATCAAATTTCATGAGCCATGAGTAGGTTACCATTTATTCTGCAGGCCATCATTTTATGGTTTTAAATAAAATGCTTCTAGTGAGTTCAGTAGAGGAGAAAGAAGGTTTGACTGACAGCTCTGGAGAGTCAAACTGTATTTGTTTACAAAAGACACACGATACATAGAGCAGAAACAGTGCTTTACCACCCCGAGGAACATGGCTTAACACTGCTTTGGAGGTACCCCTCTGTCCTGTTCAGGCTTTCACCCTTGCTTCTCATCAACCAACTCTGTCTACCAATGCCAGGTAAACCTAATTCCGACAGAGTCATTGCAGGTTGCTTCAAGACCTAACAAAAACCTGTGAGACGACAATGACTTTTGGTTTGGGTCGTCAAAGAGCAGACATATAGTGCCTTCAACTGACTTTATGGCTTTCTCTGGAACATCTTGGGAGACCTTATTGCAGTCTTTCAATACTTAAAGGAGGCTTACAAGAAAGATGGGGACAGACTTTTTAGTAGGGTCTGTAGTGATAGGACAAGGGGTAATGGTTTTAAACTAAAAGAGGGTAGATTCAGACTAGATATAAGCAAGAAATTTTTTATGATGAGGGTGGTGAAACACTGGAACAGGTTGCCCAGAGAGGTGGTAGATGCCCCATCCCTGGAAACATTCAAGGTCAGGTTGGATGGGGCTCTGAGCAACCTGATCTACTTGAAGATGTCCCTGTTCATTGCAGGGGGGTTGGACTAGATGACCTTTAAAGATCCCTTCCAACCCAAACCATTCTATGATTCTGTGAACATGACAAGGAGGAAAAGTGATGGGAATAGGCTGTTGGCCTTATCTGGCTTACTAGAAACCAGAGGCTACAGATGAATGATACTGCAGCTCCTTCACGCTTCATGACACACCCAGCTATCCTGGGATAATATAGTGACTGAGTGCACAGACAGCATCAACGCACCAGACCCTATTCAAATACCATACTATGAAGCTGGGAACAGCGGAGGTAAATACTGTTGTAAAACCAGACTGACTGGAAGCTCCATGTCTCAAGGTTTATGCCAGTCAAAGAAGTAGTGTAAGCTCATATGCATCTGACTGTGTCTAGCTTACCCTAAATAAAACTTTAGACCCAGATTCTCACCTGAATACTCGTATGTGTAACTGCTTGAATACTCACACACCTTTCTTGGTTATGCCAAGAGCTTCCTTGAAGCATTACCCAGTTCTGCCCCCAATTTTTTTTTTTTTTTTTGCCACTCATCAAAACACTCCAGTACAGACTCTGAACACATGATTAAGTCAAATCAGCTTCAGGAGAAGTTATTCTTGTACTGAGAGTTTCTAAAATTATTCTTATCTTGCCATGAAGCTTCAAAAAATGCTTTATCTATATTGGCTAAACTTTTGTCTAATGTTATTCACCTCTGTCTGGCAATACTTTTGAGAATGGTAACACACTGACCCATCTCTGTTCTCTTAGCCCATTTTTTTCTGTTTGTCAGACTGCTGAAACTTGTCTGATCCTCGGAGAACTCGTGAGAACATTGGAGCAGGGGCAGTCGTTTGTGCACAAGCTGATGTCGCGGGGACTGTGCTTCTAAGTGTCCCAAGCACTGCGCCAAAACTTATAATTCATATTAGCTGTGAAACTGATTCTTGGGTCATCATGACTGGCATGATGGCTTTGAATAGAGGTACAGGCTCTTGCTGTCACTTGAAGATTTGTTTCCACAAAACAAGACAAAGTGGTTGGAAAAAGAGGGAATCTCTTTTCTCATTCCCTAGTCCCCAAGCTGCTGTCTGGGACACTTGCCAATAGCAAAGGGTTAGCTTCCAGATGATGGATCTCGACTGTGGTGGTGTTGGCATCTGTGCTCCTGTTGGAAAGGCCGTCAGCTCGGAAGCTATGAGAGTTGATTAGGACTCCTTTCAAGAACTCTCTCATCATCAGTCAGTGGAAATTATTGTAGTGTTCTTTAGGACATACGAAGATAATTTTTCAACAATGTACCACTGGGAAAAAAATACTGAGAAGAAAGAAAAACTGAATCATAGAGCACTCTGTCAAAAGGTAGAAGGCAGCCAAGTCCACTTCCTAAAGTGAAGAGTAGAAAGGCTGTTCCTGCTGCTCGTGCACTCTATTTCAGGGATGAAAGAAAGAAACATCTGTCCCAAGCCCGCTCCTATAAACTTCCTCAAAAATCAGTGCTGAAATCTGTAGAAAGGGAAAACTTTAATTGAAAGAATGTTGGTCAAGTGAATGACTGTACAAACCACAGCAGTGGATTTCAGCCTCAAAGTGAGAAATTATGGTGATGGGAGCCGAATAAATTCTTCAGTATATAACTGTAATAGTAGCTGTGAAAGAGAAATAAATTCTCCACGCTCAGTCTGCCTTTTACCACTCTACTCACAACTACTCTAAATTAGCCATAAAAAACTTCTTTTCAGTTATACAGGTCTAGGTGTGATTGACTTTTTCAATCACACCTAGAGATTTGTAAAGAGAATGCAAAAGTCTGATTCTTTCCAATACATAAGCATTGAAGAAAATTAGCAAGAAAATAGATATGAAAAGTGGAACTTCCTATGCAAATTCTATTGATTTCCAAAAGGAACCAATTATCAGTCCAGTATGAACAATTCCTGAGGATTTTCTCCAGAAGGAGACTCCATCACCATCTCACAAGAACCTCCAGATGATTTCATGATATTTTCATTGAACGCTCACAGTGAAAAGATTGCAAAGCTTTTTCAACATCATGTTTTAGGCCTAATCCCAAATTAATCTCAGTTTTGAACTCTATCATAATGCAGATCATTGCCTTGCTGTACCCTGTATATGTCAGATCAAAAAGTAAGAGCCACAGAAAAGAAATATGCCAATGATTAAGGAAACCAGTTATTGTCGCATTATTAGTTACCGCGTTTTCTGCTGCAGCTAGGAAATCATTTAGTTCTTTCTAAAGATCAGCCATTTATCTTCAGGCAACTGAAGATTAAAGACTTCATCAGTAATTATCACAAATGGTGCCCTGAACACACTGATTAAAGATACTTGTCATTATACCTTATAAAGAACAGTATATCAGCTCTCTTACTATTTCAGAATAATTATGCATTGGACATCTGCTGGAGTCCCAATCACAACTAATCACCATTTGCATAAGCAAGACACTGAAAGAATCCTGTTCCTTTAGAACCACCCATTACAGACACATGCTAACACATGAAAGATGTGCTTTCCATACCGCACTCACACCAAAGCAGAGGCGTCTGAGACCAAAAATAAAGCCGTTTCCATGTAAAATTAACAATTCCTGATGAAATTCTGATGTAAAGTACACTTCTGCAGTCTGGATTAGTTATATGGAGTAATTATAAGTAAAAGCTATTTTAAATACTGGATTTTTTTTTATTTTTTTTTTTTTTTAATGTTAGATAATATATACCAGCTATCTTACATACTCAAGTTCTAAATTGGTAAAATCAGAATCTTAACTATGCCTTAAGTTTGTAAATAATCAGGCATTGTTTGTAAAACATCTCCCTTGGTACACAGTTAAGAAAAAGAAAAAAAAAGAAATTTAAAAAAGGCTTGGCAACTTCACAGCCCTCTAGACACATCAGGTCCCTTTTTTCCTAGCAGGAGACAGAGAACCTCTGCTAGTTTCAAAGGGAAAAAAAGAGAAAAATACACATTGACCTTCCTTTAAAAGGAAACAGCGGAGTTTTAGTTTTTTGCAAAGTTTTAGTTCTTTTGCAAAGCTAACACCTTTTTTTCCCTTGCCTTGCCTTGCCTTCCCTCACCTGTACCCCTCTCCCTCAGCCTTCCCCTTCCCCCTCACTCCCCTTCTCTCTCTCTCTGTGTCTTTCTCATACAGTTTTGTTTTGGGGGCAGGACATAGCAGATGCCCTGGGGAAAAAAAAAAAAAGGAATAACGGAATTAAGTTAGAAAGATGGCTGCTGTGCCAATAAATATTAAAAAGGATAACAGGAATCTCTACATTAAGGTTCCTCTGTCTGAAGAGGAATGAAGTTTGCAGCTATGTATTCCTCTCCTCCCAGCTAAACTGGGATTTCAGGGCATACTACAATTCCCACAATGGATACTACATGGGCTATTTTCTGATGCACAACCTGCCTTTTTCAAGAGCTGAAAAAGTGAAGTATTGTGGCCAAAGAGCCATAACTATACAGAAGAAAAGAAGAATAAACCACAGATGACTCCTATGTGACATAAAAATGTGGGTTTGAATAATGCTTTGGCATTAGGCTGAAACAGCCTAGTTTTTTCGTATGTTGCTGAAAAGCTGAAAATATTAGCAAACTGTCTGTGGAAAAGAACTCTTATCATCAACGTAATTTTATTCGAATGACACTCCTAGTTCTTGTATTATGCCAGGCATAAACTTTATGTCTTTTGGGATAGCTACATCAACGTTAGATGGAAGAAGAACACTTCTTATCAAACATCAGTGCCTTATTAATGGAAAGTCATATGATTAACCAATCTGATTACTTAGATGACAATTTATCTGCAGTGCAACTGCTATCCAAATGAAAATAAGATTACTGTGAGTACAGTTTATTAATAACCCCCAGTATGTCATTGACTCAACTTGATTATAACACAGCAGGCATGTGATGCACAATATAACAAAGACATTAAAACAGCCTGACAACAGTGGATACAGAAGAGGTGTATGGTACAGGGTAAGGCATGAAACTCCTGAAATATAAGGGACCATGTAATTTGCAGTTCTGCAAGGAGCTTTTTCTTTTTATTTTATTGTAGACATAGGATCTGTAGATATTTTTCAGTGTCCAGCTCTTATGGCTGCTGAGATCACCTGAAAGCATGAGTCAGCGTGATGTTCAGATACAGACCTTGTAACATCCGAAACAACCCCTTGAACTTCCTCACAGGGAAAAGCAATTTAGCAGACCCAAAGGGGAATTCAGATGCCCCTGAGGGAAATCAGTCGCACACAGCTCATGAGTCTGTTTCATCCCACTAGATCTCCCAAGCCTGCAGTAGATACGATCCTATTTCAAACATATTGTTAATCTACTGTGATATATATTCCCTGTGAGTATAGGTCATGGGCTGAAGAGAGCTTGAGAAAGTGCTAGCACATTTCCTTATTCTGTAGATTGTTCTCTACTGGTTTTTCGACCACAAAAGCATCTTCCTTCATATTTATCTGACAACAAAAAATTCTTATTTCACTAAGAAATATCTTTGTTGTCTTAATTGTGCTTCAAAGGAAAAGTGTAGTATAGATAGAGAGAAAATATTAGAGGGGGAGGGAAGGAGGAATGGAGCAAGGGAAGATACCTGTTTGCTGGGTATATGACTGGGAAGAGAGTGGAAGATTTTAAAAAAAATCAGCAAGGCTTAAATAGGATTAATTATTATAACCACTCTGCTAAGCCAGGAGATGAGGAAACTGCCAGTGGTGTTCAGAAGTCGCTTGGGGAGAGCTACGGAAAATGCACATGTACAGTCCAAAACTGCTGGCATTTAATTAGTCTCTGCACTGAGAAGTCAGAAGTGCAGAACGAGGGGCCTTCAGGATCGATCATTAAGCAGTGGCACCTCAGCAGCCCAAATGCAGATTAGCTCAGGAAGTAGCGAGAGGAGCTGATGATTGATACAGACTTTCTTTAGAAATGAAGGCAGTCACTTGCATTTTCAGTAAGGAAAAAGCAAATCAACTTCATAAACTAGATAAGAACTTCCATAGTCAATCTATGGGCCTAAAAAGAAAATTAGCTCTCTGATCCACCCATGTTTTATGAGGAAGAAAGAGGTAAAATGGGATGTATGACCTAGAGATGGTACGTTAAGATAAGATTCCTCTACTTTGTATTCAAGAGATGTCTGGAAAACATGTCTTAGTAGTATTAACATCAGATTTCAGCACAATTATGGCTTTACTGAGGGCTTAAATCCAGCTGCTACTCTACTGAAGCTATGTGTTCAAATCTTGTCTGAACCATGTGTGGTGGGTTGACCTTGGCTGGCTGCCAGGTGCCCACCCAGCCGCTCTATCATTCCCCTTCCTCAACAGGACAGAGGGAGAAAAAATACAACAAAAAGTTCATGGGTCAGGATAAGGACAGGGAGATCACTTACCAATTATTGTCACAGCCAAAACAGACTCAGGGAAATTAATTCAATTTATTACCAATTAAACAGAGTAGAATAAGAAATAAGAACAAATCTAAAACCACCTTCCTTCAGGGCACAGCCACCTGCTGCAGCGTGAGGTCCTCCACAGGCTGCAGTAGAACAACCTGCATCACCATGGTCTTCACCACGGGCTGCAGGGGAATCTCTGCTCTGGCACCTGGAGCACCTCCTCTCTTCCTTCTTCACTGACCTTTGGGCCTGCATAGTTGTTTCTCTCACATTTTCTCACTCTTCTTTCTCACAGCTGCCGCACAGCATTTTTTACCCTTTCTTAAATATTTTATCACAGAGGTGCTACCAACATCTCTGATGGGCTCAGCTTTGACCAGCAGTGGGTCCGTCTTGAAGCTGGCTGGAACTGGCTCTGTCTAACGTGGGAGCAGCTTCTGGTGTCTTCTCATAGAAGCCACCCCTGCTCCCATCTCACTCCACTACCAAAACCTTGCCACATAAACCCAATAGACCATGCCACTACTGAGTATGACGACACTAGTGAGGGCAAAGTTTACTTTTGTGAGCCAGACTGCTTCATGACTTTGCAGAATTTATGCCAACCTATGAAATTGAATAAATTGCGAAGTTAGTGAGTGCCTCAGACACAGTGAACCACTAATTTGCTGGGGTTTTAAGCCATGCATCTCCTACACTTAAGGAAGAGGGTGCAATAGGAATGATTTAGAGTTCCTACACATTACAAGCTTCCACTTAAATGGAAGTATTCTGGAAAAATAATCTGGCTGCAACTGTGGGGAAAAAACGCTCTTTTTGGTTTACTCACAATAGGTAAACCTCAAATAAGGAAAGTCTCAATTGTTTGCAGTCTTACAGAGAACTGAATAATCAGATTCAGTTCCCTAGACAAGACATCAGACAGAAGACACTTGCCCAGGAGATGCATCTTAAGAGCTTAAGCTTGGAAACTTCTCAGATGAAGGAAAACACAGAAATGTACATGAAAAGTAGAAGGATCCAAACTCAGCTTTGCAGAGATGAAAACAAACCAAACCAAACCAAAACAAACCAAACCAAAACAAAACCAGGATAGACCAACATTAACTGTTTCACACCATTTTACAACATAAAAAGGAACTAAGCAAAGTCTCTTTAAAATTCATTTTCCCATGTCCTGCTGCCCAGTGAAGCTTTGTCTGCCTTGGAAGACAAGATATATTAGTTGTTCTAGCCTAGATTTAGCCAGTTGCATCACTCAGAATAGCTTACAAACAACAAAAAAAAGTGTAATCTATCTTGAGTTAAGGTATTCAACAGTTACTAATTTGGACATGCAGTAGGCAAGGTCCAACCAAAAAGTATAAATAAAGTGAGTAGAGAGGTCTGCAGTTTTCATCAAATGAAAAGGGTAGGATCTATTCTCATGCCCACTGATGGTGATTGCAAAATTCCCCAAACGTGGACATGTCCATAGTCCAGTTGAAGTTACATTTAACAAACACATTCAAACAACTTGGAATGGAATCTACAAATTTGTAAAGGCAAGTAAACTTGACCCCGTGCAAAGCATTGCAGCACTGTAAGAAATAATATTACTCCTCTTCCTTCAAACCCTTATGGCTTGATATAAACTCCCACATAAACCAGCAGTCAGTCACAAGGCTCTCACTTGGAGTTAGGTTTACCCCCACAGCAGTTTCTTTTTTTGCTCTGAATTTTTATTTTTTACGTTAAACCAAGAGAAATAGTCTTTCCTCATTATCATACATCATGGATAGCGTATGCAAAAAGGCCATCACAGTCTATTAAATTAAAATGCTCAGATCAAGAACAGATGTCATGACTTACAGAGGTTTCTGAAGCTAAGCAAATGCACATCCGACCATGTGGAACTGGAGTGTGCAGCATCATATTTATGATTGTTCGGTGTGTGATGTTCTGATGACCTGCAGGGTAGCAGAGCGCTAGAGCCAGTCCATGACAGAGTGCTTTCATTTTGGTATTTAATAGGTCACCTGATAGGATAATAATTGTTGTATTGGGTCTGGCTGAGATGGAGTTAATTTTCCCCATAACAGCCCTCATAGTGCTGTGCTCTGTATCGGTAGCTAGAACGGTGTCGATAACACACCAGTGTGTTGGCTACTGCTGAGCAGTGCTCCCACAGCATCAAGGCTGTCTCTCCAACATTCCCCCCTCATCAGTAAGCTGGGGGGTGGGCAAGATCTTGGGAGGGGACACAGCCAGGACAGCTGACCCCAACTGACCAAAGGGATATTCCGTACCATATGATGCCTACTCAGCAATAAAAGCTAAGAGAAAGGAGAAGGAGGGGGGGCATTCATTACTATGACGTTTTTCTTCCGGAGCAACCTCTATGTGTACTGAAGCCCTGCTTCTCAGGAACTGGCTGGACATTGCCTGCTGATGGGAAGTAGAGAATAAATCTTTTTTCATCCTTTGCTTCCGCATGCGACCTTTGCTTTTGCTTTATTAAACTGTCTTTATCTTGACCCACGAGTTTTTTCCATCTTACTTTCTCCCCCCTCATCCTGCTGAGGAGGGGAGTGATAGAGTGGCTTGGTGGGCACCTGGCATCCAGCCAAGGTCAACCCACCACAATTATACTGTCATTAAAAAAAAAAAAAAGAAGAAGAAAAGAAAAGCCTATAATCAAAGAAGATTAGTCAACAGAGATAGGTAGAAAATAGCGTTTGCAGCTAAGGAAAACATTTGGGAAGGAAATAAGGTTTCCTGATCACAGCAGACTAAGATTTTTCCATGGAGAGTAAAAGGAAAAATGGGAGTGGAGAGTTAGCCTTTCCATTTATATTCTTACAATAGAAATTTGTCCAGAGGATAATGAAAAGTAGGAACCGCTCTCCAAAGAAGACTCTCTCTTGTGTGATGTACAGAGATGTACAGAGATTAGTCTGCAAAGACAAACACTTGAATCAGTTATTTAAATTTATATGATGTGACTGTCTACCAGAGAGGCAGAGGTTGAGGTCAGTTTGTTTGCCAAGAGCATACAATGACCCAATGGTTCGGATAGCAGCCTCAGGCCAAACATTCTCTCAGCCTGAGTTAATTCCCTGGTAGTTCTTCTGCACCAGCCGCTCTAGGCTAGCATATTTTTGATATTTATATAGAACAGAACAGCTTTGACAGGAAAGGTTGAGGGAAGCTGAGGCCAGCATGTTAATCAG
The DNA here is from genome assembly GCF_018139145.2 of Gymnogyps californianus. Classification (NCBI taxonomy): domain Eukaryota; kingdom Metazoa; phylum Chordata; class Aves; order Accipitriformes; family Cathartidae; genus Gymnogyps; species Gymnogyps californianus. The sequence continues at coordinate 5,993,012 of NC_059472.1, read as the reverse complement.
AACCTTTGAATCAGGGTTTCCTAACAAGTTAATGATTCCAATATTCTGGGTTGAGTTTCTAGATCTGAGGAAACATTTCTGACAAAAAACACTTCAAAGCTAGCACTTAAAAAAAACAAACAAACAAACCCAACTCCCCCCAATTAATCATTATTTTCCAAACAAACAGCATTGTACTAAAGCTTGCACAACAAGCTCTCCTCTTCACCTACGGTAAGTAATAAGATCGAAGGCATACACTAACTGTGAGACCTGCCTGGAGTAAGGCAATGTGCGTAACACCCCGTTACCAACACACACAATACTCAATACTCCAGACACAAACCCTTCCTTCACAACATCCTTAATAATGACTCAAGTCCTCTGGCTGTCAAACATAAGACCTGAAAGCAAGGATCTTTCACTGAATAATTAATTTCACCTTACAGCAGACACCTGGTCAGGTGAATCCTGCCTTAAAAGTGTCATTGGCAATCGAGATATATCCATACATCTTGAACTTTTCTGAAATGGTTCATATAGGTGGGGGCTGAACACTGAGGAACTGTGTATCCGAGTGCCAGGTGGTTCATGCAGAAATGTTTGAAGGGTTCTTCTTCCGACAAAATCCCTCTACTAGCAATATAAACCAGGGCACACTCTTCACAGATAATGTGGACACTGTATGACCAAATGGAAGTAAGACACCATTGTTCATCCTCCTTACCTCTGAAGAAGTGGGTTTGCAGTAGCCAGCTCCAAACACTAGATTTTCTAATGACATACTGGACTGGTCTGGTCCTGCCTCCAGGTTGCCTTTACCAAGCCATGAACCTTTCCCTGGACGAGCAAAACTAAAAGAAGAAAAATTGAGAAGAAAAATAATCAGAGCAGTATTGTTAGAGAGGCATCATTGTTGTCCTGGTGCTATTTCCTTCCTTAGAAAATGTTTGCAGTTTTGGTTTCGGTAGTGGCGGTTTTTGCTTTTATTTATTTCAAGTTGACACTGTAAGTCCACGTTTCCCTTTCAAAATGAACACTGTCCAGTATGCACTAGCTCAAATGAAGTGAATGGAGTTTGCTTTCTTGGCATTCAGTCCAGTGGCTTGAGTGTTATCTTTCACTCAGTCCTTTCTCTGCTGTCTTACAGATCTTTTTCCAGCATAACATCTCAACAATACAACCTTTCCATCTATCCACACAGATAATACTCTTATCCAACTTCTCATCAGCTTGCATCTTGATTGATGCAACATCTTTCTGGCTTTAACCATATCACCCTTCCTCTTTGAATTGTGCACAATCTCTCTTGACTATCAATATCCTTTATAGCTCAACCCAATCTTTTATTACAGACTGGAAGTTTAGTTCCCACTTCTCACTGTCCCATGACATAAGTTTCCAGCACCAAAATGAGAAGACTTCAGCCCAAAAACTGCATTTCTTTTTGCTGGGTGCAGTCCATTCATTTGGGATGTGTTCTCCCATACCCATGTGCAACATGAATTTGCTGTTATCCAAATTCTTCCTCAAAAATCTATAGAATTTAAGTTGTTTTAGTGCTGAGGTCACTACTTCTCAGTGCTGACTATTATGGTCACAGTGTTACCTTCTGACTGTATCTGTATGTCTCCTATCTTATAGCATGAACCCATTAAGAGTGGAATATCTTGTCTGGAGTTTACTCAGCATCAAGTCCACCAGAGTCCTGATGCATAGCTAGGGCTCTTACTCTGGATTAATGTGAGCAAATGTCTACATCCCAGTTAATGATGTAGGCTGCCTTTATATTCGCTGGAGAGGAACCAGCATTTCCAGGGTATGAGTCATCTCTGTCTGAAGTAGTGCTATCAAACAGGTCAGATGAATTTCACCCTCAAAGTGCTTATTTCTTATTCTGGACTATGAAGAGAGGCTAGGATGACTGCCTCATAAACAACTGAAGTTAGGTGAGAGAAACCCCACTGTTAGTCCCTGTGATAACATGCGCTGTACATAAGCTATATCAAGATTTCGAGAGAAATCAGGCTACTTGTGGCAATGTCGCAGTTGAACCCCAGCCAGCAACTAAGCACCACGCAGCCGCTCGCTCACTCCTCCCCGCTCCCAGTGGGGTGGAAAGGAGGATCGGAAAAAAAAGGTAAAACCCGTGGGTTGAGATAAGAACAGTTTAATAACTAAAGTAAAATAAAATATAATACTAATTAAGAATAATAGTAATATAATAATAATAACAATTGTAATGAAAAGGAATATAACAAAAAAAAGAGAAATAAACCCAAGAAAAGACAAGTGATGCACAATGCAGTTGCTCACCACCCGCTGACCGATGCCCGAGCCGCGATCCGCCCCTCCCGGCCAACTCCCCCCTGTTTATATACTGGGCATGCCGTTCCATGGTATGGAATACCCCTTTGGCTAGTTCAGGTCAGCTGCCCCGGCTCTGCTCCCTCCCAGCTCCTTGCACACCTGCTTGCTGGCAGAGCATGGGAAACTGAAAATCCTTAACTTAAGATAAGCGCTACTTAGCAACAACTAAAACATCAGAGTGTTATCAACATCATTCTCACACTAAATCCAAAACACAGCGCTGTACCAGCTACTAAGAGGAAAATTAACTCTATCCCAGCTGAAACCAAGACAGGAGAATACAACGAGCCAAATTACTGAGTCTAAATGGTGATGCAAGGAACCATAAATGTTCTTAAAAAGCATGTAGGCAAAGGTGAAATTGAAATAATGAACTGCAGAGAAAAAAGAAAAACACATTTGCTGTTCATACTCTGTGCAGAGGTAATGCCACTGAGTTTGTGCTACAGCTTTCAGACTGGGATCACCATCCACAGGCACCTGATGCCCATCCGGACATCCCAAATCACATCATACCCAGGAGACCTGGTGTCCTTGAAAGAACAAAAGCTTCCAAGATAGGCAGCACAAAAAACATATTAAAACCATAATGGGCCAGAACTAAAAGCCACAGGGCAGTGCCATTCATTCTGCCAAAACTTTCCAATCTGAGGTTATTCCTCTATGTGTATCATGTGGCCACATCAGCTCAGATCAGCCATAATTCATGGCTATCTACACCTAATTCAGTTTTTAAGGACAGATAAGAGTCCTGGCTGCTGTACAGAAACACACAACAAAAGAAAGGATGCTTATGCTAAGGATACAAGACAAAAGAGAGGTGCAGCAATACTTGTTATCACCCCAATAACAGGAGAGGTTCTGATGTGCAGGGAAACTCAGTGATGTGTGCAACATCAGAAAAAGAATCTCAAGCAAAATAAGAAATTGGACCAGTTTCAGAAGGTTTATCACAAATCCCTGCCTCGCCTCTAAGTCAAAACTGCTGCTTGTTATATATCACCTAGCATTCATATACTGACAAAAAGGACATCCCATAAGGGGGAGGGTGGTGTAGAAGACCTTAGCATAGATCTGGCCTTGGTTATGTATGTATTAATTTATATGATCCAAGAAATTTCCAGCTGGCTGCTTCTAAGTCTTTCCGTGTATTCCCTACATGCAACATTTAAGATAAAAATAAATAAATAAAATAAAGCAATTTCGAACAGCCAAGAGATAAACACTGCTCTGAATAATTTCAGCTGTTATTGGATGATGTTGTCTGCCCTGGTCTGCTGGAAAGGCTCAAAAAGCAGAAATAAAAGATGATTGCTGTGGTATCAGGGAGAGAAGCTTAAATGTTGCCTGCACACAAAAAACTCCTCATTTGAATATTAGCAAAGCTTTCAAAGGTTTTAAGGGAGAGAAAAGCACTTTTTAATGCCTTTTTTATTTATTTATCTTTTGCTTTTACAGCAGAGAAGGGATTTTAATCTGTTGGTTTTATGGAAATTGATTTCACATAACACTGTAAAACAAAAACCTTTTTTGGGAAACCTGCCAAAATGTCATCTGTCTGTTGAGGGAAAGTTTAACTGGAAGGCTTACAAACTGTTGAGGTTCCCCTAATGCTTTCTGAAGTACATAATACTTGAAGACAATTTTTATTAGCAATAATAGGTTAATTTGCTACATTAAATTTTGTTTTCTGTATTTATTTTTTCCAATTATTCCTGTAACCATGCTCATTTGTATGAATCTTCAGCCTTGGTTATTTACATGTCCATTTGGACTATCTATTTAATAGCATTGATTTAATATCAATATTTAGATCCTCATCCTGTATGTTAACATTAGCTTTTATTTGAAGTCAGGATAAAAAAGGTCAAAAGAGGCAATGTGTGCGTGTCCGAGAGAATGAACATGTGTGCAGAATTATTTTCAGTGAAAGAAACAATTTTTTTTTTGCTTTTTTTTTGAGCTGTTCTTTTGATGACCTTATCCATGAGATGTCTTTATCCTTCAGAGAAGTCTCATTGTTCTTATAGCAGCCATCTATGGACACATACTATAGTAAGCTGCCTTGAAAAGTCCATTTTTTACCTGTGGTGTAGCCTGCAAGATACCAGCAATGAAAATTTAAGAACTTTCTGACTCAGAGGTTATATTCAGGCAATTATTTCCAGCAGTCATGGTTATCTTCTATGAATTTGTGTCCATGCCTTTTTGATTTATACTTTTGGCCTCTGTAACATCTTTTGGAATGAATTGCACGTTGTAATACATGCTGCACTTTCTGTTTGTTTTGAATCTGCTGTTGGAGAATTGAATGTGGCATCTCTTAGTTCTTGTATGGCGCAAGATATTAAATAATCATTCCCTGTTTTTTATCTTCTGTGGACAATTCTCTAACATATAAACGAGATGACAGTTCCCTAGCATAAGAAGTGGATTGGCCTTGATAAATGTTAATTCAGATGTGTTATTGAAGTAATTTAGAATAAATGCTTTAGGCCAGTTTAATAAACCATAATATTCCCTTTAAGATTAAACTGCCCTAAAATGAAATAACCTTTTTTAATTTTTCATTCACTTTTTTCAAAATGAAGACCTTTTGGGTTTTTTGGTAAGCAAAACTTAATTTCTTCGCGAATTGTAGTTTTCAGCAGAATGGGGAAAACACTTTAACAGATTAGGATCTGAATCTTGCTTGGGGAAAAAACTATCCTGCACTATATGAAATGGTTAAACTGTAAAAAAAAAAAAAAAAAAAAAAAAAAAAAAACAAAAAACCACAAAATTGTCACATTCCTAATGACAAGAAATTATAATCTTGTGAGTGAACCAGGAGTGGAAGTTCAGGAAATGAGCTTGCATCCCATTTAGGCCAGATCCTATGGAGAAATCACTTCTTTGTCCCTCAGTCTCTTATGCATAAAATATTACTGATTTAAAAAATGAAAAATATAAGTAAGTCCCATAGAAATAACACACCTCAGAATCAAACCCTCACATCACCCACTGACAGCACTGTTTGCATTTCACCAGGAACTTCTTTCTAACTCCCGCAGATGAGGAAAGATGTAATGCACAACACTAATCTCCCTCAGTGTTTTAACTCAAAACTTTAATATAGCTTTTGGCAAATTACTACTGGCACGTGGCCATAGGGTACATGGATGATTTGTTATTTATTTTTGAGAATAATATGTGGATATTTACAGACTGTGCTCCTCTAGACATGTTTCTCTTTTACACAAGGAGTTTCACTGAGGTTATAATCAGTGACTGTAAAATGTTCTGAGCTTCTTGGGTAAAACTGATAAGATTTATTAAAATAAAATCTGTAATGGAAACACGTATCTCTCCCTAGATCCCAAACACAGGCAGGGGGGGAATCTGGTTGGAAATCTATAGTGATTTTGATTGCTGGAAAATGCTAGTTCATTTGTCCTGAACTTAACCTTAGTTGCTATAAAACTTGAAAGCAGGTGAAGTCATGTGGTGATATTTGTTTAGTTTTGGGTGGGGTTTTCTTGCTTTTTGGTTTTAGGGGTTTTTTTTGAAAGTTTGACTCAGAAATAGTCAGGTTTTTCTTATGTGACTTCTCGGCCTGTAGCTCAGGAGAATGACATGTCAAAGTGGAGGTTTATCTTTGCAGATACGTAACAAACAGTAACAAATAAAAGAAAATTCCAAGGAAAAATCATCCAGTTATTATGCATGAGTTCTTAGAGGAAAAAATATAAAACAGTATTCTTTTAATAAACATATTATGGAAGCAATAACTCTTTATTGCATAAATATTCCATTTTCTTTCTACAGATTAATTTATTTGCAAATAAGATGGAGAGGGAAAATAAGTCATGAACTTTATTACCCAGGATTACATCTGTGGCAGTTTCAGATATAAGCTGCCCATAAGTAGGTGCCACCTACACTTAACTGTAGAAAAATTGACCTGCATAGTCTGCACCCAGATTCAAGGTGCACAGGGTAGTACAGTGTGTGTATTACATATAGATATATCAGTGGTGCTTTTGAGGAACAGGAGGGTGCCTGGGAAGAAAAGAATTTAGGCGAGTGAAAATTGCTCAAGGATGGCAAGGATTGGTCTGATTCCTCAGTGCAGTGGAGCAGAGCAGAACTAGGTCAGGGCTGAAACCTTTAAATACCCTGTGTCCCTTTGATTCTGTTCCCTCTTCCCAGAGCAGAACAAGCTCAAGGCACTGAAAAATTCAGTGTCTGTGTCTTGGTTTCTCCACCTGCAAGATTTGTATTACATTATTTCCCCATCTCAGATGCCACCAAGGTTTCTTGTTTCTCATACAGTGATTTGGATGTGGGCAATGAAGAATACAATGTTAACCAGTAAAATCCTGAAAGTCTACTTTGTTTTTCACATAGATGTATGTATTAAAGTGGGGAAGAGAATAGAATGTTGAGGAGAAGCCAGAAAGCTGAGGAAATTAAACCCCTTTCTTGTGCAAACAAGAGAAAACAGGTTTGCCAGCTGCCTGTGATGAAGGATCTTGCTTATCTGCAGCAATTTCAAGTATTGCTTTTTTTTTTTTTTTCCCCTCAGTGGTGGTTTGGTTTTGGGTTTTTTTTCAGATTGAAAATGTTTTCAGCTGAAGCCCAAGAGCCAAAGTAAGACTGCAGATGCTGTGGCCATCGAGTGAGCTGGATTCTGCACAGTCCTTAGACAAAGCACGGCTTTAGGGAGACCAGTCTGTACAGATAGCAGCAGTCTGGTGCTGAAACACAGCTCTTACATTTCCAGAAAGCTTTCAGAGGAAGAAAGTGTAAATCATCTGAAGTCACTGGATAAACTTTCAGTAGAAGACATGCCAACCAGATCCTATTGTCCATGCTGCTTAACAAGAAATACAACATACGGGGCATTGTTTTCAGTGTGGGAAACTATGTGTCTGTCGGAAACTATGTATTCGTGTACTTGTTTCAAAGATTATTTATGAGTTGTATTTTTACTTATAAACAGTAGCATATGCTAACTCCTCTCGGGACGGAGTGGTGCAGAGGTCTATGGAATTAATGAAGCAGGTAACCATGTTTCTTGCTGTTTGCTTCCTAAATGAGTCCAATATAAGAAAGGCACTGAGCTTGCAGCATGCCTGAGACCAAGTAGACCTGTACACCATAGACATGGATGTATCCCTTTGGGAAAAGCAGAAATATTTCTTGAAGTCTGAACTATGTTGTAGCAAAGTGCCTTTTCTAACAGCTGATGCTGGGCTAAAAACTGCTGGTTCCACTTATGGACTGGACCAGTTGTGAAGCCAGAGACAGGGAGCTAAGGGAGAAGTCAATGCCTCAGGCCAGAAACCAAACTGATCTGTACGAAACAGAAAACTGGAGTCCAAAAGCCCTAACTCCTCCTCCCCTTCCTCCTGCAACTGTCTACTCACACTTAGCCTCTGGAGCTTAGGTAAGAGAATAAAAAAGGTATTTAAGCAGTTTGTGGAGGCCAATGCATTCAGCACGGGAATACTCTCAAGCCTGAAGAGAGTTCAGGCTTGAGAATTCATCATTCACTTTTTCTCTTTATCTTTTGACAGACTTGCTGGGATCATCTTCTGTCATCCTGGGTAAAATGAGGTTGCCAGAGGCAAGCTTTTTACTTTCCAAAAAGAGAACTGTAATTTCTGCGATGTTAGGAGAGACGTGCCAGCCAACTCCTGCTCGAGATTCTCCTCTATTTCTCCCACATCCCAGAAGTCTGAAAATACTGCTCTGTGATCTGCAGCTGCCAAAAACATTCAGTGCAGACACCACCACCCTGCGCAGCGGCTGTCACTGCGGGAGAGCCAGGGGCCTGGGGTCTGCAGCAGCACAGCTCGAGCCCTGTGGTTTGCAAACAGTGGTGTGACAATGTCCTGCCGTGCCTAGTGGAAGGCTTTGGGTGGAGGGCAAGATGCAGGTGAGGGAAGCAGTGTTTCGGGTCGAGACAATAGCTATCAAAACCACTGCACCCTACATCCCTGTTCTCCCCTGTTATTGCACTCCTGCCTGGAAAATCAAAGTTTTGGACTTGAGCCTCAAGCAGTCCAGCTTCCCCAGCCACTTCTGGGGTGCTTTTTAGAGAAGTCAAAGAACTCTAAAGGTCAAAGTGAGAATTTTTAACCAATCTCTGGCTCAGTGCTCTGTAAGGACAAGTCAAAGCCACCCAACCCCTTCCCTGCTGCTCAGGGTCCCCTCTGCAGCAGCGTTTCAGAGGGATGCAGCTGCCCAAGGAGCCAAGAGAGGAGGTGATTCAAGCCCCAAAGCATCCCACCATGCTCCTGGTCATGCCACATCTAGACTGAATATGATTGCTGCAGAGATAACAGACCTGGAGGTAAGTTGACTGCAAATCTGCCTCATCACCTTCCTACCCAGCCTCTCACCTCCTTGGTAAATGCATAAAGCCATTAGCAGCTGCCATGAATTGGGACCCCATTAAAAAATCTGAAGGTTATACTCTTTAGAAAAGTTGAATCACAAAATTTCCATCCAGAATCCTGCAAAGGATCCCAGAAACATGAATTTCACTCATTCTCAGTTTGGTAAGAGGTGAGGGCTTCAAAGTATCAAACCTAATGTAATATTTATTGTATAAGAATTGTTAACCAGGACAAACATCAATATCAAAATGTTCACTTGTCAAAAAACAGGAGGTAATGGAGGCACCCTAGCAAGGTTTGCCCAACAGGAGCTATTTGTGGGTGTACATCACCCTGTAGGGAAAGGCCTGAATCGGTCTTGCTGGTTTTCCTACTGTTTTCACTGTTTAAATACAGGCAACAGGGAAGAGTATCTAATTTGCCAACAGAGCTAACAAAATGTGAAAAGCTGAGTCCACAGGGCATATGTGAGCAGATAGCTGTGCTTCAGGCAAAGTTGTTTTCCAGGACAACTTCAGGACAGCAGTGAATTTCAATTTTACATAATGTGTGATCTTTATTTTCAAGGTAGGTCTAGAACTCTTGTTGTTTTACATTTAAGTGTATACATATGTGTGGAAATAATATGTATATACATGTAAAGTACATGTATATATGTATGATGGGACAGTTCAAGGTAGCAAACTAAAACACAGTGAAATACTGCACAGATATGTTTCCCAGACAATGTAACTATCTGGTGTTTATTTTTTCTATAATGTGACAAAAAAGACTTTCCAGTCATTCGGGTTCTACTGTATTACAAAAATAAAGATCTGATTTTACAATTAAACCTTTTTTCCTATGTTTCTAGTAAACTCCAATGATAAGCGATAAACAGGAAAGCTCCGAGCTGTGAGAAAAACAAATAAGTTTTAGTTGGCTGGTTTTGTTTCAGAATGCTTGGAACTGGCATTCCTTTTACACTAGTGTCTTCACCCTGATTTATATTTAGAGAACGCATGACATAAAAACTCTTTGGGTTTTGAATATTTATCAAGAAGAAGATAAATCATCAGTATCACACTTTAAAATAATTTTACTAGCTTAAGCAAATGAGACTCTATATTGTGTTGTCAAAAATCTTCATTCCACTGCATTAAGTAAAAATATTGTATACTTCATAAACATCCACAAAATCATATTTTAAAAGCTATAATAATCTGACTATGGAACAAGTTGCTCATCATGCTATTTATGCATAATAACAGTAACAAGTCTCTGCAGCCCCATTCATTAGACGATAACAAAGCACTGAAAACAGTCATTAAGCCTGATAACTATTGTTCTTTCATCCTTTTATATAGTAGAACAATGGGCAAATTATCTGAGCAAAATTATCTGGTTAGAAGTAGTCTGTTACAATCTAATTCACTATTTAAAAAGTCAACACATAGCAGAAGAGAGATACAGCAGTTACCTGTATCTCAGCAGCAGCAGCAAAGACAGATACGTCAGTCTGATACTAATTTGATTCACATCACTGTCACAGCTCAACCTCTTACAATCTTAATTCATTCTATGGCACTGTGTAAAAGCAACGCCTTTAGTCGAAACATGAAACCTGAGAGAAAAAGAGTCTACAGGTACATCTTTTCTTTCTGACACAGTGCTCTATACAATATTTGACAAACTTAAGAATCTCCTGGTCATTTGGTAAATAGCAAGGCCTTGCTGGAGTAAGGGAAGCTGAACAACGCTGAACACTTGTCCTGGTTTCAGCTGGGAAAGAGTTAATTTTCTTCCCAGTAGCTGGTATAGTGCTGTGTTTTGGATTTAGGATGAGAATAATGTTGATAACACACCGTGGTGTTGATAAAACACTGTGGTGTTTAGCTGCCTGCTGGGTTAAACCACGACAACACTGCATTTTGCTTCAGGACCAAAGGAGTTCCCTCCCACTCAGCACTCTTTATCTCATGCGATGACAAGATTGGACACAAAGTAAATTGCTAGAAAGACCTTTGCTTCCCCTCGCCTGCTCTAAATATTAGAGGATATTGACCTCCAGCCCTGTTTTATTTGAAGGAGTTCTGAATTATTTTCTTGTCATTACGAATCAGATAACATAAATCACACCTAGACCCCATGGCAGCTAGTATTATACTGCTGCATGGTTAAATCAGATGATGCTGCAAAGGAAAAATTCAGCGGAGCCTTATCCAGTACTGACTCATGCATGCCTCCTTCTAGCCGTATTATGAATTATGCTAGCGCACAGAGGCCACAGATGAGATTAGAGTCCAACTGTCCTAAACGCTTTACAAAACAACAGGGGAAAAAAAATGTAAATGTTCTTAGTTGCTTTCAGACTAAAGAGGAAAAACAGCCAAGGAGAAGAGAATTTTCACTTTCCTCGTGTTGCAGATGGAGAATAGAGAGATCAAGACTAATCAAAATTTCTGAACCTCTACCCAAAGATTTTGCTAGTTTTTGATCAGACCCGTACTGTCTTATCAAGGGAAGCAGCCTGTGTCAGAGGCTGGCTCTAAACCCCAATCTCCAGAATCCTAGCCCAGGACAAAAAAAACTTGAAATTAAATTATCCTCTCTGCTTCTCCTATACAACAAGCAAATGAACTCAGAAGAGGAATCTCCTCTGCCTTTCAACAGACATTTCAGTGTCCTTTACCTGATCAGAGGCTGGTGTAATGCTACCAGTGACGCATGCACCGTGACGGATATCACTGACAGGTGGAAATAGTCAAACATGACAGGAACATGGTGGTGCAGACCTCTCCGGGGGTGGAAGTGAAGACACAGTGTACGGCTGCTGATCATGGGGATAGCTGGAACATCTCTCAGCCTGGAAGAGAAAGAGGTTTACAAGGGTGAGTGAAAGCTTGAGTTGTCACAGCCTGTAACATGCTACAGGCAGCAGACTGGGAGATGGCTTGAGGTGAATTTTTATCACTTCTCAGCTTCATAAGGGTTTACATAACTGATAAGTATCTTGTGTTGTACTTGTGCCTAGCATAAATATAAATATACATACAAAAATAAATAATAAATATCAGCTGTAGAGATATATATAAATATACTGTGTAAAAGAAAAATAGACGTGATGCAATTCTGGTTTCCCCTGCTGATTGTCCTTGATGTCCACCTATGCACTAGTTCTGGGGACATCAGGAACTAAGGAGCAGCAGGAATTGCATTTAGCAAACGGCTCAGCTTAGTTGAGTGTTCATAGCCAGGACAGCTCAGTACTTGTGATTTTCAGTGTAAGAACAATCAACTCAGGCAATCTGTGAGACTTAGAAGCAGTCCTGTGTCAGAGAGCGCTGAAAATATTCACAGTACCTTTCCAGATAGCTGATCTTCTGAAAAAACTTTTTGCAAGAGGACAAAAAAAAGAGTAGGTAAAGTAACTGCAGAGAAACAATACAAGTTGGACTGGCTTCTCCTTTTTTCACTAAATAAAAGCCAAGACTTTAATTTAAAGTTTGATTATAACTATTCTAGAATAACTTCCCTAGTGTGCAGTCAACCACGTGACATCTGAGTCACCTATAGGGCAGGAGTCGGAGACGTAAACCTGGAGCATGCCTAATCACATCCTCCCAATGCAAGTGAAACTCACTTCTAAAGAAGAATTGTTTTACAGCATTAAAGACCCTTCTGAAGCCAATTGTTTCCCAGAGGTAAGAAACCCTATGATGAGATGGTTGAATATGGTGCATGGTTAATCCCAAGAAGTGTTTCAATGAGATTTGCAGAATATCCTTTTCTAAAAATCACTGCTTTTGTTTATAGTAAATCAGATTAATCATTCAGATAACAGAAATTAAATGCATATGTTAGAGCACAATTTCATAACTTGAATGTTTCAGTTCTTTTTATTCTTGGCGATCCCTTAATGTTTGTTTTTTCTCTCTTCTAGACCCATCAGCATCACAGCTGATGACTGATGGTCCAGTCCCACCTGCCTGAGAGAACAAGTTTTCACTTTTTGTATCTTGAAGATAAAGAAAACGTGTTCTTGAAATTTGTTTAGGTGCCCTATGGATATGAATCAAATCCCATGGGGACAGTCTTAGCATGAAACACAGCTCAGATGATTTCTCTGCACCCCCCTCCCACCCCCCATAAATGCTGTTGAAGTCATTGGAAGCCTTTTCTGCAATTCAGTGAGGCTCATTATTGTCTGGGATCACACTTTCTGCTATGTCTCAGAAAGCGATGCTACTCCCACTTCACCTAAGATTATGGAAGTAAATGCAGTTGGAAGAAATCAAACTCAATGGGAAGACTGTTTCCTCCTAAAATATAGAGACAGCTTTGGTTCTTAATACAAGAAAAGCACTTAGCAAGTTCATACGCCCGTCTTCAGCCAGAAAATACTTCGTTGTCTCCTGAGATAAATGAATTCCTGAACCACAGCCCCTGCTCACATGGAGGTCAGCGACGATATTCCCTTTAACAGCAGCAGAGACAGAGCAACACCTAACACCTTTGAAAACCTCTCACTTAAAGGAGAAAAAATGCTCCTTTAAAGAGGAGTATGAGATACACTCTTCAAATACAGAGAGGGGAAACAGAAAGACTTCAACACTGAGGCAAAGGAAAGACTTATCAAAGCTATCCCTTTTTCCAAAGGACTCTCACTTCATCAAAGTAATTTCCCAATTGAACAAACCCCTGCATTACCAATTGAGCTTTAAAACAGCACTTACTGTTGTTCACTATCAGTAAAGTGCAGGTCCAACTTGAGCTGAAAATCTGCCTCACTCAATGCATCTTCCACCTACAAAAAGAGAAAGGCAAGGTTACCTTTATAAGTTGGCACCTACAACATTGAAGGCAAAGGCGGATGGGTTTGTCTGATAAGAGCAAAGGCAAAAATATGCAGCAACAGCAGCACCCCACCACAGCGGCAGAAAGGAGCAAATGTGACAGCAAGTCAAGGTAATTGCTGAAGGAGTCAGAGGGAACCAGAGCTGTTATCTGCTCCTGGGTGTCCTGTCATGTCAAAAAAATCACTGCAGACAAGAATAACCAGAGTGCGTAGAGCACTGCATTTGTGGATGCTTGCTCTTTGCACACTGAGAGTCAGTGGAGTATGTCTGAAGCTGTGCTCCCTCGCTGAGCGAGTATTTGTTTGGGTCATCTTGTCAGCTGAACGAGAACAAGGACTAGGTTATCTTGGTTGAGGAATAGCCATGAATCCTCCTGGTTACCTACCTGTAACTAACACAAGATTCAAAGTTTACAGCTTAAAACAATCCGGAATTGCTCAAATAATTCTGACGATTTCTGATGTTGTATCATTAGCCTCTTTTAGTGTGTTTCTCAGCAAACTAAGACTTTCCTGCCTCCCAGTCACTCTTTCTGACCCTTAACAGATTCATGGAGGAAGTTTGTAATAGATTCTCATCTAGACCATTTTCTTTGCAAAATCCAAAGGCTTTCGTTGTTTTTAAAGCTTCAGTTAACAGAAGTTTAACTGTTCACTTTGTTGCAGGGTGCTGAGCATGTTTACACATGGTAGGATTCAGCTCACCAAAAACACTGAAGGTATCATGTGTAACCATAAGCCGACTCACTGGTACTTTCATCCAATAGGTCCCACCTGCAAGATTACCCTTCTTTTATGGTCAATAAAATACTTTAATTGCATTTTCTGAAAGAGTACGTGAAGGGAGCTGTCAGTTCATTGCCTTCACCTGGAAAGGACTACATTGGATAACACATCCCAGCTTGGCACAGTTAAAGCAACTATAATCAATGGAAATAAATAAATTAGAATGGAAGGATTAAGCTGCCCAGCACTTTCTCCTTCACTCCTTTGAAATGTCTTTTTTTCCCCAGCAATGTAGGTCTAGTAGAATAAAAAAAGTTTTTATTTCTATCAACTTAAATGGAAATATGAACAAAAATTGACTCATTTTATTACCAAAACAGTCGTCTTCTGTGAGTGCAAGCATCCTCTATTGTATACCAGAGTACAACAGGAGATGCACAGGAATGCAGGTGGAGAAGTGGAGTTGTTCACTGGGGATAGGGTATTATAAATGCAACTTCTTTTTTCCCAATTTTTGCCACAAAAAAGTGAGGTGAGACATCTAGGTTGTGTCTTTTGTAAGTGGAAAGCAACAAGCAGATGTGTACAGTGAGCTGACCCACCCTGAGGTACGCATCGGAAAAGGACAACTGATTTCTGTTTGTGCCTGTCTCTTTCCATTGACAATAGGTTGAGCCTAGAGGAATATCTTGATCTAGATACACTTGAATTTTAGATGGCTTAAAATAAGCAAGAAGCATTCTTTCTTGAGCTGCTTAGCACCTTCTCAACAATAGACTGTACCAAAAATACACTGACGGCAACGTCAGAGGCATCTAGCCTGCTCTGACAGGATTCATAAAATATATAACATAAACCATGTTTAGCTAGGTTTTCCAAAGGTGAAACTCCATCTACAGTGTACCTTTTTCTGTTGAAGCAAGAAAATTGAGAGTCAAAGACTGATTGACAAAATTATCAAAGATGTAAAATTTAAACCCTTCTGAAATAATATGATATTTCTTCTGGAATGACTGCAGGCACAAAGATGTGAGGAGAAAATTCCAGCTTCTGTTTATTGAAAATGTGCTTTCTCTTTTGTGTTTGTCTCAAAACATCTGGAAGTATGTCTTTCAGAAAAAAAAACTTTTTCCTTTTTAATGAGTTGTCATTAAAAATCACAGTTGCTGTCAGTTGCAAAGGAAATAATCATCATTGAAGCTACAGTCTGAATTTTTGAATTCAACTCAAGTACAGTGCTTCAGACAAAGCAAACCTTATCCCTCAACAGAGGGAGTGAAATTTTGGGTCTGTGCCTAATACTGCTGAGCACCCGCAACTGTCACTGAAATCTGTGTTTAAAACAAGTTCAATAGCTAGTGACACTAGCTCAAAACACCTTGAGGCAATGAACGGATGTCTGAGAGACTTAGAGATATTCATCACTGCATGAGGTCATGCATTAAGGTGCAAGTATAGGATATTTTTAATCCCAAAGCTGT
The DNA here is from genome assembly GCF_018139145.2 of Gymnogyps californianus. Classification (NCBI taxonomy): domain Eukaryota; kingdom Metazoa; phylum Chordata; class Aves; order Accipitriformes; family Cathartidae; genus Gymnogyps; species Gymnogyps californianus. The sequence goes on along the minus strand of NC_059472.1, from coordinate 5,977,233 downwards.
ATTGAAATCAGACTGTTCAGAATAGTGCAAAAACCCACATAAAATCGAATCACAGTTCTCACTACAGAGATTACATGTTTTCCTTTGTAGATTGGAGATGTACACATTAAGACAAGTGAAAATTGGACAGTTGTTCAAAAATCACTGGACCCTTCATGAGCAAATATCATTAAAAGACTTATGCACAGGTTGAGACACAACAGAATTACATACAGTAATTACATGACACAAGTTACTATATAGCTTTGATACCTGCTGGACTTTCCTGTGTTTTACTTTTTTTCACTTATTAGAACCACAGGTGCGTAAGATCCTTCACATGGGAAAAAACTGAAATGGCCTTTCCATAGCTCATGGAGAAGAGGCACTGAAATTTCTATCATTCCTCAGTCTCCTGTATGAAATAATATTGTCCTTAAATGAAATATTGATTGTTTATTTTAGCACTCCTGGGACTATTACAGTGTTTTCCATAGTTATTATTTACAGACTGCATAATTTTCCAAAAGTTTGATAGACTATAAATTTTTTTTTTATTAATTTTTTTTTTTCTCCTGAAGAAAAGTTTTAAATTTTCACACCAACCTACTTAAGAAATTAGCCTGAAAAATTTCTCTGGAATATAATTAGTGTTTGACTGACTAAGCCAAGCAGTGTCCTCCCAGACACTCTGTGAAGGGTCTTCCAGTGTTTTTTTACAAAGTTCTTTGACCTCTCAGCTGTGTTAATGATTAAAATCACAACTCATGAAAGAGAAAATAAAGATCTGTGTTTGTGGAAATACGTTCATACTAAACAAGGAATATTATTCTGTTCTATAATATTCCATACACCCAAATAAAAGTAAGAGAAATTCAGAACGTCTGCCCTCTGGGAAATATTATTGCATTTCACATGCTGATCTTGTTTCCAGTCAAAAATAAAATAAATAACGACAGTTCTGAACAGAAATTTTGAAAGCTTTCTTTGAAATAGTACATGCATTTCATTCTTTCTTTTTTTTTTCCCTAAAATCAAACAAGGCTGAAATTAATTTTGTCATTTCTCATTTGATTAATTCTTCATTGTTTGCATCAGCTTAATATTACTCTGCATTTTCTTGTAACATCATCTTGTGTCTTGTGGAAAGTAAGTCTGCAAATTCAGTATCGTGTTCTCTGTTGCTGGGGTGTGCCTACATTTCCCCTAGTGCTCCCACCTTGGGCCTCATAGCTTGTGCAAAAAGACCCAGTATTCATCTGCGAGCACATACCATTTTCCAGAAAGTGCTGTCCAGAGTTCAGGCTGTTCTCTAACCTCTACCTCTCTTGCCAAATGACTGCACTGATAGGAAAATGCATTTTATTAAACACTGTTTAGAATCTGTACAATAGAATGTATTTGTATATGAAAAGTAAAAGTATTTTATACGATAAAAAGTACATACAAAGCAAAGTACTCCAATTTCTGTGGAACAAGCCCGGAATCAAGTGCATCATTTCAGTTTTGAGTTCTAATTTTTCAGGTTTACATTTATATCTTTGGTTTAGCTTTTAAGAGTTTCCAGCGTTCTTGTGATGTACTTCCATAATATTTAACCATTTTGCCAGAATGTCAGACTGAATAATCTGGATGTCCCATCTCACTTAAATTTCTCTGGAAAGTACAAAATCTAATCTACTGTGATATCCCAGCTTGCCTCACTCTGTCCTCTCCCTGCTAGTAAATTGTCCCTGAATGGAGCCAGCAAGCAAGGAGACAGACAAGTTACCTTTTTTATTGCTTTATGAAAGAGGCAGAGCTCCTTCTTTAATAAGAATGAAAGCAAAAGCTTATGAAAATAAATTAGACTTCTTTGTAACAGTAAAGGCTGCCTCAGCGCTGCAATATTGTTTCCTATGAATTCAAAGAATGCTGCATTCTCGGATAATATAGAAAAAGGCATCTAATAAATCAGAGAGTTTTCAAGCACCATTTATATGGTGAAAGGTATGTTCAGTGCCACTTCTAGGTGGATAATTGAGGTTTCTTCCATTTAATGCCAGGCAAAATAGATGTATTTCCATATTTAAGCTTATCCAGGGTTATGCAAGAGGAGGGGAAAAAAATAATAAAAAAACCCTAGTAGCAAATAATCTAATCTGGACATGCACGTTGGGTTTTGTGTAGGCTTTTTTTGTACTGAGCCTATCTCAGCAACCTATCTCATCAACAAAACTACCCTAGCACCATGAGGAGAAAGCATACTGCTCCCTTGTTATAATATTTGATAATTCCAACTCTGACAGCAGAAACTAGATGGAGCATATGAACTCAATACTTCCATTACCCAGTCTGACTTCCTTGTCTATTTATCATCACTTCCATTTACTGAAAAAGCAGTGAACAGATCCTTCACCCTCAACCCCAAAAACTCACCATGGCACATAATTGGCACAAAAAGGACTTGCATCTGTAGTGTGTTAAATAAGTTAAAAAGTTATGAACAGAGATAATATTTAAAACACTTAACAAATCTCTAGGTATTTTGCCAACCCCACATTGCAAGGATCGCATCCAACGTACGAGATTATGTGACAGAGATGCAAAACCGTCTCTGAACAACAGTTGTGGATGCAGTAGGTTTCTTCTGAACATGGTGCCCAGTGGAGTGACACGCTTTGGTCTCTCCCATATGTATATCAAATTTGTAAAGTTGTGGAGGACAAGACATCAAAGCAGAAAAAAGAGGCCTGAGAGCATTAAGCAGAAGTGAATTGTGCTAATCTGCTCAACACGCAAAAAGTTTTACAGACCTTTATTTTTTGCGTTTGATTCTTTACAGTGTCTTCAGCAGCTCATCTGGGACCAACAGACCTGTTTATCCTCTTATTCTACACCCATGAAAACCCAAAGCACTTCATCATACAGAGATAATGGAGTTTCCTCTGTGCAAAACCATTCTGTAAGTACAGAATTGGACAGCTGTCCTTTTCCCAAGGGACCTCCTGTGAAAAGACAAGTGTGATGTGCAGGTCACATCAAGAGTCAGAATGAGTTTTAGCTGTGAGGAATCTTGTGGGATTTTTCTTTTTTCTTTTCATTTTGTGAGGTGCACAGCTTTCTTGAATATTAATGCAAAAATCATCAGAAATCATCCTTGCTCAACACAGCGGAAACTGCTATAATTTGAGGGGAGGGACTTTTAATCAGAGATGTTCCACTGAGGAAGGATAAAATTAATATTCAATTAAGCATGTTGGAACATTTTCCTAACGAATATTGATAAACTTGCAATCAGTAATTTTTCATATCAGCACAAATCAACAATTCTAGGGAGGAATAAATTGATGACACTATGTTAAAAAAAAACCCAAACCAAACGAAAACACTAAGAAAAAAGTGGGAGGGAAAGGGAAGCATGTGAAATAAGCTTAAATTAGGTTCTCTAGCTGTTTTAGTTTAGATCTATATTTAACCCATGTATACATGAGTTGAAATAGGACGAAACAGAAATTTTAAATCTCTTTATGCTCAAATACAAAGTTATACAAGGAAGGACAGATGAGCATCTCAACACACAGCATTTGATTCACACTGGCTGCATAACTTATAGAACCTATTTTTGATGGCATGTTGATTTTGCAAAAACAGTTGATGTCATGTGTCTCTCATTATCACCGAGAGCAAGTACCAATGCCATATATTTTGTACCAGTCCTTGTGCTGGCAAAGCACAGCAATGCCATGTTGGGCCAGGCCTGAGTGCCATTCTACTGTGACAATTTCTCCCCTTTCTATTTAAGAGTCCAGTAAAACAGTCCTCTCCATACTCTAAGACTGCTCCTCTCTTGTAGCTCCTGGGAACAGGAGTTATCACTGGCAGACATTAGTTGCACATCAGTAAGAGGAAGCCAAAGGTGCCCTACAAGATGGGTGGTTCAGATCATGTACTTCCCATGTGTGGGTGCTCATGTTGGCTGAAGGAGTGGATGCCGAATAGGGAGAAGGATCTCAGCATGAACCCATTATAGCTGAGACATGATGGAAAGCAAAGGAGTTTACGTGGACTATAGGGAGGGTAAGTTCCAGCAACTCTGCCATGCACTCCTGCAATCAAGAGCACTAAGGAGAAGGGCGAGGAGACCTCTGAGCGGTGGAAAGAGACTGGGTAGCTTGGTCACAGTATTGTCATTGCTGTAGCAAAAACCAGTCACAAGGAGAGAGGAGGAGAAGAAGATAGCAGTAATGGATGGTGGGAGTAGAAACTGGTCCTAGTAAGATGCAGATTCCCCGTTTTCTCAGGTGAGGCTGATCTACACGGATATATAGAATGAGTGATCTAGTGCACAAATGACAAATTACGGTTGATACACTTGAGTTTCTGATATACTGGTTTACCAGTATATGTCAACATCTTATTCTGCTGAAAAGCCAAGCTGTAGACTACTCTTCACAACAGGCACAGTGCAAAGGGTCTATCTGACCTAATGCAGATGTTTATAGTGTCAGCATTTACAAATAAACAAATCACCCCAGGCACCCTTGTCAGCATACGTAATGATGGGTACAGGACAGTTGATCTCCTTCTAATGCAGATGCTGGCATTTGGTCAGACAAATCATGCCTTTACCTCCACCAGCTACATTGATGAGACCCGTGACAGCACAGGGACCCCATGACAGCTTCTCAAATGGAGATAATCTGTTCATTGGACACCTAAAGTTAGGTAAGAGGAATCCCAGCCCTCCTGGTTCTTATGTGCATCCCAAGACAACTCACCCTTTCGCCATCCAGAAGCAGGTGCACTCTGAAGTTCATTGATTCATTAAGAATGATCTCTTCGTTTCTGTACAAAATCTGAAATATTCTGCTGTAAACGTTGTTTTCATGAACGCAGGCTGAGCAAAGGCTGGAATCACCTGCACAAAACACAGACAGAATCCTGGTGTGATTTCTGCAGGGAGATTATTTTTTCTCCTATGTTTTCACTTCAGGATTATCTAGGTCAGTTGTATTAGTACTTGTAATTAAACACTTGCATTCTCAATAATTAATGGTAATGGAGCAGATTGTTATTGTGGGTTGCAGGTTCCCAAACATGGTATTTAAAGAAAATAAATGTTAAACTTCAGGTAGGCTGGATTTCAAAATGAGAATAGCTGACCCTGTGACAGCACTTACCCTATTAACTTTATTTCTAATGAAAGCTAAAGCATCAAATGTCTTCTAGGGAGATTTGCTACCCAGCACTATGAGGACCATAAGTGTTCACCTGTGAAATTTCATCTTTTATCTGCAACAGGCATCTTTCAGAAGAGGGAGTTTTCTTGTCATCTCTGGTGCTCCCAGAAGTTACTACCTGGGAGGGGGGACAATAGCCAATAGCAGACCTCAAATGTAGAGCCTGGAAGTTCAGAGGCATCTTAAGTTAAAAAAAAAAAAAAAAAAAAAAAAAAAGTAGCTATTTTTTCAAGATGCCAAAAGTCCTGTGTAATCTTTCAGGCCCTTGACCCATGTGAGAGCTGCCAATTTGGCCCATACAATTGGGATTAATCTGAGGAACCCAAGAACCAAAACCCTAAGCTTCTCCACATTGAATTCAGACAGTCAACAGCTTCATCTGTGTGCTGATGTAGCACATTGTCACAAATGAACTTCACATAAACTCAGGTGGGATTTGTCCTTCCAAACTTCTAGGTGCCTCCAGTGCATGTATTTTGTCTTAGTTACATTGGAGCCTATGGAATTTAAGACATCATTCATCTGACAAAAAAAAAAGTGCATGCTTTAGATTGAGGCAAATTTTTGCTTGAAGTCCACTGCTTATTGAGTAATTCTTCTTTCACTAACAAGAAAACAGTGTGACTTGCTTAGCTGTACAAACCCACATTGGAGGCAACAACATTATTACGGTGAATTCCTTCCAGAGGAGCCTGCGATGACTGTGTGACTATTGAACAAACAACTGGGCACCAGAGTTAGGTACTTTCAAGTTGTGTCTTGGCTGTTAATCAGAATCCCCTGTTAATTCTAATTCCATAACCCCTGAGCAACAAATTCTTGCAAAATTTACTCAGAGTGTTTTGTCCCTTTCCAGCATTCAGTGCTGTAGGAATCTGAGCTTTTGAAACATAGTCCTTTAGCAAATGGTATTTTGGAACTCTCCTGACAAGGTGTGCTTAAAAAAGGTGTACCAGTATCAGTCCTTCAAAGAGAGACAGATCTGTGATCATCATCAGGAAGCCAGCAGGCACATGCTTTTTACAAAGAACAGTTTTTCAGAAGGTACTTCTGGGAATTTGGGCCTTTGCAGAATTGTTTTGAGTCCATGAGCTGTGATAAGATAGAAGTCCAGGTCAGAAAGTCTTAGGGACTGCTGGTTTGTCAAGAGTTTCAAATCAGGACAGGTCTATTCTGCTGTGCTAAAACTACTGCTTTGCTTTTCAGTGCAAGAATCATACATAGCTTGCAATCAGAAGTCAGTGAGTGAAGACTGACAGAAAACTAAAGATTTCCCAAGGTGAAGTTTGGGTGGTGGGGGGGAATAAAAGAAGAGAAAGGACTTTAAAAAAACAGTACTAAAGGCTCCGGTAGACAAGTGAATGGAGTTTTGTCATTATAATGATTAGTTTTTGTGGCGCCGGTCTGCTGGAACTGGAATAGTGCAGACAAAGTACGTTCTCCAAAAAAAAAAAAAAAAAAAAAAAAAAAAAAATCGTATGGGGCAAGGAGAAGAGTTGATTAAATACCAATAAGATCAATAAGACTTGAGCTAATTAATTAGCAGGACCATAGTGCTGTCATCCAGACTACATTCAAATAATTTTCCTATTACTGACTTTTACCAAGCACACCCCGGAACAGCCTGAGTATTTCACCCTGCTATTGTCTTCCCATCACATATGCTGCACAGTAGTTATGCATAAGTCCAAGCAGCCTAAATAAATACACATTTATTTCCTTATGCTACACCAGTTAGGCTAGAATGTTTCAGCCTGATTAGCTCTTCAAAAGCATGCAGTCATATTTATTTTAATTTAAACCTCATCATATTAGAGACACTGCAAAAATCATATTAGAGGTATAATGCATTCTTATTCCTAGCTGGCAGACAAAGGAAGCTTTATGTTATTTGATTTGGATATTGATATACTGGTACTCTTCTAGGATGGAAAGTTTAATGTCATTTTCTTTTCAAACACACTCCTGCGCAGACCACTCCTAGTGTGTAATTGCTTTAGGAGCTAGATTTGCAAGGTGGCATAAAGAGTCATTTCTCTTGTGCGAAAGGTCAAAGTCAAAGACATGCTACAATGCTTAGGGTTGTCTCAAATCATTGTGAGTGAAAATGGTACTACAGGGCCAAAAATTGCTGAGTTTTAAGGAGAGAGATCTACCTTTGCAGAGATCTGGCAGAGAACTACAGCAGATGAGTACCTGACCATCTCCTAAACACAGCATATCCCTGCCTCTTTCAATGGCCACAGCCTGCTTCTTTCTCTCTTAAAGTATGACATAAGGCTGTGGCAGGAGTTTTCTCAGAGGAGCACTTGGCAGCATGAAGACGTCTTAGTAATGCTGACAGCAATGCAGGCATCCTGCCTCTCAAAGCAAAGGGGAATGACAGCATCTCCATAGATATTGCCCTTCAGGCAGTAGCACTCACTGATGTATTCTGTGCTTTAAGGTATGGACAGGGACCAGGCTCTGTGACTGTACTCGAGCTTCTTTCACTAACAAGAAGTGGCACCTGCACCAAACATACTCTTCCTTAGTCTACTCCATGAAAACATCATCATCCTGGGAACTTCTACAAAATTCCCCTTGTTCCTGGGATGCCTTCTGACACTCACGTCTCTCTCAACCCGCAGACTTGTCTGCTAACAGCCAGTGGCAATAAGGTTGGCATTTGCCACGGCTGACATCATTGTTCAGAGAGGGTTGCCGGCAGGAGACATAGCAGATGTACCCTCATGTTCACACAAGCAGCTCTGTCCTTTGGCACAAAGCACAGGATGGTGTGAGAGAGAAGCTTGAAACTATAGGCTTTCCCAAATCTCTTTCTAGCATAACCTCAGTTATGCAAACAGCTCTGAGCTATGCCTGCACTGCTTAGCAGTCACATGCAGTCCAAGGAAGACAGACATAGTGTGTGGAAACTGCTGGGAGCTCTCACTGCCTGGTGAGAGCTGGAGCTAAGACTGTATTGACCTGCATTTAGCTCTTTATTCCACAGTTTCAAAGGCTTGAGCTTTGGTGAACTCAACAAGGAAAGTCTAATTTTGTGGTAATGAGCTTTAGCTCAGTAAATTTCCTTGTTAGGAGATTTATTTGTGACACTTGCAGTGTTCCTTAAGCTAGAAGGAATCCTATTTTCCTGTCTCCTTTTCCTAAGTGGCTATTCCATTTGCTGCTTATCTTCTTTGGGTTGAATAGGTCTTCAAATTATCTGGAAAGTGAAAGAGCTCTCAGGGCTGTAAGAACCATCACAAGCATAAACAGGACAGTTGTGCTCCACTACCATTCTTTTAAGAGAATGAGAAAAGCCTGTTGATGCATCTCTCTCTTTCTATTCTTTCCACAGGAAATATACTGCCCTCCTACCACCACCCCCAGCAATCGCTTTACAGACTATTGAGTAACAGCATTTTAAAGAAAGGAAGGGAAAAAAGGCTCTTTGCAGTTGTGCACGCTTTCAAACACTTAGCATAGGCTACCTGTACAGACCAGTCAGTATATTATGTCCTGCTTTCCCATGTCTCCATATCCAATTTACCAAGCTCCCCCAAATACACTCTAGTCTGCCTAATCTTTGCATCTGGAACTTTCTATAGATGGAGATTTCTAAATGTTATTGTAGCACATCACAGAGAAATTATTCATCCCTTTAAAGAATCAGAGAGATGCTTTGCTATTTAGATCCTGGAGGCCCCTGAAAACATCTGTCCAGGTAATCTTACCAGGGAGGAACTGATGGGTAAGTGACCCGTAAACAAATCTGTTACTTATCTTCTGCTTAATTTAGTGAGAATAGAAACTATTGTTCTAATGACCACTGCCAGTAGGAAGGCGCTGGTGGGGTGGTGGTAGGTGTCTGTGGCAGATGTGCAAAAGCCCCTGAAGAATGGAATAAAATAGAATAGAAAAACATAGAATAGAAAAATATAGCAGAATAGAATAGAATAGAACAGAACAGAACAGAACAGAATAGAATAGAATAGAAGAATAGTTTTGCATAATGCCTCAGAGCATATAATGAGAGTTGGGATAGGAAAGTAGAAAGAGGTAAGCAATGGATAAGAAAATCTGGTTTAACATCTTCAAGAAAAAGCACTGGAACCTGAAGGACACCACCAGAAACCGTAGTCCCCTACAGAGATATCTGACATCTGGTCAAACTCACTTAACCGTAGCTTTGCTGTTGGTAGTAGGTATAATTTGATAAAGTTGATAATTAAATCAACTTTAGTTGACTAATGTGCTACTCTTTTGGTGTTTTAAAGTGGTGTGATATGCCAGAATAGCTTGTCCTTCTACTTGAAGGACCCACTGGTACATCAACTGGAAGTATTGCCTGGCCAGACTGGGCAGCATCCCTCAGCTGGTGCAAAGCTGTGACAGGGACCTAAGTTTTCCTGATTTTCAGATGTTCTCATTTGTGTTATTTCCCCCAGCAGCACCCTCACATGACTTCTGTTCATGTGAGGAGAGGAAGACATTTCTAGGGAAAAGTAATCAAAGATGTTGATAACATTCTGCAGGTCAGAACTGTTCCCCTGACCTTCTAAGATCCTAATACACACACCAGATAGATTAGCACTCCTTCTCCCAAACACCACTGGTCAATTATCCCAATTGTCCTCCCCAGATATCCCACCTTCTTTATTTTCCAACTGAGCTTTTACAGCATCCTTCCTCTGCTTTCACCATGCCTAAATTATCTCCCTTCTTCCCTTTAAATCTCCTTTATTTGAATCATCCTTTAGTCACTTTTTTTTTAAACCTCTATAAAAATGGTTTGAGAAGTTTCACAGTTGTTCTATGTCAATAACTTTTCCAAGGAACAAACAAACAATGAACTCACCTTGGCAGAATCAACTGACAATGACGCGCGCATATCTCAACCTCTGATTTCTGTCAAGGAGAGACTTTGAAATGGCAATGTCTTGGTGTAGCTGAGACTTGATGATGAATGATTTCCCCAGAGCCACCTAAGTCATATGAACCCTTGCTGTTTGCAAGGCAATAGGATTGGCTGGGTTTTATGCCCTCTGCAATCTGGTTGGTGTGTAAGTGATTAGCATGCTTCAAGCTCGACAGTTAGATTCTTTCCATAATTACATCTTCGATTGTGCTTCCTCCTGATGTCTATAACTGCCAAAGAAAACTGGAATAAATGTTAACCAACAAACCTTTTCAAGGATGGTAGGCATCCCGGTCTGAGACCCAGATTTGCCCAAGAGTATTGGTATCATCTGACCTTTGAGAAATGCTGGAGTTTTGTTCATATTTATTTTTTCAGGGCTTTAAAACATGTAAATGCCTAATTGCATAGCCCCTAACTCAGAACTCTTGCATGAGGTAATGTTCCTATGCTAGGAGGGTACCTGCAAAGCCATGAGTAAAAGGCAGTGTGTTTTAGAGAGTTTCTGAAGGAAAAACAAGAGTTAGAAAGGAAGAGGTTCTCAGTTGTAGTACTATAGAGACCATGCACAGCGAGCGTGATCGTTATTACATCACTTTGTATTACTTTTTAACTCTGTTTCCAACAGGTACTGGAAGCATGAAGAAAGCCTTGGAATTAGGACCTTGGTTTATTTTAAAATTGAGTACCTTGCTAAGAATAACTTTAAATAATGTTAGATTTCCCTACACAACAAGGAGTATGAGACCAAAATGAAACGTGAAAAACTGTGTTCTCCAGAGGAAACACATTAAAACCTCCTTCACAGCAAATTTTCTCCTATACAACTTTTCTGTTAAACTTGTAGGACTTGGCTACAGCTTTACTGAGAATTACAGGGGAAAATATCATACTTACACCCCTCCGTTACTTCTGCTTTTAGTATACTTCAACTTCTGGGTTTGACAAAGAAAGAGCAGAGATAGGATTTACCCTGACTCTGTCCTCTATTCAGTAGCCCAGAGAAGTCAGATTAATTACTACTTTCAAAAGAAGGAAGGAGGAAATGTGACAACTCAGTCCTGACACTCTGTTGCTGGAGAGACTACATCACTTCCTATCCCCCATGCAAGAGAGAGAACAAAGAAAGTCATAATTTTTTATTCTAAATATGAAATTACCACTCCAGGGAATATGGCCTTTTAGAAGGATGACTTCAGGTATACATCCTCCTTTCTCCAGAATTATCTCTCTACGGTTTATTGAGCATTGTGTGAGAGGTCTAAAATGAACAGGGAGTGATTATACAGTCAGGAAAAAATCCATATGGAAAACAGATCTAACTTCATATCCAGCCTCTTTAATGCCTTTACGACTATAGCACTGGAAACAAGATAATTACTCAATTGCTGGCAACTTCTTGAATCTCTCTTGCTGTCTGAGAAAAGCAGTATTATTATGCTGCTGTTCAGATAAATGGAAAAGCAGGGTTCTGCTAAGTTTTGCTTTAATGAAAGAGATGCTCTTCAATAACGCGGGGAAATCAAGATGCTGCAGTTGTAAACAGAGCTTTACTGTAAATATTTCTTTATGAATAACAGTGCACACTTAAACATTTGTATTTCAGTTTAATTCAGAGCCACAAGAAGCATATCATAGTCTCTATGCTTGGCTTCCCACACAAGAAAACCTCAGAGACATATGATACCATTAAACGTAGATGGGTTCATTCTCCCGGGTCACTCGTGCACAGACGGATGAAGGGCATTGCAACGCACTCATTTGAGAAAGAGCTGCGAACGTTTTGAAACCTTCCTACCCACAGACCTTATGTTACTACCCACGCAGACATGTTGTGTCAGCGGTTCATGTGATCTTTCCTAATCTGCTTCAGTGGAAAGTCAACTGTTGGTAAATCACAGCAGAAGGCAATTTAAACTGAGCTAGATGTCCTTGCCCTGAAGAGAACTGGAAGCAATCACATAGTCTATTAACATAGGTGAACAGGGAAGGCAATAATAAATGGGTATAGATAGTATTGCTGTTAAAATCTCAGTCAGAACTAGCTGTAGCCCACCTACCTGTAATCTGCATGATCTCTACAGCACACATCGTCCTGGTTGGTACCGTCATAAACATAACCCAAATCTATCTAGTAGATGACTACCTCCCTCACCCATCCAGACACACACTTTGGGCTGTCCTGTCTCTTGGTCTTCAGCATCTGAAACTCCCACTAGCCTCACAAGGAGAGGTGGTTCTTGTTCAGAGTCCCTACAAAATAGGTATGGATTTTCTAATTTCTAAGTTTCCTTGTCATCTAATTTCTTCTAATATTGCCAAAATTCTTAAATGCTTGCAGGCCATACTAATTTTGCTATTTTTTAGAGAAAATGAAGACATGTGGGCATTCCTTGAACGAACAGTATGCCATCTTGCTAGAACCTAAGCACCGTACTGCAAAATATAACCAAAGGAGACGAGAAAATCTTGTGCAAATAGCCCTGTTTATCTAACTTGCTTTTTTTCCTTTACCGTCTGTTGGACCATATGCCTTCTTAAATAAGAGCTAATTATAGGTCTCCACCACAACTAATCAAATAGTGGTAACTGTTGCAAACTTCAGCTGGAAATTTCATTTCTTCTTTATAAAAATTCCCCCCAAACCAGACACTGAGATGGTTGCCTTTCTCTGGTTTTCTGGACTTGGGTACACAGTACTTACAGTTGATGTATACATGTCTGTGTTAACATATGGGAGAAATTCATAACAAGCTGGAGAAATAATAAGAGCCAAAGTACAGTTCCCACCAACTACATTAGGAGGGATGACTTTGGGACAGAAAGTGACTGTGTCTAATAAATATCCACTGACACGTACTGTAGCAGAGCTCTTAGTGTTTTGAGTTTTCCTTCAGTGCCCCGTGCTGTTGTACCGAGTGAAAGAGAGAAAAGAAACAACCCTAGCACAAAATTATCTGGCTTTCAGCACTGAAGAACTGGAACAAAGAAGGATCCGATACTAAAATTAAATTTTGGAAGAGAGATTCCAGCCCATTTAGAGAACAATATATCTCCTAATGAGCTCAAAAAAGAAAAGATTTCACTGTCGTGTCCAATGAGCATTTGTATAAATGTCCATTTGTATAAATGTCAATTTACACCATTCAGGCAAATGTTTTATAACTGTCTCCGGTGTCAATGTCACTCTGCATTGCTGTGTAATGTGAAAGGACTGAAGGATAAAAATTAATCCAGTCCTAAATATGGCAAATGAGGGGTTGAAGTGCCTTTAAAAAACCCCAAACACTAAATAGCCTTTTCAGCATCACAAGACTGTGGCAATTTCAGACTGTCATGCTGACCTTCCAGGAAGTTTAGAACTGTTCTGGCACAAACTAAGATTAAAAAAAAAAAAAAAAAAAGGAAAATGGAAATAGTATACTTTAAGTTAATTGATTCCAGCCATCAGGCAGGTAGTTGTTTTCCATTATAACTGCCACAACCTCTCTGTGTAAATGAGTGGTGCACAGAGAAGAAAGAGAACGCTTCCAGGATTTCATTTCAGCTAGACTTTTCCTCTGGCTACCAATGGGAAGATTTCCTTCCACTTTTATCACCACTGCTCACATGATGTTTTGACAGCTGAAACACCACAAATGTTTAAAGATCCAGATATGTAATAGTTGAAATACATATATAAAATGTGAATATATGTACTTTACAGACACTTCAAGCATGGCTATAACATTAGGACCCACCTGTTATTCCCTCAGTGCTGCATCGCATATCTGGCATCTTCTCATCAACACAACAGCAACTGAATCAGAAAAGTCCTGAGCTAAAGTCACAGACTTTAAGTCAAACTGGAAATGGAAGATTTCCCAGACGAGGCTGTAACACTTTCAAGTCCTCTGATCAATGGTATGGATTGGGAACTAAATGCTCTCCTAATGTACTATTGCAATGCCTGCTGTGTTCAAGAAGGTGATGGATGGAGGTCATACATTTACCAAACTTTTATCTTCAGCATTATGGCCAGTTGCACTTTACTCAGAGGGTAAATTACTGAGAATTAAATATGTAAAACGTTTTGTGACAGTCTAAAAAAAAATCTGACAATAAATCTAATTTGTCAGATGTAAGAGATAGTCCCTAAGATCCCACTGTAAAATAAAAAGCCTGAGGATTCAGAGTGCAGGACCTCAGACTCCCACTGGAAGAAGCCACCACTGCTGGTTAGTGTTTCTGAAAAGCCAGGCAAGTTATCTAGGTATTTAAACACAGATTTCTCAACCCCACTGTCCTGGTTTCAGCTGGGATAGAGTTAATTCTCTTCCTAGTAGCTGGTACAGTGCTGTGTTTTGGATTTAGTGTGAGAATGATGTTGATAACACGCTGATGGTTTAGTTGTTGCTAAGTAGCGCTTATCTTAAGCCAAGGACTTTTCAGTTTCCCATGCTCTGCCAGCAAGCAGGTGTGCAAGGAGCTGGGAGGGAGCAGAGCCGGGGCAGCTGACCTGAACTAGCCAAAGGGGTATTCCATACCATGGAATGTCATGCCCAGTATATAAACAGGGGGGAGTTGGCCAGGAGGGGCAGATCGCAGCTCTGGCATCGGTCAGCGGGTGGTGAGCAATTGCATTGTGCATCACTTGTCTTTTCTTGGGTGTTATTTCTCTTTTTTTTTGGTTATATTCCTTTTCATTACAATTATTATTATTATTATATTCCTATTATTCTTAATTAGTATTATATTTTATTTTACTTTAGTTATTAAACTGTTCTTATCTCAACCCACGGTTTTTACCTTTTTTTTCCGATCCTCCTCTCCATCCCACTGGGAGCGGGGAGGAGGAAGCAGCTGCATGGTGCTTAGTTGCTAGCTGGGATTAAACCACGACACCCACTCTGGATCACAAAAGTAAACATACAAAAAAGGCTTCAAGGTCCTACATTTTTTTTCCTCTTTGTGTATAGTACCAGTCAGGAGGTCTTTCATATCCTTTCTATGATCAATCTTCAGCGTTAAGTTAGATACAAGAGACCTGATTCCTCAGCTGCAGCAGCTGCAGCTGAGGCTCTTTCATTCTACACGCTGCAGGTTCAATTTCTAGTGTGACGTTCAAGGTGGGTTTGTCACATCCACATTCGCAGGGTGATCCCTCCACATTATGTTCTTCCTCCACGTTCAAGTGGACCTGATCAGATCCCTTGCTCATTCAGGAGAGACCCGATCCTAGTGCTCAGGTGGTCTGTAATTCTGACCACTAGATTTGGTATTTGTACACAGTGGGAGAAAGGGTAGAAACACATATACCTCCTATACCTGCCCACAAAACAGATGGAAGAACTCGCTGAGTTCCCAGGGCAAGATAATGAGGTATAAATCAGATGTTCCTCTTCTGACCTCAATTCTTTCCACAAATAACTACACAATCTTTGTTCTGGAGACATTTCACATGTACAGATGTACAGCACTGGTTTCTCAAGGCGAAGAAATACAAACCAGCCTCCAGAAAGGCAGTCAACATGATGGAGATTGGCAGAATCAGACCACAGGCAACTTATGTCAAGGCCTCATATCTTCAGCACAAGTGTCATCACAACCCTTGAAGCAGACAGGTGGAACTTAGATACTCAAGCAAAACTGTACAAAGACAATTTTGTCTGCTTATTAAAGAGGCTAAAGGAAAAAAAAATCACCTAAATACTAATACACATGCACACACAAAAAAATTGCGGTTCCATTAGCTGAAAAAGAGTTTCTCTTAAAAATAAAACCAATATCATTATAAAGTAGCTTCCAAATAAGCAAACTATATTGCTTAACCCAAAATGTTCTTCTGTATGTTTTGTATCTTTTAAACATTTCTTTGAGCAGATATTTTAAAACTTCCAATCCAGGTGAGACGTGAGATTGCTCCTTTCCTAGGTCAGCCAGCTTGTCTGATTAGTGATTTAATTGCTGAACTGTCTATACAGCTCAGCACAAAAACGCAACAGAATTATTTTTTGTTATTCATTTGCTTCTCCAATTAGATTCCATCAACCTCTGCCACCACATCGGTAAACTTTTTTTTGCTTTTTCATTATGCACATTATCTCAATTGAAATCCTGTAGCTTCATCTGGATCACACATGCACATAAATCAGCAAGAGACCAATCATACTTTGTCAATGCATGTCAGGCACAAGCCATTTGGCTTTCTGTCTGGGATTTCATTAAACTGCATTAATGTTCTCTCTGTCTGTGATGTGCCAAGAGTATCATTAGCTGTTCTCTTTCTTTGGGCTGTTTTCTGGTAAGGCTATTCATCGCTTTCAGTCTGAGTTAAGGGTCATTCAAGAAAAGGATCTGTTATCTCTTTCTGAACAGTCTGTCTTTTTATTTGACATAAACTTTGCATACATATCATGGTCCCGCAGTAAGCTCTTAAATGGACTAAGCAATATAAGACAAAGGGTTCTGAATCTAATCCTACCTACCTTCCTCAACAAAACCTGTCTGAGACTTTGAAACTGAAATGGGCCAAACCCCATCTATCCAAAAAATCTCATATGAACTCCCCTATACTAAAAATTTTAAATGCCTTTACCTCTCCAAGACAAATAAAGGTGCCAAAAAAGTCTTATTACCACCACACTATAGAGAGTAAACTTGCACAAAGTTATGATAGATTGCTCAAGATAATCCTGAAAATCAATGGCAAAGCTGGGAACGAACTCACATCTAGTGTGAAGAAAATCCTGTATTTACTACCAAACAGACATATGCATTGCCGTTATATTAGACATCATGTTGTAGGGGTATGTGGTTACACCAACACTATTTAGACAGCACTCGAGAGATCTGGATTCCCGTGCTACCATTGTCTTCTCGAGAGATATTAGGCAAATCATGAGGCATCTCTGTGCCTCAGTTTCCCACACATTAACTTCTCCTTTGCTTTGTCTCTCATTTAACCAGTCTGTGGCCGCCATTTTGAGCTCTGAGTTTTATTACAATACTTACCACACTTCTTTCAGCTGTTATATCTAACTCGGCTGAGAAATACTGCTGAACCTGGGATGCAAGTCTTTAATGTCTTCCACAATAGATAAATTGTGCAGATATTTCCCTATATATTTTTTAACTAGTGACAATGATACAAGTTTTTCTAAAGATTTAATAAGACCTTGGATCTTTTTCTTTGTCCTCTAAACTTATCTGTCAACATTCCTAATAATTTTGGAAGTAATGATCCCAAGTGCAGTCCATGGAGACAAATACACCTCCCTGACGTAAGCTGACAATATTCAGGACACATGATTTGCAAGATTTCAACTGAAGTCCACGGGGTCGTTTCCTGGAGGTATTATAACTTCTTACAAAGTTCGCAGAAGATGACAGATCAGGCCTGTGCTGCAGCTGCTTACAGCTCCCTTCTTATCTTTTAACCTCTTTCGCAAAGAATAATAAAATGAATAGATATTCAAGTGACATACATAACTTTGGAAACAACCCATCGTTTCTGCTGCTACGTTTGAATTAAAAGAAGGAACACATAAGTGCATTGTTCACCTGGATTTTGGTGGTAGGAAAGTCTGAGAGAAGAACAAATATTGGAGATCCCAACTAGCAAATATTGCAGTAATCAGAAAAGTACCGATGAAGTGGGGTAAGAAGACTCAAAACTGGTAGAAACAAAGTCCCTTCTCTTTTCAATACTTTTACAAATGTTGGAAACCAAGGAGACGTAGTTTTCCATTACCCAGGGAACAGTGATTTAGGTTACGATTGTTCTCCAGATATTAAGAAGGAGAAAAAAATTACAGTGCATTTTGCATAAGGCTTTTCCACATGCCCATGTCCTTGTAAGGATGGCTGTCCTTGAAAATGAGAGCTATGGGAAATCATATAAGAGCCCGTGGATATGAATCATGGGGAAAAGACTAAGAGTTAGCTTGTTCTTATTTAAAATTAATAGAGGGAATTTAAAGACTTGATGGGAACTTTTCACGCAGGCAAAAAGAATGAAAAACTGTGGGGAAATTGGAAAGCATCCAAAATAGGCTTGGCAAGAACCTTTTAGCAGAAATGGTAGAAAACCTTCATAAATTATAAGGAGAATAAAAAAGAAAAAAAAAGATGAAAGGAAGGAAGGAAGATTATAGGTTTTCTCAGGACTAAATCATCACTACTGTATAACAAACACCTTGGGCATGAGCTGTTCAAACTTCCATGGTTTCTGGGGAAAGATGTGGAATACTGTACTGGACATCTAGTTGCTTCCTTACTGTTCCACAAGCAGATGAATTTCATGAGGGATCCATATGCAGCCCATCAGTTCACCTTACTTTTTACATCTCTATTGAGATATCTGGCTATTCTTATGCATCTTTGTCCACTGTTACCGAATTCAACAGTATTTGGTGTCAGCGAGTTTCAGAGGCTCATTGTCTTGAAAAAAATTTCCTTTGATGGTGTTTAAGTTTGTGGTATTTCAGCATCCTGGATACTCCTTTTCTCCCTTTCTGTCTGAAAGGTTGAATTCAGACGTCAGACTTTTAGAATTTATGTTGTTTATAGGAGAGGTGCAGACAACAAGTCATGAGTTGAAGGAGCTTAGCAGCTAGAGACATTCAGAACTGCAGAGTTTATCCATACAGCATGACAACCATTTCCATGCAGCAGTTAATATTTAGCTATTATAGACTTTCTGGACAGACATTGTAGAAACTACAACTGATATTCAGTAGTTTTCTATCACATTGCTCTTCCTGTGTTACTACTCTTACTTTCTTCCATGCACTGAAGCCAGGTACTTTCTTCTTGCACTGCCTACCACATGTCTACTTTATATTTTAAATCACAGTTCTATCTGGACAGCTATCCTTGAGTAAGTAAACAGCAGCAGAGGCTTAACATGTCAATCACCAACAGTAGATGCAACTTTTTACAGATAGGTCTTCAAGAATTTCCATCACATTGCCTCTCTACCTATTTGTGAGCCAACCTTGTAACGATGGTCAGAGATGGAATAATCTTATCTTTGGAAGGTGACAGTGGGAGTTATTGTGAAACCTTGTCCTGGTTTCGGCTGGGGTGGAGTTAATTTTCTTCCTAGTAGCTGGTATAGTGTTGTGTTTTGGATTTAGTGTGAGAATAATGTTGGTAACACACTGATGTTTCTAGTTGTTGCTAAGTAGTGTTTATACTAAAAGTCAAGGATTTTTCAGCTTCTCATGCCCAGCCAGCAAGAAGGCTGGAGGGGCACAAGATGTTGGGAGGGGACACAGCCAGGACAGCTGATCCAAACTGGCCAAAGGAATATTCCATACCATATGATGTCATGCTCAGTATATAAACTGGGGGGAGTTGGACGGGGGGGGCGGATCACTGCTCAGGAACTAACTGGGCATCGGTTGGCGAGTGGTGAGCAATTGCATTGTGCATCACTTGTTTTGTATATTCTAATTCTTTTAGTATTATTATTGTCATTTATTATTATTATTATTATTATTATTATTATCATCATCATCATCATTATCATTATTTTCCTTCCTTTCTGTCCTATTAAACTGTCTTTATCTCAACCCACGAGGTTGTTTTTTTCCGACTCTCTCCTCCATCCCACTGGGTGGGGGGAGTGAGCGAGCAGCTGTGTGGTACTTAGTTGCTGGCTGGGGTTAAAACCATGACAAACCTCTTAACAAAAAAAGCTTGAAATAGAAGACATGCACAGAAGGACAGATGTTTAAACAGTGTTTTGTGAAGAGTTTGTGCTACTCTCTTATTCATTACACAAAACAGAGAGTTAAGGACAAAATAAAACCATGGCACAAATGCTAATCCTGCTCCAATGACCTCAGCACTGAACTTGAAACTAGAAACTCCTGTTCCAGCTTTATCAGACATTTGGTCTGTGGTACTAAGTAAATTACATGTGACCGGATTAAAATCCTGGCTCCATATTCCTAAAGCTGGATCATTAATACACATCTCCTCACCCAATACTCTTCTATACCCAAAGGGCAAAGGCAAAGTATCCTGATTGTCTGAAGCATTATGCATCCAGCAGACCTTTCTGGAGCCAGAGATGGTTGTTAGAAGCTCAGGACTTTTGGAAAAGTGGTCAGTTCAGTAAACTAGCACCAAAATAAAACAATTAGGCTCTATTTTTCTTTGAAAAAGGAAAACATTCTTTCTCTGTTTTTTCTTAGTTGCAGCTGAAGTTCTGCAGAGGATAAAGGCAAGAAGGTTCTTTGCAGGTTTGAATCCTGTAGAAACTGTGTCTAAATCAGCCAGAATTAGGGCTGACCAGCTGACTGAATCTTAATTTCTACAATCAAATGAATAATTTAAAGAATACTAACATCAACAGCTGGTAAATGTTTCTTTAATATCTTGTTGTCATTTTCTTAATTTCTACATTTCTCTGGCTGAAATTACTCAAATTCAACCAGTTTTCCTTCACACTTTTAATATGGACTTTGACATCTTTTTGAGAAAATACTCTGTCAGGAAAAGAAATATAAGTGCACCAGTTTCAAGCAAAATTTCATCTAAAGCTGGGTCAGCACCTCTGAAGAGAGCTCATGTTGGAACGGCAGCTCTTTCTTCGGTGCAGCTGTGCTTTTCCTGCTTGAGAACATTGTCAAATCATTTACGATTGGGTCATTTCTGGAAACTCTCTCCAAATATATGAAACAGAAATGGTTTTCAACTCAAGCCTACAGGCTTTAAAGAGTAATCCCTACTGGAGTGTTTTTGTTTCTTTTCTGCTACAGTCTACTAAGGGGTTTCGTAAGGTTGAACTCTACCAAGCTGAGGACGGCTTTTCCCTTCATGCTGTTCCCTTTCAGCAGCGGTTGTATACTAAGGTCTACCTTGTACTCAGATTGTCACAAAACTTGCAACAACAGGGAGTCCCTGATCATGCGGTGAAAAAGAAGAGACACTTTGATCAACTCATCCAGTCACATCTGTTACTCATCCTTTAGTTTTTCACTTGTTTAACTCCACCTTCTGTACTGCTGAGGTCCCCTTGGCCTATGTTCAACCATATTTGCAGAGATGGGAGTGATATCAAAATCAGGTGCCTTCAATGTGAGGTTTGGGTCAGAGGAGAATAAGCTTTTCAGTGGATTACAAAGTATGTGAGCCCTATGACTAATCCCTATGGAGGCATTTCTCCTTCTTGAATTCTTTTAGGGAAATAGGATGGAATTTGATAATTTCTTGATTGTACAAAAGCACCAACAACATAATGGTTTACCCTTCCCCTAGAGAAAGATCAGCCACTTGAATCAAGAAGTATAAGTGAATGTAATCAAACTTCAGTGCAAGAATAGGCTGGCTACCTCAGGTGTCTGCATTCCCCCTTTTCCCCAGGCTGCTGATAGACCTAAATGCTTAAAGAACAAGGAGGGATTTTTATCCTTTTTATCCATGATTATATTCTACATCACAACTCAGACTATGAAGCACGTATTTAGTCTATGGTGATAACACTGTATGAAATAGAAGTACCTCTTCCCGTACTTCCCCAAGTTTGTAGTCACGATCTTGTTTTGCTGTATGAGTATAGTCATCAGGCTTCTGTTTGCGATGACCAGGCAAGCAACCTCACAGACACAGGGAAGCACCAATTTCAGTTCAATTCACTTGTGTTTTCATTAATTGGCTGGCTAATGTGAAATATATCCCCTAAGACCACCCACATTCTGCAACTGAACACTATGTCAGGGAGCACTCTCTCTTCTGAAGATGCTTGTCACTAATGAGCCTCAGATTCCTGCCTCACATAAGCCAATTTCCCATGCCACATAGCAATTATGCAAACGAAGGTGAAGTTCCTGATAACTTCCATTGGTTCCTCTCGGCTCATGATTAAAAAGATGAAAAACATCAAATAACTTTCATTTTAGTCTGGGGAAAGAGCTGGCTACCCAAACTAAAAAATAAAAATAATTTTTTAAAAAAGGACATTTTAAAATGTGTTTTCCTCTTTATCCCAAAAAGGACAACAATAAATGGATGAAAACCTACCTCCAGATGATGTTGTTCAAAGAGTTTACTTCATTGTGTGTAGTCACTCAATTTCCTGTTGTAGCTAACTGCTGCCAAAACCAGGCACTGCGCAATGTAAACAGTGAGCGACATTCTAGATTAAATCTACTTGATATGACATGAAAGCCTTCAACATTGTTTGAATGGCTTAGAGGCAATCCATCACATGAACATTTTTATGGCCTTCACCACATCCTCACAGTGCGAGTTCTTCACCTTCTTCTTTATCCCTCACAATGCTGACTGTAGATATTGTTCATGCCCCTTTTACAGGTGGGAACCTGGGGCAGAGCATGACTTGGGCCTGTCTCCTCAGGAGTATTCAATATAAGCCAATGTAAATTAGCCCCCCTTGAGGGACTTTGAAGATCTGAATCTAAGTGTCTTGCCTAACTTTGGGTGAAAGCCTGTTGGAGAGTAGGAAATTGAAGCCAGATGTCACAGTTCAGTGACAGTCTAGACTCCCTGTTCTCTTCCTCTCTTCCTGATATTGTAGAAACTTCTATTACTGGAAATCAAAAGACACAACAATTTGCAGTTTAATTTGGTTTCATTAAAACCTAAAACCCAATTCAACAAAAAAAAAAACCAGCCTTCCTATTATAATCCACAAACAAGAGAAATTCATTACAGAAGTCTAAAACTCTGGTTTTGCTTCCTGTGTGCAACACCAGTACAAAAGCACACAGTAATTCCTTGGATTCTGTCAGAGGTCCTTTGTAGTCTCTTCTAATCTAAACCTTGAGACTCTGAGCTGTGGTGAGTGTATTTTCAATCAAATATTATTAAGTTTAGTAACACAGAGATCCGTATTGTGTTCTTTGTACAAGAGATTTTTCATCTCCCACAAATATAATACCTACTTTATTAGTGGTTGAATGGAGTTATTACACTACTTCCCACTACTGAAAAGGCAGGGAATTAAACCTTAATATTTCTGAGTAGGTCACATGGTGAAAACTCAAATCTTAACTTCTACATACTTCTTAGAACAGAGCCTACTGATGAGACTCCTCAGATCCACATCGTACCAGTACTACCACTCAGTTGCACCCACTAGGCTTGAATACAATTTTTAGCATGGGATCTGTCATGTCTCATTTTAATCCCAGAAAAGGTAGGCAACTAATTTAAGTTGATTTTTGTTATGATCAGTGGAGAGAAATCAAGACCTAATAGGAGAAAATCACTGTAACCTAAAATTCATCCTTTGGATGTGTGGAATGAAGTCCTTCCAGTGTTACTTATGAAGGAAATTTGCACTATAATCTTAGGCTACTCAATCTGTCTCTAAGACTACTCAAGTCTGTAATTATTGCTAAGATCATATGAGAAATTCCCTTTCCTCCTCCTGAGATTGTGGAGTTGAAGTCCAATGCCAAGGCCAGCAGAGAGAGATGGAAGAGACGATTCAACCCTATCAGGGGTACGGTAGAAACTGTAGACATATATGCAAAACTTAAATCCAAAGCAAAGTGATATTCACTTTTGTAAAAGGTTTCTAGGTGAAATGTAAGATGAGAGATAACAGATGGATAGACATAAACAGACAAATCCAGGAAATTATGAGACGATATTAGTCACCATGACTGGAAGTACTCTCAGCACAAGAGTAGGCTGGACTTGCATGAGGCCTTCACCTTCACCAACGCACCATTACTGTTGGAAAACGGCATACTATTCAGTGGAAAGAGAAGAGGTTCAGGAAGAGTTGCATTAAAAAACCTCACTCAGTGCTTTCCATTATTTCCATGGATAAAACTTGACCTCCAGTTATACTGTTTTCCAGCTCCTGGGATGGCTTGCAGACAAAACACAAAATTTTTGGCCTACATCTGTGCAGGGCTTTGGGTGGGTTTTTTGGGTGGAAATTACAGGAAAAAATTTGGCATGATACCAACAACTGCACAACAGATCATGGTGCAAATATACCTAAGATAACAGCCAGCAAACTTCTATCAGAGCAAGAGGCAGAATGAATAACGTACAATGCGCTGATGAAGAAACATTCAGCACAAGTACACTGTTCTCAGGAGGTAAGTTGGTTTAGAGAAGGTGTTGTATTAGGTCACCGAATGTACTAGGTCAAAACTAGGCTAAAGATCTTCAATATGTTTTTGTGCTTCACAGTACAGACATAAGCTTGTTTACCTCACAAGAACTTGACCTTAAAGCTGAGTTAACTCACAGTAATAAGGCATGCTGAGATGTGCAGATGGAAAGTGGTACACAGAAGTGGCAAGACCTAGTAGCTGTTAATGAGCAAATACCAAAAATCATTAATCAATATATCTGAGCTGTTTAAAATGAAGTAGTTCTTTTTCCCCACATTTTTAATTGGTTTGCTCTGTTGCTTCTGAAGACATAAATATGCATCTTCCTCCATATACACGACAGGCATTAAGCTTAAGTTTCCCAGAAAGTGAAAGAACGTTTCCCAGAAAGTGAAAGAACATTGCCCAGCAAACAGGAAGAAGTCATCTGCCTAAGAGCAGCCCTAAGGTGAAGAAGGTGTTAAAGAGAAAATTTCCGCTGAGGTAGTATCTGGCTGCATATATTATGCTACCCAGGCACTGTGCAGAAGAGATGTAGCTAAGCTGGTGGGGGAAGTGATTTTTGCTGTTTGAGGCTTAAATCTTCTTCCCTCTGGATAGCCCTTAACTGCACAGCCATCTCAGCTGGTCTCTGTTTCATATTAACAACAAATTGTGCATCCACAGTGTCCCTTCAGCTCCAAGCTTTGATGGGCACAGAGGGTCATGGAGCAAGTGAATTAGTGCAGTCTCCTGTGATGGGGTGGCAGCCCGAGCTCCAAGGAAGCTCTGCATTCAGCTCTGTGCTCAGCATGTGATTCACCTCCTGGACCTGGATCCAGAGGTGTCCATCCCACACAGCAAGGCACCAGACACTCTGAGAGGAGTCTCCCATGTTGGAGAATGTTCAGGTGAATTGACAATAGTTTTGATGAGCATATAAAAGCAGTAGTTTTATATTTTCCTTTGCACATAATAAAAGAACAGGTCCTAGACACTCCTCCACTCCCTTACTATGCCACCTACACTGGAGTGCTTAGGGTCAACACCTTCCACCAAACTAACCCTTGTTTCTCATTGTGAAGGACTGTGGGACTGATGACACTACAGAGCCACTGGCTGTATTCAGATTGTGAAAAGCAGAAGCTGGTCCACTGCTGCAGACTTTCCAAATGCATATTAGTTATTTCTGGCAGGTTAATGTGTACAGGTGGGGGATAAATATTTTCATGAGCAGAATTATTCTCCTAATTTTGGATGTGGTACAGCAGCTATGACGATGTTGCAGCATACTTCCATTTAGGACGTAAGCCATATTAAAAAACCTCCCACCTAGAAGAAAAGTCAGTGGTTTTAATTACATTAACAGACTCCCAGATTACTGTTATTATTGCAACTCATTACGCAGTGCGTGGTAGAAATCGTAGGTCAAACATTTCCCTCTTTGGATCCACTGCATTACTCTCTAAAATGTGAACCGACCGTAAAAAGTTTCTAGACCATAAGTAATTCTCTGCTCTCCTACACTGTCACATATCCAAGAATATCAAAGCTCTTTGTATTAAGTAATTAAGTTGCACAATACCCTTATGATACAGATACAATTAACCCCATTATACATATGGGGAAACTAAAACAGAGGGAGGCTGATTGCTCAAGATCAGGGCTGGGAAAAAGAGCCCAGCAATCATAGGATTTAAGGACTAGTAAATCCTCCTGGGTCCTCAAATCCTCCAGCTATCATATGCCACACAGGCACATTTATAACTTCAACATAGCTCAGTGCTACAAACACTCAGGGTTTTTTGTTTCTGTTAAGCTCTGTCCTGAGGTTTTGCTTCTGGTATTCACTGGCTTGAGTGAGTACATTGGACACGGGGTATTGGACATATACATTTGTTACTCTCCATATGTGCCATAGTTTCATTTTTGTGTTCTTTATTTGTTTAACCAGATGAAATGTCAGTAACACAAGGATCTTCTCTACACTATACTTTCAGCTGAGTTTCTTTTGTAAGAGCAACAAATGCTGAAATAAGTTTCTCTGAACTAAATATGAGTAACACAATTTCATGACTGTTTCTTCTAACATAATGAGAAAGCTTTATTCTTACTCTTAAGGGATATTGTGTTTATTTCCTAGATTTTTTTTTCTAATTTACTTTTATTGTGGTTTTTTTTTCTTTGTTTAAATATCAGCTTTTGATACTAACATCTGATGCCTATTAGGTAATGGGTAATATCATTTCTTTAAGAAGAAAAAACAGAAGGCAGAGTACCATCCCTCAGTTCTAAGCTTTTTTTCACAATACATTTTCTTTTGCTCCCCAAACACCATTCACGGCATTTATAAAATACTCTTGTGAAACAGATCTCTCAAAGTTATAGTCTGCAATACTAGAGTAAAAGATTATGGCCCATAGTGGCTGGAGACTGACTTTATCACTTTCTACTCTGACACAGAAAGATGTAGTGAGTCAACTACTCTACTGATCTACCCACTTTACATGCAGTCCTCGGAGGCACATTTATATGGACACAGTGAAATTTCAGGGAGTTTATGACCTTACCGGTGGAGGAGGTTGTGGTAGCAAATTTTTAATATGCATTATGACTTCCCCCACACGTATGCAAGGGGAAGACTAAGTTACATGGTATCTGCAGTAGAAGGTGAGCTTTTACCACCTGTCTGTAAAAGCCAAGTCTGTCATTTTGAACTTTCTTAGTTTTTATAGAATGCATGCTATTGCACCATATATTTTTATGCCACCAGCTATATAATTTAAAATCAAGGTGAAATCAGGAGTTTTCCTAACATTCATCCCCAATCTATCAAACCTTTAAGCAAGTGCTTATCTAATAAATGAGCAGGATCTATTTAAGGCAACAGGAATGTTTCTAAGCTTCAAGTCACAAACCAGCATTTTACTACACAGAATTTTACAGCAGCCACCAGAGAAAGTGTCTGCTTCTGACAGATCAGGCCTTATTCAGAGGCTTCATGTAGTGTGGAGCAAGTTGTTTGTTCATGGAACATGAAAAAGGACCCAAATTTCCATGACCCTAGATACATGTCATGGTTTAACCCCAGTCAGCAACTCAGCACCACGCAGCCGCTTCCCCCTCCCCCTCCCAGTGGGGTGAGGAGGAGGAAAGGGAAAAAAAAAGTAAAACTCGTGGGTTGAGATAAGAACAGTTTAATAACTAAAGTAAAAACAAAAATACACTACTAAGAATAAAAATAATTGTAATGAAAAAGAATACACCACCAAAAAAGAAATAAGAAAAGACAAGCGATGCACGATGCAATTGCTCACCACCCACTGACCGATGCCAGAGCCACAATCCACGCCTCCTGGCCAGCTCCCCCCAGTTTATATACTGGGCATGACATTCCATGGTATGGAATACCCCTTGGGCTAGTTCAGGCCAGCTGCCCCGGCTCTGCTCCCTCCCAGCTTCTTGCACACCTGTTTGCTGGCAGAGCATGGGAAACTGAAAAGTCCTTGGCTTAAGATAAGCGCTACTTAGCAACAACTAAAACATCAGAGTGTTATCAACATCATTCTCACACTAAATCCAAAACCCAGCACTGTACCAGCTACTAAGAAGAGAGTTAACTCTGTCCCAGCTGAAACCAGGACAATACAGAAAAGAACAAAACACAAAACAATGTGTATTTTTTTTGCCCACATAGCTTGCATCTGTTTGAGCCATTTGTTTTGTTATCCCGCTTCAAGTGCTTCCTCATCATTCACGCAGGTGAAAAGACAATGCAAATTGTTCCCTGCTCAGGATACACTTTGCTTTTAATCTTTGGCAAAGATGTGAAAGTTTTGCATGAAATCCAAGACAAAAAAGGGTATTTAAGTAAATGTATAAACATACACACAACATTACTTCTGCATGCAGAAATCTGTAGGAAAGGAAGCGTTGAGTTCCAGCATTATCTGCAGGCTCTGTGGTGTCACACCAGCAGGGAATGCAAGTCTAAAGAAGGAAGAAGGAGGTTTGAATCGTTCTCCTATTCTTCAGTATGCTATATAAACCTGAGGTCTCATTCTCCTCAGGCCTCTACCTTCTTCCCCAGTTTGCTTTAGTTCCCTTGACTTCCTAATGACTCCCTCTCAAGTGTTTTTTCAGAGAGCAAGATCAGGCCTTGTAGGCAGCAAATGGTTCAAGGATGTTGTTCAAACCAGATTCACTCTCCATGCAAACTGATGCTGGCAAGCAAAGTCTAAAGCAAAACTGAGGTTTTCCCGCTGGGACATATGGTGCAATGCCAGGACTGATCAGTGCATCATCAGTGTTGCTGTAGTAGCTTGCTAGGCACTGCTGGATGGGCTGCCTACAGCATGTTTCAAAGGTCCCACTACAGATGGGAGATTGAAAGATATGACAACACCTACACAATGAGGCCTTTCTTTAAGGGCAGTACACACATCTTCAGTGAGAAAGCCATTTGACTCTAGGCACGGTTTTATACCATCACACGCATCCTGTCTGTACAACTTCAACACCAAAATTAAATGTAAGCACTTAAAGGGCAATCTCAGTCCAGCAAAAGTGCTTATGCCTAAATGGACCAATTTATTTACTCATGTCTTCTCACACTTAATGGGTATATAAGGCAACTGTAAAAAGAAAATTTAAATTGCTGCATTCAAACCCATACTCTTTGTTCATGCTGGTCATGACAATTCATACTTAAAATCATAGAATCATAGGATGGTTTGGGTTGGAAGGAACCTTTGAAGTTCACCTAGTTCCAAGCCCCTTGCCATGGACAAGGATATCTTTCACTAGATTACGTTGCTCAAAGACCTATCCAACAGATTGTATCTGATTTTTTTAGCTTCTTTCAGCAATAAGGAGAACACAAAGAAGATGAAGACTAAGTAAAACTACAAGAGAAGGAGACATCAAATCTCTCTGATTACAGCTGCTAGAAAGGCAATGGATGTTCCACTTGTTTCTACTATAAAAAATTATTCATAGAAAGCAGGCCAATCCTTTCTCTCAAGTGGAAATAGAAAAAAAAAAACCAAAACAACAAACCAAACCCAAAAACAATATCCCAAAAAACACCCCTCTCTCTTAAAAATTAACATTGAACCTCCTTCTACAAAGGTATGCCACAGTTCAAACACCAGAGCTGTGCTTTGTGCACAAAACACTGGCTAAAGTTCTATGGTTTAGGTTCAGAAGGTGTCAGACCAGCTATAAAAATGGTCCTTTCTGAACATGAAAGAATCCATGAACAAATCCCTCAGAACCTTTCCCTCTCATTGTGACATCATTATCCTACCTGGGACATAGCTTTTCTGCTGATGGAAGATTTTGAATCACCTGTTAGAGGGTATATCTCTCTAGCTGTTTGGATTCCTGTTGTTTATCTTACATATTTGGAAAGTTATTAAGTTATATATATATTTGCATCTTTGAAGCAGTACCATCGTTTTATAGATAAGACAGACACAAGGACATACAGTTTGTCCTGCTGTTTATGTTCCCTGTTTTAATCTGTAGGCCACAAGAGCAGTCCCTGTCAGTGTTATTGATGGGAAATTAAACCAACCAGCATTCTTTGGCTGGAATAGTAAATTAAGCAAATACTTCTGGAAGGCCCACATGTACACTTGAATGCACAGAAAATTCTCTCATTTTTCTAATTTATGGTCACATCTAATACATAATGTTAAGCTTCAGAGCTACTGACCACAGAGTAATGTCCTAGAGAACTGTTAATAGCACAGAACGCTTTGCTGAACCTCAAATTCAACTCCTGGTTCCTCAAAATTCAAGCCTGGCTTCTATTTCCCAGTATATTCTTGGTCTATCTATGAAATTTATGGTGAAAATATAATCATAGTTTTAGTCTTACAAAATATAAATAAACAAACTACACCGCTTCCACAATTTAATTTTCAATTAATAA
Organism: Gymnogyps californianus; assembly: GCF_018139145.2. Taxonomy (NCBI): domain Eukaryota; kingdom Metazoa; phylum Chordata; class Aves; order Accipitriformes; family Cathartidae; genus Gymnogyps; species Gymnogyps californianus. Next base: position 5,947,125 of record NC_059472.1, on the reverse strand, counting down.
ATCACCGTGCCATTCTGGAAGGAAAATGTGAATTCATTTTTTACATCACATAGCTTTTTTTTCTGTTAGTGGCAGAGAGAAAAAAACAAGAAAGTTGTTCTCACACTGTGTCTTCTCCTTGTTCTTGTTTTTTACCCTGAGAAACCATTTGGAAGCATTATGCAAAATCCTGAATCAAGCTATCATCTTTGATTATTTGCTGGGAAAGACAAGGGTACCATTTGCTCTCTCTGTTGACTGTGTCACCTTTCCTACTTTTCATTATTATTTGCCTAATTTGCATACATACATGAAGGCACAAACTGCAATCACAGCCTTTTTGTGCCAGGTCTTCTACAAACACAATGGAAATGTCTCTCTGTACAGAAGTTCCTGCAACTTCTTTTATAGTAAACGGACAGAAATAGGTGTGATTCAACTCATCTTAAAATAGATTTGTTAAATTACTCCCTCAAATTACCTGTTTCTCTCCTCTGACTATAAAGGGAGACTGGTTGATTAGCTTAGGTGGAGACACTCACAGCATAGATATCAGCAGTTAGATAAGATGATTAGTCACAGGTTCCCTGGGCTTCTTCCATCTCACAGCCATAACTCAGGTTACAGATGATTTATTGCCTGCCCTTAGAATACAGCCTAAGACATCATTACAAGACAACTATTTCCTGCTAGTATAGAAAACTTGGCGAAATAAGGTTTGTTAGAACGCTTATATATAACTCATGTAAGATACCCTCCCCAGGGAAGAACCACTATTACCTGTAGTTGTTAAGAATATATACATATGTTTTAACTAATGAATATCTACTTCTTACATAGCAACTCTCACCTATAGATCTCAGGATATTTAAATCCTAATTTTTTATGATCTTCTACGTCCCACAGTCACTAGGACATCCAGACGACCTATAATCTCAAGAAGCCATCACTCCCTGTGGCATGTCTGTAATGATTTGCCAAGCAGAACACTGGGACATAATCCACCATCCATAAGTATTTTTAAAGAAATACTTGTGGCCCCCATACAAAAATACAGTTGCACCTTCCTGAAATTGTAGTCATTTAGTTCCTACTAATTTAGAACCCAAAGTCTTTCAGCTCAGATGACTGATGAGACTTCATATTTATCACCTTGATTGGGTAGCAAAATCTTCAACCCAGAATTACCTGCTAAATCTGAAGAGGCTGAGGTGACCAAGAATGTAATCATGCTAAACCAGCTCCTTACTGGTGAACCCCTCTAACACATGGCTACAGACATGCAGCCATGATGCACGTTCCTTCATATAATCCCTCACTCTCTTCTGCATTTTGGATACATAGAAGATCCTCCCTTAGTTGGTGATTCATAGCCTTCAACAAAGGTGTCTATGCCCTCTCTGTTAGGAGTTTAACTATCTAAAAACTGTAGAAAACAGTTTTTAGAAAAAAAGAAAGATGACAGCAGAAAACAGCAGAAAACAACAAGTTGGGCAGGAGTGTTGATCTGCTTGAGGAAGGCTCTACAGAGGGATCTGGACAGGCTGGATCGATGGGCTGAGGCCAATTGCATGAGATTCAACAAGGCTAAGTGCCGGGTCCTGCACTTGGGTCACAACAACCCCGTGGAATGCTACAGGCTTGGGGAAGAGTGGCTGGAAAGCTGCCCAGCAGAAAAGGACCTGGGGGTCTTGGTCGACAGCTGGCTGAAGATGAGCCAGCAGTGTGCCCAGGTGGCCAAGAAGGCCAATGGCATCCTGGCTTGTATCAGAAAGAGTGTGGCCAGCAGGACTAGGGAAGTGATTGTCCCCCTGTACTCGGCACTGGTGAGGCTGCACCTTGAATACTGTGTGCAGTTTTGGGCCCCTCACTACAAGAAAGACATGGAGGTGCTGGAGCGTGTCCAAAGAAGGGCAATGAAGCTGGGGAAGGGTCTAGAGAACAAGTCTTATGAGGAGTGGCTGAGGGAACTGGGGTTGTTTAGCCTGGAGGAAAGGAGGCTGAGGGGAGACCTTATTGCTCTCTACAACTACCTGAAAGGAGGTTGTAGTGAGGTGGTGTTGGTCTCTTCTCCCAAGTAGCAAGTGATAGGATGAGGAAATGGCCTCGGGTTGCACCAGGGGAGGTTTAGATTGGATATTAGGAAAAATTTCTTGACCAAAAGGGTTGTCAAGCACTGGAACAGGCTGCCCAGGGAAGTGGTTGAGTCACCATCCCTGAAGGTATTTAAAAGACAGGTAGATGTGGCATTTAGGGACACAGTTTAGTGGTGGACTTGGCAGAGTTAGGTTTACAGTTGGACTCAATGATCTTAAGGGTCTTTTCCAACCCAAACGATTCTATGATTCTATGATTCTATGAAAACACTCAGTTGTGATGTCTGCCTATTTCTTAGCTAACATATATCAGGCACAGTAGCATCTTCTGCACAATTTTCTAGTATTTTTATAGACGTCTATTCAGTATGTTGTATTCCCTCTGATATATCTTACCTAGAGGGAATACGAGGTTATTACAGCTGTCAGTTACACAATACTGCCGCAAGTTCACACTGAATTCAAGACATACGAGACAAACTTTCTGTTTTATCTGTTATATCTGTAGAAAGACAATATACCTGTTATTCAATCTTAATACTAACTCTGCTGTACCATCCTTTCAGGTATTTGGAGCTCACAGGAATTTATAGCTCCCATGAACTTCTAAGGCAAACCCATTCTGGTTTTGGCTCTGATGACAGACTTGAAGGAGCTTTGCTGGCAAAACATGGTTGTCTCCTGCATAGAATTCTGGGTACTTTTTGTGGGTTTTTTCTCCTGTGATCTATATAAAATCATTATATGCCCATTTGTAACAGTCGATTGTCAACATTTTCATAATTTGTCATAAGCTATCCATTTTTTAATGCAACTTCGCCTTTTTGGCACTCAGTGAATGGGAAATATTAGATCTTATTGCCGATTTTAAGCTGTGATAGGTTATTTAGTTAGCCCATTTTGACATCCCAGTTTCAGAAGTACCTTTCTACTGAAGCTTTAGTGTTTCAGGCTGAAGGAAAAAAAAAAAAAAGACAAAAAAGAAGACTGAAGCAATACAAATAACCAGTGACCAGTGAATTCTGAAAACTTAGGCTCTAAAGGCAACAAATCAGGGTTAAACCTGCCACATTTATCTGCATGTACTGAGTTGCATATGTGCTTTTTAGAAGGCTTGAAAACTCAGTTGCTGAAGCTTGAAAATACGCATTCTTTAGCAGAGGAATACTTGTGCAGACCCTCCATTTTTACAATTGAGCCAAAATAAGCCTACTTTGAAAGTGCAAAGACAACATTTTTCAGGCACAAACTCTTTCAATGCATCATCATTTTCCTATTTAAATGTTTGAAGAGACTTGTTTTGGTTTTGAAATATTATGTTTAGCATATTTATATTTGGAATAAATGAAGATGTTATATTTAGGATAAAAATTTCTAAAGGAGACACCATTTTTTTAAATTGCTTGATCAAAAAGTTTAGAATGTTTTCTCCCTCAGCATGACTTTTGATTAAAGCTGTACATTTCTGAGATGAATCCTTTTTCTTAACCTTGCCTTTTGACATTTTGAATTAGCCTCATGGGAAGAATTACGTAAAACTACCTCTCTACCCATACATTGATTCAGTGACGATAAAAAGCAAGAAGTCTTATTAATTTCCTTGTATGAAAGATCCTAACATAAATGCAGTCTCTTATCACTGTATTGCTATATAAACCAAGGTTCATTTCTCAGACATGTTGAAATGTGAGATGACAGAATACCTGACCTACTTAGAATCAGTAGAAAGTTTTGTCTTTGCTTTCTTAAATACTTAATGTTTTGTTAAAACAAACAGAATCTATGCTTTTTGTAATGTTTATTTCTGTTTCTAAACTCATTGCCAGTTCCCTAAGAAAGAGCCTTGTTCAGTTAGAGAATTCACGTCTGAAAATAATGCTGTGCTTTGGAAACCTAGGTGAGCAAATATTCATTTGTTGTGTCACCTAACTGTGTAGCTGACACTCCATATATTTATTCCAAATATTAATTCAGACAAGAAAATTCCCTGAGTAAAGTACGGGACATCACAATAGGACACCACATAGTTTTTCATCAGTGCAGAGCAGGAGGAAACAGTTGTCTGGATGCAATTTACCTACTGAATTTGTGTAAATGACTATTCAATGTTTAGAGCAGAGGTGGATTTTAAAGGACTTGCAAGATTGAACCTTACATTAGACTGAAGGCAGCAAGGATCACTGTGTGGGGAAATCAAAGACATGTAAGTAAACTTGGAAGAGAAGAGAGTTCTGTGAAGGCCCAGTTCACACTGGAGTGGTAGGTCTGAAAAAGCTGTATGGCCTATTTAACCACAGAGCTGAAGTTCATTCTTGGCCTCAAGCAGCAGAAATACTGTGTTGACTCTCTGCATCTGAACAACAGGATTCTGTTTCTGCCAGACCTTCAGGTGGCCACTGATGATGAAGTTTTGTGTCTCGGACTCACTGCCTAGAGGAAGAGACTTGTGGCATGTGCTGGTGCTGACAGGCCCTTCCTAGTTATGGCTTTCTGCGCTGACCAGGTCTCAATTTTGGGTTGGGATGCTGTTCAGCATCTCCAAGATTGTGGCCTACCCCACTGCCATCTGCGTGATCTGCCCTAGCTTCTGGAGGGGTGAAGGGAGGGTGTCCTGCATAGTTCAGGGTCTGCAATGGACAATCTCCCAGCCACAAATACATCTTTTCAGCTTCCATCCTTTGAGCCATTTATAAAAGGCCTTGACTGGAAGAGGACTGAGACATGCACACAGAAGTAGCACGTCAGTCAGAGATATCTTCGGTTTACTCCTTTTCATCTTTTTTCTCTGTTTCTTTTTTTCTTTTCTCTTGGAATATCATGGAATTAGTTCTGTTTAGATTGTAGATTAACAATTCTTAAAATATCTGACCATCTCTTATGATGTTACAGCTAATGAGGTGTTCTAAGACAACTCATCCCCAAAATAACTTCTCTCACAGTAAGGTCCCCTCTAAATATAATTTGTATTTGTCAGGTATGCTTTATTTTATACATAAAATACATATATATTTTCAGATTACTTTAATAAGCTTTGAAAACAAAACCATGTGTTTGCTAAAGCATGAATCTCTCCCCCTTTTCTCATGCTTCAAGAGCAGTAAGCTTATCTTCACTTAATGGAGGCAGAAATTATCTTTCAAAAAGTTATTGAAACTAATGACTGCAATGTCATACTGTTCCACAAGTCATGGTGCTGTTTCTTCTTGCTCTAATGAGCAACTAACTGCAAATGCTTGTTTTGACTGCATTAATAAGCCATTTACAAGAAAAGGTTCTTCTTTAATAATCAAAGTTGAATTCCTTCACCAGGAACTTCTTTGAGATATCCAAATACTAATAGAGAGATTAGGATCACTAATTGTTTATTAAAACAGGCACAAACTCTTTGTTAAGGAGCATATCAGAAACATAAATAACCCTTCGAATTAGGTCTTAGGTGCAAGGTAGTCACAGATCAACATTTAATTTATAGGAAAAGGCATTCAATGTGAGTGATCATGAACTTGTATAGCACAATGCAGACACAGGTTATAGCAATGATGTTCTTAATTTTCTGATACTCTCTCCTACTTTCCCTTTTGCACATCACAATTTAAATCACGCTAATTTTTTCTTGTCACCTAATGTCAGATATTCCATTTATCAGAAAGCATCGAACTGTGTGTACATGAAACATCTCTACATCACCCGTCAAAAGGGTTAATGTATAATAGCAGTCACAGCTACTTTTTCTTGACTTGCCTGGAACAAATATTGCATCTTATCTCCCCTGCCTTATATGAGATGACAGATGAAGAGAGAACCGCATTCCTTGGCTGTCTTTGGCTTTCTGCACTCTTACACAATAACCCAATTTAACTGACTAAAATTAGGTGGAACACTGCTACAATCTAATAAAGATTAGCCTGGCAGGTAATAATTTTTCTTGAATACTTTATATTACTTGCAATTAGATTTTCAGGCCAAGTTTTCAAAAATATTTGTCTATTTGAAAAGTTTTGAAAATTGGTAATGTAGTACTTCTGGATGGGAGAAACAAAGGAAATCTGGACACAAATCAAAGTCCTAAGTAATTTCTTTAGCTATATGCCATGCAAAATATTTTTTTCTTAATGTTCACCCACCAAAAATATTTCCGTGGCCTGTAAGGTAAACAACTAGGTAAGCTGATAGGCGAGCAGCTATCCATGGTTGCAGTACATGAGAATGAAGCATAGTGGGTCTAAAAACAGAACTTATAAAAAAAACCTGACTGCAACTTTCACTGATCAAGAATAATTCTCTCTCAAAACAGTAATGCCTCCAGGTGGTGTGTAGACTACTGCAAAACACTGCAGAGGAAATTAAAATTTATATTTTTCCTGAGATTTGGTTTAGCTGGCATCTTCAACAATGTAATTCTCTCTCATATTCTTCACAGGCAATAATGCTGCTAAGATTTACCTCATGCATACCGTCTTCCTTAAGTAATCCTCACCTATACTGTTCTCCTGGTCTCCACCATTCTCCACTTTTTCAAGTGGTGCAGGAAATCAAGATAAAACAGCTAAACCCAACTCTTTCCGACCAGTGTTATTTCTCCCAGTGTTTTGACCAATGATCTTATGTGCTTATGGGTAAACTTTAAAACAAAAATGTTTTAAAGATATGTTTTTAAGATAAGCTCCTGCAGTCTTTCATTTTGTATCTATAGCCTGGAAATCACTGAATGAGTGCGTATTCATAACTTCTATGAATCCTTGTCCCAAAATTTACAAAATTTTCGGAAGCCCGAAAACTTACAGAAGACACTTAGTGGATCATAAACCAACTCAGCCAAGGAGCTAATTATACAGATGTGCATATTCACTGTGAGATGGCATATTCACTTTCCCCGTTTCTTTAGCTGTTCGTGCTTGAGTCATGCACATTCAGCCCAGTGTATGCTGCAGGTGGACACCCTCACACGGCTACTTTAACAAGCCGTGCTGCCGAAGAGCACCAGAAGCAAAAGCCCATAAATCCACTCAGAAAGGCATTTCTAGAGTTTAGCTTTAAGATATGTCTGCATTAGCTCAGCCCTGCAGAACTGATGCTGAGACCAGTGAAGAATGTGCTCTTATGAGCTGCAGAAGAACAAGCAGAGAGCATAATTTGTTCTTTATAAGCCAAAAGCAGGCTGCATCAGTCATGATATCTATTCAAAGACAGGAAGCTAAATTTCCTGGGGGCTGAAAACCTGCATGAGTGCAACTGAAGACTGCACAACAAGCCTTGTTCCCTCTCTCCTTTTCATTGCTGAAAAAGTCACCAGCCACCAGTCTTCTCTTGTCTTTAAGGAAACCCACCTTGCTAAAAATGCTTAGGAGTATGAATCAATTGTATGTATTTTTATGAACAGATATATATGTGGGCATATGTATATATGCTACATGGCATATTTATGTTCATACAGCCTGACTCAATACAAGCTAATGTGCAGCCTTGATGACCTACGTGACCAAACCGCAGGGGCTGCTGGGTTCCAGCAGCCTTTGCTTCGACTTTGCAAAGCCTTTGCTTCGACTTTTCCTCCCCTTTGCTTCGACTGGGACACGTAGCCCATTCTCTTCCCACGATGTAGACAGGATGCGGCCAACAAGTGGAGCATGTACTAGGTTGTCAAGGCTTCCTGTACAACCAGTCGGTCCTGTGCCACGGATGGAGTCCTTGCTGTTCAGATTTGGCTGGCAACCACCAAGGGAATGCCTGATACAGGCTTCAGCTTCCCCTCTGCTGAATTCTTGAAAACTACTTTTTTTTTGACCTCTGTTGCTGAAAACATCTAGTGGGAAGCAAACATCGCTAATGCTGTCAGTTCCCATGGTTTTATTGTAAATCCTGCAAAATTTAATAAAAATAAAAGGCCACATGCACTGGAAGATAAATACTACCTCTTATTTATTTTATATATTTACATATTTTATATATTTTATTACTGCATATATTCACAGATTTTACTTTATAAATTTACATAATTGTTTTCAAAATATATTCTCAGTTCTCATAGATCCTATGAACCTGATAAGGAAAAGATTAAAAATATTTCCTTTAAACCAAACTCATGAATCTCACTTATTTTATATTCATTCTTGTTGGTGTGGTAGGAGTTTACTCACTATTTTATAACAACACCCTTGTTTTGTTGTAATACTGCTTTAATAGGGGTGTCTTATTGAAACATGCACAGCAATTTAATTAGTCCTATCCCAGCTATCACCATACTGAGAGAGATCAGTGGCATAAGAACAAAAAGAACATTACGGCGTGTTTGCCTTTAAGTTCAGTTCCATTAAACGATGCTCTCTTGCAGATCTATGAAATCAATTAGGAAGTACTTGCAAAGATAGCCAAGGAAAAACTGTTTAAAGCCTTAACAGCTTAAATACCCCCTCCCTTGATGTTAGCCCTATAAAGCTATTAGACTCCAGTCTGGATTGCATTAACAGTACGAAAGTCAGCTGCTAATCCTGTAACCACACTGCCTGCCTCACTTCTCTCCTGCTCATGCTTTCACATGAATTGTTTCTAGCAGAGGTGAAACAAGATGGGACACTGAAGATGTATCAGGTAGCAGAAAATACTAATCTGAATAAAAAGTAAATATAGAAAATAGTTGAGTTCCTTCCTTAAATAATATAGCCATCCCTGGTTCAATGCAGAACAGGAGTAGTTTGGGTTTTTTCTTGTTTGTTGCTGAGGGATTTTTGCCCCTACAAAGTAAAATTCTAGCTATCTTCATACTGTGATTATTTCATTAGGTCAAGCCTACTTATGCCAGAAACTACTGTAATTTGAGGACATCTCCAGAGAGCAAAGGAACTCCAGGGCATTCTGTATATGCCAAAGGTGAATCACACTGGAACATGATGAAAAATATTTTTCTTTCTTCCTTGGGGATTTTTCACATTAAGAGGTTTTCCAGATCTGCACTACATTTATTTATTTATTTATTTATCTATCTATTTCCCAAAGAAATATCTTTATTCAGATTTTGAGTTTGGGAATATTTTTTCAGGTGATTTCTTCGTATTTTTTTATAGTTCCTTGCATTTTATACATATACAATTTGTGTAATAATTTTGTATTGTAATGTATCCTAGTTAATTGAACCAGACTTCCAAATTGAAAAATACATTTTTACTTGAAGAAAAAAGAACCTTTAATCCACAAAAGAATGTTAAACTGGAAAATTTTCAAGTGTAAAAAGTAAAAAAAAAGAAATGTGATATCCAAGCTCAGGAACTCATTAATCTTTCACTCACATTTTTTCTTCCTCTATGCATGATATTGAGTCAAAAAGACTCTATAAGTTATTCTCTAAAAGCTGTTGTTAACACTGTGTATTGGGTTTGCGTGGCAAGGTTTTGGTAGCAGGGGGGCTACAGGGGTCGCTGCAGTGAGAAGCTGCTAGAAGCTTCCCTATGTCCAACAGAGCCAATGCCAGCCGGCTCCAAGACGGACCCACTGCTGGCCAAGGCCGAGCCCATCAGCGACAGCGGTAGCGCCTCTGGGATAACGTATTTAAGAAGGGGGAAAAGTTACTGCACAGCAGCAATTGCAGCTGGAGAGAGGAGTGAGAATATGTGAGAGGAACAACTCTGCAGACACCAAGGTCAGGGAAGAAGGAGGGGGAGGAGGTGCTCCAGGCACCGGAGCAGAGATTCCCCTGCAGCCCATGGTAAAGACCATGGTGAGGCAGGCTGTCCCCCTGCAGCCCATGGAGGTCCATGGTGGAGCAGATATCCACCTGCAGCCCGTGGAGGACCCCACGCCGGAGCAGGTGGATGCGCCTGAAGGTGCCTGTGACCCCATGGGAAGCCCACGCTGGAGCAGGCTCCTGGCAGGACCTGTCACTCCGTGGGGGACCCACATTGCAGCAGTCTGTTCCCAAAGGACCGCACCCCGTGCAATGGACCCACGCTGGAGTAGTTAATGTAGAACTGCAGCCTGTTGGAAGGACTCACATTGGAGAAGTTTGTGGAGGACTGTCTCCCATGGGATGGACCACACACTGGAGCAGGGGAAGAGTGTGAGGAAGGAGTAGCAGAGATGACGTGTGATGAACTGACCACAACCCCCATTCCCCGTCCCCCTGCGCCACTCAGGGGGGAAGGAGGCAGAGAAATTGGGAGTGAAGTTGAGCCCGGGAAGAAGGGAGAGGTGGGGGGAAGGTGTTTTAAGATTTGTTTTTTACTTCTCATTACCCTACTCTGATTTGATTGGTAATAAATTAAATTAATTTCCCCAAGTCAAGTCTGTTTTGCCCATGATGGTCATGGCTGAGTGATCTCCCTGTCCTTATCTTGACCCATGAGCCTTTCGTTGTATTTTCTCTCCCCTGTCCAGCTGAGGAGGGGGAGTGATATATCAGCTTGGTGGGCACCTGGTGTCCAGCCAAGGTCAACCCACTACACGCTGAAATAATTTTCATCCAGAAATTACTTAGAATAGTAAACCAACTCTTTCCATTGTCAGCCACATATAAGAGAGACTGTTTGCAGATAAGATGGTGAGAATTTCCTCTGCTTTTCTGATAGACACAAGCACCAAAACTCAAGCCCAACTCAGCCCAAACCCATACCAGAACAGAGAGCTGAACAGCCACTGATCCTTAGGGAAATCCAGGTTTGGATCCAAATCCAGGCTCACCTGTTCCCCGCACACACTCTCCTCCTCCATGCTGCCCCACCTCCAGTCATGTCACATCCCTCTGGGACCTGCTTACCTGTCTGTCCTGCAATCGTAACAAACAGCCTGTGGGGAATCCTGGATGGGATCTTCAGTCCAGCTCTTATCTGGTAATATCTGGGGAGAAAGAATTAAAAATGACATGCTATTAGATAGGTGACCACTTGATCCACCCTAAAATTCTGTGAGAACACATCCTGGGCATCCGCACTCAAACAGAAGTGCTCAAGAGAACAGGCACGCTCAGAAATACTGAGTCTTTTCTTCTGCTTTTTGGTTTTAACTAAAGTGGGTTTATACTGATTTTAATCAGGGCCCTCCTATTTTACAGCAGGCAGAGTGGACACAATGGCCTGACGTGTGACTAATGAGGAAAGATTGTGAAAAGCTCTTGGCTTCTTGTAGGGAAAAGAGACATAGAGAAATATCTACGATAAAAGGTAGTGAGATCAGACAAGGAGTGACAAAAATTTAATACAAAACAAAGAAAGAGGAAACTTTTGTGGAAAGATAACAAATGTGCTAATCTCACATCTAGGAAAATTCAATTTATACACAGTGATTATCATTCTGCTGTTCCAAATTGAGGTGACCATATCATGAAAATGTTAGCATTAATCATATCTAAACGAGCTGTATTCTAGTTATTTGCTATCCCACAGGTGATCACTATGTTAGATGAAGGAAGATAGAAAAAGAAAACATCAGCAATTTAATCGGCTTAAGTTACACATGGTGCAGGTTACTTTAGAAAGTTTGCAAATAGGAGCCCAGTCTAAACAGAGAAGAGAACTCATCCGAGTCTTCCCTCATCACCACTTTTATGAACGAGGAATAAGAGGCAGTGTACAGTAGAGTACCTAATCCACTACACTGTAGCTCAGGATACCTCCACCTGTTTGCAGATCTCCCACTGACCTGCTGTAACACCATGTTGGTGTCAATCCTCTTTTCTCTGCATTTTCAGTCCATAACAGCCCCTCTCTGCCTCTCCATCCTCCTCACACATTCCCTGTTCTAATGTGGACCCTTCCACAGGCTGCAGTTCCTTCCGGAAATATCCAACTGCCTACCTACTACCACGCTATGATAATGTCTGCCTTCCCTCATCATGTGTCTCATGTTCAGAAGCATATCAAGCAGCCCCAAATACTTTCTTTAGGAAACTGATTTCCAGTGGCTTGGCTGGTGCTCCAGATTAAGTCACCTAAAGCTGGGGAGACTATACATAGGTGCCTAAAGTGCCAGTTTCAATGACCATGTAGTCAAAACTCTCGGTAGACTTAGAGTCATTCAGCTCCTAAGAAAGGATGCCAGGCAGACCTTGGCTTCACTCATTGTTCAGACTAGAACTGCTGACTACAATACAGCCTTGGATATCAAAACCACATGAAGATACCTCAATACTGGTGACTTCATAACAAGGTGATTTCCACCCTTTATTATTCCCTTTGCAAAATGGACTAGGTGTAATGACATAAAGGAACTAGGTCTTCATCTTATTTTAACCTTTCCCTGTTCATCCCCTTAATTTTGGCAAATTTATTTGAATGTCAGAGATATTCATAAATAGACATCTTCCTGTGTACTCACCAGGTTTAACTGCTCAAAACAAAAACTGCACAGAAAAGTCATAGAAACGTAAGGAACTCTCAGATTAAGGTTAAATGCTAAGGTTAAAGGTCCAGATGTAAAGAGAATCTGGAGACCAGTAAGGTCTGCAATACTAAGGAATGCAGCCAAAAATGCCACTCATATTTTATAGGCAACTAAACATGTTTTCATTCTTAATAAAAAGAATGACACTAATCAGTTACTAATACATGATTTATTGCAAATTGTTTGGCACCTGATGCCAAAAGGTCTGGTCTTGGTAACGCAACGGCATAAAGCAATTCCAGTATAAACCATCATGGAATTAGATACATTATTCCTAAAGAAAGACTTCAGAGAATGGTCCTATGCCCAGAAGACACAAGAGGCTTCTGAAGATCCTGTTGTTTCAAGATTTGTGCAATTGTGCATCTGTGTGCATTGCAATGCCTTGCACCTTAAGGTAGTGACACTGTTGGTCAATTAGATTAATGGCAGAGAAGGACAGAGATGTAGAGGACCTCAGATCGAAATCTCCCAACACCCCAGTGACATTCATGGAAATTAACACACAGGGCAGTGAAAGTGTTAAAGGCTCAAACCCAAAGATTAAATTAAAAATTACATAGAAATAGAAATGCTCACAATTTATCAGTTTATTCCTTTTAAAATTGAATAGTTTCCCTGAAAATATTTGAGAACAAGTCATTTTTCAATGAAAGTTTCAGGCAAAATATTAACAACAGTTCCAAAGGAGGTTATAAATATCACAAGCAGAATATGAGCAAAGAACAGCTTCACCTTGGGTGGCCAGAAAAAGCTAAAGGCATCCCCATTTGAGTTTCACCAGACCTCTTGTTGTCCAGTTAAAATAAACAACCTCCATACAGGAAACTAAATAAAACCCATTACCTGTTTTTTTTTCTATTTTTAAGCCACATATCAATATTTAAATCATAAGACAGGCAAATATTATCCTTTCCTCCTCAGAGCTTCCTCTGAGTCTTTGCAGGCAGGGAGGAATTGCCAAACAGTGACTTTATGCCTAAGCAAAAACATAAAAATGAAGGTTCCTGCTCCCACACTGTGAAGTTGGATGTTACTTCATAATAGTTTGTGTGTTGTGAGGAGGGTTTTCCTGATCAAAATACAGGCCACTGCAAGATGCAGAGTCCCATACGTTTTCTTCAGCAGCAAACATAGATAAATATCTCCGTTTCCCCACCCTACATACCTCTTGGTTGTGCCACTACAAGTAATAGTGAGACCAAGATGTAAACCAGAACCATGTTAATGTGAGTGCAAATAACAAATAAAACACTCTTTTTGTCAGTACCTCTACAAAAATCCACACTGTTGTATGACTGAATACTGTGCTCAGTTCCTGCTAACAGGATGGTAGATGGAAAATGGTTTTGACGTGCTAAGACCACTCATTCTGTTACAGTGAGGTACTATCTGAACTAGAAATGGCATAAATCATGCTGAGAAGCACCAGGTACAGCTGACCATACAGTGTTTCTGGTTTTCCTCAGAACGAAGCGAACCATCTCCAGCTGGCTCTAGATACTCTCATCAGGAAGTGGCCTCATAGGCTGGTCATCCCCACCAGTCTCTTCCAATCCACCCCAGCAAAAGAGGGATCAGTTTAGTGGTCTGAGCTCTCCTAGAGTCTGTATGACCTGTTCTTACCTGAATGGAACATTTGCTGTGTGGACACTGCAGCAGCAAAGCCTCGAGGGTGAGTTGCTGTCTGGGTGGAGGCAATTGCATAGACATGGCTTCTCCCTCTTTCTGTAAGTAGCTGCTGTCTGCATTTCAAGCTTGGGAAGAAATCCTACAGACAAGGGCTTTATCTCTGCCCAGCTGAGTGAATTTCTCCAAAATGATATGAGGCATGAACAGAAAAACTACAAAGAATAGGAACAGGACCTGGAGGTCAAAATATATACCTAAAACTGGAAAATCAGGCTGAGGTAAACATTGCAAAAGCCACCAAAATAGTTACAGGAGGTCCTCCACTACATATGTGCAGGAAAGGACTGCCTGATAGTGATATGGGGCTGACAGTAATGATAAATGAGATATTGCCTCCAAAAATAATAAGCTTTTTTGCCCCCCTGCTTACTTTTTTTTTATGAAGAGCACAGATAGGAAAGCTAAAGGGAAGGAGTAAAAAGCTTTCAAAAAGGTCACAGCCAAGGTGCCAAAATCAAAGAGGTCAGCATGCTTAGTGAAGATGAAGCTGGAGAACCTTGGCAGAAGTGTCACGTGAACTGGACACTTGGTAATACAGGTTTACAACAAATCGAAGAAATCCATAAAGGTACAGAAGGGCTGGTGATAAGCAGAAGGTAAAGAGTCATTTTGCAAAGGGGCTGAAATGGACATCACTACGGGTCCCTGAGTGTGGCCCCAGAAATACATAAGGCTTTACGGTAGATTTTGAAGGAAAGAATAATTAGGAAATAAATGAGAAATTGCAATACAATTCCTGGTTTACTACAATTAGGTTAAGTCTGGCTCATTAGAGTTAGGCTAGGTAGTACCTCTCTTTGAGTAAACAGCTGGTTTGTGGTTTGATTTTTTTTAAAACAAGAGCAGTGCAGAAAAGCTTATTTAGACTTCAGTAAAGTAGGGAGACCACAGAAAATCACCAGCTAATGTGGAACAGGTGCTGTGAAGGGAAGATCAGAAAACAGCAAGCTGATATCAAGAAAAGAACTAAAGGAACTTGGCACACTTAACTCAGCAAAACACAGAGCAATCAGATCCCCTCTCCATCTATAAATACATTGGGAGGAAAAACATCAGGAAGGAAGAAGAAGAGTGAGGTACAAGAAAGTACAACATTGGCACAAGAACAACCACATATAAACTGCCCATGAATAAATGCAATTTAGACTTAAGAAGTTGTAGCTGGCAAAGGAGTAAGACTGTGAAACAACCCCCTAACAGAAGCAGGAATGAAAAAGCCAATTTGTTTTTAGGGGAAGCTCAGTAAATTTCCAAATGATTTATAGGACATGGATCCTTCTTATTTGCAGGACCAATGTTGTTTACGCAGGCAGTGCATACCACTCCAAGTCCCTTCTCTCTTGTGAGACAGACTGCATGGATCACCCTAGTAGCAATGAATTTGCCATCACCACCTTCACTGGCCGTTCGTGAATTGCTCATCTTTAAAATTAAATAGATAATTTGAACATTCACTTAGTTTTCCTGTGCCCGGACACTTATTAATCCCTGATGACCTGTACTGACTCACTTAGCATGCTGATGTTAAAGCCTCCCTCAGGAGCCTGACTCCACTAACAGATGTGTTGGGTGACAGTGCCTCCCCTTGCCTCCCCCTTCAAGAGGCAGAGCTACCGACACCTTTCAGTCTCTTGGCACTGCAGTGGTCAGACCTCCTCTCAGGAGCACCAAGATCACTCTCAGATGTTAAGTGCTCACTTAATGATCAGGCAGGGTGCAGAGGGTTGGGTTTTTTTTGCTGTCTTTGTTAATTATTACATTGCACTCAAATGCACAGAAGAAATATTTAATTTTAGGAGAATAAAATGTTTTAGCTTCAGATAACTCATCGTGCCATCTCTAGTGATCTAACCATACCACAGGGCAGTACCTAATCCTAAAGGATTTACATCAAAAACAAGAGACACATCAAGGGAGCAGGCTGGCACCAGCCCTGTTACTGACACTTTGGACTGCATCCTTCCCTTGCTTCCTCCTCTCAGATCAATGCCAGAGCATCTCAGCTCTCATCTAGTCCTACAAGTTGCTGCCTACTTGTTTTCCCCTGCCATTGACTAGTAATGGCATTGAAAAGCCCAAGTTAAGAAGGGATGACTAGTTTGAGAGAAGCAATTTGTTGGATAATATTGATCCATCACGCTACCAAACCAGATCACTCCCACCAGGAGCCCTGACAGACCAGACTGCTCCTCCCTGATCATTCCTGCAGCATGGAAATCAAAAAGATTAGCTCAGTAACGCTGTCGTAGGAGCCAGACAAGTTCAAAACTGCATAGCTTCCACCTGCTGTGAATTATACCTGAACAGCTCCAAGGCTTAAAATTTCATCCCAAGTTAGGCTACATTTTAATAAACAACCCTTAAGCTAATACACACTGCAAACAAACTAGCTGTATGCTGAGCCTGATCAGTCAGCCTGGAGTTTCTGTTGCTCCTCAGACCAGTGTTGGAGTTGCCCTCCAGCAGCCCCTGTCAGCAAAACTTCTCTGTTGAATTACTGTTGCCAGGGAGCCGAGGCAGCACACTGTTTTGGAAGTCAATGAGGAAAAGCCTTACAGGCAAGGAAAAAGACAGATTTCTGCATGAAAATAGCATGAGAAGAGACCTCAGATCTCTAGGCAAGACGTAACTTCATTGGTCGTAAGGAAAGTTTGAACTCAGGGTTTTCAGCTAGAAAAAACACATTCCCTCTCTGGAAACATTAGCAGACCTTTCTGTCCTGCACTGATGTTCCCCAGAAGAGGATTCTCAAGTGTGTTATCATCTGAGAGCTGCCTGCTACATATTCCAGAAGTTTATGAAGGACAGAGGAAACATCCAGTTAGCTTCATACTGAAAAAGTGAAAAGTGAAAAGCAATACCTGTCTTGAGGGTATAGGGAGAAAGCCTGGGTAAAGGAGGCAACCAGGCCACTGTTTATTTCTGCTTCCCCTTCAGTGAAACAAATCAGAGGCATAGCCATAAAAAATTTTGTAACTTTGCATCAAACAATGGAGGATTTTCCTTGCATGTAGTGATAATGCTTTAGGTTACATATCTAACAGAGTCCATAATATTTCACAGATCTGTAAAGTGCATGAGTCAAACAACGGTGCACTGTATGAATCCATCCCCTGTTCCTTTACTGCCTATTTTGTATATAAATATTTTGGTGGGTTCTTTGGCTATTCAAACAGGAGCGCATGGGAAAAGGTGATCATTTTACACCTAAGATCGAAGACAGGCAGATAAATTAGACTATGGAGCATATCAGAAAAATGATTCACATTGCTATATAAGCAAGTACACTGTGCAATACCCATGTGCATGAGGAAGCCCTACAATATGACCACAAAATGTTTCAGACAAACTGTTTGATCCGTTTATGCTAAAGAACAGCCAGTTTGAGTGATTCACAAACATCTGCACAGAAGCAGTTTGTCAGCAAATTTTCCCTTCATAGGGACCCTCCAAACCGTAACAGCACACTGCTCATAGCAGCTGTAGATGGTGTTGACGGGGAAAACACATATCGGTACAGAACAATGCTTATAAAACATATATTGATCACTGATACAGTCTATTTATAAGCTTTTATATTGGGTGTCCATACCCAGGCACTGTCAGCAGGAGCTGTCAGGTGGCCTCTGTGAGGAGAGGCTGGGGCTGCCCTGTGCCAGACACAGCCGGTTCCAGCCGGTCCCAGCAGGCTCCAACAGCCCCACCGCAGGACACAGCCCAGCCCCTCAGCCAAGCTGGGGGCGCCTGGGGGAAACCAGGTTTCAGCAAGGGCCAAAGGCGGCACAGGCAGAGGAGGAGGAAGGCAAGGAGGGAGCAGCAGCAGAGGGAGCCCGAGGGCGGAGGAGGAGGAGGAGGAGGAGGAGGAGGAAGGCAAGGAGGGAGCAGCAGCAGAGGGAGCCCGAGGGCGGAGGAGGAGGAGGAGGAGGAGGAGGAGGAGGAGGGCAGGAGGTGCTGCAGGCCCGGAGCAGGGATCCCCTGCAGCCCTGGAGAGAGCCCGCTGGAGCAGAGACCCACCCTGCAGCCCGGGGAGGGCCCCACGCCGCAGCAGGGGGATCTTTCCTGCAGGAGCTGCGGCCGTGGAGAGCCCAGGCGGGAGCAGGTTGTCCCTGAAGGACTGCAGGCCGGGGCAGGGCCCGCGCTGGAGCAGGGAGACGTGTGAGGAGGGAGGAGCGGCCGAGAGGGGCTGGGATGGACGGAGCGCAACCCCCATCCCCACCCCTGTGCCCCTCGCGGGGAGAGGAGTCGGGAGTGAAGGGGTGAAGGTAGGACTGGGGAAAGTGTGTAGGAAGGGAGACACCTTCTTTCTTGCTCCTCCTTTCCCTCAGGCTCAAGCCAAAGGCCTAGGAAAAGGGTGGTGAGGAGGTGGTGTTTTAATGTTTGTCTTTGTTTCTTACTACTGAAAAGTATTTTAATTGGCAATAGATTAAATTAATTTTCCCCAAATTGAGTCTATTTTGCCTGTGATGGTAACTGGTAAGTGATCTCCCTGTCCTTATCTCAACCCATGAGCTTCTTCCTCCTATTTTCTCCCCCTGTCCTATTGATGAGGAGGAGTGAGTGAATGGCTGGGTGGGAGTTTGGCCCTTAGCCAAGGTTAACACACCACAGATACACAACATTTGCAATTACAAAAATATTTTTCTTTACATACAAGGGCAAAATATTTCATTTTGCAACCAAAGAGTTTGCCACTGCCACGAAGAATCACATACAATCAGGGACATTTTGATCTCTAACTCCATTGTTACAGGAGCTGGAAGTGAACTGACTCAGAAAATAATACAAGCTGGATTATCATAAAGCTCTTTTTTATTTTAAATGTAATATTAAATTAAAAAATGGAAAATCCTTCCTATTCTGTTTCATTCTGAAGTGATCAAAAACCCCATAAAAGTCAAATGTAAACTTTGAAACTAAATTACAAGCTTATTTCAAAACATTTAATTTCTGTGATGTTTCCTGAGAACCTACACACATCTACAAACACCGATCCAGACATTTTCTCAATTAAATGCTATTTCAAGACGCCTTTCTGACCTAGCTCTACCACAGGCTCCTGGCAGGGTATAGAAGAGCCCCAGAAAAAAGGAGTGAGAGTATGTGGCACAGGAGCTGCCAGTAGGCGGTAGGTGGTTGTTCACAGCAGCCATCACCATTCCCACCATCAACATTTCCTTTCCACCTTTTTGGCAGCAGGAGGAACACCTCGGACAGCCCAGGGAACCTTCCCCTCACTTTGGAAGCCATTGGAGGTGGCAAGAGGAAGGCTTTCCTCAGCCCTCAATGCTCAGTCTTACACAAACGTTGAACAAGGCGACAGGTCTTTCTGGCAGCTTTTTCCGCGATGCCCACAGCTGCTGTGCCAGGGCACGACAGAAGGTTAGTCAAACACGACTGCGGCGCTCCAGACTCCACAGCCGTTTATCACATCAAGTTTCTACTATTCTCACCCCAGTTTTATTCTCAGGCTCTTTAACTTTTGATGATGGTAGGTCTAAAATTAATAGTGTAAGAGGAGGGCAATCCATACCCTCCTTGCAGTACAGTAAGTAAAGTAGCCCTTGTCTCTAGCTAGAAGGCATAGTGGGTCTACTGAAAGCAAACTTCTCACCTACAAGGAGGCTGCAACATGCAGACACAAGGAAGCATGACGAAGGGAGTAGTGCATTCAATAAGAGGAAATCAATTCTAAATGTATGGCAGCCCTCTTTTTGGATTTTTTATTCTGACAGAAAATCCTATTTTAACAACAAATGCTGTCCAGTTCTGCAGGCCTGAGAGGTACTTGGTGTGATTCATTCTCACCCAAGCAAACAGTATGCAAGGGTTCTCAGCATCATCTGAAGGTGCTCAGCATGTCCCAGGATCAAACGCAGATAGATATGTCTTAAGTCCAGGATTTAGGGCTGGAAGCTCTCAAGAGCTGAGTGCTCTGGATACAACGTGGAAAAGATATAAACAACTTTTGGCAAATGAGCACTAGTGTTAACAGGAGAGAGCTCCCATATTTCAGTGCATTACTCAATCAGAGCCTACACTTGGCACTTGATGCTTTTGAAGCAAGGCATTCATTTGGATCCAGGTAAGCCACAACCTTGATCATTTTTATACTTCTAGCTTCTTGTAGATTTCACCAGATCATCTCTTCTCTGCAGAAACTTGCAACCCTACAGGCCATAAAAGCTCCAGCCCTTGCATCCCTGCAGGTCTCTGACAATTACACCAACCAGTACTCTTTAAATCTCCTTTTATGCTCACCTCAGAGGCGCTTGCCCTTTTATGCTCATCAAGGTAGCAATGCTGCCTTTTATTTGGTCCCATATCCATACTCTTAAAGCAATTTGCCTTTTACTTCCCTTTCAGACAGCATAGTAAAGTAGAGGTGAAGAGGAGTGTGCAGTAGCATGGTGAACAGCAGAGTAAAATGAAAGAAACATGCTTTATTGTTGGAAAAGAGAGGGAAGGAAAAGGCAGAAAAATTAGGACCCCAATAAGGATATGAGCACTTATATCCATGTCTCAAAGGCAATAAGAAACTTTGAAAACATAGCTTAATTTAGTCTCACAGTCAAGTAGTAACCTTTTTCAATCTGCTCTTACATTATATGAACAGCTAGAGATCGAGAGATTTTGTGCTCTTCTAACTGAAGCACCTGGAAAACCTTATACTGTGATAATCTCAGAGAGATAAGTAACCCTTAACTGTTCTAGGTGAAAAGAGGCACTCTATAGCAATCATTTAATAGATATTAAATCATTTAATAGATATTAAATGAGCTGAATATTGCTGAAGGTCATTCTTTTTCTTTCTTAATTCCAACTTTTATATTACATCTTTTTCACTAGAATAAGACAAATATGATGTCTCATGAGAGTTCTAAAGTGTTTCTGTAATGCTTGTAGACTGAAATGGATAAACAGGTTTGGAGATGTGGTTATTTACACTAAAGTTTGTTAAGTTTTGTATCCCACTCCTGGAAATAGGAAATGATAGCCAGGAAACGGCTCCTCAGAGGCCACTGCTTTAAAAATTATACAAATTTTTTCATATCTCTGAACTTCCCAGAAGATTGAAAGCCAAAGTGACCTTGAAACAGAGATGCAAACTGATTGGGGACATAATGGGTATGTCTAACCCAGCAGATGAAGGAGAGATTTTCACTTCATTCACAGCCTAGTAATTGTCTATTCCCAAATGAATACAGAACCTGAGTATTATCCAGCCATTGACCCTGAACTAGTTTCCAAAAGAAGGAAGTTTGGGGACATGAGCAAAGTGGAGATGCAGTGTGATCTGACACACTGTGAATCACGATCCCAGGACAAGTTATGACACTTAGTCCATCCAGCAGATCCCTAAATTCTGCTGTCACTAAATTGGTCAGTTCAAATATCTGGAAGTCTCATACAAGTTGAACACTTCTTATGATGGACGGAAGTCATGCAGATAGGTCAAGTTTCATGGTCTCAGCATAAGACTTGATTTGTCCCATGGCTATGCCTGTATCTCTTGCAATTTCAGGATGATCTCCTGGTCCATGATCCCAGCCAACCATTGCTCTGGTACTGATCTGCCGGCACTGGACTCAATTTCAATCGTTGCTGGCTGGCTGGTAGAACAAGGAAAGGAGAGGAGCCACGTTACCATACTGCAGTTGGAAAGTGCCTCCCACCAAGGCCTGACATTTACAGGAGCCCAAAGGGAATTCACGCTCACTGCCACCTCTTCTCCCCATAGCAATTTGGTGTTACAGTCCCTGCTTCACATCAGTGATCCAACACATCAGGTCTCCACTCTGCTTAGGTGCATCAGCAGGTGCAAGGTCGAAGCATCTCACAATGGCACACAGTGCACTTCCCAAGGGCAATGCAGAGCTGCATGAAACTGAGCCCAGTGACGGCAGATCGGTACCAGAGCAAAGAGAAGTTCAGAACAGCCACCCATCATAAATTCTGAGAATTCAGCATTTCTATCTGGGTCCAGCTGAATTCTTAAGGTACCTGTCTGAAAACAGAAATTTATCTCAGAAGTAGAAAGACACTGTTTCAGTGGTTTCTGCTGAAACAAATCTTTATTTGTTCTTGTTGGGTATTTTTGGGGGGAGTATATTTTTTGCATTCAAATCACAGAATCATAGAATCATAGAATCTCTCAAGTTGGAAGGAACCCATAAGGATTGAGTCCAACTCCTTGCTCCTCATAGGACTACCTAAAACGAAGTCATGACTAAGAGCGTTGTCCAGACACTCCTTGAACTCTGACAGCCATTTCATAAGATGTCTCAGGTGGGTTTGAGAGAGAAATTTCATCCTGTTTTCATTTGGAGCCTGATTTCTAGAACTTATTACAACTCGATTTTCTCCTGTTAAAGAGAACGGTGCTGCAATGGTTCAGCTCTTCTCAAAATGAGGTTCTTAATTCAGAGAGACAGCCTTATTTATGAGGGCAACTCCTATGCGATGTAAACACAGATTAAGACATGACTGTATCATACCTGTAACAAATAAAGAAATAAAACAAAAAAAAGGCAGCATTCCCTATTCTAAAAGGCTAAAGATCTCAGTACAGAATCAGAAAAAAACACTCAACAACAGCTAGGAAATGTGGACACTTTTCAGTGTTTCATGATTCAAACGTGGAGCTAAAACTTTACAGTTTTTGTACAAACAGAGCATTAGTTTGTAGATGTTTCACATATCCTGTACAACTCCATAAGACAATAAAAAGAAAGTGATATGCCACAAAACTGTAAAAGAAATAATGCAACCCCTTGGCTCCTGTTATAAACACTTTCTAGGACTGGAAGTGGAATTTTTAGCAAAGGAGAAATTAGAGCTTCCATGTCAGGCAGGAAAGGACCATTCGAACTTGCCCTCTCAAAAGAAAAAATAGGATGTAGAACATGAAGAACAACTGCATAGTAATCAGGACTTGGCTAAGTAATTATTGGAGCCTGTATATCTAAACAAGCAAATTCCAGTTCTTGAAAAACAACTTGAAAGCCAGTGGCAATTGATGGATAAGTAAGCTATAGAAAGGAAAAATTAATGGAATGCAAGAAATTAAGGAACTGGAAGAACAGTTAGAACTCACAGTAACTTCAAAGACTTTTGGAATGCTTAGAGAATACGAGGTAGAATTTTTGCAAGAAGAAATAAAATAGAAGATGGATGAATACAATAAGTTTTTATTAGAAAAGGAGCAAAACCATCAAGAATTTACAGCTTGTGACAAAGAAATAGAGAAACTGGTGGCACAGATACAAGAACTGGAGAATAGAGGTACTGAAGTCTCGAAGACTGTAAGCTAGTTGGAACAACTACAAAAAATTAAGGAAGTGGAAACAGAATTAAAACAAAATGAAGAAAGATTACAACAGCAACAGTAACCTGATTCAGATGTCTGCTCTACAGTTTAAATTGGATGATACAAGGCATGGCGTACCTATAGAAGGCAGTTCTGATCAAGTGCTAAAGGAACAGTTAGAGGCAGAACAGGAAGCACTTGTGACAAGAGAGAGAGACTGCAGCCTTATTAGACCAAATAGAACAATATAAAAATAATTTGATCAGTAAAAATTAGGAGATATCACAGCTGAACTTGCAGTTAGAGATGCAGGAAAACCACAGGACTTCCAGCATCACTCAGCTTCAGTCAGAGAATGCACGCCTGAAGGTGGACCTGGGTGTTGTGGGTTGACCTGGGCCAGCTGCCAGATCCCACCCAGCCTCTCTCTCACTCCCCTGCCTCAACAGAACAGGGGGAGAAAATAAGACAAAAAAGCTCTTGGGTCAAGATAAAGACAGGGAGATCAGTTACCAGTTACCATCATAAGCAAAACAGACTCAATTTGGGGAAAATTAATTTACTGATATCTAAAAGTAGAGTAGGAAGCTGACAAAGAAAAACTAAAACACTTCCCCCCCCCACCAACTCCTTTTTCCGAGGCTTAGCCAGCCACAGTCTTTCACTCCTGACTCCTCTCCCCGCCTTTTTCCCAATCTCAACCTTACTCCTTCATTCCCAGCTCCTCTACCTCCTTGCCCCTGCCAAGTCGCACAGAGGATGGGGATGGGGGTTGCGCTCCGTCCATCCCAGCCCCTCTCGGCCGCTCCTCCCTCCTCACACGTCTCCCTGCTCCAGCGCGGGCCCTGCCCCGGGCTGCAGTCCTTCAGGGACAACCTGCTCCCGCCTGGGCTCTCCACGGCCGCAGCTCCTGCAGGAAAGATCCCCCTGCTGCGGCGTGGGGCCCTCCCCGGGCTGCAGGGTGGGTCTCTGCTCCAGCGGGCTCTCTCCAGGGCTGCAGGGGATCCCTGCTCCGGGCCTGCAGCACCTCCTGCCCTCCTCCTCCTCCTCCTCCTCCTCCGCCCTCGGGCTCCCTCTGCTGCTGCTCCCTCCTTGCCTTCCTCCTCCTCTGCCTGTGCCGCCTTTGGCCCTTGCTGAAACCTGGTTTCCCCCAGGCGCCCTCAGCTGTGTCCTGCGGTGGGGTCGTTGGAGCTGGCTGGGACTGGCTGGAACCGGCTGGAACCGGCTGTGTCTGGCACCAGGCAGCCCTGGCCTCTCCTCACAGAGGCCACCCGGCAGCTCCTGCTGCCAGCGCCTGGGCACAGACACCTGATACACTGGATAACAGTGACTCTTCAGCTTTCCTTTTCCTACAAACACGGTTTCAAGATATAAATCAAGAAGCTGACCGTTTGAATCAGTAGATGAAGAGACTCCAGACTTTCAGACACAGGTGCATTTCTCCCACACCAGGACTGGGGATGACCAAATCACTGTACCCCAAGGAAATCATCCTTCTCCTCCTCCCTTTCTCCTTATTTTCCTCATTTTTACTTTCTGGATCGGATTTTCTTTCCTACTTTTTCTCAGGAAATGGGTCATCTATTTCCACCCACTCACTCCGCACCAATGAAACTGATTGCTAAATGTGGGATCTTACCCAAATTTACCTATTTTTCTCACTGAACTGTTGGCAGCACTGAAGAGATTGTTCCCCCTCTTCCAAGAAGGATGAATACTGTCTTCTAAAAGTACACTCGGTCCTGGCAGAAGACTGACAGGTCTAGAGATGGAAATCTCATTTTCTGCAGAATGGATTCAGCACTAACAACTGCATCGCAACCTCTTTTCACAATGTTTTTGTCAATATGAGTCCTCTCGCCTTTACAGAAAATCTGTACAGAGAGGTGAAGAGTTTTCATTCCCAACTGCGTCATGAATCTGTCCCCTCTGCTAAAGCTCTGACCTCATTTTTGAGCTAATGCTAGAAATATTAATATTAATCATGTAAGAATTCACAAAACCTTGTGTTTCAGAAATTTTCTCCCAAGAGAAATTTTTCACAGAAGACAAAATAGAACCAGAGCAGTACTGAACAACACAGCAGCAGAGACAAATGACATGTCCACCTGAGCTACCACCAAATCCTGGAAATGCCAAGAGTTTGTAGCCACTTAGCCTTACACCAGTGAAGTCTCCAAGTTGGTTGCAAATCTGCTCTTGGTATGAGGAGGACTTATTTCTGAAACAGCTAGAAGTGAAACCCACACTTATCTTCCATCAGGATCCACAAATCAAACACTGTTTATAGAGTCATAGAATAGCCTAGGATAGAAGGGACCTCAAAAGATCATCTGGTTCAGCCTTGCATGGGAAAGGGAGCCTAGATGAAATTATCTGGCACCCTAGATTAAATTATCTGGCACCCTGTCCAGTCACATCTTGAAAACCTCCAGCAATGGGGACTCTACCATGTCCGTGCAGAGGTTGTTCCAGTGAATAATTGTTCTCACTGTAAAAACTTTCTTTCTTATTCAGGGATGAAACCTCTTCTGGTGCAAATTGTACCCATTGCCCTTTGTCTTCTCTATGTGGCTCCTCATGAAGAGAGAGCCTCTGTCCTCTTTGTAGCCACGCTTTAAGTACTAGAATACTGTGATGAGGTCCCCCCTGCGCCTGCTCTTCTCCAGGGAGAAAAGACCTAACTCCTTCAGTCTTCCACCATAGGGCAGGTTCTCCAGCCCTGCTTTGATCAAAGCCCTCCAGCACTCCTTTGAACCCTCTCCAGTCTGTCCATGTCTTTCTTGAATTGTGGGGACCAGAACTGGACACAGTACTCCAGGTGTGGCCTGACAAGGGCTGTGTAGAGCGGGATGATCATGTTTCGGTCTCTGCTAGTAATGCCCCTGTGGATGCAGCCCAGGATCCGATTTGCCTTTGTCACTGCAGCCACACACTGCTGACTCCTGTTCAGCTTGTTGTCCACCAGGACCCCCAGGTCCTTTCAGCAAGGCTGCTCCCCAGCCACACAGGTCCTAGCCTGTACTGGGCTCTTTGGTTAGGTCATCCCAGGTGCAGGACTTTGCACTTGTCTTTGTTAAACTTTATACAGTTGTTGCTTGCCCACTCTTCCAGCCTGTGCAGGTCTCCCTGTAAGATGGCTCTCCCTTCTGATGTGTCCTCCTCACCACCCAGCTTGGTGTCATTAGCAAACTTGGTGAAGGTGCTGTCAATCCGATCATCCAGGTCATTTATGGAGATGTTAAAGTGTGGGGTCCAGTATGAATCCCTGGGGAACCCCACTTGTGACAGGCTGCCAGCCTGAGTAAAAACCATTGATCACCACCCTCTGAGTGGAGCCTGTTAG
This sequence comes from Gymnogyps californianus, assembly GCF_018139145.2. NCBI lineage: Eukaryota > Metazoa > Chordata > Aves > Accipitriformes > Cathartidae > Gymnogyps > Gymnogyps californianus. The sequence goes on along the minus strand of NC_059472.1, from coordinate 5,920,337 downwards.
CCAATTTCCTACCCATCTCGCAGACCACCCATCCGGTCTGTATCTTGCCAGTTTGTCTAGGCGGAGGCTGTGGGAAACAGTGTTGAACACTTCGCTGAAGTTCAGTATCACATCTGCTCAGTCAAGGTCTGTGCAGACTCCTTTCAGAGGAGAGAGTGCTGCTACACTTTTCTGCAGTTTTTCTGTAACCTAAGTGAAACGATAGCTAGGTCCAGTTCCCTCCCATGTCTGAGATCATCTGCATCTTTTATCTTTTTTGTGCTTATCCATATGGTATTGTTTTCATTCCTGCTGAGGCTGTTCCTGTTTTCATTGAATAAAAATATCAATTGGATCTCAGATCAGCATTGTATATTAGGCATTCGCAGAAGCAAGAACAAAAACTGAGGACTCCACTGATATAAGTGAATTTGCTGTGATGGAGCTATACATTCTTATTTCTCTAACCCTTTATCCTATTTCAGAATACGACGACTCACCTAACTTGTTCCATCCATTCACTATATATCAGATAAACTAGACTTGTGAATTCCAGTCTGGAAAGCAAAGCACCTAAACATTTGGTCTAATAACACTAAACAACATCAGCTTCAAGCCTTTCTGTGGATCTGGATCTTCACGCCAGCATTTAAGATACCAATGACAGATATGTGAATTCTTCTATCAAACATGAGATCCTCCAAAGAGAGCCAGGACTCCTCAAACCTCTATCACAGGCAAGTCTAAAAAGAATCTCATATGGTGCCTCAATCTGTAAATTTGGTGTTTCATTATGGTAGAATAAATGTTAATTCCAACTAGATAATAATTCTGGCAACCATCTAATCTTAAGAATACTCTCTTCACATCAGGAGCATCATGAGAGTATAGATAGACGTTGATGAAGTAATCCTCATCTGTTTATTCTTTCTCTCTCCAACCAAATAAATTGGCCATCTACCTTAGAGAATTAAAGCCTCACTGGCTCCCTTTAACTGTTTTCCTACTATCATTAATCTTTGCCAGGACTTTCAGTGCCTGAATTCAGTGTATTTTGTACCTTGCTAATTTGGCTAGCAGAGAATCTTGTGAAATATAGGATGCCGTCTGACACCCATCTAATCTTTGGATTGGACCATCCTAAAAGCACAGTGTCTATCTGCAGGTAGCAAATAGACCATCAACTAAGTTCTGCAGAGTCAAGAAGCAGTGCAACAGGTCAAGAATAAACCAGCATTGCTTTCAAGGAGGGAAGCATTAGGAGCTGAGAACAGGAGCAAATTTTAATGACTTCTTACTGGCAAGAAGATACAATAGAAAGGTAAAATTTCAGCCATCAGCTGAAAGACCATGACAGTAATCTAGGTGCTACAAAAGTTTGAGTGAGATAACAGAATTTCTCTCAGAGTTCATAAAAAATGATGGCAATGTTAACACAGGAAAGCAGAGTCAGCATGTAGGACATAGAAATTTTGATATGATGATGCATATAGGGCTGTAGACAACAAACCTTGCAAGAGGAAACTCTATTCACACTGAAATACAATATTCTCTTGTGAAAGACAAAGAACAAAGACAGATGTCCAAAAGGCATGAATGTTAGATCCTTAGAGAGATCTCACCAACTCAACAAATAGACTGATATGGGTTTAGATAGGTGCCATTTTCATCGGTTAGGACATGTAACACAGTAAAATTGGTCACTGTCCCAGTGGGTGCTCACAGGGAAACACTGAGTTCTACATCACAGAGCACAGCGGAGGTAGAAAACACTTCAGTCTGACTTTTCAGAAAAAAAGCTCAAATGGTAGTTACAAGAATAGTACAATGCAACTTTAAGATGAGAATTCAAGTGTTCCTAGAGCCAAAAGAGACCGGATATTATTTAAATCAGTGTCATAAGGCCAGATGATCTTATTGACTATAGAATTTGTGAAAAGTCATGGAAGTTAAAAGTTAAAAGAGACAGCACTGCTACAGGAACTCAAGTAAACCATGGAGCAGGGATTTCCAGAAACTTTCAGATAACATTTGCTTGTTATCTGAAATAGCATACAATATATTTAGCATCACAGACTACCAGTACTCGTGATTGTTTTCCATCTTACTGGGATGCCACATCATCACAGACAGGGCAAGTGAAGGAAGACAGCACCAACATTCAACTTTTTCCAATAGCTTTTTTCTACTTGGAAAAAGGTTCTTAAAGCAAAATATTGGATCCCAAGTGCTACCACGGCAATGAAAAACAGTTTTTTCGTGTTATCAGAAGGCAGAGTATCATTGGTGAGATCTGCTAGAAGATCACACATATCCATACCTCTTCGCAAACACCAAGTCACAAACTAATGGGAAAGCCTGTTGCCTGTTGTGAGCCGTAATGCAATTTTAATTCAATTTTGAGCTGTAGCATGTATCAGAGACCAAGGATTTTCAGAGAAACCCTGTGTAGAAATGGATATGACAGCTTTAAGTAAGGGAACAAAAATTGTCAGAAGCTCAGGTTAGATAAAAAAAAATTTTCTTAGTTTTCAGTGCTTACAGACCTTCTATCCACTTCATTCTCTGAAATATTTCCTACTGTTTTATTCTCTAAAAACTCCCAAAGTATTTAGCCTTTCAATAACTCCATAAGGTAGGGGAGCACAGGTGTATTTTCTTTATCTGAACATAGCCCTAAATAGATTTATTCATCCCAAACTGGTAATTTGACGTACTGGCTTAAATGAAATTATCTATTTACTAAAATCTGAATGCTTAAGTATTGTGCCCATTGCCAAAAGTAAGAACTTGAGTCCAGTATGTTTTCTGTTAAGGGACTTAGCCTTCTTTCTTTATCCAGTGGTTGAACAAGCCATGGCTGCTCTTATCTGAGAATCTTCACACCCAGTCACTTTCCCTAAGATCTAGTAGGCCTATTACATCAACTTATTTCTCTCCACTGCCTCACAAAGTTTATCTTGTGAGGAGGACATGTGAGTCCTGGCAATATCTAAACCGAAGAGAATAAGTTAAATGGGTCAGCAAAAAAATCACAAAATAAATTAAAAATCCACAGCCTCCTCAGCATTTTTGGTGTTGGCTGGTTGCAGACATCACTCCAAACAGTCACATTATAAACTGACTTCTCATTTGTTGCAGGACACCATTATAAAGATTTATCATGCATAGCCAAACGGGTACAAGAGATTACTAAAGAACAGTTCATTTTTCAGCTGCATTTTATTTGTAATACCTTTTCTTGGCAGATCTTATCCCCACAAACAAATGAATGTTCTGAAGTAACAAAGTGGACATGGATTGATGGCAGAAATTGATCTGCATTTGCTAATGTACTTTTGCTGCAGCAAGCACAGTAAGTAATTAAAGTGCTAAAAAAGATCTTCCCATCCAGACACACAATATACTGAACTCCATTAATGCGAGGACAAAGGCCAACTGTTTTTTCCATTGCATCTCAAGTGCACCTTGTCTGCAGTATACACACCATATAGTTTGATTGCATCCATAGAATTAAACTATCCAGTTACACAAACAGTTATTATCTCAAGGCAACTCTAAAGGATGAGGTGTCAAAAAAGAGTAATGATTTTGGGTTCCCAACACAAGCCATCTTAAAAGGATCTGATCCGGAGTTGGTGTACAGTTTTCCATTCTGAAAATTAGATTTTGGGATGTTTTAAGCTGAATACAAAAATATTTGGAACATAAAAGTCAGAGACACTCTGGAACAAACTTTTCCCATGCACAATGATGTTTTCTACTATCACAGTGTCCAAGCATTTGTGATTGTACCCTGTTAAGAACAATCTTCTGAGATATTATTACTACTCCCATGTTTGTAGATAATAACTGATGAGCTATAAGGCTGTTCAAGCCCACCTCAAGAAATTTCCCGAACTCATTACTCACTCCAACAAATAATGACAGTCATAGATCATTTGGGTTTGGAACAGTTACATTAAAATGCACCTTACAGAACTGTGCTGAAGTGCGTGGACAGTATTGCCAAGAGACAGGATTTCTTCAAATATAGGCCAGGGCAATAGCGCTGAACCACATCTCCTAGCCACTAGGCAGTGCTTCCTCTCTGAAAATGATGGGCATGGGGCACTAAGTTAGGGACATAACAGTGAGAGAAATTACTGATGCGGTTTTTTTCTTCAACCCTAGTTTGCACGGCAATGTGAAATTTTTCACATACAGTTCCCAGCAATCATTATTATAGAGTTGAAACCAGGCATGTGCAATATCAGAGGGAAAATTCTGGACAACATAGATATTTAAAACAAACACATGTTAGAGAGCCCAGAAATGTTATATTAATTTGAGAGCTTATGAGAACTCCAAATGTTGTCTTATCACTTCTCAACCCATATGGGCCAGATTCACCACTTGTTCTGCTCCCATTTGGTGCCCATGTAGGACAACAAGAACTGGCTGAGTCATGTGTTGAGAAAGAGTGTGCTCACTTTACTTCAGTCACCTTTCACACATGGGATGGCAGCTGATTTTTCTTGGTCATGAACACTAGAATGATAACTAGTCATTAAAACAACTCATTTAAAAGTACACGTTACACAACATTCAGCAAATTGGCCTCTGTTTAGTCATAGGTATCAGGAAAAAAAAAGTAAGTATAATCCAATGACTCTATATATTCACTTCCTAGCTTTCTTTCTGATCCTAGTCTTGTTAAAGTTGTCTCAGCTTTTCCCCATCTGTAGAATATAAACAACTAGGACTTAAGAAAGACATTTTGAAGGATCGGTAAAGGTTGTAAAGTGATTTCTGATCCAAAGATAAAAGGTGATGATACTTATGCAGAGTACAGTTTGATATAGATACTCTGGCTACCCAGGTGGAAAGCTTTGTACACACCAGGAAAATTCAGAAGTCAAGAGGTAAGGATACAGACAGAGAAGGCATTCTGCTCGCTCCTGGAAGGCAAACATAAAAATATATCATACAGAGAGTGCTAGCCAAGAGGAATGTCAAGCAAACAGATGGGATCCACTCTCTTAGGAAATAAAATGCAAGGTGTGATGTTAGATTAAAATCTTGGGTAAAAAATACAGTTAAAAAGAGAAGAAGAAACTAAAATGGAACTTTTGGGATTCAGCCAGCTTTTAATGCTCATTAGTCATTAACCTGGAAGACAGCTCATTCTATCATCTATAACATTAAAAATTGACCATGATAAGATTTTCTTCAAAGCTCTTGGTGTGTAATTGGGCAGTACTTTTCCCATTTTTGTGAATCCAGTTCATAAAATAAAAAAATTTTTACAAGCAGAGATCTTGAATTTAAAGTATTATCCTCTGGAGTATCACAGAGTGGCTTTGATCACCCTTAAGAAAGTTAATTAAGTTTTAAGTTCAGCAAAGCAAAAGTTTTCATTTAATGGGCTAAAACCATGTCTTTGAGGTGAGCTTCTACTTGAATCAATAGGCTTTATACAATAAGTGGTTGCTTTTCATTCGTGGGTCTCGTAGAGACAGCTGTGATCTTCATTGATGCACTCAGGTCTAACTGTTTTACCCTCTGAGTATTTGTGCTTAATGATATCATGGAGAATTGATGACACAAACCCCATAAATTCTTAGAATCGGGTGGCATTAAGTGCAGCATTGAAAATTGGGCTCCTTCAGGATGTGACACATTTGCTGAGGAACTGGACGCAATAACATCAAGACTTAAGGTGTGGAGCATTGCATATAGATGAGAAGTAGAACTTAATTTTATTTGTAAACTGCATTTCTCAGCTAAAATCACTTTTTAATGTTAATCAAATAAACCTATTTTGTGCTGTAAGCTAAACAGCTAGACGAATTACTGGAGACCATGGTGCTGATGATAAATCACTAAAACATAGTGTCTGCTGCACGGGCTGAAACTGAGTGACGCAGAAGGAAGCTGCACAGGGTTGTTTCAATGCCGAGGAAGGCTATGGTCACACTCATCCTAAAGTCAGGGAATCACTCAAGCTGGAAGGGAACTTGGGCGATCTCCAGCCCAATGCCTGCTCAAAGCAGGACCAATTATTGGATTTGGACCAAATTGCTCAGGACCATGTTCAGTCAGCCTTGAAAACTTCCAAAGATGGAGATTCCCCGGCCTCTCTGGATCTGGACAGCAAATTCCAGAGCTTGACTATCCTCATAGGATTTTGTTTTTTTTTCCCTTGCAACCAGGAACTGTAGGAAGGGACCAGGTCTAGCTGTTCTCCCAACAGCTTGTCCTATTTTTAAAGACAAGATTTGCTGCTGGTGATTATGCCATGCTTCCTCTAGGGATATGCACAGTGTGTAACAATGTGATAACACATTCTGAACATAGATAACTTCATCTGCCTCAATTAATTGCTGTTTGCAAAGTGCTTTAGAGAGGAAAAGTGCCAGAAGAGCTGCAAAGCACCACAATCACCCTTACATGAAAACCTGGAGAATAACTTCCCATTCCCTAAAAATTGCACACAAAGAACACAGTGGTTTTTTGAAGCATCTCATAATTATTTTATTACCAGAGGTGCTCATTCAGTAATTTCTGGCACCCTCTCTTGTTTAGAATAATTGCACTGACACAGTCTATGCTGGTGTCAAGTTTCTGGCTTGTTCTAGTTAAGTTCAGTGTTTTAAAAATGTATCACTTCATTTGTTAAGTAATAAAATGTTGCAGCACATACACATATATCCTTTCACAAGCCTGAGGGCTTAGACTCCCTTCCCCTACACACACGCACATGCACACTGCTGAGCGATTCCCAGCAGCAGGCACGGGTCCATCTGTAACTCTATGAATTAGGAACTGCAGTCAACATTTGAAGTGTAGCTCTGTATAAATGTAAATCATGTTAGGTGAAATTGAAGCTACTTTCTGACATAATTCACTCAGAAAGTCATCAAAGCAGCAATGTAAATGTCACTTGGATTGGGGTGATATTTGCTTTCCTTAGAGGAGAGAGTATCCAGATGTTAAGGGACAAAGGTTTTTTTTTTTTGGTCAACCAAATACAAGTTAGCCAAGCTTGGGGTCTTTGTCTTTTTATCTGGTTTCTTTTAGGAAAAAAAAATGCTTGCAAGGAGCACACTTCCTTTTCACTCTTCCAGCACTGATTACCAAGGGATTGTTTAACAAGTGAATGGAACCTGGAGTTAATATTTTAAAAAGATTTTTTAAAACTAATAAATATTAAATTATTTTTTGAAGCTTGGGGATACAACCTTCCATGGTTTTCATAGCAACCATGAGCATTAAAAGGTTAATTTTAAATAGTACAAGAGTTTCTTGTCTAATTGCCTGACTCCAGGAAACACAGCTTTAAAAAACAGAGGTAGGACCTGCATCGAAAACAGATATTGCCAAAGGCTCAGCTACAAACTCTGGCACAGAAATCTGACTAGAAGTGTCATTGCTTAACATTAGGTATCACAAAGAAGCTTCTTTGGAGGCATGAGTTACAGAGGTGCATTGCTTGCCAGCCTCTAAATCAGAGAAGACACAATCCAACAAGCCGATGGAGAAACGCCCATTAATGTCAGTGGTTTTGAAGAAGGCTATGGAAGCCTGATTAAGATAAAATGCCACATGGTTTTAAATGATTTCCTGAGTGCTTAGCAGTCTTGAAAACTGAGGCTGGAAGAACAGTGAACCTCTGTATTTTCTGAGATGCACGTTTGTATTATTTTATTCGGCTATCACAACCCATTGCTGACAAGATCACTACAAAGTGTCCATTCTGCTATGGTATTGGCTTTGTCTAAACATCCAAAATTTTATAGCCTTCTTTAGTTACAAACATGTACATAAACACAGCAGCTGACAAGCTTTTTATTTTTTTTTTTTAAATCCCATTCTGTATGAGATTCTTATATGATACTCATCACTAATATCTGAGTAACCTTCAGTAGTGCTTTCACAAAGACTGATGTCTGTCATATAATTTTCCTTTTATTCTCTCCCCTTGGGTAGAAACTTGAGCAGTAGAGTGTTTTCTATTTTAGCTGTATACTCTTTGCACACACAAACATACTATTGTGTGCTCGTCAGAAATGCTGGATCAGTTCTAAGACGGCATCTCAAGACCCTTGGAGATGATCCCCTGTGCTGTAGGGGTTCACTGCACTGCTCCAGTCAGGTCTCAGAGAAGGGATGATCCTTCATGAAGGTGCATTTTCCATTTCTGACACAAAGTTCTACTTTGCTACCAAAAAAAAAAAAAAAAATTGCTGATCACCATGTTCAGTCCTGAGCTTAAGACCCCTTGTCTAGAATCTGGTCACAGGCTGCCAAGCACTCTGAAGACAGAAAGTAAGTTATCCTTTGCTTTCAACACCAGCTTCCTATGTGATCTGGTGTCCAACATGCTCACAGTAGCCTGTGGAGCTGAGGAAATAATGTGCAGTGTTTTGTAGCAATTCCCTCATGATGACATTTCTGCAGAGCAGAACAATTGACATTAGGACATCAGAGCAAGAGGGTATCTATCTCCTATGCAAACAGAGATAGTAGGAATATCAGTCATATCTGTTACAGATATTATCAGCAAGCAGCCTAGGGACAGTCCCAAGCTGCGGGCTAGACAGCCCAGTTATGCGTATACATAATTTTTTTATATGTGTATCTTTATATATGTGTGTCTTTCATCAAAGGATAGCGAGCCATACTCTACAAGAAGCTGTCGTCTAACTGCTAACTTGTGTCTTGCTTAGGTTCACCTTTTCTTTCTCTGCTACTCACTGAACCATTGTAGTGCGACACACTTATATGCAACAGATGGATATGCATATTCTCTGCATAATGTTGTCACTTGATTTTACACCATTTGGTTAATTGTACAATCATCAATTATTACACAAAAATGGCAGAAAAGACACAAAGGGAACTGACCACCGTAGGTCACAGAAGAAGAAGCTCCAGCAGGCAAGGCACGGTTTTCGTCACTGTACACTGACTGCATTTCAGAGAGGGCACGCTAAGGTTCTCTGCCACATCTAGCATGTGAAACATTATCTCAGGATCCTGAGTACTATCTATCCAGGCCCCTCATTTCTGAATGTAGATTGTACTAATTCTGTGATATTGCCTTGGTTAGCCAACCTATTAGATGAGTTGGAGCTGGCCTTTAGCTCAGTTCTCTATAAGTAAAGTGACACAGAAGAGTTTCCTCATGTGTTTAGGGTAAGGTAAGTCAGAGTATTGCTTATTTGAAGGAGGATAATTTCCAGATACAAGAGTATCCTACTTTCCACTGACTATTTTGATCGTCGGTCAATGGAGTTTGTTGGGATGCTGCTCTTCACCTGCAGAACAGTCTCATATCTTAGGCTCCACTTTATTTAGTTTCAATCATTTCCCCCTACCACTGGCACTGGAGATCCCACCTTTCTTTGGTAGACACAGGGTGCCTGCAAATTAAAGATGGCTACATTAACTAACCAAATGAGAGAATTATCTTCACCAACTGTCATGAAAATAACTCATCCTACATGATTCTCCTGAAGTTGGATATTTGCTACACTTTGGGACGTTGATGTTTAGCTTACTGAACACGAGCACCTCAGCTACCTTCATGAGTACAGGTTTGCGTTACACTACTTTCAATCCTGTCCGTTCAGTGCAGCAGGTTCTCAACTATCACTGCATGACCATGTAGACAGTCATTGCCTTCTTACTCTTGAGCTTTTTTTCTTTTTTCTTTTTTTTTTTTTTTGGAAGGTATCTGGTGCTGCCTTAAATTGAAGGTCTATTCAAGAGTCACAGAAATATGTCTTCATGCCAAGAAAAAAGTCAGTTCTGTCAACACATCTGTTCCAAGGGACAGCATTCATTATTCCAGAAATGCATCACTTCAGCATGTCTATTAGCCCTCTTCTTTTTCTTTTTTCTTTTTTTTTTTTACTTCATTTATATTAAATAGAATCCATGCATCATAAATGAACTAGGTAAGTATTTTCAAAATGACATAGATTTACAGTCCAAAAGTGATTTGTATTTCATTACAGGTGGGAAGTCTGAAGAAATGCGTATTGTTATGAACAAAGTAACAAGATTTGCCTCTGTCCTAGACTTTCAAATGATTTTTTTTTTTCCATATCCTGACACTGTGTCCCGGTTTTGGCTGGTATAGAGTCAATTCTCTTCTTAGTAGCTGGTACAGTGCTGTGTTTTGGATTTAGTGTGAGAATGATGTTGATAACACTCTGATGTTTTAGTTGTTGCTAAGTAGCGCTTATCTTAAGCCAAGGACTTTTCAGGTTCCCATGCTCTGCCAGCAAGCAGGTGTGCAAGAAGCTGGGAGGGAGCAGAGCCGGGGCAGCTGACCTGAATTAGCCAAAGGGGTATTCCATACCATGGAACATCATGCCCAGTATATAAACAGGGGGGAGTTGGCTGGGAGGGGTGGATCGCTGCTCGGGCACTGGTCAGCGGGTGGTGAGCAACTGCATTGTGCATCACTGGTTTGGGTTTTTTTCCTTTTTTTTTCCCTCTTCTTTTTTTTTGTTATATTCCTTTTCATTACTATTATTATTATTATACTTCATTGTTATTATTGTTAGTATTATATTTTACTTTAGTTATTAAACCATTCTTATCTCAACCCACGAGTTTTACCTTCTTTCCCGATTCTCCTCCCCATCCCACTGGGAGCCGGGGGGGAGTAAGGGAGCGGCTGCGTGGTGCTTAGCTGCTGACTGGGGTTAAGCCATGACAAAGACCTCTGGGAAATAAGGTCTGAACCTGTGAATACGATGTGTATTATCCAGATATCCATCCTGACAAGAACAGCATTGGTTGATTGCCGAACCCCAGTTTGCTGACGAAAGGAGCTGCTGCTATTTGTCTCTGAAGGGATGATTTCATGACTAAGTACACCGAAACACTGTTGTCCATCTGGTAGGCAACAGGGATGTTTTGCCACATAAAGGCTTAGTCTGTTAAGACAGAAGATCTTGTTTTCAGCAGCTCTGAATGCTATTGGTACTTGGTCTGATACTTGTAGGGTTTTGTAAACTCTGAGACCACTGATCTTTACCCCAGGGCAACATTGCGTTCATTTTAGGAGAAGCTGGCCTTCATTTTTCCACTCGTTTTTAATCACCGCCACCCTTTACACACATAAACTACCAGTGTAAGTGTTAGACACTTACAAATTGCAGCCTGGAATTTGAGGAGTGAAAAGACTGATAAGCAGTTGATTCAGTCCTGTAACTGGTAACTAATGACTTACCTTGATCCTAGTTTTATAATACATCATTGCCAGAATACTAGCTTTATTAAGTCACTATTTCACCTTCTTTGTGCCCTCTATTCCCTCACAGACTCCAAAAGTTACTTACCCTGTGAACGCAGTAGTTGTGGGGTTGGTTTTTTTCCTCGGTCAAATAGATTTTGAAAAGCTTTGAGAAAAAAAGGTGCAGAAGGATTGCTTCTGACAGAACCAGACAAATCAATTAATTGATCTCTGGCAGTCAGGGATAATTTTATTTCCTACTCTATTAAGGAAAATCTGAATCAGTTAGCTAATTTCACTAGAGAAAATATCTGTCACCAGTTATTAAGCAGCACATGATGGAGAGAATTAAGGACAGAAAAGTTAAAAATGTTTTTTCTTCCAGAAATTGCATTACTTATTACTCAACCTTTAGAACTCTGGCATCAAACAACATTGCAAATCCTTTGGTTTGACCAAGAAAACATTCTTTCTTCCCCTATAGCAGCACCTACAGCATTTAACCTTTGATGTCTATAAATACTGACACTGTTATGTTTATGCTTCAAAGAAGATAAATTTAACACCAACTGACCAAAGTCAACCACCTGCAACACAGAATTTACTGATGACTGTTCCTGTTATATATGACAGAAAGGTATAACCATAACAAATATTTACAAAAAAACCCGCCCTCATTACTTTTGTATCAGAGTCTCTTTTCAATATTAACCATTCATACAGGTTAAGAAACATGATTCAAATATCACAAGGTGTAATTCAGATAGATTAAGGAGCTTCCATTTCTTGTGGGGAGGGAGAGGTGGCAACTGGCTGTCTGTGCGTAGAGAATTCAAAATAGCTTCCAGTGCAATCAGAACAGGATCATTACTGAAGGCCTAACATTTTAAAGCACTTTGTCTCTGTGGCTTACGGCCAGCAGATCACGCCCTTAATCAAGTTTGTTTATTAACCATCACCTAACGGTTCCAGAAGGGCTGATTCTCCCAGGATCCTCTTGCTAAACCTTGTTGATATATTCATTCCTTTATTTGCATGGAGTGCTCTTCTCCAAAGGGTTCACTGTTGGCCCAGCCGCACCTTCCCTAAAGGTACTGTCTTTAGAAGGACAGTTAGCCAAGACTAAGTGTTTTGGAAAATACTGTCCTTATTTCTGCACAGTTACAGAGCTCTAACCCCGGAATTTCAATCTTATGTCAGTTAGGCATACAGTAGCAGGACTGTTATGTATCTGTGGAGATACACAATCAGGGTTTTGATTAGGTTTTTTTATTTTGTTTTTGTACCAAAGTATTAAGAGGAAAAGTAGGTGACAAATTACTATTAATACTCTTCATTGTTCTTCCTGCTTTTGTTGTTAAAAAACACAGCATATTGTGTTCCCACAGAAATTAAGATTCATTTGAGCTCTGCTGCTATCCTGATGGGACAACCTTTCGTAAATCACCTTTCTGGCCTTCAGCAGGACAGAATGATATTGGCTCAATTTACAAGGCACTCAGAGAAGAAAAACGCTAGTTAAACAGAAAATTCCCATCATTATTACTTCTACCACCCTCTCATCTGGGGAGACCATATGTCAATCCAAGATATCCCAGATGTCTATAGTGAATATCAACAATGGCAACAGGGGAAAAAATAAAAAGTGTGCCCAAGTTAAAATGAAATTTGGCAAGCTCATCTACTCCTTTTCTTCTCGCTTTCATGCTACAGTGATAGGGGCTGCTGAGTAGATGAAGCCAGCCAGCGGATAGTAATCAGCAAATATGAGACACAATAAAGGATTTTGTTGGAAATGCAAAGGTTAAAACCATGGAAGCAAAGCAAATGTAATACTATGCAGGATACATAGAAAGGAAAATTACTGTAAACAAATTAATGCAGTATAACCTATAGTACCATGTGTTTGGAATATTAATCAGTAAAGCAAGGTAAGCACCAGTGGGGAAAAGAGCAAGGGTAATTAGGAACTCATTAGTGTGACAGTAGAATATATTACCTCTGTTAGTGCTAGGTTTACCCTCACACCAGAGATTTGATCTGACTGTCAAAGCCAAAGAAAGCATTTTACGGAAATTATTGAATGCAAAAGCAGACCAATATGACAAAAAACAGGCAGCTTGTACGCAGTAACATGAGAAGTGGGAAGATTCCTGGCTAACCTCTGAATGTCCTACTGTCTAAGTCCAAAAAAATCACTGAACCCACAGATGAGTGTGGATTTTCAAATGTGAGGAAGATCAAAGACATTACGCTGATCACCAGAAGCCAAGGAAAAAAATCTATAGCTAGGACTGTTTTCTAAGGTCATAAGGACCAGAATACACAGGAGACTTCTTTTATAACTCAGATAAACCAAATACCTCAAGCACAGAGGATTTTTTTTTCTATATGACACAAGTACTTGGTGTAGTCAGAATGCTTTCTAACATAAAGTTGGTGGATATTCACTTGGAGACATAAACAGAATGACAGATGCCAGCTGTTAAAACAAAACAGAGCCATGTTTCCTTCATTCAAGTTCACAGCGTCTTTTCCACGTAGTTCATCACAGTAAAAGAAAATAACAAAAAGCCTGTATACAGATGGAAACAGCTCTACCTAATCCAGCCCAATACCTGAAACAGTTCCATGGTGTTCTTGCAGGAAATGGTGCTCGAGATGGACAAATCAGCTGTGAACCACCCCTGTGCCAAGCTAAGGCTTGAAAGAGAGTATCTAATGTTCTGTATATATCAGTCCTCATAGATGAAAGAAGATAATATTCCACTAGACCCACTGTTGTCCGTGAAGTATATTCTTTTGATCCATCTAGGTCTTCTGGTCTCCTCAAAAAGTGTTTCTTTATCTTACCTTTTCCTCACTGAAAAACACCTGTGGGGTCCAATACGCAAGCAGAGTGATAACTCACACTTGGTCAGGCTTCTCCACTTCACAGCCACCAGGTTGTTATAAAAACTATTAGGAAGAGTGGTGCAAAACAATAGGGACAAAAGTTTAAGTAGTCCAGAAGTTGTACGTGTTCTTCTAACTTACAGGGACGTGAAAAAACAATGTGGCCACCAGAACCAGAGCTTTAGACAAACACGAGTATTTATTTTCCCTTCTGAAATGGTGGGATTCAGGTAAATTTCATTAAAAGAATATAGTCATTAGGTTTATGTCCCTAAAATGAACATGTTTTCATTATAGTTCAATGCAGTTATCGTTTAACACAGAGTCTCAAAACCAGTCCAAAACATTTAAAGCAGCTATTATACTTATATCTGAACAGATGCTTAAAATAATTTGGAGCATTACAACATTGTATTACAAAAACAAGTCAGTCAGTCTGACTTTATAGTGAAAGTAATGTACATTGATCTTCTTTGACAGCAGTGAAAGCCCAATGACATCCTTCCCTGCCCTGGAGATTGCATGAAATATAACTACATTTGGCAGAAAAGAACCTGTTTCGCAGTTTAACTCTTTTCTGTAAACTACACCTCTGCTATCAGCTGCAAATTAATGGAAACATCAACTCACCCTCTCTGGAAGAGGTCAACATTATGGAATTTGTGTAGCTCCACAGAAAACTCGACTGTTCCCTGGACCTCAGACATGATTTTTTCAGGTCATCACCTAAACAACACATATATACAGGCATTATAAACATTTGAAGTATTTTGCTTAACAAATCTATGAATGGATTACTACATTTTATTCGGCATCTTGGGGTTCATGCAAAGCTTGAAATCGACTGAAATAAACTGGAATCTTTCCAATAACATCATTGGGCTCCATCTTCAGGAAGACTCGCTAAAAGCCAGACCAAGGCAGTAATTAAGAGAGGTAAAAAGTCTAATTAAGCCTGAGGACAGAATGGTAATATTATGGAAAGTATAAGAAGCAAAAAGTAAATAACATATTATGTGCAAGAATCTCAAAGCAAATTTTAATTAACTCTCTTGCTACTCTTGTATGGGAAATTGATTTTTTTCTTCCCGTTTTACCAAATGGCAGATATCCAGGGTCAGCACGGCTCATTTCTGTAAAAGCACAGGCCAAAAAGACAAAAACCCTAGATAGATGAGAGCAAAATTCAGAATTCTCTTGCTTTTGACCCCTCCTATGACTTAACTGAAGTCCCGGAAGGGAAGCTTCTGAGGGAATATGAATAATTTAAAGATTAATGAATGGAAGTGATTCTTCTAAGGAAAATGCTGACAATCAAAGCACCTAATAGGCCACAACAGTCAGATCAAGATTTTGAAGCATTACAGCCATTTACAGATAATTTCTCATACATTCATTGAATCATAGAATAATTCAGGTTGGAAGGGACCTCAGGAGGTCTTACCTTACTCAAGGAAGCTTTGCGAAAGTAAGTTTCCAAACCAGCCCTATTTAATACACCAGCGTAAACCCTTAACATTTCCCTAATTGTAGCAGAGGCAAGCCAAGGGCTTTTACAGCTTTTGGACAGATTTTGAATTTTCTGTTTACCCTTTCCTGCTTTTCTCCCTGCAAGTCTACTTCTGGCAATCTGCAGGCTGTCTGGAAATTGTCTTAGCATCATTGAGAAGACAGAGATCAGATTTGTTTAATTAACATGTTCATAAGCATCATTTTGGTAGCTATTTGACAGCAGCCAAGTACAATCTCTGAGGAAGACCTGTGTCAGGGCTATTAATAATTCCCCTATCTGAGACATACGGGGCTTTAAGGGGACATCTAGCTCAGATTGTAAGTAAGTGAAGAATTTCTCCATATGTGCTAACCAGTAATTTCCATGGCACTCAAAGATTTGACCATTTCCTCCAATGAAGCAGGAATGAAAAGGAGTTTGATACATGAAGTCCTCAGATAAGCATTAGGCTGTAGCTTTCTGATAAGTCTCAGTGCTCACTTCTGGTTAGTAATTTTCCAACTGACTAGCTTATTACACCAATTATTTTAAACTATGTTTTCTTTCTGGCTATCCTCTCAAGCACTACCATTTTTCAAAAAGAGCTCATTCCAGAGTTAAAAGGTTGTTGATTTTTCATTCATCCTCCTCAAAAACTAACATTGCAGATGTTGACTTTGGAATGACAAGAATGGGACATAAGATGTACGCAATATATGTAATATATGTCTATAACTGTGAGAAAGAAAAGAAGAACAATTGCTAAGCTACCCATCTGATATACCTCTGTCGTGGTTTAACCCCAGTCAGCAACTAAGCACCACGCAGCCGCTTCCCCCTTCCCCCTCCCAGTGGGGTGGGGAGGAGGAAAGGAAAAAAAAAAGTAAAACTCATGGGTTGAGATAAGAACAGTTTAATAACTAAAGTAAAATATAATACTAACAATAGTAATAATGAAATAATAATAATAATAGCAATGAAAAGGAATATAACAACAAAAAGGAAGGGGGGGAAGAAAAAAAACCAGTGATGCACAATGCAATTGCTCACCACCCGCTGACCGATGCCCAGTTAGTTCCCGAGCCGCGATCTGCGCCTCCTGGCCAACTCTCCCCTGTTTATATACTGGGCATGCCGTTCCATGGTATGGAATACCCCTTTGGCTAGTTCGGGTCAGCTGCCCCGGCTCTGCTCCCTCCCAGCTCCTTGCACACCTGCTTGCTGGCAGAGCATGGGAACCTGAAAAGTCCTTGGCTGAAGACAAGCGCTACTTAGCAACAACTAAAACATCAGAGTGTTATCAACATCATTCTCACACTAAATCCAAAACCCAGCACTGTACCAGCTACTAAGAAGAGAGTTAACTCTGTCCCAGCCAAAACCGGGAAAACCTCCAAGGTAAGGAACTCTGCATTAGCTTGTGTCAGGCCATGACTTAGGAGCAGTGAAGGTAAACTCAAATGCTATTACTTGACAAGGTAATTTTTCACTAAGTTTTCCCTGCTGTACCAGGTGCCTGCTTAAAGGAACCTGACCATAGCCCTTCAAAATCCAGGGCTTGTGAAGGACCTCTGACCACCCCTTACTCACTGCTCACTATGTGGGACAACCTTGGGTTATAAATAGAGGAATAGTCGGTAAAAATCACACTGAAGTGAAGGATGCCATTACATCAGCATTGTAAACACAATAGGGAATGTTGCCAGTACTGAAGTATTATCAATTTATCTAATAAGCAGTTTAAAGAAAAATATAGACATGATTCTTGGGAAGGCTTTAGTACATTGTTTTTTCTAAAATCTCTGGTTTTAAGTCAAACTCTTTGTATTTTCCAGAAGAGAACAGAAGACAACACTAGTAAATATCAATGTGAAGCTATTAAAGCACTGGGAAGTGTTTTGGTCATATGCTTCTGTAAAAGCAGTCTCCATGATCATTCTAATCACTCCAAAGCACTGAATTGCTTCATAAGGTGCTGCCATTGTCGCTGGTTGTGCTGTCCTGTGCTGTCCCACATGCACCGATGTTACAAGCCAGGTCACCGCTTTGACAGTTTGTCCTTTCAGCTAGAGTTGGTGTCCTAGCAAGAGACAGTCAATTGCGATTGCCATTTGACTTGTAGCAAGGAGACACTAACTGAAAGTCAGAATCCTTTGTACAAATAAAGCCCTATGAAAAAGTATATGTTTGAAGATCAGAGTCTGTCTTGCATTTTTAAAGGAAGGCTTGATTTTACTCGCCACATCTCCATTGTTGTCAGTGGAGATACCTTCTGGATTAGGGGTTGTTCAACAGATGATACTGGCCAAACTACAATAGCTTTATTCATCTTTATCCTCCATTGCTCTCTGCAATCTTTTTTGACTCACAGTATTTCTGCTAATGATATTTTAGAGACACAGTCAACTGACCGAGCCCTCTGACAGCAGGTGATTAGTTGGTTCTGTACCACACACACACAAATGTTAAACACCTTGAAGCTAAAAATGAGTCTGACAATTCCCTGCTGAGGCAGCAATCGGCACCAACCCAGCCAAAGGGAGTAGAGGAAGGTGAGAGGAGGACAGAGCAGGGTGGAGATAAGGACAGGACACTGCATACTCTGACAGTCCATGAACTTTCTAGCATTTGTGCAATTACACCTGAGTGACAAATAAACCAGACATTTTTTAGTGCTTTCACCATTCTTGTCTATCTGCATCACAAAAGCCAGGGGGAAAAAAAAAAAAAACCCAAACCCACAACAAAAAAAAAAAAAAACAAAAAAAACCCACCAAGGACAAAAGAACAAAGCACCCTGTGATAAAGGGCAATGATTCATAAACCTAGAAACATTCATTTAGGAGAAAAAAGCTGCCTCTCAGGAAACACAGCACGTACTACCTCCAGTATAGCACCACTGTCCTTACTGCTTTTAAAGCATCTTTTATTTTATTGTGAATTTCTTCAGAAGCTGGCGGTTGTTGCAAGCTGGGCATTTTTATTTGTTTATTTATTTATTTCTTAAGAATTCCTTGATTGAGTGTGTAGAATAAACCCACAGTGAGATAACCTTATTCTCCTCTCCACAAATGCCTTCACCCACTGTAAAATTCTAAAAGTAAGGAACAGAGAAACACAGTAGAAGGAGGACGATAAACACACAAATATGCTCTGAGACTAAAGAATTAGGAGAAGCAGCACACTCATTAGACCAAATCTCTCTTTTTTTGTTGTTTTTCTTTATTAATTAAATTGCTCCAATGTTCACCTTCATGCAGCTGAACTGGATCCCAGTTCTTATGGCAGGGATTGCATCTCAATACCTTTTCTGAGCGTACCTTAATTGTTTGAGTCAAAGCAGGCACAATTGTCAGTAAATCCTTTCACTACAACACTGTCATTAACCGTTCTCCAGTTTACAGAACCTGTCATTTTTTTCTGCCAGCGCATCAGTAAAATGGGAGACGTGAGGTCTTCAACAAAACAATGATTTCAAAAGTTAACACCTCATTTTGTTAAAATAAATCAAGCCAGTAATTCTCTTCTAAGACTTTGGGTGACAGCAAGATACCTCCTTTACACTTTTAAAAGGACTCAATCTAAATACAATACTAAAGATACAAAGAAATGACAAGGCTTGTTTAGCAAAACTATTAAATAAGTAGTTACAATATTTTATATTTTATCCTTTCTCAGTACAAATTGCTGACATAACAGGGCCTAGAACGTGGATCTCCCATGAGTAATGTATTTTTACACTATTCTAGGGTAGAGGTGGCATTGAATTTTATTCAGAATACCTCTTCTTTTTCCTAAAACAGTTTTGTTTGTTTTGAGGCTAAAGAATTACTGGAGTGTAAACCTTTTACTTGAATTATTATAAAACTTTCTTTTTCCTGAGACGTGTGTCAACCCTGGGGAAACCACCAAAGATTATGGTTTTAATTCAGCAAAGTGATTCAAGCATGGGCTTATGTCCCTTTAACTTGCTGAATTAGACCTTTCATCTTATTATAACACAGTCAACAAGCTAAAGTATTTATCCTGAGTCACGGAAAGACAATGAAGTATGTGATCCCTCAAGACTCACCTTTTGCCACAGCTTTAACGGTAACAAAAAAGCTCTGCCTAGTATCCAGTTTCTCACACTGAATTTCAAGAACTTCAACAGATTGATAAATCAAAATATCTACACTCAGTGGAAAACAGAAATCATCTCACTCAATGTTTGGCCTCACTCAACAGTATGTAATGAAGTTGAAAACAAGGAATATGTGTAATAAAATTTGCATAGATGATGCACATACACAATTACGGTTGGACTCAGTGATCTTAAAGGTCTTTTCCAGCCTAAATGATTCTATGATTCTATGATTTAGAACTCAGCCAGGAGGCTTGTTAGTTTCTTTCCTAAATGCACTTACAAAATCCACAACTTTGGGTCACTGCTTGTTTGCGATTTTTCTGTTTGTTTTAATATGTATTACCATTTAAGACTTCAGTCTCAAGTCTTCTTCAGAAATCATGTTATTCTTAGCCATGAGAAACCTTCTAATGCTCTGTTTAGTCACAGAAGTTTCAGGGATTACTTTGTAATATCTCCAATCTTTACAACCACCTAACATTGCCCAGTATAGTTTACAGAATGAGATAGTATCACAGCATAAGATAGCAATAATCCCTTGCAGCTATTTTGCTAAGGTTTTTATGTTGCCAGTCTGTTGTAAACTTTTGAATTTTTTCTTCAATATGCAAGCCAAAGTAAAGACTTGTGATACAGGTAAAAACAAATGCAAGGCACATAGTCTTATTCAATCATATCTATTAAACATGGGTTTTTTCCACTGCATAAGCATTTAGCCTAGTTCAAAATGTTAAAGACTAATTTGTTTTTTATACTCTAAAGAGCTAACTCAGTTTGGATACAAGCCCTGAAAATAATCTTCCAATATTAAAAAAAAAAGGTTCCTATTTAATATTCTCAGGAAAATCAATATCCACAATTTTGTCAGATGCATTAGACATATGTTCATAAAGAGTGCAATACCATGAATCACTTTTCCCAAGATTCCTTGGTTGCTACCGCCAAAATGCTGTGAGTTAGAGACACAGAAGACAAATAATAAATGATCCTCTAAAAAATTATTCATAACACAGAGAGTATTCAGAGTGGAGCAAATAAGAAAGGAGCTGGTTTATTTTAAGTAATTTTTTTTGCAATTACAAATTCCACCATGCTTTGTCTTTTGCCAGCACCACTGGAATTCACAAAGTAGCAGTGGTACCTAGTTCACAAGGTGTAGATACCCATTCAACCTCCAGCAATAAAATCAGTGTTATGAGTAAAACCACTTGCACCTCACAGTTGAGAACCTTCACTCTGGATCAATAGCTTCAAATATATGGTCCACATAGTCATGGGTGAAAATAGAGTGTATCTAAGGGATCCAAAGAAAGTCACTTAGGGAAACAAATCAACAGCTTCAATTCCTCTCACATTCTGTTTGTGGGACCAATCCACACTGGAGAATTTGCACAGGTCACCAAATCCAAGAAGACTGAGAAGCAATGGTCTAGATTATACCCTTCATAGACTGGTCGTTTCAAGGGTATTTAGATGGAGGAATAAATCTACTAGGGAAAAAAACAAAAAATACCAGGTTGTGCCAGAGGATTTGTAGGGCAGAACTGAACGAGGGCCAGAATAAATGTCAGGTGCCAGTAGGCTGCTCTTATGAGATATAAAGCCTTTGAGCTATTAGGCAGGATTAAATGTGAACACAGCTGTGCAAATTTAGGTCGGATCACTTGAAAAAAAGAATGAAGAGCAACCTCGATTTGTCCTCTGTTAGCACGTGCCTGTCAGGACACCAGTTCTCAGTTCAGCTCAGCACAAATCACTGTCTGCTTACACCAGTTAATAATAACCTGCTGTTGGTATTGTGCACAAAATGAAACAGCAGGGAAAATTCAGACAGAAGAGGAGGGAGAGCAAAACAGAAGGAAAAAGGAGATAATACAAACTTTCACCTGGGCTAGCTTCCCACTGCTACATAATACTCTCTTCTTCACACCTTCCCTACCTCTTCCTTCCCCAACTTGTATTTCTTCTTTGTGACCTTCAAAAGAAAAAGAGGTTTTAAAATTTTATGCACAACTGAGAGCTAAAACTCCAAACTCCTAAGAACATCATTATCTTCAATCTTCAGCAGTTTGTGTCTTATTCCCACTGTTCACCTGTATCTTTTTTTCTGATATTCCCGTTGTCATTCTTAGAAACACAAAATGCATCAAAAAGCAGCAAGTTATTTGAAGCCTATTTAGGACACTCAGACAGAATTATCCATCGTTCTCACATTTGACTGTGCTCCCTTCACCAATAAAAGGAGCTATATTCTCAGTCTGGGCTTTTTTGTTGATTTTATACAGGAAATTAGAGCTCTTTAGGACATGGACCATATATCATTTTCCTGTACTCATAAAAGAGCCCCAGAATAATTTTTTTTTTTTTTTTAAGTTCTACTCAAGTTCACACCTGACTGATCTCCAAACTGCATAGACATAGGTCTATACTAAGTCCTTGGGAGAATATCAGGATGTTTCACCTCATTCAAATCTTTAGCAACACCTAAAGGTCAATTCTGTCTGTCTTCTGAATAGGCCACATCTGGACGTGATAGCAAGTTGACCACGATCCTCCTTGGAAAGATTTCAGCATCAGGCTGTAGGGCTGGAAAAGAGATATAAGAAGATGCGTGAGATGCATCCTCTCTGATGCACAAGTAAAGGAGCTATCTGCTTTTGAGCTCAAACTGTCATGTCAATAGAGACATCACCAAAAAATCCAAGTAGATAACAGAGGGACTTGAACATCACCATGATGCTACTAACTAGTGACAGCTAATGAACTAGTGACAGCTAAGACAGTGAAAGGCTAACGGATTATATGGGTTTTGGCACTGTTCTGGCTGCATTTCCATTTCTGGTCATGAAAAATTTCATGGCACTGTCTAACTGTGCTGTAAACTCAGTTGTCCTTGTCAGATTTTAAATGCTTATATTGCATTTGGCCTCATCAAATTCACTACAGAGTTTCACTTGGACAAGTTATAGTCTCCTTCAGATGTTCTGAGGACATTCTAAGTAAGCACATAGTTTACATTAATCGCACTGATTATCCTTGTTTGTGAAAAATTTAAAGCACAGACATTTGCCCATGAGATTCATCTCACTAACTAGGAATGCCTTCATACGTATGAGGTGTTTAGAGTCACACTATAGTCAACAGAGATCTAGCAAACACTCAACAAGATTCCTGTGACCATTGACACCTACTTCTGTGCTGACTACCAAGGGAGCGGAAGGTAACTTGCTTGGGTGTAGACATATGAGCCAAGTCCACATCTAGTTAGATGAATGTCATTCATAGCAAAGTTGTAGATATCAACAGGATTTTGAATGTGTCTGCAGAGTCACACATGAAAAGGGTGAGAGAGGCAGAATGTGTGTGTGTCTATAGAAACTACTGCCTTATATGTGTTTGAAAAGGATAAAGGAAAAAAACAAGCAAATCCTCAAAACTTAATGATATTTTGCCTTTTTTTGCCCTAAAACATTTTGCCTTTTATGATTCAGATGCAGACATCTAGCTGGAATCAACAGTCAGAGTATCACTGGGCTGAAAGGTGTTCAGCGCTTAGAAGATAGGAAATGCCAAAGATAAGGTTGGCCATGGAGTCTCCATTCTCTCCCTACTTAATGCACATGCATCATGTTATGATCAGACACTGATCTACAAAACCACTTCTGCCTCTTGCAGTGTTCAGGACAGGCAAGTTCTGGGAATGAATCTGGACTGTTTAGAAGAGTCTCTTCCTTTTTTCAGATTTCAGAAGATGTGTTATAAGGGAGAAAAGGGATCCCAGGAAAAAAGAGAGGACTCGGCTGGTTCAAGAAATGATCTGCATATTTAACAAGTCAGGTTCTCTGATGTCTTGATCGCTTGATCCAAGTTTTGAGCAAGTTAAAGACTCTTAACACAGCCCTTTTTATTTAATAACATTCTCTGAAATTGCTAACAAAGTAAACATAGTCAGCAGCTGCGTTAAGGTTTCATGTGGAATCAGTGAAGCTATTGATGCTTGTAAGGAGGTGTTGAATTGTGTGGTTGCAGTGCTGGGCCAAGAGAACAGCACAGCAAGCAGTGTCACTCTCACACACTACTGGGCAAGACAAGAGCTCAGAGCACTGAAAGCCTGACAAGCAGTTGTGGGTTCGATTATTATCGCCAAAAATACTCACAGGCTGAGACAGTGTGGGAAGAAGATAAGGATGTTGTAAAAAGAACTTGACAGAGAGAGACGGTCAGAGCAACATCAGCAGAACTAGGGTCTTGGTACTACTGGAAGAGGGAATATTTGCAATACTGAAATTAATACAGCATGATGTTTTACTTTCAGGCTCACAAAAAAAAAAAATTAAAAAAATATTTTTTTTATAGCCATCCTCAGCTGTAAATTATTTAACAAATTGCACACAAACTTTGAAACAAATGTTTATTCCAAGGGACATTGACTACTACAGAAAGTAAAGAATCTGTAGACCTTTTTCCATCATGATGGCTCTTTGGACAGGCAGTGACTATTAAACTGGAATGCAGTAATGGAGGAACAGGTGCCAGTTTAGAGCAGCATGATTTAAACATAGGCAATAAAATATGCAGAGCCATAATCAGAATGTTGACTTGTTTTAAGTGCTTGGGGCCATGTTGATATAAATAACTGCACCAGGTTTTGCTGTAGAGCAAGAGCTAAATTAAGTGGTTTACAAACAGAGGAAAAGGCTGACTTACTTGTCATGGCATTGCTTGATCTGTGACAAAAAAAGGAAGGGCCAAGTGAGCCGCTGCTAGACATGGAGCCAACACAACAGAGCCTGAGGTACAGCTGCTGAATAAAACGAGGCTAGCAGAGTCTATCAAAACAACAGGAAAAACATTTATTTCTCAAATTCAGGCCAGCATCTTGGTAAACTTCACCAGAAGGATGGCTTTGCACGGCTAGAAAGTTTGCCTCGCAGAAGGGCTATAATTTTTCCTGGAGGCCTTGGCTTTTATTCCAGCCTCAGAACAGCTGTCCCTCATGCTTTACCTGACAAACCTGTCATGCTGCAAGCATGCTGCTCGGTCATCTCATGGAGCTAATGACCCTTCTCAAATGAGTAAAGGCTTGCAGGATGGATGTTGAACTCTTGAGGTTCAGTTGGACAGGGAGCTGGATTTCTCTCTGGAGAGCTGGGGGACTGGCAACCCATTACATGTCACAAGTTACTGAGTCTCCAAAACATCTAAGTGTTGGCTTTGGCGTTGTCCTTAACACACTTACTTGAGTTGTTGTCTTTAACGCACTTACTGGAGTTGTTGTCCTTAACACACTTACTTGAGTTGCAAAGCAAACAGTGCCTGAAGAGGAAGGAGATAACAAGATAAGGATATCTAACTCGGGGCTATTTCCCTGAAATCCTCTTTGCATGTGCCCAAATACTTCCAGCCAAGCAAACCTGGGCAACACAGGCAGGGAGCTTTCTAGAAAGGCAGCTGCTGAGGCACCAGTACCACCATCCTGCCACGCCACCTCCTTGTCTCTTGAAGTTCTGCTTTCCTAGCAGTGATTAAGTGTGAGCAGACTCGATGTCCATGGCATGCTGCAGATGTACATAAACCAGCAATAAACTGCATATTTCTGATGCAGATAACAGTCTAGTGTTAGCAGCGTGGTATGCACAGCAGGAAAATGCCCTCTTTCCGCAGTCGTTTTGCAGCCTGTAATGAACTACATACTGCCACAATTTGCACTGGCACCAGGGCCCAAACAGGCTGGTTTAAGGAAAGCAGGTACCCAGACCACTATTTAGACGTAGCCCTCACCAAGGTCTAAGCAGATGGCAGCAGGAGATGCTTCTTGCCAAAATCAGACAGAACTGTGTGGCTAACAGCTCTACACCCAGGTCGTAATCGCCTGCTGAGGCGTGGGCAACAGAGAAACTTTCACCTTTCAAATGGGGCTTCTGAGGGCACGCTGCTTTCTAACAGTTTAACTGCACTCATGGCTGGCTCCTCCCGGAGACCAGAGCTGTTATTCTGCCGTTGTAAGCACAGACCAACTCCTGAAATCTTATGAGCAGTGTCCTCCTTCATGGTCTTCAGTGGGGTTAATAATGAAGTAATGGAAGGAATTAGATTTTGGATCCAAATGGTCACTGGGGCCTTTTGTGGGAAATGATCATCTTTACAACTAATGGAAAGGCCTGTTATGTACAAACTTCCTCCTTCCGTCAATAACTGAGTGCCTTATAAGCAAAGTGTTGAAGGCTTCTTCCGTATTTTCTTGGTCTAGGTAAGTGTCTAAGCTCTCTCCTAACTCCTCTTTCACAGACAAGAGTATGCACAGGACAATTCTGTCAGAAGACGCCAATAGCAAAGCTGGAAGCTGGAAGCAGCAGAGTTTTAACTTCATGATCACTCCAAAAGCTGAGTCAGAGAGGAATGACATCAAAGGCTTTATAGTCTTTTCATTACAACATCAACACCATTGCAAAATATAAAAATTATGGGCAGCAGTTCCAGTATAGTCATTGGAGAATGAAGGCAATACAGAAACATACATAGCAAACCCATACTTGGTTCCTCTTCGTTCAGTATCCCATCTCTAGCAAGTCACAGAAGAAAGTTAGGGAAAGAAAGTAGTTTGTAGAAGAAATTTCATATGGTCATTCATGTGAGAAACCCCATCAGGTCCAGAAATCTGGAGACTTTGTGAGGATAAGGCTGTACAGACATCACATCTTCAAAACACTGCGGTGAAGTTCTCCCTCTTAGATCCACTTGACTGTCCTTCCTAATTTTGTTGTCAGACTATTGTTCCTGACAAGCAAAATAAAGAAGGGGTAATTTTTTTGCCTGTTTTTTTTGTTTGGTTGGTTTTTTTTAAAAATCCTTTGTCAAAACTCTGTGTCCACAGGGACACTGTATGCCATATTGTAGAAATACTTAGAAAAACTAAGGAACATTTCATTGTTGTTCTTGATCACTGCCATATAGCAGTACTAAGTGTGTTTTGGGTACTGGACTATCTACAATATAGCAGTGATGACGGCTTTTACTAGTTTGCCATGGCTTACAGCTGGTTATCTCAGAGCTCTATGTAATTTTTTGTTGTTTTAGGTAATGCAGACACACAATTTCAATCGGCTGCCAGAACCAGACTGTGAACGCACCGAATATTGTAATTTTGTAGAAATTCCAA
This sequence comes from Gymnogyps californianus, assembly GCF_018139145.2. Classification (NCBI taxonomy): domain Eukaryota; kingdom Metazoa; phylum Chordata; class Aves; order Accipitriformes; family Cathartidae; genus Gymnogyps; species Gymnogyps californianus. The sequence continues at coordinate 5,893,453 of NC_059472.1, read as the reverse complement.
CACTTCCCATATAAATATTTATCCTCAAATAGACATAACATGGGAAAAGATTCTAGGAAACCATCGCATGGGAACTCTTCCCAAGACAAAGTATTGCAAATTTGGAAATTATGGAGGAGTTGTCCCAGCTACATGGCTTTCCCACCCTAAAGTCCTGCTTTGTCATTTCAGTAAGGACAGAAAGTTTACTACCACTCTTTCTCATGTCTTTAGAACATTAGATATGCATCCAATAGAAATACACTGTATGAACATACTACTTGGTATCCATTGGTCCAGCTGGATATTTTCATAAAGTTTCAGAAAAAACAGATGGAAAGGTGAAAAAAATGAAATGAAAGTGTTTCCTGCTAGACCTTTTCATATTGTGTAGGATAATCTCAGCAAAATGAAGTGATGCACCCAACACTGTGTACTGCCTGTGACCAATTTGCAGCCAGCAAAGGTGTCATTTTGATTATTTTGCTCCCATTTCACTAATACAGTGCAATTCCAGAACAAGAATATCTTTATGAAAATATATATCACAACAAATATCTTGTACAACACTGCAATTGCACAATCACACAACAAGCTGCCGAGCTGAAAACAAAACCAAAACAACTTCAGGTACTCCAGGCCAGGAATTCAGTAAGAATAAAACACCTAATCAGAAGCAGAGAGGTTATCTACGAGCAGAGGAAATTTCATCGCCCAAGCAGAAACTGGGACAGCATTTTGGATTAAACACTTCTTATTCAAAGCAGGAATCTTTAGCAAACAAGGATGAGACGCAGCACAATTTTTTAGTTTTATGCCAACCTGAAGGACAATACTATTCAGATTTCCAGTGGCACATTGGAACTTATCAGATCATTTGCTTCTTACTAGTTTGAAATAAAGTGTCATCTCGAAAATTATTGATAGTATTTCCTAAGTAACTGAATTCCCTACAGAAGACTAGCCTCCAAATCCTGACCCTGCTAAATTTTTGAGCTCCTTCTATTTACATACCTCACAGGGAACATTCAAGATCTCTTAAGATGAGAGACTTAGCTTAGAAGTACTAACAGCTTCTAGAGCAAGATGTGACATGACTGTCAGGCACAGATCAAGCACCTATATTAAAACAAGCAGAGGGCTTTTCCCAGCCTCCAAACAAGAAAGTGAGGTGCACATGAAATTGAAGTCAAGAGAATGCAGTTAACCATAAAGCTATAAGCAAAAATAGGTACATCAACATCTAATTAAAAGTCCCTGTCATGTGAACATCCCTGTTCAGAACAGGCATATTTAGCACAAATGTCTGCTCTGTTCCTGCGCGTTTTTCATAGCCTAATTCTTGGTAACAGATTAATCATTCCTGGTGTCCTACAAACAAATGCTTAACCCCCATTGTTTTTGATTTTTGTGTTAGAAATACAATCAATATGTAGAACGTCAGGAGAACTTACAGTGCACTCAGTGCTATATGCAGCTTAACAAAATATAAACGAAACCCAGCAAATTTCTTGGATTTCTTATGACCTCATTTTACCTCTGTTATAGAGGGACTAGCTGATTTAAAAATTCTGTATGGCTTTTGTCAGAAGCATGATTTTATTTCCAGAACTTACAGTACGAGTGATGATGGGCCTGCAGGGCTGAAACTAGCTTCATGTTTGCATCTCACTCTGAATTTTAGACACTAGCTTGTTATGCGAACAAACATTTCAGATTTGATCTGAAAATCAACAAGACGCAAAGAACAGAGGACCTCCAAGGTCTTTTTATTGCCTTCTTAGAAGCAATGGCATTTTTACCTCTCATTTTGACCCCTGCAAATGTTTATGGCTATATAAGATACTTTGGGAAAAGGGTAATTTTGGACATCTTGCAGACTCAAATGCATAGCCAGAATGTCAAACCACTACTATTTTCACCCATGACACTAGATACGAAATTATTAAAGCTCTATTTTCAATAGCAATTAGACACCTACGGAGAAATTCCAATGCCTAAACATAGAGATCTAGTGCCATTTTATACCCCCTAAGGTATAAAATAAGACATCTATTCACAGCTGGCAGTTTACCCACGATGCAGGGGAGTCCTGTTTCCTTTTGAAGCAGCAGCTAAGTACCAGATGAAGCATCCTAAAGCCTCTGAAATGGCATCACACACTTATGGTTAGGCAACTGAATCTTTCCTCTACAGTCTACAAACAAACAAAGCCTAGAAAGTGATTGAACTTAACCTGAAACAGTCACCCAGCTGAACTAATTCAGCCCCTCGTGACTGCGTCTCTCTTGGCTGTAATGGAAGCTTCAACACTTGGATCTCTGCACACAATGTGTGCATTAACAACTAAATGTAGGTGTCTCAATGTGGGAATGCATCCCACTCTCAAACTGAAATTCATCATCTCACCTATTTTAGGGACATACATTGTCTGTCTCTACATATGGACTGCTTGTCTAGCAAAGAGGCACCTTTAGAACTGACTCCTCTGACCCATTTTTCTACATCCATTTTACACTGAAGTGAGTCACACCCTTTCTCTCCACAGATTAGCAGGGGAATCTCGGTGCTTATCTCTGATGTAGACTTCTTAAAGACAGATGAGAAATCCCACTTCTGGAAAAGTGGGTATTGATCGAGAACTAGATACCTGCCTCTCAGAAATACCACTAGACATCCACACATATCTTTAGACATCTAAGATGCATTTGAAACGCTAAATTTTAAATTGCTAGATTTCACTGCTCTCCAAAACAACTCAAAACAATCCCCTTAAAGGAAACAGAATTTTCAGTGATATGCTTATCAGACAAAAAACTATTGCTAGGCATCTAAATGCAGCTTTGACCTACAGACTGTATACCTGAAAAAGAAAAATAAAACACAAGATTTAAAAATGGATCCAAAACTTTGATGTAGGGACTTCATGTATGAATATCAGACTAGCCACACTCAATAGTTTTAAATGGAATTTTGTTTATCATCTTCTTTATATTTTCCTAATTTCTAATGACTCCATGGAAAGGAAAGGTAAGATTAAATAATAGCAAAAAAGATCCTAGATGCAACAGGAATTATACTATGAAACTAAGTCCTGTCCACTCACAGGTAGAAGTTCCATCGCCCTTCACCTAACTCCCAATATAGGGAATTACGTTTTCTGGCTAATAAATTTTCCACTGCCATATTGTCTGTTTCAAACCAATTTCCAGTTTTAATGCTATAAAATAGCTGCTTCAGCTCACAGAAAGAAATGAAATATATGTATGCTGGAGAGCACTTACTTTGGTGCTCCTCTGGGTTAAAGAAATCTGAATTATTGTTAGAACAAAGTAACAAAGCAGCAAGCCACTTCTTCCCAAGGAGTGATGGCCTGTCATTCTGGGCAAGAAAATATAAAGGCTTATTTTCTCCAGCTCATGTTACCATCATCAACATCATTTTTCAGTGCCTTACAAGATCCGTCTCAAAAAAAAGCTTAAAATATGAAAAAAAGTGTGATATCAAGGGGCAAAGTCTCAACAAGTCTTCAGAGTTTTAATCACAATCTTGAACTTGTTGTATTGAATAAACATTCATCTGGGATTTCTGATTTCATCCTCCTATTAGCAGCCAGACATCCATGAAATGTAATTCTCACACAGCAATGAAAATTAGGAAAACAGACAGAACACAACGACTATGGCAGGCACATGATTTCATCAGGCCATAAATAGCAAGTTGTGAAATGTTCTGTTCTTCTGCATTTGAATAAATATCACTATGAGGCAGATGAAGACAGGCGACCCAAGCTTTTTACAACTTCTGTCATAAGGAAAATGCAGTCGTGTTTCCATAATGTCCTGATAGCAGAGACAGAAGATGGCAGAGCATTTCCTGAGTGTGCGTTTCATGCTTTATAGCAGCTGAGCAACACACAGGCTGCTAGGTAATAAAATCAAATGTGGGCCAGGATATACATTTCACCTGGTCTAGAATCTCACCCTGATCTTCCAAAGGAGAGTCAGTGTTAGCTGGGTCAGAGTCCTGTTTACAGGACCTAATTCTCACAGGATGAGTATGTTTTAGGCTGCTCCAGCACTTTTTACTTGGTGTTTATATGCAGAAACATGCCATCTGTGTGTCTTCTGAGATAAATTCTTGGCAGCAAAGACAACATCACACACTGAGTAATAGCCCAGTGATTCCTGGAATATACTGATTGGAATAAGAGTAATGATGTTGGGTAAAATTCTGGTCATGCTGGCGTCAACAGAATACTTTGTATTCTGTCTATGAGTGTTAAACACCTATTTGAGGATACCAGAAAAACGAGAAATTAGAAACCACTATATCCATCTTCTTACTCCAAAGTTGCATCTGAGGTCGCTGCTTAGACTTTATCAATAGCAACACTATGTGCACTAGAGAGCGCAAAAGACTATTATTTTAGTGATCTAGATTCTCACACAAATTTGGTGTTGAGCGTCTGAAACATCAAGTGAACTTTGATACCATATCTGTTAAATTCAAAAGCAGCTTCAGTAGTGTAGAAGTAAAATCTTTGCAGGCTAAATAACACATTTAACATTGTACACCCTCTGGCACAGTGTAGACTTTGACATTTACACCTCTTTCCGGATGTCTCTCCTTTAGATAGAACAACTTGCAATAACTTGTGTGGGAATTGCTTTTTTTTTGTTTTTCAGGATAGTGAAAGAAGCTTGTTTCTACTTGCATGGTCAAAGTAAGGATATACTAAGCCATAAGATGTGATTCTACTGAAACCTACTCATTGCACATAATCTTATTTCATGCACATGCTAAGCCAAAAAAAAATGTCCGTGTCTGTAGAAGTAAAAAATAACTTAAATTCTGCATCTCATTTATGAAACATTCCAAATTTGGGCATCATTAAAACTTTCTCCAGAAAAGGTCCCACTCCCATCCAAAGCAGTAAAATGGCTATTTTCAAAATGTTTGCATATGACTACATGTCACCATTAAGATCAGGAGATTCAAACGACTCTGAAAATTACAAAAAGTGTTCTCTCGAATCTGTCAAGCTGAATGGGTTTATGGGCTGATACTGTACAAAGAACATTAATTATCGAACAGCAGGGAATCTTAACAACATGATATCTGGAATATTTCTCATCATAGTCAGGTGCTCAGCCAGCGAATATCAGTACAGTTTGACTGAGATCAAGGGGATTTTTTGCCTACTTATACCTTGGGAGGATATTTCCCACTATAAGTTTACAATACTTTGTCCTTTTCTGTTCTTGTATAATAAGCCATTTTTTCTGCAGCTGAGGCTTCTGAAAAACATGATTTCAGTGTCAGAGGGATAAAAATATCCCTGACACAATGCTGGATTTCATTTAGAAAAGCATCAGAAGATTCACAGTTTGAGCTGGAATTTATTATTGATCCTTTCAGCTCAATGCAAATTTGAAATTGTGCTCTGAAACAAACAATACACTTTCCTTAGTCAAATTCTTACAGCAGCATTAAGAAAAAGGTCAAAACAGTTCAAAAATTAACCACTGTTTTTTAAAGTATTTTATGGATCCGTCATTAGACATTTAGATGAAAAGAAGGGCAGGAATCTGTTTTGAATATGAACTTGTAAAACCTGCATTATCTTCCTTTTGGTTTGTATTTCTCTGATATGATTGTAATTTGTGTCCTGAGAGCACCAGGCTGAGACAGGAGACCCATTTTAATAAGCCCTATAGAGACAGAGTAACAATATGTAATTAACCCTTGGAACTTGACAAAACACTGCTTTAAATCTGAAACAACCCCTTTTGAAGAAAAATCAACATAGTTTAACTTCTCTTCCATCCAGATTGCTGTGCCTGCAGAATCTTCTGCACAGAAACTAAACTCCAATTGGATTTTTATGGGGTTTTTTAGGCATAACAAAATGCCCAAATTTCTCAAATGTTTAAAATCCAGAAGTACAAAACGGCTCAGGTATTTATAGCCGTACTATGCCAAAATTAAGGTCAGGAACCAGTCTTCTCACTGCCCTTCTTCCACCCCATCCAGTGCCTTATCTGAGTTTTTACTGGCAGAGCTCTCTTGGTACCTGCAATTCTGTATAAGGCCCAACCGACATAATTTTAGCTGGGCTGAGCAGCTTCGTTCCTGTGTCCCAGCTGAACAGGACAGGGCACCTTCAAAACATGCATCTTTTTGATGAGGTCCCTTAAATGGCCCAGTCCAGAAAGCATCTTCTGGACATGCTTAAAGCATATGGTAAAGAGCATACTACACCCCAAATACTGTGTCTAGGAGTCCTTTCACCAAAACCCAAAATGCTGGTTGCAAAGGCTGTAAAGAGAGAGGGTTTGGGGACTGAAGGAAGCACCCTAAGGATCAGAGTGGAGATACGAGGCTTAAAAATAGTCAACACTCATTTACCGCTATATGTTCCCACCTTATGCTTTGCCTGGCAACTCCTACATTTAAATTCCTGGCTTTGGCTTTGTCAATTTTAGTCCTGATGCTCTAACCAGTCCTTGTCTGTCACTCTCAGCCTTCCACCAGAAGTTTGTCTGCTGGAGCACAGGCTGCAGAAGATATGTGTGCTGTGAGTTTCCGTCATGCTTCTTTAGCAAGAGACCACTTTCATCGATATTTCATTTAATAAGCTGAACTCTGAAGTGAACCTCAGATACCTCCCACCCTTACTGTCCTTGGCTGTTGGGGCAAAAACTTCCCATAGAGGGACAAAGGAGACATGAGTATGACAGTGTCCTTAACCTTCAGAGATCTAACTACAGTCATTCATCTGTCAGGGACCTCATCATCTGAAACTTCATCACTTTAGAAGCCAACAAAAATCCTTACCGGTGCCATTTATTTTCAAGCTTTCTAAAATTTGAGTATTCTAAAAGAAAAACCATAAATGTGGAGAGAGTAGGACTTTCCTGGGGAGTGTCATTCTTGGCAGCATACACAGTTAGCAAGCTGCAGGTGGAACTTTCAGTCTTTGAACACCTCATTTACGACATGGTCTTTCTCCGGAATAAGGCTTTCAGTGATGTTACAGCTGTTAAGGTTGTAATTCTACAGAACCAGCACATCACAGACTCCCTCTGAAATCATCAGCTATTTCAGAGGTATAAAAGGACGCATTGGATTTCAGTGGGAATTCAGTATGCTAGAAAGCTTGCGAGGAAGCCTGCTTTTTAACAAGCAGGTTTTCAAAGAGACTGCTTTTACAGGGCTAGTTTGTGAACTGCTGGCTAAGCAGCCAGGTGCTGGAGCTGATTCCAGATATAGCAGGTCTTAAAAATTACAACAGCGCTGTATAAAAATAAGATGGGGAGAGTATAAACTCTGAGGAGGAGAAAAATTTGTTTCCACGCTTCAGAAAATTTTGGGGCTTGGCTAAAAGGATTCTGGGATATATCAGTAGCAACTGACCATGTATGGCCTCTTCTGAGCAAACTTATGAACATTTATGCATAAAGACTCTAATATAAAACACTGTATTTCATTACTATTTCTAATAGTAGGGAAAATACATCAGCGGCAAAACTTAGTAGTTCTACAAAACCCATCATATGGGAACTTCAAGAGTGCTTCATCTCCATATTCCCCTGGGAAGTAAACTTACATTATCATCCTTATTCCACAACTACGTGTAGGCAGTGAAATGTTTGCTAAGAGCAGATGAGGAGAAAAGTGCTGAACAGAGAATGCCATAAGCACATTCATAAACGGCCAAACTAAAGGTCCCTCTAGGCCTGCAACATATTTTTAGAGACCAAGAGAGTCAGAAAAAGAAAGGAGCCATCCTCCTTACAGATCCTTCCAGCCCTCTGCAGTAACGCCCTGGCTCCCAGGCAGTTCCTCCCCAAGCTGAATACACCGGTCTATTTGCCTCTTTCATTACAGAAACTATTCTGTGTTTGTGATGACTTGTGCCCCACTCTCTACATTTTCAGAAACAAAGACAGAAATATAAACTATTTAAAGAGACAGAAATATGAACTATTTAAAGTGTTTACTCACTGTTGATGGCATACAATACAATGGCATAACGAATTTCTGAGCTTGCTCACAACTAATTTCCTACTACTTCCTACCTCTGCTTTACCTTTTTGTTTGCTCAGTAGTGAGCTGCTTGCAAGAATTTTTCACTGTCTTTCCAATATTTCTTTGTGCTTTAAGCAACTACTTTAGAGCCTTAGTTTCATTTAGCTATTGAGGATTTGAGGATTTTCTTCCTTGGGTATTTTTCCTCATCAACTGACACCGAAATTCTGCTTCTACAGAAAAGTTCATCTGGGCTTGACTTGACTTTCACTGAAATCAAGGACAGGTTGAATGTTAAACACAGCTTGTGTTTTGATGGTTAGCATGTCAAACCAGGTGTAAGCAGAACGGAAAATCCTTCTCTTTTATACCACAAGGAAGATAACAGAGAAGCCAGTATACAGCTGGGAAGTTCGTATCAGGCAGAGGATGATACTACAGTGATAACAACAATAACAAATTATAACCATCTTTTTGAATCTAAAGGTAAGTACCTTTCTAAGAGCCATTTAGTGGATTATCCTAAAATCCTCAATATCAGCATGTAGGTCAGTTAATCCAGCGTTGGGGAAAGTCCCCAGGCAAAAGAAAAAGAACAACAACCCAAAAAAAGGGAAAAAAAAGAGAGTAACAGAGAACTGTAGAGGCACAGCTATGAGTACGTAAGCACACACAGGGACATGCATCTCTGCTCACAGAGCAAAATGACTTCACCCCTCACCTTATTTGAACCAACAAAAGCAAATCTGATCTGAGCAGCATTCTGCAGTAGGAGTATAAAAATAATTGAAAGTTTATTACTTAATGCTTGGCAAAGCTATTTCCCATGGCAATTTGATAAATACCTTGACTTTTCTGCCCGCCATAACCTCAGACGTTTATTGCCTCATTTGCTATAACAAACGTTCAGTTATCTTCCAACTACCTAGCCTATATGTAACAGACTGTACAGTGGGAATGTTGCCATGGTAGAAAAAAGCCAAGAGATGAGACTGGAAGTTCAGGTGGTGGGAGAGACAAAAGCTTTCCAGAGAACTGCACCCATCTTACACAAGAAAAGCTGCTTAATTTAAGCAGAAATCAGAGGGTCCTTTCTGCTGCTGGGGACTCTCTTCACTCTCTCCCAGCTACAGGAAGAGCAGAGACCCACATCTCCACAAAATACCAGAGGGCAGCCAGAAGAAATCATCATGGGTCAAGTCACTTGGATTGTTGAAATGAAGTATTTATTGCTTTATTTACTGCAAGCCAGTTCTTGCTTAGGCAAGGTGATCTTAGACAGCAGGGCTTTGCAATCAAAAAAGAATTGGGGGCGGGGGGGGAAACTCAGTATCAGAGTAGATTGTAAGCCTTCACAGCAGTGGGATTTTTATGGCCAAAAGGATAAACAGAACTCTTGTAGCAACTCGCTACGCGTCCTCCCTTTGGTTAATGCAGGCTGACACTGCCGCCAGTTTGAGCTCTCTCTGCTCTAAATGAATTAATTGCTTGGAGGCACAGGGCTACGGGGAGCACTGCCGTGGCAGAGCAGGACAGGGTTCTCCTCCTCTCTGCGGGGCACCGGGGCAAGCGTGTCCCCAGCCAGCACTGCAAAATACGTACTACAACTCCGAGGGCATTTTGGAGAAGAGATGGAAAGATATCCTGCTGCTCACTTGAGAGTGATGGGGAAAATATTGCCATCAGAGGACAGATCCAGCTTCAGTGAGGCTGGGTACCTCACTCATTGCAACTCCCTCCAGTCGCCAGGTATTTGTGATCACCACGTATATGTGCCATCTCCATGGCGAGGTACAACCTACCCTCCTCGCAGAGTGTCTGTGCGTGCAGGTGGTGATTATGGGGCAAACTTGTCCCAAGTCATCTCCCAGTGACACTAAGTGACACCTGTGGCACCCATCCAGGCAGCACCCACAGCTATTGCATCCTCCACTTCTGGAGAGGTTTTATCTTTTGTATAAGGAAGTGAAATGGAACAAATTCCCAAGCCAATAAAAAAGAACCTGAAATTTCCATCAGAAAGCAGATAATACGCACGAAAGAGGGAAAAAAATACATGGAAGATGATTGCAGTGTAAAATGTCAGTCCTGTTGTTTTCAGTGTCTCTTTTGGTGAGGAAAGATCAAAGGACCCCAAATAGACGAATGGATTATAAAGTTCTATGGAGCCAGTATAAGAAGTTTATTCTTTGGTCTACATTTCTCTGATATTATTCTAATTAGCTCTATTATGATCGTGGTGCCTAGAGGCTCAATTATTTCATTTCACCAGGGATGGCTTCTGTATTAATTTTTAAACAGTACGCCTTAAATATTTACCGAAGTTGTTAAGAACCTGTGATGAGATGCCAAGAGATGCCAAGACCTTTCTTACCAATAGGAAGGATTCAACTGTTTTTAGCAAAGTTCTGCTTGTTTTATCATTCAGTCAAACTCCAAAACTTAAAGGGAAATATTAACCTGTCTTACTTTGTAATAACCCTCCAATCTGAAAGAATTTGTGGTGTGTTTTTTTCCATTTATTTTATTTACACATTTAACCTGGAGATATTTTCTGCAAAAGACTTAATTCTTTTAGTGATAAATTTGACATCCTGGATTAAGAGAAGGGAGAGGACAAAGACAAAAAAGAGGATATGGTGAAGATGTGATTTATTTCCAAATATTTGGCTCTCTACTTGAAATTCCAGATCTCAGTTGCAACTGGATACAGAAATGTTCATCTTCTGTTACACAAAGGCAAAACAGAAAAAAAAAAAAAAAAATTAGTTTTCAAAGTTTTAAAGGAAAATTATGAAAGTCACAGAATTATTTAATTCTGAAGTTCAAAAACAGGTTGACAAATAACAGAAATGTTTATATGTTTTTATATATATATATACACTTCAATCAAACATTTGAACAGGTGCCCAGAGAGGCTGTGGGATCTCCATTCATGGAGATACTCAAAGTTCACCTGGAAAAGGCCCTGAGCAACCTGACCTAACTTTGAAGGTGACTCTGCTTTAAGCAGGGGTTTTGTCCAGGTGACTCACAGAAGTTGTCTGAAATCAGTCTATGATTCTATATACATAAATGATAAATTATTTTGGAGGACCTTCAGTGAAATTACAAAGCATGGAGTAAACCTCCAGGATGGAGACCCATTTGCTCAATCCTTCCTGCAGGCCCAAATTTCTCTGTATATTCAGAGATGGAAGCAGAGAAAGCAACAGATGCAAGCACATGGCTGAATGGGGACCCTGAGCAGTCCCCCTGAGCACATTGTTCATAGAATGGATCCAAACAAAGCAATACTAGGTCATTTTTTAGAGATAAAGGTTGGATTTTGAATCAGAACCAATACTGAATTTTGAAGTCTCTTATGGCAGATTTTCAGTGGAACAACCTCGGGAGAGGGTGTTTTTTTCTTCTTCCCCTTTTTCTTTTTTGAGATGTACAGAATATTTGTTGTTCTTGTTGTTTTGGAGTGATAAGAAATATCTAATATCCTTTTTTTTTTAAACAGATGATTTTGGCATTGCTGATGTGTTTCAGGATGTTTCAGTTCTGTTGTTTATTTTTCCCCCTCAAAACAAAATTTCATCACAATCAACACCTTCCTGTAAAATTACTACCTTTTTTTGATAAAAGCAGCATTTTCTGACAGGAAAATATTTCATTACAATTTTTTCCTCGAGCTTGATCTGTGATATTTGTTCAGCATATTTGTGGTGGGTTGACCTTGGCTGGACACCAGGTGCCCACCAAAGCCTCTCTATCATTCCCCCTCCTCAGCTGGACAGCGGGGGAGAAAATGAGATGGAAGCCTTGTGGGTCGAGATAAGGACAGGGAGAGATCATTCACCAATTACCATCATGGGCAAAACAGACTCGACTTGGGGAAAATTTATTGAATTTATTACCAATCAAATCAGAGTAGGATAATGAGAAAATAAAAACTAAATCTTAAAACACCTTCCCCCTACCCCTCCCTTCTTCCCAGGCTTAACTTTACTCCTTATTTGCTCTACCTCCTCCCCCTCAGTGGCACATGGGGACAGGGAATGGGGGTTGCAGTCAGTTCATCACATGTTGTTTCTGCCGCTCCTTCCTCCTCAGGGGGAGGACTCCTCACACTCTTCCCCTGCTCCAGCATGGGGTCCCTCCCACGGGAGACAGTCCTCCATGAACTTCTCCAACGTGAGTCCTTCCCACAGGCTACAGTTCTTCACGAACTGCTCCAGCGTGGGTCCCTTCCACGGGGTGCAGTCCTTCAGGAACAGACTGCTCCAGCATGGGTCCCCCGCGGGGTCACAAGTCCTGCCAGCAAACCTGCTTCAGCGTGGGCTCCTCTCTCCACGGGGCCACAGGTCCTGCCAGGAGCCTGCTCCAGCGTGGGCTTCCCATGGGGTCACAGCCTCCTTCGGGTGCATCCACCTCCTCCAGTGTGGGGTCCTCCAGGGGCTGCAGGTGGATATCTGCTCCACCGTTAACCTCCATGGGCTGCAGGGGGACAGCCTGCCTCACCATGGTCTTCACCACGGGCTGCAGGGGAATCTCTGCTCCGGTGCCTGGAGCACCTCCTCCCCTCCTTCTTCCCTGACCTTGGTGTCTGCGGAGTTGTTTCTCTCGTATCTTCTCACTCCTCTCTCCGGCAGCAATTTCTTTTTCCCCCTTCTTAAATACGTTATCCCAGAGGCGCTACCACCATCGCTGATGGGCTCAGCCTTGGCCAGCGGCGGGTCTGTCTTGGAGCTGGCTGGCATTGGCTCTGTTGGACATAGGGAAGCTTCTAGCAGCTTCTCACAGCAGCCACCCCTGTAGCCCCCCTGCTACCAAAACCTTACCACGCAAACCCAATACAATATTCTATTCCCTGCTCAGTAACTGTGATATCACTGTGCCATGGGCACTAAATAAAAATGAAAATAAACTAAGGACAAAACACTCATCTAGTCTGAAGCATTGGAGATGGAGGGAAGTCAACAGAGTTACGCTCAATTACACATATGAAGGGCCAAACCTACAACGTAATGTACAAGATTTGTAGCAACACCTCAGAACCACTCACTTTTATCTATTAAGAACTCCCATCTTGACCGTTCACAGGAAAGACTTCTCATCTTCTTACTCAGCTCTGCAGAGACATACCTCACTTATTTCCCTCTCTGCTTATCTAAGTATTTCTGTTCATATGCTATTTTAACATCAACATCCTCAAGCTAATTTATTGGGCTTTCTTGGTTTACAGATGAGGAATTAGGTGGGTCTGGTAGGACTGAGCATTCAACAGTCGAAGTGATTCTTCATGGCGCTAACCTCTGTCTTATCCTGATTGATACGGGCAAAGCCAAGGACCTGCACCTGCTGCTGGAAGCTATGGGTCTGGTATAATTTTAGCCTAACAAAGGTGTCACTCAGAGCACCCAGGATTTACACAAAAGGCAGGTTAAATCCTTGACGTCAAAGTTCTGTCCTCTTTTTCTGCAATAAGGAACTTCTCTACAAAAATATTCTCTGTCCACTGAGAAATCTGCATAAATAACCAAGGATCACCTTATATACGAGACAGAACTGATTACATCAGCCAAAATATTTAGCTTAGATGACAATGGGCATATGTTGCAGCAAAGGAAATTATGATCAGAAGTAAGGGAAATATTTTTCACTCTGTGGGTTGTTGCACACTGGGAACTTGCCCAGAGAGGTGATGGAATATCTATCCCTGGAGACATTTAAAACTCAACAGGACATGGCCCTGTGCAACCTGCTATACATTCAGAGGTGTCCCTGCTTTGGGCAGGGGTTGGACCTGATCATCTCCAGAAGTCCCTTCCAACCCAAATTAGTCTTTAATTATACGACCAGGTTTTGCAGTCCTTTGCAGCCGTGCCATGCTGACAGACTGCTTAATCTAATCATGATGCCTGTTTAAGCTGACTGTAAATCTACAGCATAAGGATGATCCCCTCCCAAGAGGCATAGCTAAATCAGGGCATTTAAGACTACACATCTGTGTTGTTACAACAGGAAGGATAAAGGGGGAAAGGGTACCATGAAGTGCCATATTTGCTGGCATATGTAGAGAAATGTCATCAACTGTAGAGAAACTCATCAACTGCAGAAAAACTCATCAACAGAGCTATTGTGGCCCTTTCTTCAGGAGCAAGAATATTTCAGAGTAAAAATTCAATGCATAACTCAGCAGTCAACTGTAAGAAAAAAATCTTCAAGTGTTACACAAAGGCTATCAGGTCCACCTCCTTGATGTCCTTTCCTTATACCCCAGGACTCTGCAACATCGAGATTACAACCTGAGAACAATCAGACATACAAGACGGGCTGTAGGTACTATCATCTCAAGAGGGAAGTAGGTGGAAGTTCTGCAGCTCTCTGAGCTTTCCTAGCAGGCCCCTGGCAAACACCTACACAGAGTTGCTCACGACTGTGAGACTCACAGCTTGTACCGACCCACCCAAATCTCTCCGTGCTTCTCAATCCTGCAGACCTGGGTGCAGTAGGGTAAATGAAGCAGTACACATGCGGAGAGCAGAGGGAAGAGAGGAGGGGAGCCCAGGATGGAGATGAGCACTGTAGGCTGATGGTTTAACAAGTACAGGGGTCTTTGGCCTGGGAGGTCCGGGGGTTAAGATGTAAAGGAGATGGATTAGAGGATGCCCAAGCCGAGGTACCCTTCTCATTCCTTGCCTCATATTGCCCATGTCAACCATGTTACAAAGTTAGGTGTAAGAGTGGGAGTGGAAGAAATGAGACTGAAAGACCTGATGACATTGGTATGAGGCAGACTAGAGAAAAAGACTGTCAGGGTTGCAAACTTAAATGCATACCTGTTCTCATACACCGCAGCAATATGTGGAGCAACTAATAATCAGACAGGGTCAGCCCTATCTGAAAAGTTTCTCCATAGTATTAAATCATTTTCTGCATTTACATTTTGAGCCTAATTTAAAGAATATTGAGAGAAGGTGAAATCTGAAAATACTGACTAGTAGCTGTCATCTCCTTACTTGGCAGAAATTTGTTTTAAAACTGTAGGAGAGCATTAGCTCTGAAATCAAAACAAAGAGTAAATGTGTTTATTGTAAATTTACTGTTTTCTCCACTGCTAACATCCATAGGCTGGCCTTTGCAACAGAAAGATCAGCACCTTTTTCCTGGGTTCTCTCTAATGTTTGTGTTGTGAAAGAGATGAACAAGGAGAAAGATTCTAAAGAAGGATGAATGAGAAGACTGAAAGAGGATGTAAGTTTACTGGCTGGGTAACATAAAGATCAACCTAAATGAAAATGTTGTTCCTCTCATCATCCTATCCTTCCCCACTCTAAATGCATATAGGAATAAATATAAAACATATATTAATATTTTAAAAATACTAGGTATAACTTTTTTTCTCTTCTCCAGGGCAGTTTTATTAAAAGCAAGAGCCTTATTGCATAAAAAAGAGGAGAGAAGAAAATTAGATCAGTGTCACTCTTCATCCCAGCGGCTAGGTCACTCCCAAGAGGCAGAGTGACCTCTATGTCCTCCATCTTCCCAAACCAGAACAGGGAGCCTGGTACTCACTGTCCTCACAGTCCTGTAATCAGGGGGAAATTCTAGGATGGTTCCTCCTGGCTTTTGCCCAGTGGATGTGTTCCAACGTGTACAAATAATTAAAAACTTGATTAGTCAGAGAAAATTTGTCTTCAGGTGGGGGCTAAAGAATTTGGAGAGGGTGCAAGAGACATTGGCTCCAACTGCACTGTCACTAACGTTTATTTTTTTAAATACAAAATAGGACAATATAAATAAATCAAGAAAGATCCGTTCTAAAACTGAAAACCCTCTATAACACTGGCAAACCTCTCTCCTGGGAAATGGGAGATTAATTTCTGCTTCGGGTAGTCGTCTCTAGTGATCAAACCACCTGAAAAGAGGATTTAAAATTCCTAAAATCTCATGGATGGTACTTGAGCTTTGATGTTACTTAACTCTAAATGTGAGGGGAGGCGCGGGGGCTGCAGCTGCAACAGCACTGCAGGCAAATCAGAGTTTTTCTGAAGTCTCTTTGCTCACCTCTCCTTTAAAGAGCTTCTGAACACCTGCAGCTCACATTAACTGCAATTTGTGGAAGCCCAGCTAGTCAGGAAATCAGTCCCTATGCCCACATCACAAAGTACATTAAAATGAAGCACAGTGGTACTTTACCATCAGCAAGTCACTAATAATCTAAGTAACTAATAATTACTGAAAACCACCTGTATACAGCCCACCTGAAAGTCTTCTATTACTGAAGTATGCATGTGCCAAGCAAGCAAATGCCTAACCCTTTCAACACTTCATTTAGCTCAATACACTATCTGCACATCTGCTTTTTCAAATAGCTATTAAACAAATTCTATTGTGGTACATCCTTTTTTTGAAACAGCCCACCAATTCAGAACTCACTCCCATCCCTCTGTATAATTTTTGTGCGAGGAAGAGATTGAAATACCAATATAGCTGTTTTAGGAGCTATTCACTGTTGCTAAGAGGACATCAACACAACTGTTGGCCAGCAGCAGTCATGGTAGAGATTAACGTTTCAATGGATTTTTGTCTAGCTTCATAGTCTAAATCGAGGGAACAATAGAAGCTATTTTCTTTTATTGTTAAATCTCCCATTGGTAATTCGAAGTCATTTGGTCAGTTGAACTGGCATTTGTTCTAAACACGTCCACCAATGAGCTGTTTCAGTGCAGTCAATATATCACCATTATTCTCAGGAAATAAAATATGATTTTCAAAACACAACCACTCATGTTCATTGTAACAGGCATGTAACTACCTGCCTAACAAATGTGTGATCACATAAACTCTAACATACACAAGACTACTAGGTGTGCAGAGGAACAGTACGGTGCATAAATTTCTATTCCAACTAGTGTGTACCTGCACATGACAAATTTTCAAAATTTCATCATGTAAATTTACTTGTTGTATGTAACCCCAGCTGCCAAGGTCATTCAGCAATGCATTTTGATACTGCTTTAAGGAGAACACTCTGCAACTTCAGATTTGTACCGTAAAATGTTTATTCATTTACCTGAGTGGAAAACATCTGTGGCGTGGTCAGGAAGCAATAACCTTCCCCCAGGATTTTTAAGCAAACTGGTGCTTTCCTATCAATGCTAACCACTGGACTTTAAAGTGCTAAGAGCTGTAGACTGCAGAACAAAGTGTTGAACTTGCCTTTTCTTGCACAAAGCGCACATCATGTGGCTTGCCGATATGTGAAAGCTTCTCTTTTAATATAATCATGAGCTATGATATAAAAACTTTCTGCTTAGTAAATTACTTACATTGCACCCTAGTTGGGCAGCATTTATTTAAAAATAGGGATTTTTTTTTTAGAGAAGAAAAAGGACAAAGACAAATTTCTTTCTTTTATTAAAAGTGGAGAAGGATAAAGCAAAAACTGAAAATGCACAGGGTGTCATCTGACGTGGATGATTCCCCCCTTAGATCTATAATCTGCAGCCACCTATTCAATAGTATTACTCTTGAGCTCAAATGGGAGCAATGCATGTCAGAATAGGATATGAAGCTGGGAATGGACAAAGTCTCAAAAATCTTATAAGAAAATTACTACAAACAGGAATATAGGAGCATCTTTTTATTTCCTTGTTCTGAGGTGCTGGGTCTGCTGTTATTATTGTTTCTTTACTGTTTAACTGCCACCTGAAAATTTAATAACCAGATGTTTGGTTTAATGAGAAACAACAAAAAAGGTCAAAAAAAGGAAAGAAAAGAAAATATTTCCATGGTCAACACCATGCCTGGGAAAAATGTTGTTAATTTTGGAGGGTTTTTAATAAAAGCATTCCAATTTTTAAGTCCTATTCCATTTTTTCCTGTTGCTGTGTGAAAGATTGAAATAAGCAACCACTTCACTGAATAGAAACCCAAAATACTAAAAAGATATGTAAAAAAAGCCCATGATGTGATCAAACTTTATGAAACTGATTTTTCTTCCCTTCTTGACTTTCAGCTCAGAGTACTTTTATAATTTTCTTACCACCATGGTAGAAATATTCTCAGGAAGATGTATGACTTCATGCCAGGACAAGAGAAACAGAAGGCTGCACATCCAGCCTAGACAAACTGGTGTCACACAATAAAGGTACCACACCAAAACTGAAGTTTTTAGAGGAACTGACTCAAGTCCTTTCAACCATTCCCTTACATACGAACATGATTTTTCAAATGACAGAAAAATTGCTAGTCATCCACTTCAAAATCCCAAGACTAACAAGCCACGACAGCAGACTACAGAAAATGTGAATAATGGCCCAGCCTGAGCTGCAGGAACAAGATATGAAAGATATCATCCTCAACTCTGGTACACATGAAAATTGACCTTAGGAGCTGTGTTTGTTGGCCTGCATACATATGGCACAACCTGGGTGAACGGGATTCTTCACAGGATGAGAAACCAGTTGTTGTTTCCCTCTTTCCCCATGCTAAAATCCTCCCTCCATCCTGAGGAAATGCTGCCTCTTGGTTTGATGAGTCAGAAAACAAGGGAGAGAAAAAAAAAAAGTGAATTCTTCCTGTCCAATGCATTATTTTGGATGTGAGAAATCAATACTCAGCCATAGACTGTATCTGATCTAGCAACCTCAAACCCAATAATCCACTATTGATGCTTCAATCAGGACTTCAGTAAAGAAAGCTCCGGTTTAGCCCAGACACTAGGTACTGTGTCAACCTGGCATACAAATATGGTGATATATGTCTAGACATTTAACTGGCAAAGATGAGAGCTGAAATACCAGGGACCTGTCTTGAATTTGAAGTACCCAATGTAATTCAGTTTTAGGTAAATTCATAATTTAATTCTTAATCTTGCTATTCCCAGTCAACAGCTGAAAGGAATGAAGCAACTCCTGTCCCTCCTTCCCAGGGATTTTCACACTAAAATATATAAAGTTCTTATATTTTGAAACATATAAAATTCCAGCTGAGTGGAGTGAGTGGATTATTACACTTACTGCAGCAAGAAGGGCACATGGGAGGTATCTACATGCTGTACTTTGTGAAGTCTGTCTTCATTCCTCTTTGCCTGTCAACAGCCCAGAATGTTTTGTCACTAAAAAAGGTGACTAAACGTTTTAATAAGAAACAGTATTTTCTTTTTCAGTCCTCAGGAGGGAGAGGGAATAGCTGGGTATTTAAAGATTGCGAGTAAGATATGAAGATATATTACCATTGAAGGATTTCCTTAGTCAACAGACCACAGACACTGGAAGACAAGAAACCCCACGGCTGAGGCTGATGCTTATTCAAAATATGTTTATTACAAACTGAAAGAAGACATATGCCTACCAACACATGTGCATGCATGCACAAAGACACATGCACAAAATTATACACACACATTGAGCTATATAATGTGAATGCAGGACAAATCTTTATATCATTTCCATGCTTGGTGCTTGGATGATATCTAATGGGAAAATCTAAATGTCTAGAAGACGACATTCCCCTTGTTTGTGAGCATGGCTAGCAATCCCCGCATCAGGCCTGATAATAGTAGGGTTTTGTTCCATTTCTGAGCACATCCTCTGACACAGTGTCTGAAAATATCCCGAGTGCTTATTCGAAGCATAGAGAGACGGTGAATGAAGATTTGTACAAACATGCCAAGTGCATGTCAACACTGAAAAGCAGACCCAGCAGTTTTAAGAGTGTTTTTTTGTCATTTGCACTGAAAATGCTTCAAATTGAAGCCAGTCACTATGCTGTTGTCTCATCTCTCGCTTCACCAAGCTTTAGTACTTGCCGCTGAGGGAGCACCCTTTTAAATTGCTGGCTCAAATCCAAAATCAAAAAGGGCACCCTCAAGTTTAATGATCCTGACAAAGATGAACAATGTTGAAACAAGTTACAGAAGCAAAACCAGTGAGAAATCAAAGTACATCTCTACTAAAGCCTGGGCTTCTGCAGCAAGCCTATTCAGAACTGGATTCACTGCCTTTCTCTTACAAGAACTGCTCAAAACCAGCAGAAATCTCACAACAATTGTGATTACTGTTCCAGAATCACAAAGGAATTTTCTCACTTTGGAATTTTTTTTTGATTTTTCAGTTTAGTCGCTGTTAATAGGCATTCATGTCACTATCTGAATTAAAGAACATTAAAAGAAAATATTTGTTACAGGCAGAACAGTGAGACTTATGTCAGCCCTTTGCCGCTTCTGGAAGGTCACTTTGTGGTTTTCCACTGAAAAATTCCTCTCTTACACACATAAGAGCTTTTATTCCATAAAGTTCAAACAGATCAGAAGAGCTGTCTAACAAACTACGTTTTTCATCATCATTAGATGATCTCCAAGGTGTTGTGTAGTTGCCTGATGCTATTGAAGACTAAAATGTTTCAGCTATTCTTAGACAGAAAATAAAATGTATATGCATGGGGTTGGCTGCCTGATGTCTCTGAAGATACATGTTTCACTATTCTGTATAATTTGGACTTTCTAAGGTTTATGTACAGAAATATCACATTTTCATAACTCAGCTGAGAAGAAATGAAATTAATATCTGCCCATCGCCTGTCAGTATAGAGTGGATTTTCATATATAGCCAGGGGTAACTGCTGGCACTCTTGGATGTTGTAAGATCTCAGAAGGAATTAAATAGCCAAATTTCCAACCAAAGGAAACTACATAAAGGCTTAAAACTCCTATGAACTCTAAAAGAATTTTCCTCTGTCTATGAGTTTTGCCTCTGTTTTCCTCATAGTCGCTTCAGCCAGTGTAACTGGTCAAGAGACAGAGAGTCACTATAAGCATCATTTTTATTCACTAAACATTAGTGAATGTTCTATTCACTAAGCATTTTGATGAAATTACCTGATCTAGTTAGCTCTTGGATCTCTCCACTGTTTGTTTCTTGGCTGGATCCACCGCAAACATGATCAGCTCTTCAAATCTGTGTTTGCTGTGGTCCCTGTATCCTTTCCAAAACTTCATTTCACAGTCCCACTCTTGCATAGATATTTGTTCAATACAAAATAGCCTGGCACCCTGCTCTCACCTCGAGGTGGAAGAATGATTCAATGAACACTGTGCAACCTTGTGATACAAGAAATCTGAATTTGTTTCTGTGTTGTGACACATTTTATAGCTGACTTTGGATGAGTCATTTAGTTTCTTTATGTTTCTACTCTCCTTAAGGAAAAAAACAAAAGCAAAACAAACAAAAAACCCCCAACCCCACAGAATAAATAGCACTCACATGGCTCAAAGGCTACAATGAAATCCTCAGGCATGAGAGCTACACATCCCAGGAAAGTACTTCAGATGACAGTGGTTTTCTCATGCTATTCCAAACATTTTCTTCTTCCTCCAGCACACCAGGCAATTTGTGCTCCAGCAGCTTGCTGATACTGAACCGCTTTCCACAAATGCCCACCAACCATTCCTACTTCATGCCATAAGTGTTTTCTTTAGCTCATATTTAACAGGACAGCTTTGGAATTGGCAAAGTGGAAACCTGGCTGAAGGGCTTGGACAATGACTACCAACCTGCATTTATCTGTACTGCAGTCTCGTGATTTTTTTTTCTAGACCTGAAAGCTCTCCTTGAATACTTTTGAAACTCTTCTGCATAGCACTGATTACAGGCAGACAATGGGAATCTTTCAAAATTTTTAATGCTTCAGTCAAGTATCCTTCTTTAATCCTTGGTGAAATATATAAAAAACATTGCACACAGCATGACTGTTTATGGGAGCAACTAGGACCTGCTCAGTTTATCACTTCAGAGACAGATCTACACTGGGATCTTCATGCTATTCTCTGTTACAATTGTAGCTTTTAAATAGCTTCTGTCTGACAGCACAGCCAAACAGCAAGGAATTTTACAAAAACAGATTCTCAATAAAACAGTGGAAGATCATTTTAAAGGTTAAATGTGGTAAAATTTAATCAAGAATGATCAGCACAGAATGGATTAATTGTGCACTGGTTTATATCCATACAACCTGACCAGCTCTGGTACGAAGGGACAAAGAGCAGAACTTGATTTTTCAAAAGACAAGGAACTGCAAGTGCCTTATGAAGAAGGCAGGTTCCCCCAGGGTCAGTGTCTCTGGTAACAACACACAATGAGTTTGAGCAGCAATAGTTTCAAAGAAGGGTCACAATCTGCATTCCCATTAAGTGCTTTCAGCTATAAAAATGCATCAGCCTCTCAAAAAAATATCTGAACGTGCACATGCAATGCTGAATCTGTAGTGAGCTTTACATGTAACAGAGTAGGATCTATATTAAAACAGATGCCCCATCCCAGGAAAGCTATGGTTCTCCAAATGGGGTACATCCAAGTCATCTGAGGACTTCAGGAACTTGCTTTCTTTATAACATCCGAGTGAAGTGTCACAGATCAAGGAAGCTTTGGTAGACAGAAAGTCACAGGAATGTTACTGGTCTTTGGACAAGTGTTACTGGTCTTTGGACAAAATGATGCAAACCATAGGTACTACAGATTGCCAACACTGCTGAAAAACAGCAACACAATGGGACACAGGGAGAGGTGGGACAAAGTAGTCATCATATGACTGTTGGTCACACCATGGTATTAAGATTACATGGAATACACACAAAATGGTGTTGAAAGTGAATGTGGAAGACACACTCAATAACAATGTGGAGACAAAGAGAAAGAGCTGACTATCAAGCACATACGACCATGCAATGATGGAGAATATTTAAAGAACTTCTTCATATGGGATTCAGCTCCATATTCGGACATATGAATTTAGGTGCCTCCATGTGCACCTAGGTACTCTCCCCATTGCAGCCAATAGAATTGGCGGAGCCTGGAGAGTTTCCAGTGCACTCTAAAATAGGAAAATCAGAATTCCAGCCAGTCAGCTGAATAGACTGTTTCTAAGTCTCATTATTTCCAAGAAGTTTAATAGTTTTGAAACTCTTTTTAAAACCCTTTATTTTTACAGTAACCTATTTGAAATCAGAATAAAGTATTCCAGTAGTAGTCACTGAGCCTTGGTAAAGACTTAATACATCCTTCCCATTGGTACTGGTAGTCCCCCTCACACAAGGTCCAACAGAATACAAAGCCACTTATTAAAGTCTGTATCTTTATATTAATATGTGAAAATATTTGGGGTTTATTATTATTATTAACTTCTTTCCTGAATGTTTTCAAACATCACACCAAAAAAGTTATCAGGTCAAGTGCTTTTAAAGTTATATAAATCACAAATCATATTTGTTAACTTAGCTGACCCTAATATGATAATTAACATAGAACTAATCTCTCTTGAGGAGATATAAAACATGTGAAATCAAGACAATCTGGAATCCAGCCCAGCAAAAGGGTTATGTAAAGAGGATGTACTGAACCATTTAGTCAACAACTTTGCACTAATCTTTTAAAAGAAGGTTCGAAATGCTAAATTTTAAAGTGCTAGAATAAACTAAAAACTTGAGGACTTTATTCCTAACCCCACGAAGCAGAATCTTAATTACATCTTCAGAATGAGATAATTTCATATGCATAAACATTGTTCACAGGTTAACCATCCTTTTTGCTAGAGGGTTTTGTCAACTAGGAAGATTCATTCCTTTAAATGGAAAAAAAAAAAAAAAAACCACCAAAAAAAAACCCACCCAAAAAAACCCAACCAGACAGATGCTGTCAGTCTTATTGTAACGGCAAGGAACAAATCTGGCAAGAGCATCTAGTGGCCAAATCATTGACTCAGTCTCTCTAGCAAAAAATTCCAGCTAAAAGCTGGAGAACAGAGACACACTATTGGAAAAAGAGATGCATAACCTGGTTTTAAAAATAAAAACAACATGAATGTTCCAAGGAAGGGGAAAAAACTCATCAAGAAATTAGAGTAATGAACAAAAGAAGAAGGGTTAAGGAGAGAAAGAGTCCTCAACAGGAGGACCCACAGCCTCACACAGAGAACCCCTAATCTCAAAAGCAATGAAAACTAAGCAGGTAATTGCTAGTCTCCACCTTCCATAACTTCCAGGTATTTTTCTGTCAGGGAAGAGGGCTCATCCCTTGTTCCTTTGCCAACTTTGGATCTTCAGTTTCTTTGAGGCTCCGAAAATGTTGAAATGTGATCCTGAGATGAGCACAAATAAGCAATGGAGGAAATTCAAATGAAGCTGAAGTCTAAAAGTATCATGCTGCAGGACTGTATCACCAGGAAGAACGCAATTGTGTGCACAGCATCAAATTGACAGGGCACCATCCAAACCCACTTGCCTTAGGAACCTTTGTAATTCAAAGCAGTGATTCACACAACACATCAGCGATGGTCCAAAATTGAGGGCAATTTTCAAACAGGAATGTATTGCTTTCTCCTAGTGCCTCGGAGGTCAAACAGACATAAAGGAAGTCTATGTCTTTGAAGAGATATATGGTTGCATCCTTCACAAGGCAACTGGTGATTTCTAATGTCCCCATTTTATTAACCCAAATCAGCATGGATCCTTTACACAACACAGGAAGGAAGCATAAGCAAGCTATTAGACAGAGAAGCTGCCTTTTCATGCCAACAGTCTAAAATACTCCCATTATCGCTCACAAAGGCTAAACACTTACCTCAATCCCAAAAAACTCTAAGCAAAGTTATCAAAGGAAGCCCTAAAGATGCCTAAATATGATAAATATATTTAAATAGGTGCCTCTGCATTTTAAAACATGTAAACTTTGTAAGGGGGGCACAGAAATTGGAGCTTTATTAGGCACTGAACAATTCCCATGTCATTTAGATCTCTTCTTTGACCTCAGCAAGCAAGTCTTCCCCTTGCCTGTTTGTACAGCCTTGGCACTAGGGGTCCATCATTCCCAGCATTTAACTCTCAAGGCTCTGACAGCCGAACATATTTAGTCTTATAAATAGAAAAACATTTACATCAGCCACTATGCTATGTTAATTCCCTAAATTGCCATATTTTCATTACTTGTTATAAAACATCCCTTTTTCCTCCTCATCAGGGAATGATCTCTTGTGTAAAGGAGATAAATGTGGTTAACAGTCTAATTAATCCTCACGTTAGACCATATTTTCTTAGAAGGAAATACTTGAATTTGTAGAAGGCAAAGAAAGAATATCAATGAAATGGAACTGCCCTTTCCCAAAAAGACAGCTCAGATTTTCTGTCCACTTATAGTCCCTCTAATTGCAATACTTCAGACATTATTCCTTTCATCCATAGCATTTCCATTCCCATTTCTCAGGAGGAGCTTGCAAAGATGATAGTTCTCTGCCTGTTAAGCCACACTCCCACCACAGTGGATTCCCATATGAACAGAAGAAGCTTCTTTGCTCCCATGACTGGACAAACTTCCCTTTGCTCTTCCTGTTCTTCCCAAGTCATCTGCCACAATACAGGAATTATACTGCAGCACTGAATAAACTTTACAGTGCAAGTATTCATAATGGGTGGTCTCAGTGTCCCCACTTAGCAAAAATTTCTTTGCATTTTCTGCCATATATGACCTAGTCTTATAATCAGTATGGTTATTCTCATTTACTGGAGGACCAGATAATCAGATAACTATCAGGATATTTCACCGGGCAATGAAGCACCAATTAATTTGTTAATAATTGTGCAGTGCTTTGAAGAGGTAAATAGCTGTAAGTGCTGGGTACTATAATTAAGAAATTGCTAGATGCAGATAGACTGAAAAACAAAATTTCATATCTGAAATTGCTACAGAGCTGTTCACCCTCCATCTGTGGATACTGTTCTTGCAGCAGCTATTGATTGCACAGCAGTAAGCTTGAGAAGGCTTCATTCTGAAAAACTAGCAGGTGAAATGCTGGTCTTATTCAAGCCAATAAACACCTTGTCCTGACTTCAGAAGGTCCCTTTCTTGAGAAACTAACTTTCATGGTGGTATTTTTCTAGTTTAGGCACCAGCAGGTCATTCTAGGTAAGCAGATTTATTTCTCAAGAAGCCACCTTATCTGCACGCAGTGATTGACTGGAATCATTGGCTGTGTCCATCTCAGGTGCTTTAACATTATTGCAGGGGGAAGGCAGGTATGAAGAAAAAGCTTCTCTGCTTCCATGTCTGGAGATCACTTTCAATAGCTTAAAATACCCAGAACTAGTGGAAACTCTTTAAATTTTCATCGTACACATAGCTGGCAGTGAATATACTCATATTGCAAATCAGACTTCATTTTTGCTTCAAAGCAGGCCCTGAACTCTTTACCTTGTCTCATATTCACCAATATCATTAGAGTCACTTTGACAATTATCTGGCCGCAAAGTACTGCCACCTCGTTCCGCATCGATCAACAGAGGACAGTGACCTGCAGCAAGGAGCGACTTGGGCAGGGATCAGCCTGGCTCACCACAGAGTCATTAACGATTTGCATCACTGATGGAGGAAAAACAGCATTACTGTAGCTCAGACACTGTAAAAAAGGTATAAGGGAATTATCTACTGTGATCTACTGGGTTGAGAAATCCCAAATAAATTCATCTATTCTTTATGTCAAACCAGAGAGCTCAACTAAAATGTTGTCTCTCTAGACAAGAAATCAAGTAAAATCATCCTTCCACTAATGAAAAAATACCGAATTAAAGGCAATATGACTTGCCTTATATGTTCTCTTCCAGTACAATGTGCAAAAACTGGTCTCACTGGTTCCATACAGAGGATTTGTACAGCGAGCTTCTTTGCAACATCTAAGAAAACAAAATCTGCTTTTCCAGACATAACTTGATACTGAGGTCAACCTGGATGCACGGCAACTCAAGTCCACCTGCAGTCTAGTCTGATTTTGGAGGCATAACACCCAGGGTAGAGAGAGCGCAGTTTAATAGTGCAAATCCGTGCCTAAACCCAAGCAAGCAGATCTTCAGGGGGTTAGACTTTTCTGCCCAGAATATGCTCCAAATCACTCTGCTTTGTTTTCTGATATTTCCTCATGTTGTCTGTCAAATACTGAGTTGGCACCACTGGATTTATTGCTCCCAAAGCATGTTTCTTCACATTTCTACTAAAATTAAACAAATTTAAGCAACAGCTCAGTTTGCTTTCAAAAATATGCACAGATCTACTAGTTTATTTGATTTTGTGGCAGTCATAGAATAGTTTGGGTTGGAAGGAACATTAAAGATCATCTAGTTCCAAACCCCCTGCCATGGGCAGTGATACCTTCCACTAGATCAGGTTGCTCAAAGCCCCTTCCAACCTGGCCTTGAACGCTTCCAGGGATGGGGCATCCACAATTTCCTTGGGCAACCCCTTCCAGTGTTTCACAAACCTCACAGTAAAGAATTTCTTCCTAATTTCTAATCTAAATCTACCCTCTTTCAGTTTAAAACCATTACCCCTTGTCCTATCACTACACGCCCCTGTAAAAAGTCCCTCCCCATCTTTCCTGTAGGCCCCCTTTAAGTACTGAAAGGTCTCCCCAGAGCCTTCTCTTCTCCAGGCTGAACAACCCCAACTCTCTCAGCCTATCCTTATAGAGGAGGTGCTCCAGCCCTCTGATTATCTTCGTGGCCCTCCTCTGGACCCGCTCCAACAGGACCATGTCTTTCTTACGCTGGGGGCCCCAGAGCTGAACACAGGTGGGGCCTCACGAGAGCGGAGTAGAGTGGGAGAATCACCTCCCTCGACCTGCTGGCCATGCTTCTTTTGATGCGGCCCAGGATACAATTGGCTTTCTGAGCTGCCAACGCACATTGCTGGCTCATATTCAGTTTTTCATCCAGTAATATCCCCAAGTCCTTCTCCTCAGGGCTGCTCTCAATCCATTCTCCACCCAGCCTGTATTTGTGCTTGGGCTTGCCCAGACACATGTGCAAGACCTTGCACTTGGCCTTGTTGAACTTCATGAGGTTTGCACAGGCCCACCTCTCAAGCCTGTCAAGGTCCCTCTGGATGGCATCCCTTCCCTCCAGCGTGTCGACCACACCACACAGCTTGGTGTCATCAGCAAACTTGCTGAGGGTGTACTCAATCCCACTGTTCATGTTGCCGACAAAGATGTTAAACAGCGCCGGTCCCAATACCGACCGCTGAGGAACGCTACTCGTCACTGGTCTCCACCCGGACATTGAGTCATTGACCGCAACTCTTTGAGTGCAACCATCCAGCCAATTCCTTATCCATCGAGTGGTCCACCCGTCAAATCCAGGTCTCTCCAATTTAGAGACAAGAATGTTGTGCGGGACAGTGTTGAATGCTTTGGACAAGTCCAGGTAGATGACCTCAGTTGCTCTTCCCTTATCCACCAACGCTGTAACCCCGTCATAGAAGGCCACTAAATTTGTCAGGCACGATTTGCCCTTAGTGAAGCCATGTTGGCTGTCACCAATCATCTCCTTATTTTCCATGTACCCTAGCATAGTTTCCAGGAGGATCCAGGAGGATAGTGGATGAAAAACTGAATATGAGTCAAAAAGATCTGCAGCCTCTCTCCAATCCCCAAAATAAATCACTGAGCTGAAAAACAGCATTTGAAGCATTATGGCTAAACATTCACTTATGGTAATACAAGCATGTGGAGCGCAGCCACAGAGCTTGGGTACATGGAAACCCAAGACTCTCCAAGGCTCATTACAACAGTAGGGAGCTTGCTGCAGTAAGAAGCAACTTCCAGCTTGCATGCAGTTAGGTAGGCAAAAAATAGAACTGGTTTGCTTAGCACAAGCTTTCTTTGTGTTGGGAGAAAGCCACTAACATCTAGGAAAATGAAATGAAACAAAACAATCCTTTGCATAAAGAGATTTGGCCACATGAGACTGAAGAAACACTCTGAAATACATAGGAAAATTTACCATTCCTCATTTTTTGGTCAGCTATCGCAATAAAATGGACTATGAACAGAGTCAGATGAGGCAGCACCTCAAGAAAGCGCAACTCAAACCTACACCACAGCGTCTTTGGAGACACAGAGTGCAAATGCCCTGATTCTGCAGGAAAACAGCAGCATGAAGAAGCCATTTTTTACGTTGCAGATGCCCAAATAAAACAGAAGAAACTGGATTATGCAAGTTCCCCACAGCTTTAAGAAGACATCTGAAGTATAGAAACCAATCAGCAGGGGTTTTTTTAATCAGTCTCATACTACTGAAGGTATCCTATGTTTCTTTTTCAGTTTTGCACTGGAAGTTTCTTTCCTCAGTGCACTACAAAGACAGTAGACTGTTTTAAAGCTACATATGTTCATGTTCGTGTTGTCGTTCCAAGATAGAATTATCATCATCAACTTCACTTGCTAAAGGTTGTTAGCATTTCTGTGTCTTAACCAGTCTAATTAGGTTGCTTTTTCCTGAGTGGAAAGATCACAGTAAAAAAATAAATATTTAGCACCTACGCCTCACCTCCCAAATTTTCGTATAGTTTTGAGAAACACAAAATGCTATGTAGCAATTAATGTATTTGAACAACTTGGGGGGGTTGCAGCTGAAATATTAGCTGAAGAACAATCAAAGATGATAAACTATCTAACCTGAACCCTGGGTATTGCTACCACAACAAATAAATAAATAAATGAAATTGAACATGGATTCAAGGTGACTCTTCACCAGAGATTCACTGCTACAAAATATAACAAGGTATTGTGTCCATCTTTCTTACTCTGAAACTCTTACCACCACATCTCTAGGTGTTCAAAGACAAACCTGCAGATCTAAGAATAAACAGATCCAAGACAGTGAATAACTGATTCCTCTTCTCCATTCAACACCAATCGTAGTAATGAGACCTTCATTGAAAAATAAACAAGCTACATAATTAATCTGCTATCCGGAGTCTCTTATAGTCCTCATTTCAAGAAACATCAGTTATTTGCATCCCACATCACTTCCATTCCACTCAGGCACAGAGTCCTTCTTAGTGCTATCACAGAGCATTAATTCTGTTAGAAATGCCAAATCACATAAGCAAAGTGAAAGATAGTATTGTTTACAACAGTGTAAGGAATCCCATAATGTTTTATATTTCCTGCCTAAATTATATATATGTTTCCACTTCACATTTGAGCCTTGGCAGGCTCAGAATTATGCTTAGCAGCTCAGTTAAGAGATCAGTTCACACTCTCACGAGATGCTCATATAACTCCAAGTGAACCAGTCAGGTGTTGGAAGATAGCTTCCACATCACAACTGCACAAGTCAAGGAATACAGCATACTTTATAAAAGGTGACTATTAAAGGATATCAGAGAGGAAAGGAAAGATGTAATCTCGAACCTTAGGGGAATGCACACCATTTAGCTATCACCATCTCCTGGCTGGCTCGCTGGCTGATGACAGGAGCTACAGATGGAAAAGGTGGGAGGGAGTTAAATGGAAAGCTGTCCAGCTCTTACACTTTCCAGACTGTCAACAGCTCTTCTCTGTTACTTTCTGTGAAGTTTTTTCGATTTCCTTAGGAAGAATTGTTCATAGCTTTAATTACTCTTAATTTCTAAGAGACAACATTGAAACAGAAAACAAAGACACTGGAGTTCTCTGCTCCTGAATTCCCTAAGGACCATGCCATTGACTCCCACCAGCTTCACAGGGACCCTCAGAGAACAATTACAACAGGTCAGCACAATTTAGGGAGAGCTTCTTTCAGGGCTTTGCTGTCCAAAGCTCAATTATGAGCCAGAGGAGCCCATCTTTTTACAAGATCCATGTGCTTCCAAACTCATGCCTGTTTCTCTGAGCTCCTCCAGTGACATTTTGTCCCAAGCTGAAACTCTACAATTCCCTCAGATCAGCCTGTACAACTGGGGAAATCTCACTAGAGCTGGATTTTAAATATGACATTGTTTTTCTTCCTTACCCTTTCCCCTCCTATCTTCAAAAGCCAGTTATGTGCAAACCGAACTGAAAAGAGAGTAATAAGGTTTGACAAAGATCTGAAGCCTAAGATAATATCTCACCAAGGCGTTAAGTCTCCTGAGCCTTTTGTAATAAATAAATGGCATACTGTAAAACACAAATGAGCATCACTGCGGCTGTGACTTCACTGTCCCAATGGGGGACCTGTGCCTGGCACGAGGCCAGCTACGTAATTCAATACTGAGAGTGAGCGCACAAATGGACCTCAGGAGGAGGATCGATTTTAATGTAATCCCATCTACTAATCAAAAGAGACTGAGGGATTAACATTCACTAGGAAATGTCTGCTCAAAGTTGTCATAGCTTATTGATAAAGATAGCTTTGTTTTAATTAAGATACAAAATGCCAATTCCAGGTCTAATTTTAGCTGCAAATAATCGGTTATTGATGATGTGTCTGGCTGAATTGTTTTAACCTGCCCTAGAATGTTGGGGTTTTAACTAGATCGGCCAGTGTGGATTGGTTTTTCATACTGCAAGGAGACCACGTTCTCATACTGTCTTCATCCTCCAGGCATGAGTTGTCCATAGTTTCTTATTTTCCCAATATGAAATGCATTGCTGGCCCCATGCTAAACCTAACTCATGACTCACCATCCACCGCTGTCTATCCACCTACAAGACTGTATCCCACTTTGTCTATCCTATGACATGCTGAAAGCAGCAAGCCGATATGCACACCTCAAAAGGTCAGATGACATCTCAAAAACCCAAGCAAGATGTGCTCAAAAAGGTTATCATCTCCTGCATTATGTCCTCGGAGAGAGCAGAAAACACCATACCTGGTCTAGGCTGGGTGAGTTTTCCAAGATAAGCAGAACTGACTTGCTTAAGACTACATTCAATAACAAAGCATAAGATCTGTATCTTCTGAGCTCTGTGCCCCACGCTCCCCATCACTCTTGAATATTATCATCTGTAAACACTAATCTTGTAAATCCTTTTGGCTGCACTTATCTTTCAAAAATATAAATCACACAACCATTTTCAGTGGAACACGGCAAACTGACACATGCTTTTATGACCCATAAGAAGCTTCATCCATCAGTAGGGCAGTGCTTGCAGACGATGTAGTCCACACAGAAGGTACTTCCCCCTGAGTCTCGGAAAGCAACTACAGGCCAAGGCTTAGCTTCATATGGCTGACAAACCTCTTCTGATCTAGTGCTATAACACACAAACAGCAGTTAGACTGAGCAGCGATACGTGGAAAGGCAGGTGGTTTTGCTGCAGTGGGGTGTATAAAATAATTTTCCCAGTTTACTTCGTTCTGGGTTTCCCTCACTCAAAAAAAGCTGCAGAGTTTTGCTGCAAATCAAACACAATACACCCTAGCTTCTGCAACATCTTGGGGGCAAGCAAGGACCCTTTGACATAATTTCACCAAATCTTGGGCTCGGGCCCAGGTTCAGAACTGACTCTTGCATCTGGAGTCTCTGTCTGTAACAGGCCATGGATGCAGATAGTTTTACCACGTTGAACTTAGACACTGAAACTTGAACATGTTTTCTGATTTGACTCAAATCACAGTGCATTCCTATTCCAAATGTTGGTGTTCAAGGAGCTACATACAAGTAGTCAGACCAAGGCGCAGAAACTAAATCCTACACTCTATGCACTAAAACACATAGCCTCCCAGTCTGACCGATCTTCTGCTGATCTCCCACTTCCATCGTTCGGACGGGTTGCCGTCAAGGTGTGATTTAACTTAAAAGCTCAGGCTTTACTTATTTGACAAGCACTTGGTTGCCTCCATCTCCCTGCTGCAGAGCTGTCAGTCCAAACTCACCCCTGCTCTTTTCCTAGGCCTGCTGATAGCTCTTTATTCATACCTTACCAGTACAAAGTACAGGGCCTATTCCCCTCCCACCCACTTATTCGCAATCAGCTGGTGCAACTATGACTCATCCACTTCTAATACAGACTTCAGAGACCCGTTCAACGAGTTTATTAGCTGATCTCACAGTAGCTGTAGCCTTCATAATTAGTTGCGACCATTTATAGAGAGGAACAATTTTAAAGATTGCCATTTTCTTTCTTTTCTTTCCCTGGGTTCGAAGAGGATGGGGTCCTTCCAGAAGACAGATGGCAGCAGAGATAAGAACATGGTCCTGCCTGGGAAAACTGGTCCCCTCCCCAGTACAGGGGGTCTGGATGGTTAGAACTCTATAGGAGAAGAAAGAGAGATGGGAAAGAAAGACCCCTTCCTATGGAAAGATGCTGAGATTTTGGAGAAACAGAGATTGGTATAGGTTGGAAGGAAAGGGAATGAAGATATGGAGAGGGAAGCCAGTGAATGAAAGGAAGAACATGGATGATCTAGCTTCTTTTACCAGAAAATACAGCAATCTCAAGCCCACCTAAGATGAAGGGGCTACAGATATCAGTAAAAATATGATATTTATTTCTGCATCACTTCAGTTGCTGTCAGGGACCTGTTCCATCCTCAGAGGTGAACCAGCTTCCAGGATGCAGAACTCACATTCTCCTTCGTAGAGGCAGAGACACCAAGCCAAAGCAGGGAAGGAGCTGAGTATCTCTTAAGAGACAAAGAAGCACAAGGATAGACCCACCTCAAGATCATCCTTCCCAAACTGGTCAAAAGTGGAGAAGAGATTTAATTTTGAGGGTAAGGGAGGGAGGAAAGGGAGGAGCTACCCTCCAAAACCAGAGACAGGTCAGCACAGCTCTCTACCTTGGCTAATGGGGAGAAGAACAAAAGGGAAAGCAAATACCTGGGAGCCATGCCCTAGCAGTCAGCATGGCGGTTTGCTGGGCTTAACACTGAGATGAAACAGAAATGTGGTGGGTTCCCATGCAGGGACAACAGAGATGAGGAGGAGCTGAGGGCAA
Source organism: Gymnogyps californianus (assembly GCF_018139145.2). Taxonomy (NCBI): domain Eukaryota; kingdom Metazoa; phylum Chordata; class Aves; order Accipitriformes; family Cathartidae; genus Gymnogyps; species Gymnogyps californianus. The sequence continues at coordinate 5,859,718 of NC_059472.1, read as the reverse complement.
GTCAGCAGGAGGCAATGGTCAGCACGTGTCCATGAAACTGGAGATGAGCAGGCCAACTCTGTTACATGCTGAAGCACCACTGAAGTCAGGACCTGTTCCACTCGGGGAATTATCCCTGGGCAGATAAGCATGAACCGGTAATGGCACAACACAATTGAAGGGAAGTGGTTATGAGATGATTTCCCTTGTTTCTGCAGCAATCTGTGGTATGGGGACAAGAAGATAAACATGGGCCAAAGCATTACAAGAAGTCCATTATATTGAGAGTTATTTTACATAACTCTGCCTCCATCTTGCGTGTGACCTAGGGGAGGTCATAGAAGATGCTGGCAAAGAGGGAAAAGAGAGGGGACAAGCTGTGAAGGGGTGTTTCTAAGCTGGAAGAAAAAAAAGAAAGAAAAATGCCTACTGGAGCTTTGCTACCTTTAGCCTGCCTGTTTCAAACGTGCCATCGTGAACACTGTGGTTTTTAACAACTGCCTTTTACAATCACAGCTACACGATAACAGCAAATATTAAATCCTGCTATGGCACAATGGGGATTTTTCTTGAGAAAGGCACTGAATGTTTTAATCTACTGTGGTAAAGTAGATGGGTCTCCTTTGAGCCCTGAAGAAGAGATTGCTAATAATCAATTTATTACAGGACAACTTCACCACGCAGATGGAAGAGAAAAAAAACTGTTTTCAGTTTTGTTTTCTGTTGTCACAAGCATCTTATTTCTCTGTGTATATACTGAGGCCCGGCATTCTGCAGTGCCGTTGTATTTCCTCCCCTCCATTGCTACAGAGTTCACTATTCTTATTTTCTACGCTTTGAACAAATGGAATTTTCATTTTTACAACAACAAAAAAAAAAAAAAGGAAAGTGCTGAGGTGCTGAGAAAGTTAATTAACAGGTTTGGGTTTGTTTTTGTTTTTTTTAAATCTTGCATAACACAGTATGCAGCACCAAAACCAGGCTTTCTGAATGCTTTTAACAAGGAAGGCACTGCGACATTTAAAAAGCAAAGCAAAATACAGATAGCTTTCTATGTACTAAAGTCTAGTGTTATGTGCACTATGACCTAACAATTTCAGCACTGAAAAAAACCCAAACCTACAGACATCCCTACATATGAATAGGGGTTTATGACTCAAGAAACAGATGTCAGAGTTCACCTTTTGACTTCAGAATACTGGAGACAAATATGGCACGCAGATACGCAATAGCAAGACCAATGACAGAAGTTTCAATGGCAAGTAAAAATAATCCTGAAACTACAAACTAGACAAACTGTACCTGTGAGACAAACTGGCAAGATACAGACCGGATGGGTGGTCTGAGAGATGGGTAGGAAATTGGCTAACAGGCTGCACTCAGAGGGTGGTGATCAATGGTTTTTACTCAGGCTGTCACAAGTGTCACAAGCTACCTTGCTGATACTAAAACCAGGAGTGAAAACCTTTCCCCATCCAGGAAGGGGAAGTTCTTCCATTAACTTCATAGGAGCTGAGAACATCAGTACCTGGCCCTTCAGCTGAGAGATTTTCTACATTCACAGCTGAAATAACATATTCATTCTACTCAAATCCAAAGCATAGAAAAGTCTTCCTATCGCTATAATTCTGGTCATCTGCTTCTGAAGCCTCCTATTTATGAGGTGGACTCCATAGGAGACAATGACCAGATTAAAATGCACCATTTTAGGAGATGCCATGCTTCTGGTAAGACATTGTAATGTTTTGGAAAGTACATCCATGGGACCTATAGCAAGTAATTTTCTGACTGTGAGTGGGTGGGTATTTGTGTTCAGACTCAAAATGAAAACCCTATGTTTCCCACAGAATAGCATTTTTGACAGAAATAAAAATATTTTGATGGCTCTGAAACACTGTGGTTCAGTGAATCAGCACATTTCATTTTGAGGTTTTGGGTTTTTTTAAAATCTGTGTAGCTTTTTTTTCTAAAACAATCGCAATTTGAAATTAAAAAGGGCATTTTAAAACAAAACAATCCCTGAACTTTCCAATAGGATTACGGAACACTTAATTTCCAGCTTTTTCCCAAAACAAATTTTAGAAGATCAATACTTCCCACAGGTTGATGTTAATTCAAGTGAAAACATTTTTTAATTGGCAAATATGTCACTGTGGGGAAAAAAACCCATGATTAATTCTTATATTCAGAAATAATCTTCATCCCAGTTCTTATGCACCAAATATTCTATTTACTCACAGAGGAGTTTATTTCCTGAGATAACCATACATGTAGAATGGTTTTCTGAGGGATGTCCCCTCAAGTGGTGAGAACTTATTTAGAACCCAGCAAGGGCTAGGAATCATTCAGGTTACTTCTTTCCGTTGTACATTACTTTGTATTTAACAACAGAGAATTTCACCTTCCTTCATACAGCTCTGTTAAGTTTCCACAAGTCTTGCCTAAGCGTAATCATTCTGCATTTTCTACCATCTTTATTACTTTGTTGATCATTAAATCAATGATCTGGAAAAAAAGGATGTATTCAACACTGATTTGGGGCTTACAGTAGATTTGCTGAGACTTGACAAATATTCATAAACAAAACAAGATAAATATTGTTCTTAAAATTAGAGGGAAGGAGTTTGTATTCTGTCTCAGCAGTTCCATTGCTCCAGACTGGAAGAGACAAAATTTTTAAATTAATAGTTTAGGTTCCTGGTGGTAACCCACCCTCCTGACCTGCAGATCCTACTGGAGCAACCACAGAGGTCAAGTGAACAGCAGTTGTGCAAGATTGTGTACTACATTGCACAATGGCGGAGAGAGAAGAAAACAAGCATTTAAGTTGTCTTCTCAACATATTGTCAGCAATGCCTAAGAGGACAAAGGAGTGAAAATTTCTGGAATAAGTTTCAAAAATGCAGCATGCTCTACAGAGAGGAACATCTGGATGATCAGTGCTCTTTGTCCCATCAGATCCCCTAACAGCATCAGCGCAGTCGTGCAGCAGGACTGTCTACTCATAAGGTGGAGAAGGGCCACAACTTTCACCAGCAGCGATAGCCACACATGCCAGCATCTGCAGCAGCAAAGCATCTCAGCCTCCCTCCTGCACCACCGGACACAGCTGGTGAGGGCACCGCAGGCTGGACTAGCACGGCACATCCCTCAGCTGGAGAGAGGCTGCCATGAGAGATGCTGGTGTGCAAAGTGTGGCACTTGGCACCAGGGGAGCTGGAGACAGAGGCACATTGACTGTATCTTACGTACGTCATCCAAGTTGACAGGTCTGTGCGTGGGGTGGAGGAAGACAGGCATGGTTCTGGGGCTTAATTCTGTCTGAATTTTTCAGTTTTTTCTCAATTCTACACACCTCAGGCTTTAGGTATTCATCTGACACCATACTACTGCTCTCCTTGACTTCAACCAGAGTCAGAAAGACTTGCTGTGAATGAGCCAGGAAAAATCTACAACCACATTAGAAGTTTAGGCTCCAGAGTAACAAAAGACAAAGTCCAGGTGAGAGTCCTGATGAAGGCAATGAGGGCCAAGCCTCAGCATGGCTTATTGTTGCTCTAATAGCAGTTGTAGGAACAAGGCCTTAAGGTGCAATTCTTTTTGCAATGTTGTTGATTTACTTACTACCAGACATACTTCATCCTTTTGGGAATCAACTTCCAACCCTTCTTCTCTCCCCAGACAGAAAAAGCTATTAAGGTACAAATAAGATATTCACAACTAAAAGTGTTGTCTGCAAAGAACTGCTGGTGAATAATGGAAATTTCCTTCACTAAAATGTCTTTTTTCTTTTTTCTCTTAATGTGCAGCCATAACATCTGCAAACACCAGAAACATGCATATTTCTTTAAGAGGAGCTGTGTGTTCCCATAAATGCACCCACACAACGCACTAAATTACTCCTCCAAACAAAGGGTACTGCTTATCTGAACCACTGCAGAGATGTGCTTAATATCTCTGAACAAGCTCTCTCAGGGGCAAGGAAAGGATGACTCTGCTTGGGCTAAAGGACCCTACCGAGCAGGGGTGGATCCCAGTAATCTCCTGGTGCAGCTGGGCACCAGGCTAAGGCAGTTATAGTGCCTCTGTTATCCAAGCTGGCTCATAGGGTTTGCATCCTCGAAGCTCAAATGCACTTCCCAAACATGCTACATTTTTGCCAAACATGCCCTTTATTCCCTGACTATATCTTACCACTAAAATCCTTCACTATATGTACTGTGAAGCAATGCTAGGGGCTGCTTGACCATTCTTTCACTGTGGTAGTGCAGCCATCAGCCAGGAGTCCAAAGTGGGACATCATACAGAGGAAAGTGATAGCAGATCAGAGGAGAGGTGGTCTTGCCATGCAAAATATCAGAACAGACTGGAACGACAAAGGCAGGAGGCCTGCATATGATCCCTCCTGCAAAAAAGATCATTATGCCACACGTCTTAGGGAACCTAAAGACAAGTGACAAGGGCTTCTGGAGAAGAGGGATAAGGCTCAGGATGTCCATGCTCTGTTCCATATTTTGACAGTAAATAAGATTGGATACACTTGGTAAAATGACAGACATCTACAGTGTAAATGGCTGTTCCTCAACTATTTGTCCAGGTTCCCATTTAGGCAGTGGAGACAAAGTTTGAGCATGATCTTTCTATCCTAAAGTAGGCATTTTTAAAAAGTTGTCTGTGTAGTGCCTTAGAAATATCTGTTTCTCTGACCTGTCCACAAAAAGAAAGCTGGTGGCTACTCTGGATGAAGTCGACTCCACTGCAGATCACTAAAGTAAAGTAAATTACATTCCACCCATGACCAAGGTCTCACATAAAACGCAAACACTCGTGGGCCTGCATCTTCCCATACATGAACTAACAACAGTATTTCTGCATGGAGATCCTTGCATAAAAAGGTGAGGGGGGATGAGCAGACTTAATTGCAGTTCAAAGAGCTCCCAGATTGTGTGAGTGGTCCCCAAAATCGAGGGGGGCGATCCTCTCTCCAGTAGTCTGGCTGCACAAACTAATGTCTCACAGGATGAGCTGGAGTCGATATCCCTCCAATTTTGTACGCGTGAAACCATCAGAGGAAATATTCTCACCCAATGCAAGTCTGTACTCCACAGTGGGAGTAAATGGAGCTGCATTGCCTCCAGACAGCTCAACACCAAAGGTGGGATGAAGGCAGAAAAGAGGACTGCTGATAATGAGACCATCATCCCTATCACAAATGCACCATGGCTGAATAACCATCTCCATTTATAAAATGTATTGGAATGGAAACTACTCATATCCAAGATTCACTCCACCACTCACACTGTATAGCTAGTGGTATATTCCGATTTTAGATCGTGTGTCTGTCTTAAGACTAAGAAATACTGTTCTTTCTAGCCAGAATAGGCTACAAGGATTCTGTTGCCAACCATAACATATAAAAGAACCTATAAAATTACAGTCACACACTAAGGCATATGTCTCACATTTAACTTAATGTTTATCTTGTCAGGAAATCCAGCTAGACCATGCCAACATTTTGTTTCATTCATGCTGTCTTCAAAATCATCTGTTGCTGAGGGAGGAAAAGGAAGGGGAGAGAAAAGAAAATGCAAGAGAATTATCCAAATATAAAAAGAGAACAAAATTCAAGTTAATCTCACAAATGAGGCTCAAAAATGAAAGCATTGTACAAAAGACTCCATCAGTAACAGCATTCACCTTTACTCCTCTCCCATGGGTTGAAGTCATCATCCCCAATTTCATGTGGAAAATAAACAATGATTCTAAAATCTGCCCTTTGTACATCTACAATAGGAAGTAGACTCCTCGACTCCTGATAAGCCTTATTCTGCTGAAAGGTTTTGTGATCTTTGCTCCTGAGGCAGTCACCTTGACATGCTACAGACCTGGTATCAGCCACTCCTGAAGAACACGCTCATGACAAAAATCAATTGCAACGTAGACAGAAGGAAAAGAGTGAAACGGCAGCTACTTCTTTCAAAATTATCTAAAATATCTGCATTTCCTTCACATTAAGAAAACCATTTCCTTACGTAAAACACAGCTTACGCAACTAAATAATTCATCATGATGAATTATTTAGAGACATGTGGACCTAGTATGTTTACAAGTCCCAAGCTGTTTTACAAAAGAGGAAACATTTATGTAATTGGTCCTCAAATTCTTTTTTAAATGTTCTTACAATGAGAGGCTTCTTATTATCAGTGGCACCAGTTCTGAAAGCAAAGCTTTTATAAACTGAGTTTTTGGTGGGAAGATGGGATAAGAGGGAAATGACTAAGTAAGGTGATCTTTTCTTAGTAATAGGTGATTATTCCTGCTAAACAGATGATTCTTCCAAAAGCCATCCTTTAAGCCTTGAGTTATCTCAGGTATGGTAAAAGGTCTCCAAATCAGACACAATTAAATCACTGACCTGAGACATTATCTCCCAGAGCAGTCATCTGCCATGTACAGAAGCAAGGCAAGCCAGACCCATTTCACTATAAACTTCAGCACTTTCCCCCTGGCAATGTGTATTCCGCAAGTCCCCAGAGGAAGCCATTTATGCCTAGGAATAAACCTGCCCTTGACAACCCAAGGATGCTTTTGATAAGTTCATCTTCACCTCTGTCATGCGCTGCATGCCACTCTCCTCTCAGAGTCTCTGCCAGCTTCCTCGGGGTATCTCCATGGTCAGAAGTCCTCATGGAAATGCTCTTTGCACATGCTGTCAGATCTCCTCTCTCTCTCAAAACAATCTCTCTCTGAAAGCTCCTGCTGCCCTAGTCCTGACAATTCAAAAACTTTTACAGGCCACCCACTTTTCATTATAGATGGGTAAAAAGCTGGACTGGCTAAAATCCTAAGAAAGCTGGTCTGACCCCACAGGTGACCCTGATTTGAGCAGGTGATTGGAACAAAGGTCCCTTCCAACCTGAATTATCCTATGAACCTAACCTATGAATAAAAATGGCTTTTTGCTGTTCACTTCATCAAATAGTAAGTAGAATAGCAGTCCCAGAAAGAAGCTAAGACTGGCTAAGAAGGACAGACAAGCAAGCTTGTCGTTCCTGATACTCCCTTTATCTAGAGTAACCTCAGCCCAGAGAAGTCCACACAAGAGGCACCTATTGCAAGAGAAATAACCTCTGTTCTTTGCCTGGCCTGTCTACAGCTGATCCCCATGACTCCAAAGAGTCTCAGATGAGACACAAGGGAGATTGACGTCCTCGGATTTACTGGTCATAATATAGCACAGAAGGAAAATAGGCAGAAGAAAAGCTCAGGTGCATTGATGAAAGGGCTTACCTCTAGGTTGAATCTTTTAAAAACAGTTCTGTTAGCTACATTTCTTCATATAATACACTGTCACTTTCTGGTCTGAGAGAAGCACCTGGGCTTGTATGGTAAGCAGACACCTGAATTTGGAAGGGGAAGCAAGGCAGGAGTGCTGATGCAGCCACCTGTATTCCTCCTGCCTGCAGATGTGGTGACCAAAGTAGCTACAGTCATATCCTTGCCCACTCCTATCCCAGCCACAGTTGTCTCTGTATTCAAACCAGTGAAGGATTCCCACCACAGCCAGGGTTTTATTACACATAATGCAGAAATTTCAGATTAGAACTTTCAGCCCTTGCTTCTTGTCTTCACTCTTTCAGCACTATATTGTGTTTGTGTCCTTTATCTGGAGACAATGTCCATTTGTGCCCAACACAGTCAGTTAACTCCCTCTTTTCACTGAGCACCTTTCTTCATCTACAGTGTTCCTCATCTTTGATCTACCATCTGACAATGCAGCAGATACTCCATGTTGCACTGCTGATTCTGGCATTAGATGTGTCCTAATATAATCTAACTAACCTGTTTCAGGGTCCCACATCACCACTACACCTGGGCCACTCTTAGCTTATTGTCATGGAGACTTCAAAGTTCAGAGCAGAAAAAACATGTACGTGCTAAATCAAATTTCACCCTTGTAAAGCCCAAGTTGAGAGGCTGGGTATGCCCTGGGAGGCTGTAGAGAAAAATGGATAAATCTCTTTGAGCACAAACAACCCTTGCACAGCGATAACTCCAAGGCTCATAATTCAGCAGGGATGTTGACATCTGCTGTTTATCCCCAAGCAGGAGCATGGAGCAGAGGAACAGAGTAGCCATGGTTACATCCCTGTCCCTGCTGCGGGTCACTCCCACCTCATCGCGTGCTACCATGATCACTTAGTCCTACCCTAGGACAAACTGGCTTCCCAAGTCACCCTACATAGCCTGTTTCAACCTATATAGTCTGTTTATGGCTCTGGAGAATTACTAACTTGCCAAGGATACTAATTAACTTGCTACGAGGGGCCTTGCACATCTGAGGTAGAGTTTGGCGGTCACACATGCAGGTCACCACAGAGCACTGCTGATCTAGCAGCTGCTGAAAACAAAGGAAAGCCATTCCCCCTGCCACCAGAGCCCAATGTGTGTTCAGCATGTGCTGCTGTAGGCAAGAGGGTTATGCTGTTGTGTATTTTTAGTTCAACTAGCAGCGACTATTTCTGCATTCCAATTTCTGATGCTGAGTTATCCCACCTTCTGTTTCTCGATTAGGGTGTTATTATTAGCTACACTAAACCGATGAGCTTCTCAGCACGGCAAGTTTAACGGTTGGACTTGATGATCTTAAAGGTCTTTTCCAACCTAAATGATTCTATGATTCTATGATTCTAAAGAATTAATGTCACCCACTACCAACGCAAGTCACTTAAAGAAAACAAGGCCTAATTTACAGTGCTGCTAAAAATTAGCAAGAGTCTGCTGATCATTCCTCACTAGTTTTTTTGTTGGGTTTTTTTCCTCCAACAATCTTTCTTCCCTCTGCAGACAAAAGAATTGACGCAATCCAAAATCTATTCCTGCCTTTCCCACCATAAAAGACAGAACATATCTAAGGGCTTTTAGCATAACCTGCTGGAATTATTGTTCCTCTCTGTTTTGGGCCAATCTGCAAATGTTAACTTCTTGCAAAAAAGAGTAGCCTTGCTGAAATGACGTCTCTCTACCTTGTCCCTCTTCTGCCTCTCAATGTCCATGACTTTGCTGCTTGGTTCCCTACACAAAGACAAGGAGCATTCTGGTGGTCGTGACGTCCGAGGCTAAAAGAGCAGCATGACTTTGATCCATCCATGGCAGCCAACAAAAGCTTTTCAACCAATGGGGTTCAGGCTTCCACGCCTTTCTCAAACAACAATCTCTTCAGAGCCTTGTGCATTATCTTTCCTTCTGAAAAGACTTTTGTGCATGGGGATGAATCCTGCTGTTTCTGAGGTCAGTGGCAAGCATCCTATAGCCTCCAGCGGTGAAAGGGCTGGGTGGCTGTAGAGCAAAGCACTCTAGAACATAACACAATGCAACTTTATTTTCTCTAACATCTACCCTGGCAAACTGTACCCTCACACAGCTCAGCTTAAACACAGCTGCAAAGGGAGAGGGAAACAGAGAAAAAACAATGAGGAAACATGGACAGAAAAGAGATGTTTTCAGCTGAGATTTTAGACCAAGACAGGCAGGCAAAGAAAATAAATAGGGCTGTGCTGCTGCATGGTGTAGAATAGATTTATGCAGTGTAGTGTACTCTGTAAGCGCCTGTAAGAAGAGTCACTTGCAGCAGCACACACTGCTCAGCTCTAATGAAATCCATCTGCCTTGTCCCACAGAGATCCTCATGTCTTAAGACATGGGATAGTTGGGTCCTAATAGCACGGAAAAGCTGTGCAGATGTAAGCCAGTACCTGCTGAACTCAGGTACTCAATTGCGCAGAGGGTAAGCAGTTGCTACAGGTATCAGCAGCTACCAAGCCTACATCCTAGGCTCAAAACCTGTAGCTCAGAGTCTCAATCCTCTGCAGAAGCCAAAATACGAGTAAGAACCCAAATTTTGTTAGATCACACAAATCCAGAGAAGTGGTATACAAAGGGACATGATGTTCCGTAATTGTGTGTTGCCCCATGCTTCCCCTTCACCTCTAAAACAAATGGGAGACTCTTCCAAATAAAATCATTTCAGTAGTTGTTTCGTGCAGACATCCTCAAAGCTGACACTCACAAGCCAAGGGCCTATTTAGCTAGACCATGAGGTTACACCATCTAAAAGCATCATCTGCCCACGATAAGGTTGTCACAGCCGCTGAGAACAAGAGGCTATGAGTGGAAAGAAGGAGATTATATAATAGGGATGGAAATATCCATACTGAAACACCCAATTGTAGAGGACTTAGTGGAGGGAAATACCGGTCCTTTTGCTCTGTTTTTTATGAAATCATTCTCAGAAAATAGAATTGCTTTCCCTACTGCCACAGTGGTTTTGGCAGTATGGGCTGACAAATTGACAGAGGCACAAGCAACATTTCACTCAAGCCACATCCTCCAAGTAATACTCATGGTTTTTTGGGCCATAAAAAAGTAATGGAACACTGCTTTCTAGCCTCAGAAATAAATGCAATGTTAGCAGCATGTTAGGAACTAAAATTACACATTAGAAGGTGCTGGCAGAGCATAGCACAGATCTGGATAGTAATAACACAGGAGAGATTTGTTTGCCCAACTAGCTGGACAAAGAAAGAGCCTGCCGCTCCCCAGGCTGCTAAATGGTGGCATCGGGGTCCTAATAGCACAAGTACTCCCTACCAAGCCAAGTTACATTAAGAAAGTCCCACTTGTCATTGTGCTGCATGCTGTGAATCCTTAAAAGCCACGCTGCTATCAGGAAGTCAGAATTTGAAATTTCCATACAAGAGATGGACACCAACTTATTGTAGCACCACTGCTATGGATTATCAATACAGGTCTGTGGTATAAAGAGTAATATCTGCAATTCCTGCTTTAAAATCCAATAGGATGCATAAGATCTGACCTACCCATGACAACACCACATAGCTAAGAACAAATAAGAACAAATGTAGATAAATTTATCTACTAGACACAGATCAGAAAGTACAAAAGCAAGAATTTGGTAAATATATATACCAGCAGAAGGTCAAACTACTGCTTAGGCTGTCTTACACCTACGATCCTAAGGATGAGAAAACACAACAGGTATCAAGGACGTGTCAGGATATTGCATCTACCTACAGTGCCTCACATGCAGTAAGAGAAGTGAACTTTGTGGATCCCTCCGTGTCCACTGAAGATGAACTTAGATTTCTGTGTGGACGCCAGCAGGACCAGAATCACTCTTCACCTGACACAGCCATAAAAATGGGTTACTTCAGTACAGAAACATAGCCACATCTGAGGTGTGGGGGCTCCAGACACAGAGAAACCACAGCAAGGCACATCTGAACCTGAGAAAGAAGCAGAAATGGCATCAGATTTCTGGCAGGTTTGTAGGGGGACCAGAGAGAGCACCCCTCCACCTCCTCCAAGGGATTCTCTTTTGATCTGGGACAATGTATGGGTGTCAGCAAAATCTGAGTGTAGAAAAGAAAAATATTCTCCCTTTTACACTTTGTTAGGATGTTCCGTCTGCTGCAGTGAAACAGGGAAGAAGTAAAACTGCTGAATAACAGAGCTCTTAACGTTGCAGGCACTAATAATAGGATTAGAGACAGAATAAAATCATATCTTCTTGGATTTGGAAGAACTGGAAGAAATCAACTTCTGACTCACTCGCCCGACAAGTTGAGATCAGGCATGTCATGGTGTTGACCTTCTGAAGAAGGACTCCAATCAGCCCAGCAGCCACAACCGCTCCGGGTAGTTTCGGCCCATTACCTCCTGGAGCAGTGTTAGCAAAGGTCATGCTACATTGCAGGCCCTGGTTTCTTTGCAGCATGCCAGGCATTGCCAGTGTGCAAGGAAGGGAACTGGGTACAGGGAAGATCAGAAGAAATACACACAAAGTGAGACACCTGCACTATTCATGCTCTTAGACACACTTTTCTCAATGCTGAGCTGCTGGGAAGCACAGACTCACAGTCTGTCTCTTCAAGCTGAGGGGGGAAGGTTTTAACCCATGAGCAAGGAAGCTGATGGACCCCAGGAGATGCTGAACAAAGAGACCAAGAACTTCCGGTACCTAAGCCAATAGACCAGAAAGCAGTTACAGCCTTTCCAAGTGCTCGTGAGGGTAGTCATCAGGTGGACACAAGGGTCCATATTACATGAGCCTGGGTATGATTCAGACTTGAGGAGAACCTGCCAAGACCAGACTGACCCCTCAAGAAGATGAGTATTGGCAAAAAAAGGTTATTTCCTCATCCGGTATGGGTGGGCCACAACTCCTGCTGATCTTAAGGGGACCAAACAGATACGAAGTGTCCAAGCTTCGATGTAAAGATCTCACCTTCCCCCTACTTACAGGGAAAACTTTTATTTTCCATGGTTGCATGTCTGTCTCATTAAGCAGCAAATCTAGCCAATCACCATACAGTGTAAGGGGAAAAAAATTACAATATTGCAACAGGGAAAACCACAGAGTGTGATTATTGAATGGAGTAATAAACAGCAGTTTAAACATAGCCTCAAAATAAAATGAATAGCATTGTTAAACTAAATGCAAGATACAACATTCATCATCAAATCATCTCTTGCCTCAGGTTACTAGAAAGTAGGATCTGGAGAACGGCAGCTTCCTTATTTAAAAAAAAAAAAAAAAAAAAGCCCTGGCTGCAGCATTTCAGAAATCCCTGTTTCAACCTGTTGGCAAACACTGACTTTTGAACAGCAACTATTGTATAAATCTTCTTTTGTTCTGAGCTCCAAAAGACACAGCGGGTGACTAATGAAAATAAGGATCGGGATTTTAAAAGACGCTTAGCAATATCATTAGACACAAAAATAGCTTTTTTCCCTGGAACAGTGCTAGTGAACAACACTAAGTGGGCATCAAGAGATCAGCTCTTACAGCCGTGCCCAAAGCAAAAGAAAGACTGTGTTCTCTTCCAGTACTAAACAAATAAAGTACAACAGAAAAAGCCATAAGGCAAAATGAAAAAAAAAATCTCTCCTAAGCTTTCCAGTTTGAGCACAGGAAAGCGGTGCGGGGGTGGGGGCACTGAGCATTAAAAATCGGTTATCTGAGGTGGGGAACATCCTTGCTATTTACACTGATACCAGGCTCAGTGCCTTGACTTTCCCTAAACAGACAGCCCTCCACAGAGGGTTTTTATGGCAAAGCAGTGCTCATGAAAACATCAACCTTTCTTGCCTTTCTCAGAGCCATTTCTAAGAGAAGTTTTGCAGCCCTGTAGTAATCAAAAGTCCATGTATGAGTTCTGGCTTCCCTGTAATCATCTGCCCACAGCTAGCAGCAAAGTAAGACTACATAAGAATATTTGCAAGGCGTTAATGTATAATCCCCGAAGCCCTTTGACCTTCTGTCGTTTGCTTGCGCTGATGAGAGGATCACTGCTCCATGCCTTACTGAGGTGCCCCTTGACTATGCACTTTACATCTCTGCAACACGTATAAACAGGATTTTGATTCTACTACTGATATCTCAGTGTCAGAAGCATGATCAGCTTTGTGCTCTTTTTACAGGCATTTTTACAGGCAGTTTTATTCCCTCTCTATTATTACAAAGGAGAAGTTGCAAGATTTAAATATTCTCTAGATTTGAAGTAGTCAGCAAATCTTACACAGAAATACACTGTGTAATGTGGCCAGGCTAGTCTAGTGTCCTGAGGACTGTAGCCCTACAGTGCCTCAGTTTAATTAACATATGTATCCAAAATCATCCTCTTCAGTTAAACTTAGTGCCTGTGAGCACTGTTATTAACATGGATAGAACAGCCCCTTGTAGAGAAGACCTGTTGTGATGATAAGGTCAGGTTCCTAAGGAAATTATTTTGCAAATCAAAGCACTGATTCCAAATACTTGCCTGTGTTTTCTTTTTCTATCTCTCATCCCATCAAGTTCCCTTGGGATGGGACATAATTCCCAAGTAATTTTTACAACATTTCTGCATAAGAACTGGGCATGAGGTCCTGCCTACCCAAATTCCTTGTTTTCCTGTAGCTTGCAGGAGCAGGATGTTTATAATCAGAGAGAAAAGGTGGGCCTAATTCTGCCTTCTGTTCTATACCTATAATCTCAAATTACCTTCCAGCTCCTGCTGATTTTAGGAGGATCTGCAGACAAGTAGCAAAACACAGGACTGAGACCAAAAAGCCCTGTGATTTTCAAATCAGGTTTAACATGAAAGACAGGTGCCTTTTAGTCTTTACTATATTACTTGGTATTGGGACATACCCAGACTGTCCCCACAGTATAAATAAGAAACAGAATTATAACTACATCATATTATGGCACAGGCTCAAAAGCCTTCTTTTAAAATGCTTATCATCATTAAAGCCAGCAGCATTTCCAGCCACACAGACAGGGATGATTTGGGGAGGACAGGGGAAGATCAGGACACCAGACAGGGAGAATAGAGGTTTGGAGAAGGAGATAGAGACAGCAGCAGCAGCTCTCTTTCTCCTTACTGCTGACAAAATAAATAAATAAATAAATCATTTTTAAAAAATAGTTACGTGGAAGTGGAAAAAGCTCTCTGCAGTCATTACATAGCAAACACTTACCGCTTGGCTTAAACTTACTTCTTATTCTCTCCCTCTTCATGCTCTTCAGACATGTACACACTCATCCACAGATATTTGCCTGCACAAGGACACTCCATGGCTTTGGATCTTTTCTGTTTTTAAAATGACAAGGACTGTCCCCATATGCCTTTGGATTAGACCTATTCTTCCTACCTTTTTAAATGCACCCAGTACATGCTTTCTCACACACAGATGAAGTGAACATCTCTTACTGCCTGGCCATCACACCCAAATCTTTAAGAAGATTTTTTTTTTTTTCTTCTTAGAAGGTGTAAAGGTTTAAGAACAGTATTTTGACAAATATGTATGTATACGTATATTCACAGGTATGATTGTAGTGTTACTGCAACGATTTAGTCTGGCTTTAAAGCACTTAAGGTAAATGTGCCAGTTGTGGACTACAGTGAGGTTTCTAGTCTTGGCTATTCATACACCTCTCTGGTTTACAGCTCTCTGCTGAATATGATGAGAGAGATTTATTTGTGGAGTGAGCAGAGACAGAAGTGCGTTGTCGCATGATTTTTTTTTTTTTTTAAGGGTTATTAATTACCATGTCAACCTTTGCTCTGCTGCTGCTGTCCACTTTTATTTTGGAAGCACAGCCGTTCAACACTCTGATCACATTGGGTTCCCCGACCACCCCATTTCCTACCAACCTTTTTGAATATTATTTATTATTCCTTATGTATCTGGGTGGAGGAGAGGGAGAGGGACAGTATGGCAGAGATGGGAAACATGAGCCGGAAAACATGCTTGCCTTGAATTGTCATCACACTGCTGTTGGAAGGAGCGAGCCGGAAAACTAGCAACAAACACTCGCACGCAAACACACACCAGGCACACACCACATCCATCACAGGGAGTTTGCGAGCAGCCCCACAGCTCTTACCTGGGTTGTCTGGGATCCCTCTGCAGTGCACCTCCCTCAGCTCCCTCTCCCCTTTTTTTCCCCCGCGGTGGGGAGCAGCAGGGCTGGTGCCGGTGCTGTGGCTGGGTGACGGTGCAGGTAAGGGACGGCAGGCAGCTGGCTGCAGCCTCAGCTGCCGGGCTCTGACTCCTGCCAGGGCTGCTGCTGCTGCTGCTGCTGCTCCTGATGATGCCGAGGAGGAGGAGAGCCGAGTGAGGAGGAGGAGGATGCTGGCGGTGATGCTGTTGCTATGGTTACCCAACTCAGTGGCGGCGGCGGCACCGCTCAGCGCAACAGCTGCCCCAGCACCCAGATCTCCTCGGCACCCATCAGGGCCAAATGGCCCTCGATGTACAGGCACGGGTATTTCACCCCAGAGCCCTTCCAGAGGGACAGTGATGGTGGGGAGGATGGAGGTCACTCCTTGGCATGGCGTGGGGCTCCGGGAAAACAGAAGGAGCGATGCATCCGAAATGTTTGCATTCTACACTTGTGGGTAAAGAGCTCGCTGCCCTGCAAAGGTCAAACACCAGCTTCTAGGAGGCCAGAGTTTCGTTTTTCAGGGGTGCCTTGCATTTTTATAAGGAAGTGAACAAAACAGCAAAGCTGAGGAGGGGAATCATTTTCAAAGTTCCTGTTTTGATGCAATTTTAAACTTTTTCTCTTTTAAACTGAAGGTCAGCATTCTTTCTTTAAAACAGGACTTAAAAGTGGGATTTTACTGTCGTCTTGCGTAAAGGTGTTTTTTGCATAGAGAAATCCCCTTATAAGTGAGTTCCTTGTGAGAGAGAGAACTGCCTCTTACCACAAAACAGTGATAAAAAACCTTTCAGAAAGGAACCTTCTTATACAGCCCAGGACACCAATACTTTCATGCCTAATTGCATGAAGCAAACAAGCTGGAATTTGCCTTTCTCTAGGGATCTGAAAATAAGAAAGGAAAAAGACCTCAGGTGGATGGACTGCCACATGATCAAAATGCAGAGTCCTAACTGAGAGAGACATGTGAAATCAAGGCATTCAGTTGCCATTCATCTATCAAATACGCATGTCATGAGGCTCTTATTTTGCACTGGAACATCACAAGACACAGCAAGGTCACAACAATCAAATGTCACTTCCATCCAAAAATGTCAGTGCAAAGCTGCATAATGCTCATAAGCCATGACAGTTCTTTCAAGAGCTGGTACTGTTTGCAGGACATTGTGAAACCCTGTCTAAAACCTACTGAAAAAGAAAAATCACTGGTGGAAACTTCTAAAGGGATTTGCTTCCTACTGCCAGAGCTCTGTTTGCAGCCTGGATGCTGCAGACGATATGAATCTATGAGCTTGAGGCACCAAGAAGATGCACTGGGTGGTGTTTCCTATTAAAGTATCAGACCTGGAGAAATAGTTGTAGGAGATGTGCTGGTGGCACCTCTTCTCAAGATATTCTAGAAGACAGTGTCTCCACACTATGTTCATTTGCAGAGTCATAATGTGGTTCATATAAAGGTATTTTCTATATATCTCATTACTATGGGAGAACCTGGAACCACTCAACTGAGGAGCAAAATGTGTCAGCCAGCATACATTGTCAGACTTCCGTGGAATAGCTTCCCATTTCCCAGCCTCCATGTATCTTATAAAACTAGTCATCATATAAACCATTCCCCCTATAGATTTTTTAATTAATATCCTTTTAGGCAACAATTCTGATGTCCACTCAGAGACTATATGGAATAGTTGACTCAAAGGGCCTTTCTACCACTCTAAAAAGAAATAAGAAACAAGTTATCTATTTTAACCTTTAAAAATGTCATGCATGTAAAATTAGACACTACTCTGAACCCTTTCTCAAGAGCTAAAAAATAGTATTTGGTGCATGCATGGCCCAGGGGATTCCCTACTGTAATTTTGGGTGCAGGGGGAGAAGATCTCATTGCAGCAATGTTGGTGAGCAAATCTAAATCACCCACTCCATAACTAACTAACTAGCTAACAGCAAAACCCATGGTTATTCTGAATAGATCACTGAAACCACAAACAGATCTTATTTCTGCTAAATCAGGGAGCATACTGCAAAATGTATCTGCTGACGTACATGTAATCAGCTTGCAAGCTTATATTTTCCAACTTTGCTTATTAGGGCTATTTTTTGAGAGCTGCATCTCTGATTTCAAGAATACACATAAGAATAGCAGAAGATAGTTGGCCCCTTTGGCTTCAGGTGCTTCAGCTCAGCGTGGCTGTGTTACACCACTGAGGATCTGCCCGCCTTAGTTCTCTTGTCGGCACTAGTCTGCAACACTGAGGAAAAATCCACGCCTAAGGACATGCAGAGCCCACTAAAACCAATGGCTCTTATACCTCACTGTCTGGACCCTGCAGAGTGCACATCTTCAACTGTGCCAAGGGAGTACAAAGTGGATATAAAGCTCTAACAAAACAAAAAAACCAACTAAACAAAAGAAAAGGTGAAAAAATTTCGTTTGACCTCAGTCATGCGAGGAGGTCCTGCATGGTGGGATCAATGACTTGCACCAGTTCACTAGGGAAATAAGTCATGTTACAATATGTAAAGCATGTGAATTTCATAGGTAGATATGATTCTATAAAGAAAGGACACGTCACAGCCATATTTGACAGAACCTAGGGGAAAGGCTGCGTTTTCAGTCATAGCTTTCATTTTTAAGGGTAGAACCTATGTCATATCTTCCAGCCCTGCTTAGGAATTACAGATCCCTTAGGACATCTCAGATGGTACTAGACACCTAGGTTTATGCACCTTAGTCATGTCTAGATTATTTTCTTGCTTTAAATACTGGAGAGAGGTAAATCAACTTAGCCTAACACAGATCTCTAAAACAAATCAGTTAAATTTTCCCTTGTGCCTCCTTTTCTCTCCCCTGTTGTTAGGAAGACAGTAAGGCTAACTTATCTGTACTTATCTACAGCACCTGAGGTAAAGGCAAATCCCATCCCTAACTCCTGTTTGGAAGAGCTATCCCACCAACTCAGACATCTAAGCTCCGATGCCTATCAGCAAACATTAAAACCAAAACATACCTTCTGGAAATGCCTTCTTAACTGTCACCTTAGCCACACAGGCGCCTGAGGTTTCAGCAGTGAAGATGCCTGTGTGCCTGTTTAGCTGCTGAATGTTCCCAGACTGGCTGAAACCTCAACAGCACAGACATCCTTGGACATACTTGGTGTCCCAGAGCCCAGCATAGGCAGCAAATGTCATATTCTAGATGCTTTGTGTAGAGCCTTTGGGTTATTTAATGATAACCTGGAGCAGATATTCCCATTAGGTAGCAGAATACCTAGTAGATGTTCAGTGGAGCAGTCCATCCTGCAGGGCCCACGTTTGGCTGTGAATCATTTCTACAGGCTGTAGACTCCTTTTTAGTCTGTTACTCTACACTACTTGAGCTGTAGTGTAATAGTCTACCAATTCTAAGAGCAGGATAAAAAAAAAAAAGTCTTAAATTAGTTGAAATGAGCTCAGAACTGCAAACTTCCCCAGGTACCTGAATGTCAGCACATAAAACCTTACACAATGAGGCACAAACGTGTGAGTTAAACACACATACAGGACAAGGAAGTGAGTGTGTCTCAGGCAAGCTGTCTCAGGTGGCAGGGAAAGCCCACAACACTAAGCTTCCACCTGGAGCACCCAATGAGTGGTCGCAGACAAGAGACCACATCCTGGCTGCAACAGCTTTCTTCGAGCTCTGGGACACAGCCTGCAGCACAAAAACCCTGTGACAGCGCACTGCGGATGTGTAACATGTCAACACCGTGGCTGGGGAGCAGAAGGTAGGGCCAAATGCGTGCTTCAGGCTAGCAGCAGGAGACTCGACAGCTCTGTAGCTAATGGATAGAGAAAGTTAAGCTTCTCTTTTGATTAACTGAGAAGCTGAATTTACCTCTTGGTTGCAATGCAGAGTTTCCAGGGACCGTTTCTTTCTACTCGGTCTTTATAATTTCAGGAAAAGGTAAGGTCCAAAGGGAAGGTGTCTGGCCCACAAGAACAGACAGCGCTTTCAGTCTTGGGGCTCTGATTTCTTCTGGATCCTCTATACCCTCTAAGAGCGCTCAGATGGCCAAGACCCTTTTAGGAAGCATTGCACCATATTGCTATAGCAGTATTTGAAACACCCTCTGATGCAAAAGGCAACACAGTCTCACGTAATCCAGTTTCACGCTATGCAGCAAAGGAGCAGTTAAGCAAAGGAAGAAGGAGAAAAACAGGAGAGGGGATCAGAAGATGCCTCTCATGCAGCTATTTGATAGAATATGTCTAGAATGGTTAACTAAAATATATCTGTATTTATTTAGATGTAGCTGGTGACAGTCAGAGCTCCATCATTCATGCCCCATCATTGGAAGTGTTCAAAGTCAGGTTGGACGGGGCTTTGGGCAACTTGATCTAGTGAAAGATGTCCCTGCCCATGGCCGGGGCATTGAACTAGATGACCTGTAAAGGTCCCTTCCAACTCAAACCATTCTATGATTCTAATAAATACAACAGGATCTTGGGAAGTACCACAGCATAAAGGTGTTTTTAAAATAATGCAGCATTTCTGAAATCATGCAGCATTTAAAATCATGCAGCATTTTCACATATAATACAGGAGAATTAAAGGTACAGACTACAGCACTAGAAAAAGAATAATCCCTCAGAGTATAATTTATCATTTTACTAAGTAAGTATTTCACACAAAAACCCCATAGTATAATATATACAAGGATCACAAAGACTTGGCTTGCTTTAATAGCTGTATCCAAGAAAAGCTTCAAGGGCATAAGCTTATACTTCTCCTTACAAGTCCTTACACTTATCCCATCCTCAAGCCACAGAGTCCTCATTCAGCTGCTATCCATTTAATATTTTGTTTCGTTCTGCCATTCAGTTTGTAGTCCAGCATCTTACTTGTTACAGCCAACCTGCCAAGTAAACAGCCTTGCTTTAAATAAGAAAAAGCTACACTTACCCACCAGTGCTTCCCTTACCTGGAAGGCAGTTGGAAATCTCAGGATAGTCTTCTCATTCACAACTCTGGAAGACTGCATACTAGATAGAAAACCCAGAGTAAATCAACTAAGCATATTTAAAATGCTTAACATGATACAAACATCTGATAGGACTTGAAGGAACTACAGCAGTATTAGGAGTTCAAAAACAATTTCTGAAGTGTCTTTGTGTACCATAGAATAAAGTTCTGGAAAATAACACATCTACTGACAGTGAACTATAGGAATGAGGGATAAACACATTCTGGACATCTTTAAAGAGTGACCAATATCAGATATCTACTTAAGCACTTCTTTGTAGGGTCCTCTGCAAAACGCAGTAGTTTGATTTGGAGGTATGTTTCTTGTCTTACCAGTGGCTGAAGAAAAAAGTGAACCCAAGCACGCAAGATTATTATCCTCCATCCTCAGCTTTATGCCCGTGGCAGGGGGAGGAGGATTTTGTGAATAACCCAGCCCAGACCTGAAAGATCATGTTACAGACATCCTCAGGAGCTGCAGAGCACTTCGCTCACCACTGCAGTACCTCACAGAATCACAAACAATCATTATTATTCTAAACACCCCTATGGAAAAAGGGCTGTCATTGCCATTTATTTTGTGTATGGAAAACAAGGCATGGACTTTCTCAGAGGCACCCACACAAGCAGCTGAGACTTTCAGAAGGTCAATGCTGAACTCTCTGAACACTGGAACAGGTTGCCCAGACAGGTTGTGGAGTCTCCATCACTGGAAATATTCAAAACTTGATTGAACATTGTCCTGGGCAATGTGCTCTAGCTGATCCTGCTTTGAGCAGGGCTATGGAAAACGTGATCTCAAAAGGTGCCTTCCCACATCAACCGTTCCGTGCAATCATGAATGAGTCCCATACCCCGCTGCTCCCAGCACACATTCCACAGATTCCTGATCTCTGCCCCCTTAGTTCACCCACTACTAACCTCTCCCTTAGTTTTACACATCATAGCCTCATTTTTCCTCCACACACACATATTGCCATACACTTATAGTGACACCTTACACACATCCATCCCAGTCAACCTACTATATCCTAAACCCAAATCACTTGGTCTCCTCCTAGGTTTCTTGTTACCTCCTAGACCTCCCTCTGCCAATTTTGTGCTGTAAATCATAAGGGCAACTTCCTCCGGTATTTAGCTTGGGCACAGTGCAGGCAGCCTTCCTCCCACCTTGGGTGTCCCACGTCCCACCTTGTGTCCCACCTTAAATCTGGTCTAACCTATAGGATCCCAGAAAAAGGAAGGAAAGTTGCAGAGAAATTCTTCTTTGATGCAGACTGGAAAACAACCAGTGCAGTCAAAATACCAGAGGAACTTAGCTGTTTATGTCTAGTTGCTGCTGAACACCAGAAAACTGTGTTTAATCAAAGGTTTATGGGCTGTCTTAAGATAGAAGTTCTGAGGGATGGAGGCAACAGAAAGACCATTTCTTCTTCTCTTTTCTGTTTGGAGTATCCGCTCCCAAGCACATGAGTGCAAGTCTTCCACAGAAAAGCATACGATCCATTTCTAATGTGGGCAAAACTGATTATTTCTCCTAGATTCTTTTATGGGAACAGCTAAACTATTTTGGCTGCAGTTTTCCAAAATTAATTCAGTGCAAGGCAGATGCCCCTGCATAAAAAGTTTCAGCCCAAGCAATTAAGATACAGCAAAATGATAAGCAATAAAAGCTAGAGTATTACTATAAGAAATGCTGGACAACCTTAACAACACTCATCGGTATCACTCCCGTCTAAAATACATATTAATTCACTGAACAGCCAGATGGGCTTGTTTGTTTAAGACTCTTCCCTAGTGGTTTTCAGCTTCTTTTTTATATACATCTTTTATAGTGCAAAATACCAGTTGGCAGGCAGTACTAGTAGTACCTTGCTATTAAGTGGCGTTTGCATATAAAGATTAAAAAAAATAATCAGAACCAAACACTTGTCTAACATTACTTCCAATAAGCTTCACACTGCAGCCTTGCAAGTAGAGGAGAGACATCATCCTCATTTGTGTCTAGGTAAACCATAGTACAGATAAGCTAAATGTGCTTGGGGAAATGCCTGTTACAGGTAGAAAATGGACAAGGTAGCAAACAGCTTAGTCCAAGATATGCTTGCATGCAACATGCTATTCAGCCACTGGATGGCAATCTGTTGTACAAAACCCAAGCGAGTGGCAAACCAGCACTTTCAACAGTGTTGGAGGTTAATATTTGAGATCTGAACACCTATTTAAAGTTGCTTTAAGTGCTGACATATAACTTCCAACAACCGTATTGCTTTCTAGGTCAACGACACTCCAAAGCCCATTTAAACAGTGGTAAGATGGAAACCGCTAGAGACTACTGTCTTACTTGGCTCAAGGTGGAAGTGCAATGTATGAAGGAATAAGATCAGGGAAAAGTCAAACTCTAAACAGCTCTGACAAGTCTGGGCAAAACAATTTAAGATGTCATTATCCAGACTGATGAGTCCCACCTTTCTACCACAGCTCTACAGACTCCATTGCAACAAAAACGGAATAGGATATTTTTCAGTGTCCCAATCACCCCTGTTAATGATAGCAGTTGCTATTGGACACTTCCTTACCTCATATTCAAAATGGCTTTCAGCAAATGGGTCATTCATAGCATCATGAGGTGGAAGGAGCTCAGTGTAGCAACTTTTGAGGCATGTCTACATTGTAGACTGCTTTGGAAAGACTTGCACAGCTATTGGATGCAGTGTAAATGCAGCAGTACATTGCTTAAGTGAATCTACTACAAGTAGAGATACATACCCATTGATTCCCTCTCTCACTACCTTGTGTTCATTCTTCTCTCTTGAGTTACTAGTAGGCATGAAGCTTCAGATCCTCCCTCAGCAAAGTAAGCCAAGTTAGCAAGTTCGTAATAGCTACAATAAAGTAATCTAGGGGGTGGCAGAGAGGAGCAATGAACCTATAACCAAAAGGCCATGAAGATAATATATCCATAAAGCTGATTTCCTGTGTTCTGGCAAGTCAGCAAAGCAGGCTAGAAGCACAGATCAAAGTAACCCATTCACAAGCATTAATGGTTGAGAGACTATGACTTCCTTCTTTCATTCTGTAAATAGTTAAAATTTCATGAGGTCTTACTTTAAAAAATAAAAATAACAGAGGATTTCTGGTGTTAAAGTAAATTTCATTTCTGCTCTTCCTGTCCCTCCCATGGATACCCTGCCACAGCAACACAGCTACTGTGTAACTGCTGTGCATTATAGCATGTGCACGCACCACACAGCCTAAGGGATAATCAGATGTTGGGGACAAGATTCCAGGAACCTTCTCTGATCATTTTGTAGAGCAGCCGCTGGCTTATTTCAGGGGAGCTTTTCCTTTGATGCCTGCTTTCATTTTCTTTGTTATTTTCAGGGAATGAATGAACTGGAAAAATCAAAGAAAATATTGGGATGTTTTGGGCGGAGAGAAAAAATACAGTTCATGTAGAAAGGTGGAAGTTTAGTGTACCCAGACTTCCTGAAGTGCCTTACAATTTTTGAGCTTGCCTATATAATTTGAGGATTGGAGGCAGAAAATTGCTTGCCATTCAGAGCACGGTGTCTGAGTCTCAGTCTTACTAACCTCTGAAATCCCATAGACAATGGCTACATAGTGCTAAAGGACCAGTTCTCACCTGTCTTCTGGGTGGCTGGAAAAATTAATGGGAAGAAACTAAACTGACCTGCTTTGCAGAGCTAATGCCGAAAAAGCCCTCCTCTCTTTGCATGCAAGGCCAAAGAGTGGTTATGAAATACACGTGTTGTAACTTTAAGATAAGCTAAACATTAAGAATTTTCATAAAGGGGGCTATGCAAGCTATATGACACTCTTAGGCCTGTGGTAGTTCAAAAAAAGGTGAAAGATAGTATCTTGCATAAGAAATCACAGAACTGTGTCTTAATGTCTGTGTAGACATCTGCTGTTCTCCTTATAGCTTATTATTTATTGAAAAGAGAATAAGAACTACTACAAGTCTAAAGCAAGAGGTAAATCACAGGTGCAGAGAGCAGCTGGATGACTTCAGGGATTTGCCGTACCATAGGATTTATCTTGAAGTCCACAGGTACACAATTCAAACACATTTTCTCCTCTTTATTTGTCAGTATGCTTCTGTTGAGCATATGACAACAAAAGTCAGCAATAATACATGCCACCAAATGGTTCATCTCAATGGGGAGGACAAAGACTGAGTAGATGTGGAGACAGAGCTAATCTGGGATGACGACAACATAGCACCCTCTGACTGCATGTCCCAGCCGTGTAGGCATATCTTTAACATTGAGACCATACAGCCTGCATATTGACACCTAAAGATATTTGAATGTCTAGAGACGGAAGGACTTGGGCCTTTGTGTTTACTAACTTCTCAAGTGGAGTCTTGACATGAACAGATAGGGATTTTGTTTCCCAGTAAACTGAAACCCCCAGCAGAACCCAGGTTCAGCATTCAGTCAAAGCAGAATATCCTTCTTCATGCTATTACTGAAAATACTGATTAAGAAAAGACATTATCCAGCTCCAAAGGAAGAAAAAAGAAAATTGTTGAGGATTTTCCCTGTAGGTTGCCCCTGTTATTCTTGAGGAACCGCTGCAGTGCGCCTTATATAATTTAGCGTGGTCAGAGTCCAGGGGACAACTGCAAAGGCTGGACATACATGTGACAGAAGGAAAGGCACTTTCCTTTTCCTTCTCTGCTTCCCAGATCTAAGGGGGGCAAAAAAATGCTTTTGTTCCCCCTCTCCCATTCCGCCCCAGCAGGAAAAATCCCTACCTGCACTAACAGCAACAGAGCCTTGATCAGAGCCAAAGCCCTGGGCACAGCTCCATCATCAGAGTATATTTTATGGTCTTCCCTGCCACATAAGCGCAAGTAGGAAACTCTATGTGCACATCGCTGAAACACTAGATGGATAGCAACGTATTTTGAAAGTCAGTTTTCTTTAATGCTATCAGTATGTAACGGTCAAATTCAACAGGGGGATTGAGGTATAATGGCCGGATGAAACAGGAATATTAGGTCATAACACTGCGACGAACACAACCTGTTTACAGGTTCAGGATGTCAGTTGGGAACTAGTACTACACGAACTGTAACCAAATCTAAGCTTAGAATGATGGCTCAAAATGAGCACTCACTCACCGATAAGGCGAGGCTCTCAACCTGCAGGAGTTTCCGTGGGCGGCATCCCAACCCACGGGGAGAGTCCCCGACTGCAGACCCGCTGCTCCAAGGAGGACTGGCTCCGTGTGCCCTCCGGC
The DNA here is from genome assembly GCF_018139145.2 of Gymnogyps californianus. Taxonomy (NCBI): domain Eukaryota; kingdom Metazoa; phylum Chordata; class Aves; order Accipitriformes; family Cathartidae; genus Gymnogyps; species Gymnogyps californianus. The sequence goes on along the minus strand of NC_059472.1, from coordinate 5,833,952 downwards.
GGGGCTCCATTTATACCCTAGGTCGGATCAGGGCTCGTGGTCATGTATGGCCAGTGGTCTGGAAACTTCTCTCAACCGAGGGGTTTCACTGGCTGAGGTGTTTTTGGCGGGCTCGGGTAGCTGGGGGGCGTGGCTTGGGGCACTGTGTGTACGTGACTCCAGCTGCTGGCGGCTGGTCGGCTCGACCCCAAACCGCGGCTTCTAGTTTAACTCTTTCCTTCCCGCGGTTGAGAAGTTTCGGCCTTTATCGGGGCAGGTGCACCTGCCACAGCACACACCACAGCAGATGGTGTAGGTGGGAGCGTGAAGCACCTGGCACTACTCTGCCCACAGCAACATCATGGCATAACATCAAGAACATTGTTATATAAAGATCCAGCAACCGATGAGGAGAACTGCAAAACATGGCTCTTTCTTACAAACGCTGCTGTATCCTTGGAATCACTGATTCAGTGTAGGGGATTGGGAAGGAAGAAACACTGGGAACAACAGAGGCTGTGGCTGACGGACTGCAGAAAAGGCTCAGGGGGTCCTGGTGGACAGTGAGCTGAATGTGAGCCTTGGCAGCAAAGACCAACAGCCTCCTGGGCTGTAACAACAGGGCCACAGCCTGTAGATGAAGGGAAGGGATTATCCCTCTCCTTCTCAGCGCTCTTCAGACCACACCTAAATACCGCGTCCAGTTTTGGTCCCCCCAGTACAAGACGAACATGGATAAACTGGAGCAAGTTCTGCAGAGGGCCACTGAGAAGGTAGGATCTGAAGCACTTGCCCAGCAAGGAGAGGGTGAGGCATCAGGGCTTGTTCAGCCTCGATAAAAGACTGCTTTGGAGGGACTGCTGAGAGGTCAGCAGCCCCCCAGTACCTGTGGGGGGAGGTCATCAACAACATGGAAAAAGGTTCTCCATGGTGGTGCATGGCAGGGGAACAAGAGACAATAGGCATAAGCTTAAATAAGAGACATTCAAACCTTTTCCCCATGAGGACAGTCAAGCAGTGGAACACATTGTACAGAGAGGTTGTGTGGTGTCCATCCTTGGAAATTTTCAAGGATGGACTGGATAAAGCCCTGAGCAATCTTAACTGACCCCACAGCTGACTCTGCTTTGAACAGGGAGCTGAGCTAAAGACCTCCTGAATTATGCTATGATACCTATGACTTGGCTCACTACAGAAGTCACTTTCCCAGTTTTCCAAATCTTCCCTTAGTAGCCTGCCTTGCACTCAGTCTGTGAAAGGAAAAACAGAGATTATATGCATGTGTATTTCTCAGTGACAACATTCTGGCTAACAGATTGGCACAGCAGGTATATGTCAAACCAATAAAAAGGAAAACTAAAGAACGCTAAAGATAATCACTGAATTTATCAGAGCATTACATCACATTCTTCTTATTTTCCTTTCTTCTCTAGTCACAAACACAGCAATAGCATTGGCTTCATTACCCAGCTCTGAAATTAAATGGGGCAAGAGAGAGACTCAATCTCTTCATCACAAAGGGAGAAGTAAACATTTCCCTCTGCCTTGAAAGCCTGCATGACCCAGTTCCCTGCCAACACCCAGATATGAAAGAGATATGAAAGAGAAAGGAGGGATAGATCAAGGTGAAAAGCAATAGAGGTTCGTCTCATAGCCTGCCTGTTGAGAAGTGATGAACCCTCATCTATTGTTTTGTCCAGTTCCCATCACAGAGCATGCCCTTGTTTGCCCTGCCGCATGGGACAAGGGATGGTAACAGCCCCTCTATGCTTAAATTAGGTGTTTGCATCATCCTCTGCAATCTACATAACAGCCCAAACCAGCACATAGTGTTTGGATTTTAACAGGGCAAAATAGAGTCCTTATGCTTGAGTGGCCACAGCACAAACCCATGACAAGCACTACCTCCTAATAGAAATCACAACATATTGCATGTTGCATGTCACTGGACATAAGGTGGCAAAAACCTTGAGAAAGCTCATTCCAACCCTGGCTATCTTGCTATGAACTCCACAGGCTCCTCCAGGATCCCGGTCCCCAGAAGCTAGCTATACTATTCCCTTCCAGGCAAAAGCAGGATCGTTAATGTGGCCAGATATCTCACACCTATATTTTTGTTTGAAACAGAGAAAAAAGTGGGACCATTTTTGTTCTGCTCTGTTCTGTCACCAAACAGCATCATTACTCACTTCAGGGTGAACTTTAATAAATCCTCTGCTGAGCTACAGCTGCGACATAAGGAACAAACAGGGTCAGGGTGGGTGCAGAATAATGATGTGTCACCCAACAAGCAGTTGGAAGTGATTCTGCACAGGGCATAAAGAGCTTGAAATGGGAGACTTTGTCAGTCCTAGCCCTGAGCAACAGGACTGTGTGCTTTGGCTAGCCCTGCTGTGAGAACTTCACTGCAGCCCTGGGGAAGGAAAATCCTGGCAGGGTAATTCACTCTGCTTAGGTAGGAGAGCTCTCTCTTCTGCAGAGAGCTGGATCTCCAGAGAGCCACTCAGAGGACACCCATGTGAGCTTATCTCCAGCCTACCCTCAGCAGTAGGTAGGAAAAATATCGGAATCAAGCTGTCAATCATTTTGAGCTACATCATCTTAGGGAGCCAGAAGACCGAATCCTCCCTGGAGGCCTGAGAGGTCTCCCAATTTCCAGGAGATTTGCCTGGAGACCAGAACCAGCATTTACCAAAGCTAGTGATTTCTCTGCCCGTTCAGTGAAGGTGGGCCACCCTGCAGGGAAGAGGGATCGGGCACTGCAGCCTCCGAAGGGTCTTTCCTGGGACAGCACGAGGACTGTTGCACATCTCTGCTTCCAGGGGGGGCTTAAGAGTCAAATGTCTTAAATACTATTTAAGTGCCATAGTGGGAAACTCAGCCAGTGGTCTGAAGTATGAGGCAGAGCACCTTGTTCCAGATCCTCCAGAATCTACAAAAACAATTCAGAAGTCCCAGTTTTCTAATTCCTTATGTTTTAATGATCTAGAATCACACATACATATATATACATAAACATATGTATATAAATACATTCATACATATATCCACAGATACACTCTGTAAATATATATATATGAATTTATACAAATGCACACAGACATTCCATATATAAGTATACACACACAATATGATTTAGTCCATAATCACGTATTGATAAGATATTATACGTGTGTGTGTGTGCACTTTTGTACATACAGGCGCAAACACAAATTTGGGTCTTACAGAACTAAGCTAATTACGCATAGTGTTAGTGCACATTTAGCATAAATACAGTTTTAATCCATGTTTCTAGAATGAGTTAATACTTTTTTATGCAAAACTTCTTTTCCTATTGAATTTGAAATTTTAAAAATATTTTGAGAAAATGACTAATACAATGCTGCTTCTAAAGGCTAAGCTCAGTTTCAAAACAAAGTTGTTTTCTAAAATATTCTGATATTTGTATTTCTCAAGTTCTAAATTACCATAAATTTACATTTTAAATTACCCACAAGGTATTTCTAGGAAAGTTCAACAAATGTATTTCAATCACAAGGAAAATAATATCTGAACATATCAATCTTTCCACAATTTCACATACATACAAAGACTTTGTCAGCTTAATCTTTTAAAAGACTAAGAGATCTGAGATTAGATTGGAGTTGTTGATCAGTTTTGCAATGTATTTTTTTCTCCTGTTTCTCTAATATGACGAATCAATGAAATAACTAAATCCTTTGAACTCATACCGTGAAGGACATTAGGGAGTTTTTCCCACTATTTCAATCGTTATTCCATTTCCTTTTTTCTGCACTTCCTTTGTTCATTTCCCACACTCAAACAAGTCCTTGGACATGAGCACGCACCAGAGGATAAGGTGACCTGAACACTAGAGGGCAGATTAGAAACAAACCATCAAGTTTATCGCTCATCACTCAGCCACAAAATTAAAAATTTACTTCCAGTAATTTTTACTCTTTCTTTTTGCATTTCATAAGCAATTGGGATTATTTTAACTTCAAATATCTATGCCAATGATAATAATTGCATAGGAGTTTATTTTCTCTTAAGTATTCCTTGTGAACCAAAGCAGGAAACTGCATGAGAAGAAGAATCTCATTCATACTTCCAGGTTGAAGAACTGTTGCTTACATGCTTCCTGCAGCTGATGGGAAATAACTCTTGGCAATAAGACAATACATAGAGTGAGCTCTAGTGCAGATCAAACCAGAAGGATCCTTCACCAGAAAGATCCTTCACACCTTTGTGCGCATACTGGTACTGCAAGCATACCTGAGTGACAGTGACCAACACCCAGGGCTAAATGTTTACACATTAAAAATGAGATTCACTTGCTTGGCACTCATTTCACTACATGCTTCCTCGCTCCAGTTGGTTCTCCATTTCTTCCACCCCTGTAAACACCGATGTGCAATTATGTGTCCCCCCTCCTATAACCTCATACACTGAGTTTCCTGCATTTGGGTGACAAAGATGAGATTTCTATCACTCCCAGCCATTGGTGGTCTCTGGTAGAGAGGCAGTCACATGCACAGCAGAAGTGACATGCACATTTATGCACATTAGAGGGTTTATTTCCCTCGTGCTGCCAGAAGCAGCCAGCCCATAAACGTCTGAGACAATTCACCTCATATCTCAGGACAGCTTGAACGAATACTTTTTTGAAAAGTCAGTCACAGCCTCACAGAAAGCTCTGAATCACACCTGGGGTGAAGCAATCATGCTTAACTCTCTCTTTTGCACATCCTTAGCATGTCTCTTCTCACCACCAGGAACCTAGTAGACTGCTGTAATTCAGAGGGATGTCTCAGTACTATTTACAAACACAGCTCGTTGTGCAGCATTGCTCTCTCAGCATAAATGCAAATACAGACTCTGCAGTATGTCATGTACATAACATTTAGTGCTATGCAGATCATGCCTAGATGTTTTGGGAAGCTGCTTTCTTCTAAATGGTGAAATAAATTTAAAAATCTGCTATTCTTCAAGCCATGATTTTTCCTGGCAAACCTCAATGCAGGGTCACTCAGAATATATCTTGTGGATTTCTGCAGGCAGAGGAAACAAAAATAGCCAGTCACTGCTGGCTGAGTGTATAGGCAGAGACATGCAGCTGTATTAGTGTGGCTTAAAGCCTGAACTAATATATCTCAAGGGGTCTCAGAAGGACTTACTAACGTGGGTACAGACACATGTATCCATGTTATATGGCCTCTGGCTCAGAGTGGGCTCTCATAAGCATGCAAAAATGCAGACCACAACCTTCATGCTTCCAGTCTCTTCTGGACCAGCAAGGAGAGCCAAGACACTTCTCTCAGCTGTCCAAACATGGAGGAGAAATGCGACATGAGCATGATAAATGCTCAGTCAGGATGAAGTGGGCCGATCAACTGATCCCACAACAGGTGCCATTTTCCCCTTGGTAAAACAGAAGGGAAACGGAGATCCTTTAAAAATCACTCCGAGAAGCCTTACAAGAACTAGATAATACGGTCATTCCTGCGTTTCTCTGTGGTGGGTAGCCTTGGCTAAGGACCAAACTCCCACCCAGCTGCTCACTCACTCCCACTCCTTAACAGGACAGGGGGAGAAAATAGGGTGAAGAAGCTCATGGGTTGAGATAAAGACAGGGAAACCACTTATCAGTTATCATAATGGGCAAAACAGACTCAACTTGGGGAAACTAATTTAATTTATTGCCAATCAAAATAGATTTGGGTAGTGAGAAACAAAGACAAGAACTAAAACACCTCCCCCACACCCCAACTTTTTCCCAGCCCAGCTTCACCCCTTCACTCCTGACTCCTCTCCCCGCGAGGGGCGCAGGGGGTGGGGATGGGGGTTGCGCTCCGTCCATCCCAGCCCCTCTCGGCCGCTCCTCCCTCCTCACACGTCTCCCTGCTCCAGCGCGGGCCCTGCCCCGGGCTGCAGTCCTTCAGGGACAACCTGCTCCCGCCTGGGCTCTCCACGGCCGCAGCTCCTGCAGGAAAGATCCCCCTGCTGCGGCGTGGGGCCCTCCCCGGGCTGCAGGGTGGGTCTCTGCTCCAGCGGGCTCTCTCCAGGGCTGCAGGGGATCCCTGCTCCGGGCCTGCACCACCTCCTGCCCTCCTCCTCCTCCTCCTCCTCCTCCTCCGCCCTCGGGCTCCCTCTGCTGCTGCTCCCTCCTTGCCTTCCTCCTCCTCTGCCTGTGCCGCCTTTGGCCCTTGCTGAAACCTGGTTTCCCCCAGGCGCCCCCAGCTTGGCTGAGGGGCTGGGCTGTGTCCTGCAGTGGGGCCGCTGGAGCCTGCTGGGACTGGCTGGAACCGGCTGTGTCCGGCATGGGCAGCCCCGGCCTTTCCTCACAGAGGCCACCTGGCAGCTCCTGCTGCCAGCGCCTGGCCATGGACACCTGATAGTCTGATATATTTATTTGCTGTGAATTCAGCAGGGATGTTATTGCGACATGTCTGTGTGGAAAAACAGAATGCCATCAAATGACCTAAAGGTGAAGGAACACTAAATCACATGCTAATAAGGATAAAACTGTGTCCCCTGGAAAAGAAATAAACACCAACTTGTGTCTTCAAAGTTGATTTATTTCCTTTGTGATCTACTATGGCCCTTATTACCACCTGTCCAACAGACTGCACCTCATCTTTGTTGATCTCCAAGGAGCTTCCTTTCTGCGCATGTGAGAGCTCAGACCCACGAGCAAAAACCCGTTTTCAAGAGAAAAGAACATAAATGGAAAGAGGAACAAAAAAGGTCAACTAAGATTGTTGAGGGACAAGGATACACAAAAAACTCGACTTGGCGTAGGAATACAAAGGTTGGGGGAGAATATGGTGATGAATGCTTGTAAAGGATGCAATGTCTATAATAGTGTCAAGATAGTGGAAGAGTTAGCTATCTTTAAATATGATACTGGCACAAGATCAATTGGATATATAATGTTCAGAAACAGACTTAGGTTGGAAAATTACAAGATGATTTCTAACAATCCAAGAACGGTGGTTTTGCCCAGGCAAGACTGATAAGATTTGTCATGGACTGAATAAAGAAAAAAAATTGCTTCTCTTGATACCACTAGACATCATCTTCTTCCTCAGATCTCAGAGGGGATTTGTTAGATTGAATTTCTGCTGCTGCAGAAAGATAGGATAAGTGCTAACAGCCATGTCTCCTACTTCTTGAGGAACAGTATCATAGCACCTCTAGGTTTTGCACTGGGGGTGGGAAGGTTAGTATTATTTATCAAGCACCATATGATTCCAGTGGTTGTGCTAAAAAATTGACTTATTTTGGAACGGGTGTCAGCAAACTCGAGGGCAATTAATGCATCTAGCCAAGACCTGGTATAATTTTTTTAGATGTCACTGTCAGGCAGTTTTTAACCAGCAATTTGGCACTTAATTCACATTCCTTTAAATGGAAGTGAGGCAACCAAACACCTTGGTAAAAGTGGCCCCAGATTTTTTTCATACTTAAATCCCTGGTCAATAAGTAAAACATAGAAAATCTGTGCTGCTGTTCTTTGGCCTTTCTCTAGACTCAGTTGTGAGCTCTGTGGTTCACTGAAGATACCTTAGTCTTAGTATGTGCTTGCACAGCAAATCAGTCCGGTGGGGACTCCTGTTGTTATTGTGAGATAACTAACAATAGGAGCTGGGAATGTAATTCACACGTGCCAGCAAGTATGAATCCTCCACCCTCTTTAACAAAAGAATACTCTGCAAAAATACCTCTAAACCTCTATGAGAAACTATATGGAGGGGAAAAAAAAAATCCCAGCACATTCATTTGTCCTGGTTTTGTAACGCTCATGCAGATTTTGCCCATCTATTAATTTTGCATGCATTATGCACTCGGGCTAGGTACTAACTGCAGATTTGTACTTATCTAGAAGAGAGGAGGTCAATGCTAAACGTGTCCTGGATGGTAAAATGCTTCACTTTCAACTTAATCAAATAATGAAAGAATTAAAAGCAATAATGAACCTACAATACGGCAAGGAAATGTTATGTAATCAGATCCATTCATATAAATGAATCTTAAATTCCTGCTTATTTAACATTCTAACTTTCCCCTATTGAATAATATATAGTCTATTGAACGATTTAACTTAGAACACAGAGCTGAATGTTACGTATTAAATATTAAGTGTATAGCAAGGAAAACAGTTGTGTTCCTTGTGGGCATACAACTCTGGGCTGCTGGCTTAGTGGTTCAGAGGGAAGCAGGAGGGCATAGTCCCCATGCAGGGAACTCTGGTGGAAAATAAGGATGGAAGGAAGCAAAGGGAAGATTTCTGTGACTGGTGGGCTTTTTCTACAAATTTAGTGAATCTACATTGATGTGTGTCATAAAAATAAGACATACCTAAAAAATCGTCTCTCCCACTCTACAGAATATTTTTCATGGAACAGTTCTTTTGGCAGCAAAAGGAGTTGTAAAAGGCTGATAAATCACATCAGCCATGCTGATTGCATAATGTTAGACTGTAGTGCAGTATTTCTCATTCCTTTCATTATTTATTTAACCTTTTCAATGGGAAAAAAGGGTCTTTTTATGGACTATTATCCCTTGAAATGCAGAACTTCACCAAGTTGAAAGGATTCTGATGAGACAGACTAAACAGAATTGATCCAATTATTCTGGTACAAAAAATTTATTTGACTATGTTCACCTCCTCTGACCCCCTAAGCAAGCAGCCACAGCAGCAGAAGGTGTTCAAGAACACGGCGCACTCTGAAAATTTGTGAGCTACTCAAAACAGTCAAAGAAACTGTGTGGCATATGAGGCACTATAAACCAGAGAAATCTTACTCAAGTGAACTGCTAAAAAAGGTAGATGTTTGAATATCAGACTCATATCAGGGTCTGTCAATGAGAAGTTTGGAAGCTTCTTATAAAGTTTGCTCCTTTAAATATTTTTGATCAGTTTTTAAATGCTTAACTGGGTGCACAGAGCACCTGGTGTGATCTAGTAGGACAAATTTGATTAGTTGTTCTGAACACCTTGGTCATCTAAGCTGGAAAATATTGGCTAATACCTGGAGATAGGGCAGAGATTCATTTTTCTAAGAGCCAGCTATGGTAAATCTCATGTCGCAGTGTAATTGCAGTTGAAATTTCAGCTAGCTTTAGGACTAAGCACAGGCTCACTGGGTGAAACTTAACAGCTGTACTAAAAAGTACAAGGATGTATTCTGGCCTTAACTTTCTCAAACCCGAATTGCATTGCTTGCTTTGTATGAAACAAGTGTGACCTGCAGTTACGTTAACAGTGAACAACAAGGGATGTTTGCCGGGGCAATGTGAGAAATGGGGGCTTTCATCCTTTTATCTGAAGTAACTGTTCTTTCTTTCATACACCTAATTACTATTCACTGTAGCTATGATTTTTATTGAATTGTTTAGCAAGATTTAGATGCTGGAAAAGGCTGAAACAACATTACTACCATTCCCTTTATGAATCCGTTAAAAAGGGAGCATACACCTTGCTCTTGAGCAAAAACACATCAAGGAATTTTTCTTGTCCACAATATTTACTTGAAGTTAAAATTAAACAATAAAGTATCAGAGAAATGCATTGTCCATCCAGAAATATACTTGCAACAACACCTCTTATGTCTTGCCTCCTCTTTATACTTTCCTAGAGAAAGGATATAGGTGCACTTGTACATTGTTCAGTCTGTAACTGTGTTGTATTAAATGCTGTATGAACAGGAAAATAAGCTCTATGTCTCTCAAAATACACATATCAACCAAGTGCAGAGTTTAAACTTCTTTACTGTCCCACAGAATCCACACAATACCAAACACAAAGTGCCCATAGGTTAATTGGAAACCTAAGCTTTCTCATTGATAATTGATATTTTCATAAAGACAACACACATAGAAACAGAGGTGGGTCAGCAGGATTAACGACAGTAAATTAGACACAACCCCCCCCCATTAGATTACGGTGCCAGGTTATGAAGTTTTTCATTCCAACTGAAAGAGCAACAGGTATTCACAGGTCACTTGAAATTTTTGTTTTGGTACAAGCATATGCTTATGTTGCACAGATCTATTTAGAATGCAGCTCCTGAATTCGTGTGCCATTGCAACAAAAAAAATGAAGCATACGGCCAGACAGTTGTGATGGAGAGGCCATTGCAGCAGTGAAAACATTTTGCTAAGCAGAAGAAACTTGAGGCCTGCCTGCAATATTCGTTAAAGGTATTACGACTGAATATGCACTAAATAAAAAAAAAAACTTTAAAACTTTCAGTAGAAAACTTCAAATTCATGCTGACTTCATTCATGCCTACAGCTTCTTCCTGTAACATTTTATGAAGAACACTTTCTTGACAGTAAACATGTTCCTATACAACAACACATTTAGACAAGGGTTTAATTTCAAGTACATACTTATTTCCTGTGGTTTGCTGAATCATGTTCAAACTGTTAGCTGAAAGCCTAAGGCACTTTTGCCTGGTATCCCAGATTACCATCCTGGATCAGAGAAGTCGTCCATTTGTTACAGTACGTTATATCTATCTGGTATTAGAGGCTTCAAGGGATGACACACTTAAAACTCACAAGGGGCAAATTTGATCCATCTCATCTGATCTTTATCAGTCTTCTGGATGCCAAAGCACAAGATTCACGATCCACTCCAAAACATTTACCACCAACATCACTGAGTCTCTTGTTATCCATGTACAAACATGTGATCCCTTTCTAATTCACTTTCACTGCTGTACTCAGGAGTTTGCACATTTTAATCACAAATTGTGTGGAAAAGAATATTTTTGTTGGTTGAATTCGAACTTCTCGCTATTTAGTTTCATTGACTGTGCTTTGGCCCAAATGTTCAGATATAGGGAAAACACAGATCTTGATCTACTTACTCTAGAGTACTAAATATTTTTTTTGTTTTATAGTATTAAACTTCATAGTTTTGCTTCAGAGGAGACCTCCCCCAGCACTCTGTTAGAGTCATCACCCTTCTTTACATTCATTTGAGATCTGAAATAACCTTTTTGAGATAAGGCATCAGTTCTGCACATAGTATCTCAAGTAAAGATGAACTTTTTTCTCAGTAGCCTCCAGCACAGTTCTTATATATCACAATGTGTTTTCTGCTTTCCTGTTTAAAATTGCAGATAACAAAACTAGAATTAGTTGGTGGTTTGTTCAATGAAATCTATTTTGAAGCAGTGGAAACTGTAAAAGTAGTCACATTTTTCTCTCCAAATAATGATGACCATCCCACTTCGGACCAAATGATTGTTTGAGATGTCTTTCAAGAAAGTAAAATAGATTGTTTATGCATTTATATACATATAAAAGTTTCTTTCCAATATTCTGAACAGCAACTGTGATTCCAGTTGCAGTGGACATAAAAGGAAACTGTTTGTTTAAAATTCAGCCTTCTTAAAAAAAAAAAGTTACCACACTGAATTCTACTTCTGTCTTTACACACTCTCTCTGATACTCTATGCTTTCATAATCACATTATCTGGCTTTTGAAATAGCTTCCCCCTTCTGTATGAAAACCTGAGCTATGCAAAGGAGTCAGTGAATCTGCCACTCACCCGTGTACTGCTGACTGTGAATAATGGAAGCCAATGGAAGAAAAGGAGTGATTTTTCCCCCAGCCCCCTCTTTTCTAATCTCTTTCTCTTAGGATCGCATTTTGGACAGTGCCTTTAGACAGCACTGTGCAGTTGAATTTGACAGCAGTCTTTGGAACTGAAAGAGGGCTGTGTTTCTCAGGTGTGCGGGGCAGCTACACGTCTCCCGGCAGCTTCAGCCAGAGTATGTGGGTGTGTGGCCCTCCAAAATCCGGCCATTAATGAGTGTCCCTCAAACAGTGTACAAAGTGAAGAGCTTCATTTTTGCTAGCTGCTTGGCGGCATTGCTTCTGAGGAAAGAACAAGCCGTTTCAGACTTGGAGAGTTAATCGGGCTTAGCAAGCTTGGTGGAGCCTGCAAGAGGAACAATCATTACAGACACTTGTGGAAAGAGAGGAAGGTGGGAAGCAAAAGCTGACTGCCAGAGGCAGAGCACAAAATTAGTCTGGATTTCTATTTTTATTTCCTTTCTGCATAGTTCTAAATTTTGGGAGTTTTTTTTTCAAGTATGAAGTTCCTGAAATAGCAATAGCTAGTGTGAATGCAATAGAGATCCTTTTAGAGATGTGAGGGGGTTCATTTGTGGAAGCAAAAGGAAACAGTGAGGAACTACTCAAAGCTAAACTTCAAAATGTAATGTATTTAGAGTATTCAGAGCATCTATATTGCAATGCTATAGTAACATTTGGTGGTATCTCCTGCTCGGTGATACTGAGATTGTAATATGGAGTTTCCTCTATATCTTAAAACTAATCTTTAAACTTGGGAAAGACACTTCAAGTGGTTAAGTTTGCCCCAAAAATCTTTCAGAGATACCAAACACTCCACAGCAATTAGTTTAGTGACAGAAGTTGTGAGCCCAGGCACGATCTGCTCCAGAGTAAGGCGAAAGATCTCCACCAACAGCAACATAAAGAAATCATAATTTCTTTCTTTGTTAAATTGTTTGCTCCTTCACTCATTTCAGCTGCAATCTGATGGAAAACTCTTAGATGAACTGGACCCTTGGGACATGCCAAATATCTCTGCAGCAGGGCATTAGCAATAAGTCTCACTCCATGCTCAGCAGAATTTATCCACATGGGAGAAGATAAACCCTCCAACAGGGATGTAAGCCCATTAGAAGGCAATATTAAGAGACAGGAGAGGGACGGATAGTTTTTGAAGTAAGCCAGCAGAGCTAAATTGTAATTATGGAAGTCCTACTATATAACTGCACAGAAGCTTACACTTCTCATCACCAAAAAGAACCAAGATAAATTAATTTTCATATGAAAGAAAATGAAAATTTAATCTCTTCTCCTGGCTTTTTTTTTTTTTTTTTATCAGCCCAGTCAGATGACAAATACATCCCTATTGCAAATATGGCCTGCAAGCCAGACTGTCCTTGGAAAGCTACACAGTACCACTACTATCCTAAGCCTTCAGGCACTGCAGAAGAAGAAAACTGATCATCAGTATGGTCTTGCTAAAAAATAAAATATTTTCTCACCTCCTTGTTAGATAAGAACCTAATCAAACACTCATGCAAATTCACAGAATTAAAGTTTAAAGACAAGGTCTCTGAAAGTTGCTAATATGGCATGTGGTGCTATTAGGATGCTCAGGGCTGAGAGACAATAAATTAAAACAGACAACTAGAAGTCCTTGGGTATCAAATCTCATTGGGAATATAAAACATCAATAAAAAGTGAGATGCGGGGGAGGGCATGGAAAACTCCCTAAGGAACATTCAAGACAGCATATTTCATCAGCAGATATGAAAATAAAGATGCCACAATGAACACAAGGAGGTATTCAAAGTGGAAGCTAGCAAAAGCCACAGGATATTGTCTGAAGCAAACCACAGCAACCACATACCACGGAAATTAAAGCAATAAATAATCTTCCATATACAGGCAGGTGCAAGCAAAGCATTTGGGAGAAGGTGGAGAAGAGGGGTCAGGATATTCTGAAGTAAGCAAGAAACAAGTTCAAGCCACCTTCCAGTCATGGAAAGACAAACAAACAGGAAAGAAGTCTGGCTTTGTCTCTTTTCACCAGCATCTCATGTGGTTGCTTCTCTGCTTATATCACAGTAGAGTCTGAAGTGACAAGCACCATTCTTCATGCTCTCAGTTCTACCATCAGTAATGATGAGGACCCCTTTCCCTCTTTTGGGACAGGGCTCAATTAGTGTTATTAACTTCTCAGGTTACTTGGGTTATTCATTTGCACCTCTACTTCAGTAGGTATATTCAATCCCTATGCAAGTTTTACTAATCTTTTCTAGAGAGAAAATGCACACAAGTACAAATGTTTGAGGCAATACAAACCTACAGCCTTGCATACGGCATCGGGTTTTCAGAGGTATGTGGCAGAGAAGGAGGCCAGGGAAGAAACACACAAAAAATTTAAGAGATTTTAAATAGATGTTTCAAAACTTCTAAATAGATTTGATAGAGCGTATCAAAATAACCTGAATTTTTGAATTCCCATTAAAAATTGTAGTTTTCACAATAACAAAACTGAGAATTTTATCTTCTTACAACAACGCAACAATGTTTTCCCCATGCTGGTTTTTTCCTATTCTGGCTGCAAAAATATTCGTCACTAATTTTGCTTCCTGCAGTCTTTTCAGAAAGATTCTGAAATTCTATGAAAAGTTCAATGTGAACAAGTGCAAGGATTTTAATCTTTCTTACAGTAGATAAGAAGCACTTGCATTTTCTGGGGCCTTGTGCTGAGAGCGTAAAACCAAGCCTACTGAAATGTCAGTGAGAGCTATGTAGGAAAAGACCATCTGCAGCAGAGTATCTTCGGTACACCCAGTCTCCCGAATACTCCAATATCAATGCATATACAATTTGGTAAGAGGGAGACTTGTTAGTCTTCCTGGAGCAAATCTTTGTGGAATAGCAAAGGGAAAAGAGGAAGGCAAGGGGATGTAACTGTCAAACTCCACCTGCTTCAGTTATCAAGAGAAAAGTTCACCAGCTTGAGCAGCTAGTTTGTAAGCATTCAGCCACATTACAAATGGAAGCCTGTAAATGCTTTCCTGAAAATGTTTGCAACCCAGAGGACTGATTTTTCAAACACCAAGCATGGTGTGTGCTTCCTGCAGAGCCACTACTAATATCTTTGCCTGGACTTACCTTTACTGAGCTAACTTACTCTACACAGACAACTGACTGCCTTTGTCCCATAAAATCTTTCTGCATTCTTCAGAAGTCAGCAGAGGTTTTACTAACGCCGCTATCAATACAGCACAACACTAGTCAGAGATAAGAAAAACAAAGTGATTGTAGACATACTCCTATTACAAAAACGTGATTGTCCTGATCATCTGAGAGACAAACGCTGCTCTTTCAGAGTAATGACAGAGCATTTAACACTGCCAACTGCAGAGGAAACTGTGCAGTACAGATCAGGCCATAGCTAAATTGTAAAATGCGCCTTGTTCTAGCATGGCTATGCCTGTGGCAGCTTTGAATACAATCCATCTGAGAGGGTTTGTGCCAGCCAATGCACATGGGCTATAATAAAAAAGCTATTAAACACTTCTTGAGTTGCAGTCTCAACCCTTGGCTCCGACTTAAGGGACTTAATACAGCAATAATTTCTTGCCTGAAAATACATTCAAAGAATCATAATGGGTATTTCACATAGGTTTTTCAACTAGCAGAGGAATGTTACTTGGGAAGATCATCTTAGCTTTGTCTGTAGATGAGACCATTACATGGAATTCTTTACAGACCCACCACCATCATTTTAAATTTTAGTTTTTCTTCTATAACATGAAGTCTGGTTCCAATTGCTCTGAAAGAAATAGAGTTATCAAGGCATCTTTATTTTCCTGAGATATGGAACACTTCTGTTTACTAGGAGATCCTCACCCTGCACCTCATGTTCTCCATAACTTCTAGGCATTGTTTTGTGAAAGCTAACATTTTTCTTTTCCTGTTGCATGCTCCCCACAAATCTACTAACTGTTGATTTGAACTGGTAGGAAAAACAGCTATTGTAAAAGGCTGTGTTTGATTATATAGGGATTTGGAGGTTTGATTGGTTTTTACTGGTTTTAATTACAAACATCATGTTTGACAGCATTTAATGAAAACTTTTGTTTTCAGCCCCCCTTCCAAATATATTTTGGGGGGAAAAAAAATGAAAATAATGAAATACCTTAAGAAAGAGGTTTTCTGTATGCACTACTCTGTATTAAATTAATAGCAGTGACAACACACAGCATGGACAGCTCTAGAGCTTCTGCGGAATTATGGCCAAGCTCCCCCTAAAAAGCTGACCTCCAGTCACTCACTTTCTTTATCACTATGGATTTAATCATTACTCTGCCTGCAACACAAGGTTTAATCTAGCAAGATCTTAAACGAAAACATCTAGGTCCTTACATTTAGGCTGTATGTTGGCAGTTTCATTCCACAGAAACTTTGCTATCTCTGCACATACCTAAAACTCATCCCCTGGCTCTCCTTATCTCACTCTCTGACTAGCAACAGCCTTTTCCCTGGCCTTGATGAATGCAGTCTTGCTGTGCTCATTGTCTACTTGGCATGATGTTTCAAAGGCCATTTTCCTAGCCTGCCATAGGGTTATTTTCTGTTTCAGTAACCCTTTACCTGTCCTTCATTGACAAAAGCAGTTTGAATACTAACCTTTCACCTCACTTTTTGTACTTTCCTCACTTCATCCCCCATTCAGCACTAGTGAGAATCACAGCTCACTAAAGTTTTCAAATGTTGTTTTCTCATCTTGTCCTGGTGTTCCTGCCTTCAAGCAATCTTCCAGAAACACGCAGTGGGCTACCTTGTTGTTCTCCTTCAAATACTTCCTTTGCCATGATGCACTTCACAAATATTGCATGGCTTGTAAGAAAAAGCATAGGACTTACTGACACTCAGATCCTAAAAGTAAGACTTGATATGTTAAGGAAAGATATGCTCTAATACAAATATGGTACAAAATTCTTCTATCTATCTGCCCTTTGGGAGGGCTTGGGTTAAATAACTATGATGAGCCTTTTCAGCCTTAGTGTTCATAAATCACAGCCTACGCATCTCCCCAACTCCCTTCCTAAGCCACAGAAAACACAAGAGCAATTCACTTTGTCCTCATGACAGTCTTTACCCTTACAGGTCTGTCTTATCTGGGCTATAAACAAACTTCATGTTTTGCCAATTACCTGTGAAGTCTTTCTCTCCAAGGAAAATTTCTGTTCTGCAGGACATATCAAAAGATCTGAATTTCTTGGTAAATAGGAGTCATGTGGAGTAAGTGAGGTTGGCTCTCTAGAGAATTCCCTTTTAGTCATTTGGAAAACAAGAGGGGAACTAAAGAGACCAATTGAATCCACAAATATCATGAACGATGTTCAAAGCCAAGGGATGTGCGATAGTATAACACACCGTCTTGTTTTAGTACCAAGTATGACCAAACCCCCCATTTTCAGGCACACTGGTTCAGTCTAATTGTTTGTAGGCATTTGTCAGGAGGTCAGGTTTCCATCTCACTGGGAAAAGCTAACCAGGTCTATTGTTTCTGGTGAGGCAATAAACCCTGGATGCAGAATCCTAATGCCACACTTTGTCCTCTAAACTCATTTTGAGCATTGATCACTGGAGAACGAAAATAAGCAGTGGGGTTTTTGTTATATAAAAACACAGTTACTGTTGTAATATAGTCCGTGTAAGTCCAAGGGAACAGAGTAGGACAAATGAAATGGATGTTCTCCCCATGGCATTTTACAGGATAGCAAAGCTTGTGTTGATCTGCAGTCAACACTTCCTACCACTTTACTCAAGCATTGAATCAAACAAGGATGGAATTAAATCATGCGTTTTCACTTCTTCACCCACTAAATATACTTTCATATACAGAAGCCTTCCAAGTATATCACTGAGAGCCAGACACCATCTACCCCAGCTGAGTCTATGTAATCAAGTCTCCATTGAAAATACAAATATAGAGCTGGCTGAGTGACTGATAGGCAAATTAGCTCCTGATCTAAGCCCTACAGGATAGGCTTGGCAAAGTAAGAGAGTATTTGCTAACTTCCAGAAAACCAAAGAAACGAAAAATATAGAAAGCTCTCAGTTCAGGAATTACTGCTTCATACTACTCTTTAGTAAATACAGATGCTAGAAATAGAAGTTTGCTTTTGCTTTCTGCCTGAGAAGGCAAGAAGCCATATTCATTGCTCTTAAAAATGTTCAAGAACCAGATCTCCCAGGTACCCAGACCCATAGCTGTAACCTAACCTTTAGATATGTGCTGGTCTTGTCAGATCTCATTGCATTCATCCTCCGTACCTTTGGCTCAGTATCAAGGCTGACAAATTATTTCAGAGTCTGTTCCTGAAAGTGTGCTGAATATAGAGCTATAGTTCATATATCACTAGTTTGAAAACTATAAAGAATCAAGCAACACCTCCACCAAATACTTATTCTTACAAGCAGGTATCTCATCACTATCAATTCTGTCCTCAACGAAGTAAAGTAGGTAGGAAAGAGAGTAATTCAAATTTATTATGTGGTTGGACACCTAGGTGGATAGACATAGTTGATGTATTGGTTCATTCAATATAGTAGACACCTCCGAGGTCAGGAGAGAACAATGTATGGTTCACTAGCTTTCTGTAGATAGGAAGTATCACCAATCTTAACCACTTAACTATCAATATACTTTCTTGCTCTAGGTGTAACTGAGGAGTGGAGAGAGAGAAGGAAGCTCAGGAGTAGGAAAGGAAATGCCTATTTCCCTGTAAAATTTTATGAGCTCTACTGCTGTTTCCAGATGTGTTTATCATTCCTTGAACAAGTGCATTTCTTCGCAGGTCTCCAGTGAATCCCAAATGCATCAGCTAAATAAGGAACTTCAGCAAAATTGTATACTAAGGTTTGCCTTTGCTAGTCTCTTGAGCATATTACCTTTCACAGTTACCCTAAACAACAAAAATTCACTCGGGAAGTTTCGTCAATACTCAAAGTGCAAAAAAACCCCCAGAGAAACAAAAGCTAACAACACAGTATGAAAGAGATGGTAAGGCTGGAAAAGGTGCAAAGCAGGTGGAAAACATCTACATGCAAGATGGAGTGAAACTGGCTTATATGGCTGCTTTTGTTTTGGAGCAGTACCACAGGATCTCAAGTGCCAGAGACTTCACCTTAGAAAGCTAGCAAGAGGCAATAGCAGAGCTCCCAAAAGAATAAAAGTGAAGCAGCTATGTAAATCTGAGTTAAACTATTTAAAAACTCCTGAGAACTGCCATAATATTCCAAAGCCTTTGAAATAAAAAGGACAAGGATTTTGGAGATGCTTATTTTGTTTCAGCCCATTTGATTACTTGGTCTTTTCCTTGAGGGCACACCAAGATAATAATCTCTTCCACTGGATTCAAGTTCCTCCAGAAAAAGCCACGGAGCTGATCATATCTTAGCAATAACTCCTTCTCATTCATAATATTTGTTTGGTTTTGGTTTTTTTGTAAATGCTTTATGTGTATCAGAATAGTTAGTACATTCCCAGCTAAATATATGTGGGAGCTTAGCACAGACCTACAACTTTCCTCGGGATCTGTCAAATTAGTAAAACTTGAAAGAAAGGTACAATTCCTTCTCTGATCCCAGAAAAAGTAATCTGCTACTGCCACAGTTCCTTATGAAGAATTTTTATCCCGTCTTCCTTGGTATCTTTGGCCATGTAGGACACTAAATGGGAAGGCAAAGGTCAAAGCTTCACCAACCCTTGCTCTCTTGGCATGCATCTGAGTGGTACTGGAGCCTCTTCTGTGCTCTCTCTGAAATGGAAAAGATTTGTTTCTTCTTACTCCTTGCTATTTTCAAAACCAACCCAATGAGAAGAGCTAAATGAACTGCTGCCTTCTTTGTCCCCATCTGGGCTTTGGTTCCAAGAAACAAGTGGAGGAAAAAAAAAGCACAGTATCAACAGACATTTTATATTTTGTAATATATCACTTCCTACCCCTTAAGTATGCAGCTCCTGAAAGGTGCTAAGGTGTTGATTTAAAACACCTACAGCGCTAAATAGTTCTCTTTCCATGAAACAACACTCCTGGGTTGCAACAATCCAGGCTTTTCTAGACTTCAGTTAAGAAACATGTTGCTTTGCTTTGTCTGTGCAAAGAATTGTCGGTTTGGGGTTTGGGTTTTTGGTTTGTTGGGTTGGGTTTTTGGGGGGTTTGCTGGTTTTGGGGTTTTTTTTGGGGGGTGGAGGGGGGAGGTTGTTGAATCGGGACTGGACAGGGGCATTAGGCACCACAGAGACTGGATGAATGATTTTGAACACACAAGTCTGCATGGTGTCAAAGTGAGATGAGACAAGTTCAGTGAAAAGAAATCCACTGAGACTTTCCAAAGCCATAGCAACCAGTTGTGGCTCAGGAAGTCTCTGAAGGTGAAAATAGTAGAAGACTGGGAGAGATGCCTCAGGGGAAAACATCATGAGGATATTCACCTCTTTTCTACTCCCCCTTGGATATCCACTTCAAACCCCAGGGCCAGTAAGACCTTTGGCCTCGCACAGTTTGGCTATGAGGGTCTAGTGAATGGTTGATACTTCAATACATGGAATGAAAAACCAGGGCTGTTGAATGCCATGTGGCACCTACTGAAAATAATTGGTTCTGAATGAACTATTCACAAAAGAGGGTTGAACACTGAAGTTGCGTCTATAATCTTCTCTGTACTTTCTCTTGAGCCAACTGATAGTGTAAGAACCCCTTTTGGAATAAAGGGACTCTGCCCTTTTTGCTCTGTGGCAGTCTTCACTGATCTGATCCTCTAGGACTTACAGTACTTTTGCCAGTGAGGTGGTAAAGCATCTTTGCATTGTCAAAGGTAAGCAGATTGTACAGTGCATTGCTGGGTTAATGCCAGAGCACGTGCTCTGGCAAGCCAAATTTGCCCCCTGTGAAACAGTCTTTGTAATAGCTCCAAAATAAAACTTCCTGTGCCCAGGAAAACACAAATCCTAGTATCTTCCACCAGCTGCTGTTAACATTTCTCTTTGTTTTACAAACAATCAAGCAAAGCTCTCTTACAGGAGCAGAATTAAAGCCAGGATCTGGATAGTTAGGATTATAAATTAAAGTCAGGCTAGACATACACTATGTTTTCTGTATTAGAAAAAGGTAATTAAGTATTTATATATAATATATATATAGTATATATATATAATATACCCAAGTAATTAACTTGGGTATATTCATCATCAAACGCAGAAATTGTATCAGTTATCATCAGATGTCTTTCCCTAAAGTAGCAGAAATTATTGGCCATAGCTTGCAAGTCCTTTGGCTTACTTCACAATGACGGTCAGACAAGAACATATCAGTTCCATCTGATTTCAAACTCTATGTCTCTGGGGAATTTGTTTATGTATCAGTCCCTTCATTAGGAAGCAATGATAAATTCTTTAATAATGCACTGGGCCTGGCTGGCATAGAGTTTACTTTCTTCTTAGCAGCTCATATGGTACTGTGTTTTAGATTTGTAAGCAAAACAATACTGATAACACACGAATGTTTTAGCTGTTGCTGAACAGTGTTTGCACAGCGTCAAGGCCTTCTCTGTTTCTCACTCTGCCACCCCCCTCCCCATGAATAGATTGGGGGTGCACAATAGGTTGGGAGGGTACACAAGCAGGCAGATGACCCTAACTAACCAAGGAGATATTCCATGCCAAAAAATGATATGCTCAGCAAAAAAAAAGAGAAAAGATGGGGGCTTATGTTAGTTAGTCATCTTTTGCTCAGGAAGTAGATAGGCATCGGTCGACCCATGGAAGATGGTGAGTGAGTGCCTTTGAATCAATTGTTTTATTGTTTTCTTTCTGTCTTCTTCCACTTATCCTGCACTAATTAATTTTTTTTGTTATTAATTTTATTTTTTATCTCAGCTCCCAAGTTTTCTTGCTTTTACTCTTCCTTTCCTCTTCCTTTATCCCACTGGTGGGGTGGAAGTGAGCGAGCAGCTGGGTGGTGCTTAGCTGCCTACCAGGGTTAGCCCACAACAAATGGGATCAGTATTAGATTCACATCGAGAAGAGTTCATTGTAGAAAACAGTGCAGGAAAGTCTTGGGCTTGTAACTTGCACAAAATAGGCAGTAACCCTTGATTTTCCACTACAAGCCTGTGAAAAGGTCAGAAACTTATCTTTTTTTTTTTTTTTAATTACTTCCAAGGTCTCAGAAATACTAACATCTATCAACAGAGATCCACAGCCAAGACTATTGTACATAAGGGTACTTGACATAGGTGGATCCATTTGCACAGGAAGGACCGCCTCTGAGTAACAGGCTCGGAGCAGCAAAGAGTGTGATGGGTATGATGCAAAGCTGATACAAATCGCCTTTTCCCTGCCGAATAGAGTTAGGCTAATCCATGCCCTGAAGTAGTCAGGCAGTTGGACTAGCTGATCATTGTAGGTCTCTTCCAACTAGAGCTATTCTATTCTATCACTGAAGACAATGAGGACTGAAGATCACAGCTCAAGAACTTGTGTAACAGCAGTAATCCATGAGAGAGAGGATGATGGCTAGAGATAAGGAGATTTTGCTTTAACTCAGTCTAAGTAGGACTGCAACACTTTCTACCAGGGTGGCTTTTCCTAGAAAAGTAACTGGAAAATTTAAATTTTAAAGCCCCTCATGCAAACATGTGTAGGGGGAGAGGGGCATGGAACGCTTCACCAGGGCCATGAAGTTGGAGCAGGTTGATGCAAAGCCAGTCTAGAGAAAAAGAGCCATGAAAGTAATTTGATTTGGATTTGATTTTGGCTACCTCCTACTGAGCAGGAAAAACAATGTAAATGTAAATTAACATCAAACTAATGGCTTATACTTAAAGGAATTAAACCTTGGGCTTCAACAAGTGCTTGGATGGAACAATGAGATGGTAAAACTTACTTTGTAAAACAAAAGATTAAGAGGAATTGAGGGTGCAGGGAGATCATTAAGTTACACCTATGTGGCTGTGTCAGTCCTAGGAACTAACACTGTGATGTCTGGAAGCAGAAGAAAACCAGAGCAGGAAAGTCAGAGCAGCTAGAGAAAGGCAAGTAAACTGCAAGAACATAGACAGTGGTAGGCTAAAAATGTGACAGAAAAAAAAGTTCATTATTTGAACAAATATTCCAGATGGAAAATGGGTGTCAGATTGACCAAGACAAAACTCAAAAAGGAAGCCTAAGTCTTTATTCATGGTTATTAACAGCAGGCCTCTCACGTTCAGACCTTGCAGAAAGGACTCACTGCTCTGAATGAAAAAAAGGACTCAGTAAAAGGTAAATGACTTTCAGGAGACAGGACAGACTCTGATACAGAAGAGATATAAGATGATGGGGAGGAGGGTTTCTTTTTCATGGAATAGAGAGTGATCATGGGAAGGGTAGGATGCTACAAGATCCTGTCCAGACAGCCTGGTCCTAAACAGATAAGTCCAGTCTGAAGGTGAGACTGTGAGCTCCTTCAGTGTTACTAGCAGAGCCTTAATACAATGCTTGTATGGGAGAGGCAGCTGAGTTGCCCAAAAGTAGCACAGATCTCTGTTTTGTGCATCCCTCATTTTCCTCTCAAACACTTCACTGGTGGAGCTTTCACTGCCAGATCCTTCACAGGAGGCTAAAAACCAGGCAGCCATGAGATAAAGTGGGAGCACTGGGGGTGTGAAGAGCAAGTGCAGGAAGGCAGAAGGACACCACATTTCTCCGCCATCCTCACTACACCAGGAGCTGAAAGTTAAATACAAAATGAGACAAGTGTTGTAGATGTTATTACAATTGACAGGAAAGCATGGACCCCTTTCCCAGGGGGTGGGTGATGCCCGGAAGACATCCCTAACAGTCCTAGCTTAGTCATAAATAGCCTCAACTTTATGTTAAGATGAGTCCATTGTCCTGCTCAACTCCATCTGCCCACTTGTATCCTCACAGCTAGGCAGGAAGCTCTTTGGCACAAGTATGTTTAGTCACCTTTTAAAAGGATTTCTGTGCCTGGAAGGTTGTCTATCTTGGTAAATCTATTAAGAGACACTACCTCTCCTTACAGACCTTGCTTTACATAAATCCTTAGGCCTTCAGACTACAACAGTAATACTAATTCATATCCCTCTCTCTTTATATAAAATATTTTTCAACCCTTGAGAGGAGTTTCCTTAGAAGAACTGTAATACAAATTAATAACCTCATTGTAAAGATCACTCTTCACAAACGAACACAGTTCATTCCTAGCTATGAAGTAGGAGGACTGTCATTCTCTGTTCTGACACCAGAAATTTTGGGTTTCATTTATGTTGCTTCATGTTCAGTTTCTGGATGGGGAGCAAACAAATCCGCCATTAGAAATCAAACCTCTAAAGTTGAATTTGAACAAGTCCTTGGCAGTGGTTTTAGCTCTGAGTACTTTCTTTTAACATGAACACTTTAATATAATCTCTTTCTGTTGTTGTTACCTGGCTGAGCTTCAAGAAGAGTGGGGCAGCCACTTAGCAAATGAGATATTTCTAAATAGAAAGAGAGAGGGAACAAGAAATCTGTTATCAGAGACAGCTCTGCATTGCCTTGGTGATTAAAAAACTAATGACCCCATAGCTGGAGCCAAAAGACTTTATTGTCCCCTCCTACTATAAATCAGCCAAGCCGAATTCAGTCCAACTAATTATTATGCCTACAACCTACAGCAGAGAGTGCCTTATGAAAT
Source organism: Gymnogyps californianus (assembly GCF_018139145.2). Classification (NCBI taxonomy): domain Eukaryota; kingdom Metazoa; phylum Chordata; class Aves; order Accipitriformes; family Cathartidae; genus Gymnogyps; species Gymnogyps californianus. Next base: position 5,809,652 of record NC_059472.1, on the reverse strand, counting down.
TACTGGCCATAGAAAGTAATGACTCACTCTTTGGAGCCTCACATTGGAGCTTGGAGATAGACTTCGTAAAGCTTTCTTTCAACCATGTCAGATTATGAACCTATAGATCTGGGCTAACAGGCAGGTCCTGGACAAAGTCTGGTGTCATCATGGAAAGGTTAGAAAGCAGGAGTAGGTTAAACGGGGGATGTGAGCTGCAAAATGATGTTAGGAGTGCAGACATTAACAAGCAGAGGAATCAGAGGAATTTTTGCTGACGCTGTGTCTACAGAGTCATTTAAGCCTTCATCCTGAATTGTCCACTCTTCACCAACATTTCCAATTAATGGTATTACCTAACCAATTTATTCTCAGTCACCTAGTTAGCCATTCTGCAGTGCTGCTATCCTTTTCCATTCAGAGACACGTGCCAACTGAAACCACCCTCCACCAACCTTGCATCAGCCAAAAGCACATTTGAAAGTCTCACTCCCTTCTGAGAAAGCCCAGCTAGCTCTGCTTCAGCCTTTCAGATGTGGAATTGCTCACAGAGCTTCCTTGCCATGGATATCAGACATTGACCCTGTGTGAATGGCATTCAAATAGAAATACTTTTTCCGGTCTCACTGTATAATGCAACTCTTGCTATGGAGTGAATTTTTCCATCAAAATCCTTTGCAATCCCATTAAAAAGACATATGTCTATCCATCAAAATAAGAATCTTCACGTTTTTCTAAAAATCTAGACCTCTCACTCCCACAAATAAAGTATTGCCAAAGCTAAATCTCAGTATTTTCCCCCAGGGTCTTTACTTTTCAGTAATTTTTTTTTTTTTTTAAATCAAATTTATAGAAGCCAATTGTGGCAGCTTTGTCAAAATGTCTGCAAGGGGGAAGGGGAAGATGTGCAGAAAAAAAGTAGACCTTTGCTGCTGACACCATCCCTTCAATCCATTCCTGTAAGATCTCTTTGCTATCACAGAGTACTCTTTAGGGAAACACCTCCCAAGAAAGTGGACTTCAGTGGGTTCGGGAAAGTGCAGCTTAGTGGAAAACAAATTTTGTAGTGACCTACACAGCCATGCCAAACGCACCAGTCTGGAGCTTAATGAGCTGCTGTAAAAGTCCCCTAAAGACTGTACTGGACACAGTGTCCAGAGCTCCAATTTCAGAAAAAACAGCCATGTCTCACTGATACCCTTGACCTCAACTTCAGCTGAGAGATGAGAGTGAGAGACAGCAATCTCTGCTTCCTTCACACCACGACCTCCAGGGGAGACCCTACTGTTGCCTCTTACCCCACTTGAATTTGTAAGCAATTCACCATACACACTCTCGCCCTCCATTTGAGGTTTCAGAGTGACCCAGAGAAAGAAATAAGCTGCACATTAATTAAATCCACATCTGCTACAGCAAATATTGCTGCTGCCAGCACTGCAGAGAAATTATATAAAAGGACCCCAGGCCATTAGAGAGAAATTCACTTGATTTCCTTCCAGTGCTGCTGACTCAGAGCTGTCTCCCCTGCTCTTGATCTCTGTCTCTTTGGCTTGCCCTCTTGACCCCATCACTCCAGGGTTTCTGACTGGCTGATTTTCAGCCTAATTCTCTCCTCCTTATTCAATGCCTGTCATATTCACGCCTGTCCCCCAAGTACAGCAAGAACGTAATTTTCACCCCCCATCTTTGAACCCATGATTCCCTCTCCATGCATTCAAACTTTGATGGCGCAGTCTGTTTCGCAGTTTTAATGGCCTCACCACCCTATTTCTTTGGTGAGAGATGTGTTAGTACATAAAAACAGGGCCATGACATGGACTCAAACGTTAACTGGAATCATTCATGGCTTTTAATAGTTAGCACACGCTCGCTCTGGTGTAATTAGAATGTCAATTAGCAGCCTTTCAGGCACGTTTAGGAAGAGCACTTGCCAGGGACTATTCCGGAAGGCAAGGTGGGCTGAGGAAGTGGGAGGAGAGGGAGTTTAGTTGTGTGGGTACAAGCAACACCTTGCCATTTGACTTCAGGGCTGGAGACCAATGCCTGGCCTGTTTTATTTAGCAATACAGCTGCACCCTTGCAATCTAGTTTCTTCTGTTTCTGTTGAAAACCATCTTGATATCTTTACAATGGACCCATTTGCTGCTGGATGTGGTCTTATTCGTCTGTTGAACGAATGTCTTCATTCTCTCCTCATTATATTTGGAATAATCATTTAGGAAAGAAACATCTCTCCTGCCCAAAGCTTAATATTTGTCATTCAAACTCTTTAATGACTTTTATTGTCTTCCTTTTGCCTGCATCACGTTTTTATCTTCTCCCTGCACGACCTTCTGCTCCCACAGACCTGAGGCTGCCTTGCTTTCTTCACTGCTCTTTCCTGAATCATTCTCATCATATCCCACTCTTTGCTTTCCCACAGGAACTTTCTGGCAGCATATACCTATCTATCTATATCTTCTTCATTAAAAACATAAGAAATTTCACAGAAACACACATTTGATAAACATTGTTATGTTATAAACTGAACCTGATTCGATTGAAAATCAAATCCAGACACACAGCAGACTTGATGACTTTGTGTCAAAGGAGGCCCATGTTTTATTTTAAAATAAATACATGTTTATGTTTCCAAATAAACACCCTGAAACTCCCAGTATTTTGACCTTCAGAGGGGTGTCTCATCTGCATTAGAAACAAACTCACACAGAAGCATTTTCTAGGCTCTTTTTAAAATGAAAACACAGGCTTATATTTTTCCTGTATTGCTACTTATGTCTCATAAGCTGCACACCCTAACTTTTCGTGTTATGTGCCTGTTTATCTGTTTTCATTTCATATTATACTGGCAGTTTATATGACACTGCAAGGATTGTTTGTGAAGATATGGAGTGATTAAGATAAAGCTACTTTCATTATTAATTACATCAAAGTATTTAATGATGCTCAATATATTAAGTAAGTGACAGAAAGGTAAACCACCTTCTGGTGCTATTGTTTCAGAAACAGAGGTGTAGTAGGCAATATGCAGACTAATACACTCACATCATCTTAGAAGACTCATATAATTTTCCTTCTTCCTAGCTCTTGTTCTTCATGGAAGTGAAAGGTTCTTCTATGATAAATTCACCATTAAGTTTACATTCTGCTGTTGCTTAATTATATTCAAACATTAATTAAAGAAGAGGTTAGTTATATTGGCATTAGTAACTATTGAAGGTATGCTAGTCTTGGTATTGCAGTCATTTCAGTTTCCTATCATCTCCAACAAAGGGATATAAAATAACATATGGGATACTTCAATTCTAATACATATGTATAAGTCTCATTTTCAGAAAAGGTAAGCAATTATTATATCAAAAATCAACTGCTCAACCATCGCAAAGCCTCTGCTCTTCTGTTTGCATTTACTTTACCTTAGACATCCTACCTTCGAAGCAATATCCACAATAACAGCAACAAAACATGCCCTCTTTACCTGTTTAAGCAGTAGTCAGCATCATTATTACAGTCATACTCTGTATGTACTTAAAAAAAGCTATGATCCCATGCAGCAATACTGCTTTAGAGAGTTCAGCTAAAAAGAACACGGGTCAATGCATCAAGGTTAGTTTCATTTCTGGGAACTGTAGGAACTGTTTGTACCAAAACTAAATGTTAAAATACCTTGTAGGACACTGGAGGATACAGCAAGGATTAGAGCATACAATGGACTGCAACTGGAGACACATCTACACGAACCTCTGCAAAACTGCAACAGAGGAATCACCCTTCAAAAGTGCCAGCAAATCTGCATGCCTGCAGCACATGACACCATCTGACCAGAGTGGTCTTCTCCTAGCCTTTAAGACATTCTAGTCACCTCTTAAAAATACAGTTATTCTCCTGGTTTTCTACCTATTTTCAGTCTTTGTGGATGGCAGTGGTGCAGTAACATCTTCAGCGGGGACAACCTGTCAGGCACACACCCACAACCATTCTAATTTGGGTGTCATGAAGAGCTGCATCAAATGCTGTGACTATTTTAGGGATGCACAGTCCCCTCCACCACTCCACCCTTCCTAAATGCATCCGTTCACCATGCCCAGGTTCCTCCTGTGATCCAGTCTTTTAATAGCTATACAGCACAATCCAGTGAAGTCTGTTTGACACCGTGTTTCTTCTCTCTTCCGAATCAGTGCTACTCGATGAGTACATCATCCTGATTTAAAGGTTGCTTAAAACTTAACAATAAATAAATATATAAATAAATAAAAATCATCAGGTGTCCCTGCTCTCCAATGAATAAGCCTGCTCCTCAGATGATGGCTTAGGAATCACCTGGGGACAAGCACAGCTAGCCCGTAATGCTGCAAAGAGGCTGACAGTAATGCAGTTGGACGTTCCCTTTGAACAAAACTTGGCTGCTGGCATGCAATCTGTTTTGAGACAGTACCAAGAGGACAGCTCTGACAAATTCCTTGAAATTCAGTGCCCGTGGCCCTGCCCTTGCCATGCTGCAGTGTGTAGCAGAGAATGGTGACAGTTCAAATGGCTGGCTGGCAGACACATTCACAATACATTAACATTTTGTTAGAATCCTGCCAAGTGTCTCTCTGGTCTCAGTGGGAACCAACCAACTGCTTCAGCTACATTTGGATGGGACAGCTGCTTCATCAAAATATCCCATCTGTGGATGGTTTTTCAGGGTGCACAACATAGTAATAGCCTCTTTCACCCCTTTCCAAATGTATCTTTCATGTTAGAAAAGTCTAGTTTAATCTGCATTTGTCCAGTCCTCAAGCATCTTGTGTCCAGTCCACAAGAAACAAAAGATTCTCATTTTCCCAACATCCATCACAGAGATCATAAACTCTGTTCATCGGTCTTAAGGCAGCATCGCCAAGACCTGGCTCATGCCTTCATTCTGCCTCCAGAAGTATGTAGGGATTTCATTAATGGAAGGTCAAATTACCTTGACACATCTAAAGGTACTAGTCCAGCCACCACTGTGCACCCTAGCAGAACCTGCGAGGCAGCCCCTGAATTACCCAAAGGTTGAATTATCTCACCTTGATTAGTTTCACAGAAGGTCTCTGGCTGTGGAGAGACTCCTGCTTCCCTGTAGGGAGCTCCTGACACGTCCTCAGGTGTGTGGGGGGTCAGACAAGGGCAGAAACAGGAAAGTCAGCAAGAGCTTCAGTGAGAAAGTGCTTCCTCCTGACTCCCTTGGAAAAATAATGCAACCTGGGTGTATATTAACTCATCAGCTCTCTACTCTGCTATGTAGAAACTCTACTTCCCATTCCACAGTTCCGGGTCCTCCATTCCTGTTGCGGAGACCTTTTTGACTCAGGGCAGCGATGAAAAAGATTTGAATTTTAGCCCAACCTGGTAGCGCTAAGCCTCTTGCCAACTAACTAGGCTGGTGCAAAGCCACAAAATTTGGTGTTCAACTCTGACATGCAGAAATAGAATTACAGGTAATGAAACATCTGTTTCCCACTGTGCAAATGGTGTTCCTTGGCCTAGGAGCACCATTGATACAAGCTGCCTTGATACAAGCTGCTCTGGAAGCCAAGGGTCCCACTGTTACAGCACTGTAGCAATCCTGTTCCCCCGCTAACTCACGCTATACTGGGCATAGTTTTCTAGATTAAAATAGCCATAGGAATAGTCAAGAATCAGGTAGTAAGTTGTTGTTCACATTAGGGTCCAGGGATCAGAGGTGAAGTTAAAAGAACATTAAGATTATGAAGAAAAAAGAAACAAAACGAAGAAGAAAGATCAGGGTGCAATTGGACTACTGTTTTACCAGGCAGCTTATCTGCATGGTTGCTTAACACATTGCAGTGTGAGCCCTTTCCTACCTAATGCGCATTAAACTGAAAACACTGAGAGGAAGAGGAGGGAGGCACACGTTCAGAAAGCAGCCTTCAGTTGGAGACAAGTTCTATTTGGGTTTTATACAGTATAATTTCAGAGAACAAATCAGAAGTCATCTTAGACAATCAGTAAAGTAACTCCGAGCATAAATCCAAGTCAGCAAAGCAGCAATGGTTTATGCACACAGCTATCAGGTCCATAGTATTTACTCCAAGTGTAACACAAAGAGCATTTTAGCTTGCAGTCAAGAATACAAACAGTATAGGAGAAAGGAGCAAGTTGAACATTACCTTTTCAACTGGAAACTGATTCTGAATCCTGTAAGGTCCAATTTCAAAGAGTACTGAAATGAACAGAAGCTCAAATGGATCAGAGTATTACATATACATCCCTAAATCAGTCTGATAGCAAATCAGCAAATTGGTCATGGTAAGAATGGACCATAAAGCAGTCTACATACACAAAAGGATAAAACAAATTAGACTTCACTGACCAGATATTGTCTGCTCCACCACCAGTAGTAGCAGGCTATAAATCTGTCCATAACCTATTCTTAAATATGTCAATGTAAAACCTGCTACAGCCTGGAGATACATCCAGTAGAGGCTTATACATTATAATTTGTAAGTGCCCAGTTTTTCCTTATTTCCTGATGGCTCTGATTGCCCTTGGCTGAAGGACTCAGCTGTTTGTGAGCCAAGACCCAGTTTAGTGCAGAACAGCTGCGTAACCCTGATTCTGTTTTCCTAATAAAACTATTGTTGGGATGTGGTGGTGAACATGTCCATCCTCATGGTGAAAACACCCAAGAGTTAAAACTGTGCAAGACCAGAAAAGTGAAAACAAAGACAGAAGAGTAATAGCAGAGATGTATTAGCTAGCAGTTCCAGCATTCAAGAGGGAGAAAATATTGACATGAAAAAGGTACGAGACCCTAATTAAAAAAACAGGCAATCAGAAGATTGCAGCTCAGCAGCATCAGGGATCAGCCTGTTCCAGGGAGCAATGGAGATGAGCCCTTCCCCGTCTGATTGATGAGTGCCTTGCCAACAGAAACACTGTGGTGAGCATATTAATGCTTAACCTGCTAGCTCATTGAACTTAGATATCTACCGTGTATATTAGCCAACAAAGAATTGCTGTATACTCTTTAAGTTGCCTACATCCTGCTTGGAGAGTCTCTGTGTGCACGCTAAAGTTGTCTGAATCAAGTATGCTGGAAAAGGAGAGTTACAGTCCACCCAGAAAATTGTCTGCTCAACCAAGTCTTTGTAGTAGGCCAAGAAGCCTTCTCCTCTCCGTGCCTTCTCCCACTTGCAAGCACCCTTTTCTATGCTCTGACCAAGAGGTAGGCTAACCAGAATTCTGGCTCTGAAGCAAACCTAAAGAAGGAATGGGTCGAGGCAACAATGATTTCTGGATCACTGCTGCTATATTTCCTCCTCCCATCACAACTCTCATACTACTGCTCAGATATGGTTTAAAAGGGGCAGATGTCCCCTTGGCCCAAAGGATCACTGAGCAGTAAATAATATTCCTCAGTTCTGACACAACTAGACACCTTCAAGCACCTTGCAGAAGAATTTCATTTTTTTCTGTTGGGGTGAAATCTAATCATTTTTTGCTGCATCTCAAAAATCTGAGGAAAAAGAAAAAAAAACACAAATCAAACAGTTTCAGAAAACCAATCGCTATGATGAAAACTGAAAGAAATATATAGTAACACCTAGAAATCTCAAAGTGAGTAAAAAATCTAAAAAGCACATAACTAAATAAAAGGTGCTGAGATGTTAAATGGTTCAAACACTACTGTAACATTAGTAGTATTGGAACTTGGCTATCAAAAATTATAAAAAATGCTCCCATATTTCTTTTTATTTTTGTACTGAAATAAAAGTGCTAAAGCCTGATACAAAGAAAAATAATCTTTTTAAATCCAGATTTATAGATTGCCACCTGGCTTTTAATTTATCTCCTTTCTCTAATTAACAGGCTGTGTCACTGGAAGAGAAGAACATTAATGACACAAGACAACAGTGTCATCTCCTACTACAGAGTAAATCTTGAAGAAAAAAAATCAAAGCAGTTGTTTAAAATAAATCAACAGCCTTGGCTGAGTTGGCTGTCTGCATGGCAGATATTTATTGCCTCACATAATCTTTATGGAGGGACAATATCTGGCACCAACTGGTTAAAAATAAATTAAGGAAGGTACTTCCAGCAAAAGAAACAAATAATACTGTTCAGTGTTTCCTTTCCGGTTAAGGTAGAAACAGTCTCTTCAGCAGAGATAGCACAAAACGGAGATGTGTTTAAATCACAGTGCTCAGCCATGAATTCTACCCTCAGTCAATTCTAGTGTCAATTTAACAATATATATAGCTATTTCATTTTTATTTCATTTCATATTTCATTTTATTCAGGAAACACACTATATCATTTTTAAGGGCCAGTCATCTTGGAAGCCTCCTTTTTCAGGCACAGAGTGCTCAGCTCTTTCTGGGCTCCCGTTGGAGACACTTCCGATGCGATCCCACGGTCACTATGTGGGATACATACATAAGCATAAGGCACCGAAGTTTTTCTGCTGTGAGGCCCAAACCCATGGGGTGAAGCAGCACTTTGGGATACCTCCCAGCTCCCGTTCTTCCCCGGAGGAGGCATTGCACTCTCAGAAAGCTCAGATGTTTTCCAATGTAGGCAGAAGTGGCTCCTGCTGCAGGTACCATCTCCCAACCTAGACCTGCTGGCAAGCACGCGACTTCAGTGCTCGGCACACAGTCCTGATAGACAGTCCAAAGTCAACCGTCATCCAAACATTCACATATACTTCTAAAGTTTAGTGTACTTGGATTAACAAAGGCTGCATTTTTAACCTTTACATCAGTAAATAAAGGAATCCTGCAATCTCTTCTGCTAAAAATATAATTTCAATTGACACAGACTTAGTTTTCTGAGGGGAATTAAGTGCAATATTAACAAATATGGCAGTGTAGTTACTCTCAGGCTAAATCTAAGAGCGGAGTACAAAGTTTAGCAAAGGTCACAGATCTCCCACTGCAGACATTTGTGGTTTCCGAGATAAGACCAGAGGGAACAATGCGATCATCTATTCTGAGCTACTCTGTGACATTAGACCCTTTCACTTAGTGCAGCAGGGAAAACCCTTCTTCCTTAGTGTGTTCCTTACCTTTGAGTTCTTTAAACTGTCATTGAACTAGGTCAAATATTTCTAAGAGATATGATACCGACCCTATTTAAGATTGCATCTGGGCCAACTGAGTCTGGTGTTTCATACGAAGAGCTTTATAAAATAAACGTTCATGATCCTTTCCTCTCAGTTTGTGTGGCAGTTTTCAGGAACAATAAAGAAAGATCAGTATCTTCAAGCAACGGTGTAAGGGTTCAGCTTTGTTGTCACAAGATCTTTCCCTGTCTTTGACCAAAACACCATCTGCTTTCCTAGAGAAGAACGAGGCTTCTGATTTTTAAAGTCTCTCACAAAAGTCAGAACAATCCTCGATGCCTGTGGTACCTCTCTCCCTCCATGCTGTACAGAGTCTGGGTACCAGCTGAAACAAAGGATGACAGTCTTAGAAATCAGTTCAGATTTCATGGAAGAGGAAGATATACTTTTGTGGTCCTTTTGTTTTATTTTTACCTTCCTAAGAACTTTCCAGAGAAGCTTTATGCAGTTATGATAAAATAATCTTTTAAAAAAAAATCTATTTGAAAATAAATGTTCATTTTAGGGACAAAAAAAAATTTCATTTTAATAACATTTTTTACCTTAAACTTTCTACCTACACCAGAAAGGGTCCCCTGACATCCAGATAGGTCCTGTGTGTGGAGAAAAGAAAATAATCTGCTCAAGAGTTCATATGAAACATTACACCCAGCTGTTGGATCGCTAATGTAAGTGTATTGGATTTATGCAACGAGGTTTTGGGGGGGGGGAGGGAGGGCAGGGGTGGCTTCTGTTAGAAGACACCAGAAGTTGGCCCCATGTCAGACAGAGACAGTTCCAGCCAGCTCCAAGACGGACCCGACACTGGCCAAAGCTGAGCCCATCAGAGACGTTGGTAGCGCTTCTGTGATAATGTATTTAAGAAAGCGTAAAAACCATTGTGCAGCAGCTGTGAGAGAGGAGTGAGAAGATGTGAGAGAAACAACTCCGCAGACACCAAGGTCAGGGAAGAAGGAGGGGGAGGAGGTGCTCCAGGCGCCAGAGCAGAGATTCCCCTGCAGCCCGTGGGGAAGACCATGGTGAGGCAGGCTGTCCCCCTGCAGCCCATGGAGGTCCACGGGGGAGCAGATATCCACCTGCAGCCCGTGGAGGACCCCACGCGGGAGCAGGCTGAAATGCCCTGAAGGAAGCTGCAGCCCGTGGGGAGTCTACACCAGAGCAGACTCCTGGCAGGAACGGCAGCCCATGGAGAGGAGCCCGCTCAGGAGCAGGTTTTCTGTCAGGACCTGTGGCCCATGAGGGACCCACGCTGGAGCAGTTCTTGAAGAACTGCAGTCTGTGGAGAGGACCCACGTTGGAGGAGTTTGTGACGGACTGTTTCCGTGGGAGGGACCCCACACTAGAGCAGGGGAACAGCGTGAGGAGGAAGGAGCAGCAGAGACGGAGCGCGATGAACTGACCAGAACCCCATTCCCTATCCCCCTGCACTGCTTGAGGGGGAGGAGGTAGAAGAGTCAGGAGTGAAGTTGAGCCTCAGAAGAAAGGGTGGTGGTGGGAAGGTGTTTTTAGTTTTGTTTTTATGTATCACTCTCCTACTTTATTATTAATTGGCAATAAATAAAAATAAACTTCCCTGAGTTGTCTGTTTTGTCCATGATGATAATTGTTGAGTGATCTCTCTCTCCTTAACACAACCCACAAACTTTTCATCTTATTTTCTCCCCTGTCCTGCTGAGGAGGAGTGAGAGAGAGGCTTGGTGGGTACTTGGTGGCCAGCCAACGTTAACCCACCACAGTAAGGTTTATACAGTATGTCACTGAGTATTCAGTATGGGCTTTCAAATGCTTGAATGAAGGGTGATGCATACAGGCAAAAAACCTGAAGAACGAGGGGCTCAGCCAACACAACTGGGCCACAGAAAGGATGATACAGCAGAAGTACTAGGATAAGCAACACATCTGATATTCAGACTAGAGATAAGGAAGAAAATTTTTATGATGAGGATGGTGAAACCCTGGAACAGATTGCCCAGAGAGGTTGTAGATGGTCCATCCCTGGAAACATTCGAGGTCAGGTTGAACGGGGCTCTGAGCAACCTGGTCTAGTTGAAGATGTCCCTGCTCATTGCAGGGGGGTTGGACTAGATGACCTTTAAAGGTCCTTTCCAACCCAAACCAGTGTATGATTCTATAGCACGGTGCTGAGCTATCAGCCTAGAGTGGCTAATCAACAGCAGGACCACCTATCACATATATCACACCAGGTCTACCCCAAAACACTTGCATATCATGAAATATAAATTAAACCCATAGCATAAATGATATCTGGAATTTAAGTAAATGCTTAGCACACAGATTAAATAGTTCAAATAAATGTGTGACAAAAGCAGCCAATAGGAAAATACATGATATGATATACAGGGTCCTGTTTAAATGCACATAACAGGGATCTGCACTACGTCTCGCCTGGCAGCTGCTGGGCAGTTGCATCTCACGGTGTCCTGGTTAACCAGGGATACCCAGGCTTGCTATTTACTGAATAAAGAAGCCTGTGACACAAATCTGCTGTTGAAATCTAGTTCTGTGGTTAAAGGTAACTAAGTGAGGGTCCTCAGCAAGAGGGCCCAAGTGACAAGCCAGAGGTCACAATGGAAGCCCCTGACACAGAAATGAGTCAAACTCCCGTTTTCTGAGTGCCTAGGCTTTTCCACACAGCACTGGACCATCTTTCCTATGAAACTCTCCAGAAGGTAGAAAAACAGCAGTGGACATGAGAACAGAGAAGATTTAATTTGATCATGAAGCTGGCATGCAGTATTACAACTGAAATTCCTGCATTTACTTTTCCTTTTGGCTTTGTATTTCTTTTGTTCACCCTCTTTTTCATCTGCATTATTGCAGAGGAACTGCTGACAGTCACTACTTCAGATGTGGGACTTTATCACAGCAGGATTAACTAAATCATAAAGGCAGAGCCCATACAGCATCAACTCCCCTCCTTTTCACATCCCAGAGGCAGATGGCAATAAGAAATGAATTTTCTCATATTGTTAAAGCTTATGCTTTTTCACCTGCAAGAAGGACTTTTGCTTTGGTTCAAGGAGGGAACTGATTTTACAATTACAATGGAAAAGATGAATAGGCTCTACATCAAGGTGACTAATATGTTCTGTAAGTTTGTGAAAAGCAGGGACTTTTTTTTCTTCTTTCTTTTTTTAAAATTAAAGTTGTCAAGAACTGGTTTTGCTTTGCATATAGCCTTGCGCTAAGACACATGTAGATTATTAGCACGAATTCTTGCAACGCATACGTATGATGATACAATCCCATGTTGGAGATGCTTTTTATCCCACACACAGACTGGGAGCTCCTATGATATTGGGATATGTTAGACTGGTACATGACACATTTTTGAATTTCAGGCTATCACAGAATTATTGCCTGTGGCAAGGCACTGAACGTGATGCAGCCAGAACTAACTTTCTCAAGATCTTTGAGATACAGCAGAAAAGGAACCTCTGCCAGAACAACGCAACAGAAGAATTGTGCAAGAACAACTTGGAGATATGAATCCTTTTTCAAGATTTCCCCCTGCAAAGATGCTTCTTTAGGGTGCTAGAGTATATTACATGCAAGCTATTAGTCTGAGGATGAGGTTAAACCCACCGTTATTTCGCTAAGGATACATCCTACAGCTGAATTATATCAAATAGGCCCCACAAATGCAGAAAAGCCATTTTTAGTTCTGATGCAGATATAGAAACAAATAAGGTTCTCACTACTTTCAGATACAACGCAATGAATAGCCATGGAAAACTGTGTCCTTCTTGTGGCTGCTATGGCAAAAGCAAATTTCTCCCAGACAACCTACTTTCATCCCGGGCAGCTCTTGGGCTGTACAGGAAAGCTGTTGCAAGGTGAACCTCAGCATGGACAGCCAGTACATCACTTCCAGCCTCCTCTTGTGATGCTCATCCTGCTCCAAGTGACCTTTTGAGGCTTCTCCAAGTTCATTCCCAAACAGACATATGTTAACTAACACCAAAACACTGTTCTGAAGAAACTGCACGGGGAAAATTAATTCCAGGCAACTTCCTGAGACAGATAAGCTCTTGAAAAAACATTTAGTCAGCATTTTCCTTAGTCTTTGAGCTTTGCATAACAATATTGTTAAGGGGAATGTTGTGACTGTACTAATGACTTCTTCCCAACAAACTAACAAAAACAAGGGGATCAAGTTTTTGGGGCTTTTTCTGATATGTTTTGGAACTGAACCATGAACCACACCTTTCCTCCTCACACACATAAGACAATAAAACTTTTCCCACACTCATAAATGAGACTGGATTTGAGTTGTGAATGACTGACAATAGGCTATTAAGTCTCCCGAGCCACTCTGCTCTTTTTTCCCCCCCCCATTCATTTTTCTCTAGAGAAACTCTGAAGGATGCCCCACATGATCCATTGGAATTTAATCACACAAAATAAATGGCCAAGTGCAATCTCCGTCTTTCTAGCTAATTTTTTTCATTAACATATTGGTTAATAATTGGTTTTCTTTTACTGTACATCATATTGATTATGCATTAGATCTTCATAGCAGTAATGGGAATGTGGACACCATCTTCCATTATTGAGACATTTAATATAAAAGGATGTCTGGAACAGATTAGATAGCCATGTCAAACTAGTATGAAGCTGAAGCTGTTAAAAAAGCACTATTGTTTAAGTTGTGCTTTTTTTTTTTTTAATTTTTATTTTTATTAAAGTCTGTACTGGTGCCTTTATCACAATGACAATTTTCATGTAGAAGACTGTCTACCTCATGGTAACTTGTTCATATAGCCATATGTAGAACCAAGGTTTAAGCTTTTGACTTGCTTTTCTACCATGATAAATCTATAGTAATTATGGTTATTTAAATGCAGATTGAGCTTCCTTTCACTCACCACTGGCTCAACACATGTGTTGGTCATTATTATGAAGTAGTTGTGAGCTTCCATCCAGCTGGTCTCCAGGTCACGTGGCTGTATATGCATGTACTCGCTTTGAGAGCTATTCCTCTACTCTCTGCTTACAGAATATCTCTGGTACTTGGTACATCCTGTGTTTACTTAACTGTCAGTGCTGTGATTATGCAGATCCAGAGTCCACTGGTGAGTAATAATTAAGCCTAGCTGTTCTGTCCATATCCCACAGCTTAAAATTGCCAAGACACAGAAGATAGACAGCCTAGAACTTAAATTGCTGGACATCTGATGCACTTTTACACAATATGCAAGTCAGCCTTAAGCTTCACAACAAAGTCATCTTTTTATGACACTGCCTCATTGCCTTTTTTTTTCTTGCACATCTTTTCACATCACTAACAGTTAGCATCAATGAAACATATAGTTTAGCTTTATTTAGCAATTGTTCTCTTGAAATCCAAAGGAATGTTGCAGTACTACTATTACTCACTTGCCATGTTCCTTTTGGGCCTGACAACATTTGCTGTTTTTCTTAAATTACTGCACTGCAGAAACAGAGGTCTAAAGTGAAAATTCAGTTTTCGTGTAGCATATTTAATCCTTAAAAAATGAGAGTCAAGATAGAAAAAGAACCCAGTATAATCTAGCTTTGTGAATTTTTAACACTTCAGATATTGGTAACTCTGGAATGAGAGCATTTGATTGTAGCTGCTTCTAAAAAAAAATCCCACAGACAAACATAGGTATCTCTGCTTTCACTGATTTCTATCCCTTTTCAATGTGTTTATGTTCATCTTTCACTAGTTGATCTCTGTTATTAATGAACTCTCGAGATTCAATGAACTCTCAAGAACAACTGTCAAGTTGTTCTTAAAATGGTTTGAGTTGAGTCCCAAATTCAGGATGCACAACACACCATGGAAAGTATTTTTATAGGATCCATCTCTTTACAAAACATTCTTCAGTTAGTGCATAAGCAGGCTGACTTGAACACAAAGACAAATAGGAAAGAGATCTAGAAAAAAACTCACTAAAGCGAAGGAGTCACAGAGATTTAAAATTTGGTTTACTTCATCTGTCACAAAAAAGATTGCTTTCTACAAACACTCAGACCAGAAGAAAAGGAAATCTACTTACGCGTTTCTCACAGAAAGATTCATCTGTGTTTTATAACCACACATGGTGTACACCACTGAAATATTTCTACATCCCAGATGGAAAAAATAAACTCAGTCAAGTGGGTCCCAGTTTTTTTAGAGCAAACCTTCCTCATACTCCATTATTCCCATCAGTCTGAGGTCCATCCACCCCAGTTCCTCCCATCACCTCTGCCTCAGCAGGTTCATCTCCTGATCTGTTTCTAAGTCCTCCCCCTGGAACACCAACTCTCCTCACACTTTGGTCTCTTCTCACCTCCAAAACATGTAGGTGATCCTGGAAATCAATGGAGACGAGGGGAGAGGAACAGAAACCATTGAGCTACAAGTACCACCAATTCACCTGATTAACTAGGCTATGAGTAACTTCAAATCAATTTGGGCTGACTGTAACCATGGACTGGATAACTGGCTAAGCAGAGATGGGAGGCTGTGTAAGGACACACGGCACAGCTACCGTTTCAAGATCGTTCCCAGTCCCACCTCCTTCCTGCAGAAATGAAGGCGACAGTAGGGGTAGAACAGGAAGAGAAAGTGGTAAGGAGCAAGCAGAGCTATTGACCCGTCCCAGCCTACATTTTTACCTGCAAGATTTCTTGCCTTACTGATTGGGTACACTGGATTAGACCACACACATTAGTGAAGAAAGAGGAAAATTAAGGCCAGGGTAGAAGAAGAAATCACCATGACTCCAAATGCTTCCAAAAGCACAAATGCTTTTAACACCTATTCAAATGAATCACGATCTTTTTCTTTGAGTAACAGCAAAAAGCAATGCCATAAGTGCTATTTAAGATACTTTGAATGCACTGAAAATATTTGCAGCTTCTGTATTAGTGCATATATTAATTGCTCTTGTAACTTTACTGTCCTATAAAAGCATTCAGTACTGATAGAGCCAACAATAGCAGATTGTTTTAAAGCTCTAATTAAACACCATCACAATTAATTTAATAAGCTCAATTTTCAGTAAACATCACGAAGCTTCCCCATTAAAATCAAGTCTCCTTCAAGTAGGTTATGCTGGACAAACAGGAACTGCAACATCACTGGTCACTGCTGACACATTAGATCTTAACGCTTTTCTGCCTCTACCAGTGGGTCCAAGTCCGCTTCCCTCTAACAGACCCCAACATTCAGCCATTATCTCTTCCCACCCCTGCTCCAACCACTTCAGTCTTCGAGCACCACTTTCGCCTTCTGCGCTGCCATCTGCTAGCTCTGCAATAACTTCCCCAAAAAGTACACCATATAGCTTCCCCTGGAGAGGAAAAAGGGAGTGTTCTCCCAGGAAAAGATTTTATGCACTGACGTTTCCGTTAATTCCTTCCGAGCAACGTGAACCTGTTGGCTTCTATACCTTAAAGTTATTGAAGATCAAAACAAGCTTTACTGTCCCAGCAAGAGAACATGAGATATTCCTCAAATGATCCTCAGTTTATCATCTGCCCTAGTGTTCCATCATGATGTTTATAATCTGTTCTCAGATAGCACTGTGACAAATAGCACTACATACAGCTCTAATTCCAGATTGGTGCTAATAAAAACAAGAGTGGTAATAATATCTAGAGTTTTCCCACTGGCTGTGATTGTGCTGGAGTACAAGTGATGCCTAGAGACTGTGCAGAAGGAGATGGGAATTTTATTTTCTTCTTACAGATGATTCACACCATCTTCATTTGCCTTTAGGATTGCTCCCCTCTAGTGATAGCAGAGACAAGTGTAACTGATTTCCTTTACAGCTACCACTTAGCGACACGTAAGTGCTAGTTGCTTTACCCAGAGAAGGATATTAAATGTAAAACAAGTAACAGCACGGAAAGTGAGTGAACAAGCAGAATCCATGGTTCTCATCCTTAGCAAGCTGAGCAGTTTGCTGATATGATATACGACAACTGAAGATCTCCATCTGCAGAAAAAAACCCCCACTATCTGAACAGCACACTGATGCCCACCTCACGTTCTGGGGCTCAAGTTCTGTGAAAGTCATTTTCAGACTCAGTGACTGAGATAAGCTGAGTAGCTTCATGGTCTCAGCGTGAGCCAGATTTCACCTTCTTTGGAGACATTTTGACATACTGTAGCACTTCAGATACATTGCAGAATGATAGACCCCTCATGATTATATACAAGATTTCTTTATGACAGGGGGGCTCTATGCTTATTTCCAAAATCCTTCTACAGTATGTTGGCTGACTGGATCCATGTTTCAAGACACAGACTATTTAGATCTATACAGTGTAGATATACAAATACAATTAAAAGCCTAAACCTTCCTAGTAACAATTTAGGGCAAAACTCATATTACTCCAAAGAAAGAGCCAAAACCGGCCTGGGGGATTGTGGCAAAAGAATTCATTTATCTTCCCTGGCTAAAGAGAGAGGTTAAGTGGATAGCTCAGATCTTGATCACAACAAGGTAAGCATTCAAAACAAAAAACCAAACAAACCAAAAAATCAAGCAGAATTAATCACACCTCCTGGCTCTGTATCTGTCTTACGCTCACAATTTACTTGCTTTGTGTGAGACAGCTTCTTGTGTCAACCAAAGACCTGCCTTTGGGGAGAATCTCTTAGAGTTCATGAGTCACACTG
This sequence comes from Gymnogyps californianus, assembly GCF_018139145.2. Classification (NCBI taxonomy): domain Eukaryota; kingdom Metazoa; phylum Chordata; class Aves; order Accipitriformes; family Cathartidae; genus Gymnogyps; species Gymnogyps californianus. Next base: position 5,791,899 of record NC_059472.1, on the reverse strand, counting down.
TGCTTGCAGAGTGCAACAGAAAATGACCATACTAGGCACTATGATTTTTGGGTTTTTTTAATGTAGACACCTACTTTCCCAGATTGTGATAGACTTTTCATTTGTAATAATATTTTGCCTTCTGTAGCACCTTGCATCTCAGCATGGCAGAATACTTTGCAAACATTTAATTAAGCTTTATGATGTCCCACCGAGGTTGGCAGGTAGGTGTTTCATAATGGCATGAGATATTTAAAATGAGTTACACACACAGACACACAAAAACTGATCATTAGGTTAGGGGCAGAAGTGGGACCACAATATGGAAATTTCATTGCCACTTCTCCAGCCTGACTACCTGAGGACTCTCTGACTTTGGAGGGCCTTGGGTGGACAGTGCTATGTCAGGCGGCAGTAAAGCTGACAGCTAGAAAGGAAGATGAAACAGAGTGTGTTATGGCACTCTTCCCAGGATTTCAGGTGACAGAAGTCAGCGTGTCTAGCCTCTGGCTTCATTCACTGATGGACAGAAGGGTTTAAGAATATTCTCTGTCTCTGAAGAGGCTATGGACAACCACAGCGCCGAAGTGCAGTGTGTTCTGTTCTGGCATCCAGAATGACATCCCAAAACAGAACAGCAAGGTCAAACCCTCGCCCACACGAGCTGGCAGAGCCGGCTGTGTAGCTGCAAGCTGGCATATTACATGCAATTCTCAGACTTCCCCTGGGCTGCCATAATCTATGGCCACAGCACCTGTCTCTCTAAATTACAGAGATGTTGTGGTGGGTTGACCCTGGCTGGATGCCAGGTGCCCACCAAAGCCGCTCTATCACTCCCCCTCCTCAACTGGACAGGGGGAGAAAATAAAACGAAAGGCTCGTGGGTCGACATAAGGACAGGGAGATCACTTCACCAATTACCGTCATGGGCAAAACAGACTCGACTTGGGGAAAAATTAGTTTAATTTATTGCTAGTCAAATCAGAGCAGGATAATGAGAAATAAAACCAAATCTTAAAACACCTTCCCCCCACCCCTCCCTTCTTCCCAGGCTTAACTTTACTCCCGATTTTCTCTACCTCCTCCCCCACCGAGCGGCGCAGGGGGACGGGGAATGGGGGTTTGGGTCAGTTCATCACACGTTGTTTCTGCCGCTCCTTCCTCCTCAGGGGGAGGACTCCTCACACTCTTCCCCTGCTCCAGCGTGGGGTCCCTTCCACGGGAGACAGTCCTCCATGAACTTCTCCAACGTGAGTCCTTCCCACAGGCCGCAGTTCTTCACGAACTGCTCCAGCATGGGTCCCCTCCACGGGGTGCAGTCCTTCAGGAACAGACTGCTCCAGTGTGGGTCCCCCGCGGGGTCACAAGTCCTGCCAGCAAACCTGCTCCAGCGTGGGCTCCTCTCTCCACTGGTCCACAGGTCCTGCCAGGAGCCTGCTCCAGCGTGGGCTTCCCACGGGGTCACAGCCTCCTTCGGGTGCATCCACCTGCTCCGGCGTGGGGTCCTCCAGGGGCTGCAGGTGGATATCTGCTCCACCATTAACCTCCATGGGCTGCAGGGGGACAGCCTGCCTCACCATGGTCTTCACCACGGGCTGCAGGGGAATCTCTCTCTCTGCTCCGGCGCCTGGAGCACCTCCTCCCCCTCCTTCTTCCCTGACCTTGGTGTCTGCAGAGTTGTTTCTCTCACATCTTCTCACTCCGCTCTCTCTGGCTGCAACTGCAACTCCCCTGTAACTTCTTTCCCCTTTCTTAAATACGCTATCCCAGAGGCGCTACCACCATCACTGATGGGCTGGGCCTTGGCCAGCGGCGGGTCCGTCTTGGAACCCGCTGGCATTAACTTTATTGGACATAGGGGAAGCTTCTAGCAGCTTCTCACAGAAGCCACCCCTGTAGCCCCCCCCTGCTACCAAAACCTTGCCACACAAACCCAATACAGATGTGTGCATCCTCAGACAACAGAAAAGAGGAAATAAAAGCAAGGAAGTTGACACTGAGATCGTATGTGTGCTCTATAGTGAGGTCTCAGCCTACTGGCTAATGAAATCAAAACTCATCTGGGGATTTATCCACAAGTCCCATTCATCATCATCTTTGTGTCTAAAGCTAACTCTTAAAATCTCACCTGAATCTATCCTTTTTCTTCTGCTCCAGAAGATTTCTGGTAATCCACTGGCTTGCAGAGGTGGCTTAAGAGAGCCACAGGACTTGTGTCTGCTCACAGTGGGTTTCTAAACATCTTTGGCTGATATCTTTAGCTTTGTTTGCCATATTCCAATGACATGAAGTCAGAGCTGGCAGTTTGGTAGATGGCAAAGTTTCCTGCTTGCTGCTCAAGAAACTTAGCTCTGAATCCCAACCCAGGCCAGACTTCTTCAGTCATATGAGCCATGACACTTCTCTATCACATACTATGGCACCCAATCTTTAAAAATATGGCAACAGAACTACCCTGCCTTGTAGACATGCTCTGAAGTAAGGCATACGTCAAATTAATAACATTTTGCACAGGTAGTGCTGAGCTAAATATTACCTGAATGTTGTATTTAGATAAACAAAGAACTCTGATTGTGAGGCAATCCTTTAATTGCCATGGTCTTAATTCCTCCGTCTCAGCTTTACTATCTAACAAGGCATGCAGCAGCATCTGAAGGAGAGGTCAGATGTTCAGGGCTCCTTGTGTACCTTCCACACCACTGTGCTGGTACAGACTGCTTAAGCATCTTACTCATTTCTTTTATTTATCCCTTTTTTTCCATAAGCCTTGATTGAGTAACAGCACAGGGAACAACAAGTCCAGAGGACAGAGAGGAAAGGAACACTTGCCAGATAAATATAACCGGTATATATGCACCCATTTGAGCCAAGTAGGTTGGGCAATTAACTAGATCATTTAATCTATCCCTTCCAAGCTCTCTGTTTGCAAATGCAATTGGGACATTCTAGTCAATCACTACAAACAATAGATTTAAAGATCTCTTAAAGAAAGAGATTACTGCAGGATTTTATACATTTTAAGGGGGTTTTATCTCTGCTTGTAGAGGAATGTTGCTAGGGGCTATGAATTATCTCTGCCTATTCCACAAGCACACTTTGCATTAGTAGGATGCACTGCAAGTAATTTGGCTGATGTGCTGCATTTGGAGAAGACCAACAAGAGCCAGCTAAAGAGCCACAAGAAGTAGCTTTTCTGTCACTTCTTAAAAGCTCCAGTCTGCTTCATCATGTCTATATTTTACAAATGTGTATGCTGACATTTCTAAGTAAGATTTATGGTGGCTTGCTAAATGCAGAAGACGATTGCTTAAAATAGCCTTCAAGCACTTAGCTTTCCTGAGACCTAGACGCTTTTTAGTGGGACTAAGCACCTACAACACATTTGAAATTCAAAGCATTTAAAATCAGGATACCTTTTTCAACAGTATCATGTCAAAAGGTCTTAAATAACCTGCCTAGGATCTTGCACGGAGACCATAACCAGTCCTCTTCTGTTACTGCATACCTGATTCTAATTCTTTCAATGGCTTTGGGAAAACCACGGCCTTAACAGACATGTCACTGATCAGCAAAGCAGCAACTGAAACACTTTCTGCTGGCAATCTCTGTATATACCACCAAAAAATAAAATAAAACAAAGGCATAAAGAGTAAATGCCCACTTTTAGAAAGATTTTGCATCGTACTACTGAGAGAACACATAGTACTTTTGCCTTTGGTTACTCTTGAGAAGCAATGCTGGGACCCATACTCTGTAGGAGCTGTCAGTACTGCAGACTACAACATACTTGCAGGTGAGGACAGACATCAGATAGTTCCCTTCCTATCTCACTGTATTTCTTGAAGCTGAACACTGATGTAAAGATGAATAGGATGGGGCTGTTCAGCAGAACGCGACATTCTCTGGGAACTATTCCCAGGAAATGTAAATTGACAGGTATCCACTGACTTAAGCTGAGACCAGAAGCGAAGACAAGATGCTCTACAAAAGCAAGCAGCATGACAGTTTAGACCTGGCTCTCCTTCCCATGGATGCGAGCTTCTCTAGGAATTTGGGGCCATTTCAAGCTTGTGGGAAACTATGTGTGGGAATACCAGTAGCAGGTCCCAGAAGACTTAAGAGCAATTTGTCAGTTCTTGGGAGATTCTCAGTTCACTTTTGCAGATCGAAAAGATTCAAGAATGGCAGGATCTCCCTAGATCCATATATTAAGGTTGATGTTTCCCTCAGCATTTCCAATGCATCCAGCACCCTGATGAAACTAAGAAGGAACCACAGGGAGACTCACAAAATGTATCATGCCTTTAGCAGGCAAATTTGCCCTTATTTCCAACAGCAGCTCTGGCTAGTGAAGCTTTGGGTGTTACTCCAACCGCAGCAATCACTACCAACCAACCCAGTACCTAGCCTTCCCTTTACATCTGTGCCACCATCCATAGCCACTGTGCTCTGAGCACAGGTAGCAGACGTTGCAGAGCTGTTATGTCTCATCACTCAAGTGTCTCATCACTTGTCTCAACACAAGTTTGGGCTTTCTGCATGGAGGTACCAGAGACCAGGTGGTCCTGCAATGGTACTGAGCCGTACCACATAATTTGCCGTGGGGCAAGCAGGGGCCATCCTGTTCTGCCGTTCTGCCAATGAGGCACTCCTGACTCTGTCTGTTCAGAGCCCCAGGACCACCCATTGGGTAGGAGATGGTGTGTCTGGGGTGCTGGGGTGATTAAAAGGAGGACTGAAGTATTTGGGGAGATGTTTGAAAGAGAAGCCTAGAAGGCAAAAAAGGAAGGGAAGAGCCTTTGTGCATTGGGGGAACCTTTTCTCTCCCTACAATCAGTTGGGGTTTTGCTGGTTTCCCACCACCTCCTAATCTTTTAACATGGAAGAAAACATCATTCAGAAGGGGAAAGCAAAGATATTTTTCACCACGCAGCTAAAATCCAAAGTGTAAAACCCCCTTGCTCCCTGAAACAGGGGGGTGTGGAGGTGTCTTATCTCAGAGTCCTGAGATCAATTGACTTGGAAAGATATGAGAATGTGCACTGACAATTTACAACCACCCAGAGACATTTTGATTTGCCTCTAGCTGAGGAAAAAAGAAGAAAAAAAAATTAAAAAAAAATAAATAAGGCAGTCATAGGGACAAACAGTCCTTTCAGGACATCAGCCTGAAATAGGTTTCACATAATCTTTATATCCTGCAAAAATGAAATAAATCTGAGGGACAGCAAACAGGACACAGCAACCCAGACTACTATAGGTCCATTTTCTTTCTACATCGTCTGTCTGAAATAGCCTTGTGAAGGGCTTCATGTCATTTGTCAGCTCCACCTACACATACCTCCTGGGGAAGGGCCCGGATGGACATTTGCATCCCTGCAAATTCTTCATAACTGTCTGATACCAGCAGCATCAAGTAACCTCCTTGGTTTTATGCAGAAGGGAGACTGACAGGCAGAGCAGAGAGAGAGAAGCAAGAGCATCATGAAGGTCTGAGGGCGTACGAGGCTGGGGCAGGGAAAGCAGAGGATGAAGTGAGGGAGGATTCATGAATTCCCAGAGAGCAAGGCTGGGGTGGATGTCAGGCAAACTTGAGCTGAGGGTGGCTGGAAGGTTGAGAGACAAGTCAGAGCAAAAATCATGTTTGGAAGCTGCTTGCAGCTGTTATATGTTGATTTTCTCTTAAACCCTTTTAGATGGGCAGCTGCCTGAGGCCAACCCTGCAGACACCAGGAGTAATGTCCGTTTTGCTGGATAACTGCAGGGCAAATCCCATTTGAAGGAGAGGTAGGCACCTGTGTGCATTTAAGGCCACTGGCCCTGGAGGTCTGAAGCTTTCCTAACACTAGGCACTGCACTAGGCAATTTTGTCTCTGTATTGCAAGTCTTTGAGAGCAGAGAAAGCCTAACACACAAAACATTTTGCAACGAAATGCATTCAAACTCAGCATTTCCAATATCAGCTGGGGATCTTTCGGTACACGGTACTGAATCTGGAATCATCACAGAGAGAAATAATGCTGCTATTCAGGTTTTATCTTAGACAGCGACTAGATGGTTTTTCTCCAGGCTCCAGGCGGTCAGTGCCACATGACAGAGCAAACAGTAAACCAGGTTTCTGGTGATGGCAGCACAGATTTCTTCCTTCACGAAACTGAAGCCTTTCTGCACACTTTTCTCAGCCTGGTCATAAATCCCTCTTCACACTAATTTATTGCACTGTGCCCTGTGAATTCAAGTGAAGACAGCTTCATAAAAGAACATGCAACCACCCTTACGCTCTGCAATGACATAAAAAAGATTTAGTGTAAACAAGAATGAAGACTGAAGGAATAGCACCAGTGGGAAGTCTAGTCCTGTGACTAAATTAATACAATGACAGCCACTCTGAAATTTGTCTTTTCTAGCAAAATGATGAGGTACCCTGAAAGTCTCCATGACAACACAGCCCAGCCTTGTGTTACAAGATGCTTATGCAAGAAAGCATCTAAAAGTACAGTGCCTGGGGAAAGCCTTCTGACAAAAAAAACCCACAGGGTTTCAGCTGCTTCCCCCACCTTATTCAGATTATTTTCCACGTGTTTGTTTTTTTCTTTTCTGAAACTTCAGATAAAAAAGGAATTTTACATAGTCTTCCAATTATGTCACTGCTTGTTATTTTCAATTTAAAAGACATGCACAGAAATGTCAGATAACATGGAATCTGACACATTTTTTTCATTGGTCAAAGTGCTAAAACCTTGTGGCTTAATAGATTTTTATGTTTCCAGAAGAGCTGTGTTGGTTGTTAGTCACCGTAACAGTGGACAGCAGTGCCAAACATCAAAACCACTGTTCTCCACAGTGTATGCTATCTAAAATATAAGCTATCAAATTTAGATAGAATATGCTTTAATACAAGATTCTTCTATGGCAAAAGAGGACATGCTTTTACATCAGACAGGTTCTCACCCTTGGTGGGATTCAGCTGCCCAAATGGAGATGCCTGATGCCCTTGGAGATGCCCCAGGCTTCCCTGCTAGCATCCAGCTGCTACTCCAGAAGAGACTCCTACAGGTGTTGTGTCACATCTCTCAGCTCTGTGTGAGTAACTCAGACACCAGAGCGGTTAACACCCAGGTGAGGAGCCTGAGAGCAACTGGTATGTAGCACTATCAGAGGCAGTAAATAGTCTTCAGATGGCAGGATTTCATCCAATAAATCTTATCCAGTGCATATCCAGAGTAAAAATACTATAATAAAAAAAATAATCAAGTGCTTAGTTTAGACCTCATCTCTAGGAAGAGCCTAGACCTTTCTAATTTTGGGGTCAATTCCACTGATTTCAGTGTCATTGTGAAGTTGCAGAAGGTCCAAAACAAGTGCAAAAATCAGGGCCTCGAAGCAGCCCCCTTGCCTACAGGCTGGCCGAGTTTCCCAGCAAAGCTTTCCACTAAGATCACAGAAACACAGGTGGAGCAGAATATTAAAAGACGTCTTATTAAGTTAACATGGCTGGAGAATTAGCCTGCAAATAAATAAGCCAGGCAGGGATTATATAAGCTTTAATACAATCTTTTATCAGAGCTGAGGAGTCCCTAATTAAACTATGGAAAATAGTACTTAATGAATCTGTAAGTAAATATCAACAGGAGAGATGGTAGAGTTAAATAATACGTACCAGGGAAGGTCTGATCTCCAGAGGCGAGTTAAAAGGACCAAAGCAAGATTGGAACTGCTAGAGCCCCCCAGCCCACCTCATTAATGGACATTCCAAAGGGGAAAAGCACAAACACCCAAGAGAACACCCACAACCTTCTACCTTCCCTCACTAGCTCTTACCATGCACCTTCATCTCTGGCAATTTCAGTAGAGTGTAACATCACTAAACATTCAAAACATTCATCATTTCAAATGTCCTTTGAAGTCTTTCCTTTCACACACTACATTTCACTGTGTTTAAACCACTGCTAACACTCCAGCAAGTTCAACCTGGCATTGCCTTTGATTAGAAGGGTCTGTGCAATATCTTGCCAACTCTAGGAAACCACAGTGAACCACATCTGTGGAAAAAGTTACCTGAGTTCATGACAGAAAGGAGGTCACCCAGAATGAGTGAGCCACTAAACTCCAGTCGAGCCAGATAAATGGCATGCAAAAGCTCCACGGAAGCCAAGACTTCAGGTGAGTCAAACAGGATATAAAGTTTAGTCATTCTGCTCCAGGGGAGGGTAGGCAGCTGCTTTTCCTGGGAGCATGGTTGGTCGTCTTACTCTTGTGGAACACTCCTCCACAATAAAAACACAGTATTTTAATGGTCTGTTATGGATGCCACCCATCCCTCTGCCCGCATCCTGTTATTTTGTGAGCATTGCTGAGACAACCAGCCTGTACAACAATCAAAGTGGCTGTTCACAACTTCTGTTCCTTCTGAAAATGCTTCTGCCTTTCTTCCAGGACAATGTGCCACATGGTTCTCCCAGCATCACTCCAGGAAATTCAAATAAGCCACAAAAAAAACAACCACAAAAACAAACAACCCACACTTCCACAGACACCCATGCCTGTATGTTTAGTCCTCCTTTAAGTCTTCAGTAGTTCTCCTCAGCATGTTGACAACTAGTACGCTGCTTGGAGGACTTCCCCTCCTTCAGCCCTCCTTGGTGGTGTTCAACGAACAAATAGTTGGTGAACAGCTAATTTCAGTCCATTTGAGCTGGTCCGCAATGCTGTTCCACAAAACTTTCTGCAGTAGGACCATACATCGTAGTTGCACCCTGCAGGAACCACTTAAAAGTACAATGTCCCCTATCACTTACAGCTTTCTGAATAGACTCCTTCACTGCTGACCATCCTTTCCCAAAAGGTTGGAGCTCAACAGTAATTTTATCTTAGATGTTTTATTTCCAGCTTGCTCTCAGTTGGTTTTTTTTTTTCTCTTTTTTTAAAAGAAAACCACGTTGCTGAATTTTCTCATCCCTAACAATGAAACTCACCTGAGCAGCTGAACCTATTAATTGATCCGAACCAGTCAATCCGAAGTGAAGACTGCATCATGTCTTAAGATCAGTATTACTACAACAATCTACCACTACAGCAATTCTCCTTTCTTCTCAGCTACTCTCTGGAATAGCTTCTACTGCTCTAGAAGCAGCAGACATATAGATATTTTACCCAGGAAGAAAAAAGAAAGAAGTCAGAAGAGTCTCATATTAGAAAGCCTAATTTCATTTCTATGATTAGCCTAATACAACTGTGTACAAGTCCATAACTTACAGGAGAACTTTACACAAGCCACTGAGCCGGAAAGTCAAGCTGGGGATCAGCAAATAAATAAACAGATTACTCTTTTCATTTTGTTTGAATAATTTGTTTCAACAAGGTTTTTATTACATCATGCTTCATTATGGATACTAATATACCAAGATCCTCGAGGAAAGCTCGGAGACTAGCATCCCAATTTCCACATGCAGCACAGAAGAAATAGTTTTTTGGAAGCTCCATACAACAAGCATTTCCCTTATTTTATCAGTACATATCTTAAACTGTTACCTTTGCCTCAACCAGATAACTAAAACAGCATGATGGTGAGAACAGAATGCCATCATCATGAGGAAGACAATATCATTAATGAAGTTACAGATTATACGGTATTTCACCTCCTTTACAGTCAGTTTTTGACAGCTGATCTTGACACCTCATTCAAACAGGAGTCTTCAATGCATTTCAATTACAGGAAGAAAATAACGAAAATTTTGCACAACAATGAACTAACTTCAAGACTGACAGAAAGCTAGGAGATTTGAAATGTCTCCTTGCACAGAGAACAATATCGATCTGCAACATCTATTTCCAACCCTTACTTTACCCCTTTGTCATATTCCAATGCAAAATAACTTTTTCTTTCTTTCTAAATCTGCTTTTCTCTATCTTCTGTCTTTCTTAGTTCAAATAACTTACCAGTTGCAGCGAGCTTGCTGTTCTGGGTAGTGTCTTTTAAAAATGAAGATACATGCCTTAGAAGGCAGAGTGTTTATAGGAGAAGCTCCACCACAATCTAGATTATGCTAAGTGGTGGGAAGGACTAAGATCCCAAACATGTGCATACATATTCATCTACACCCACAGCAGCACTGGCAGCATTAGGTGAGCTTGTCTTGCTGCAAGTGGTGGCTCGTGTCAAAGTATGTAGTTCATATGTATAACCTTGAAGCTTGGTTTTGTTTTGTTTCTTCTTCTGAAAGCAAGCATGTTGGCATAAGGAGCAGCAATCCCTTTAGAGACATAGGCATTTAATAGGCTAGTGTTTGCAAAAGCAGAACAATGGAGATAGCAGATGAATAAAATTTTACTTGAGTGATGCAGATAACTACATTTTGTGATAATGAGATTCTGCTATAACATATAGCTGACCATGATGATTGTCAGCCTGAGTTAGACCTGGAAAAATGGCATTCAAGTGGCTTTTTTTTTTCCTCTTTTGTCTGGAACAGAACTATTTTGTTTTCAGTTTATATTTCAGGCCTGATGTTTGACAAACTGAGAGTCTAACAACTGAAGTTGGAGTTAGAAGTGATTAATTCCTCTGGGGAAAAAAAAAAAACAAACCAACAACAAACAACACAGCAGGATTTTTGTGTCTTTTACAGTATTTTGTGCATTTTCACTTGCACCGTGCAGCTGTACTGGGGAATGAAACAAGCATAAGGCTTGCTTGTTGCACCTGAATACAGAGAGCTGCTGTGAGTCCTTCCTAAAATCAAAGGAATGTGCTACTTTTTGCCAGCTGAAGTCCTTTCCAACTCAGAAATCTTCTGTTTATGGATAAAAATAGCAGCGTGGTGACAGGGCTGTGTCCAGCCCTTCTCTCCAGCCCTGAAACAAGACAGCACCTGGCAAGAACCTGCTGGTGTTAATGAGGTGACGTGCAAACATTGATGGTATCAGCTGCTCTGCTCCTGTGCAATGTGACTTCTCCTGATGCACCCTCTTGCCCTCTATGCATATAACCACGCAACCGCCACATGTAAGGACTTGTCATTTGTTGTGTTTCTCCTGCATTTTTCCATCTCAGGTGATGAGTTTTTCCTTTCTGCTCCCTGCTGTGAGGGCAGGTCATATTTCCAAAGAATCACATTTCAAATTTTTTTTTTTTTTTAACCTTTAGCTCTTCTTTCTATTTTTACTCCCGAAACAATTTCCAAGTGTTCCTGTCCCTTCCCCATTATCCCTGTCCTAGCTTTTCAAGTTTAAGTCACATAGAAGCAGATTGGGTTTGCTTTAATTTTTTCAGGACAGACATCCAAGAGGAACCCATTAATTTTTATCTCCCTGCAGCATTTAATTTCTTCCTTAATATCCTCTTCTGGGTCATTTCAGAGGGGTTTACCTATGTGGACTTTCACTGGTTAAAAAAAAAAATAAAAAACCTTCTAACCTCCAACATTTATTTACTAAAGTCTATTATTATTTAGCTTAAATACCTCTGTTCCCTCTGTGGTGCTACCTTTCTTTTCTTCCAGTATATTTATAGGCAGTTATCTCTACCTTAATTTCATTAAGCAAGGTCTCAGACTCCCAATTATCTTAGCGTATCTGTGCATCCTGTCCTTCATATCTACATAACTGAGCGCTGAAGCATGGCTCTTTGGCTTACGTAAGATGCAGAAAGAGCATGGAAAAGCTCTCCTTGTTTTAGGGAGAGCAACCATGCACGTCTCCATCTCATGTTTTTGATCCCTCAGCAGGCATAGCCCAGACACACAACGTCTGCTTTCAAAGGAAAGCACATCACTAATGCTCTGTATCCCATAGCTGCAGGACTGCGGTAATTCCACTGCCCAACAGTCCCAAATTAGCTGGTGACAGCTCACCACTCCAGCAAAGAGCAGTATCTTTTTATTGGGAATACACCTACATAGTTTCAAACTTTCACCTACATAATAGAAGAGTTCGAATGAGGTGATGGATCTTACACTTGCTTTAAAAGTAATTCCTGGGTCATGGGGTTTAGTTAAGGGTTTTCCAGTCATATGGGAGCAGAGTCAGGAAGGAGGGAAACAGTTAAATCATTTGACCTGGTAACTTTTTTTTTGGTTGGTTTTGGGGTTGGTGGGGCACTGCTATGGAACGGAGGTCTGTGTCAGAGATCACCACACACATAAACAAATAACCAGGACACTCACATTTCTGCACTTTAAGAAGTCTGAGGTATAACAAATTGTAGTGAACAGATTAGGCAAGATGAATCGGGCAACGAGAGCCAACATCTAAATTGGGAGAGAATCTCAGCCTCAGTGTTGCTACAAGTCAGCATGCCTATATCGCTTTCAATTAAATGGCCCAGATGAGTGAGAAACATGAAGGTAATAAAGTAAAGTACCATTCAAATAGGTGTAGTAGCTCACTGTTGAATGTAGCAAATCAGGAGTTGCTATTCATGGGAAAATGTTTCCAAGTGCGAGTGATCCATTTTTCAAAGGACATTGTAGACTACTCTAAATTCTAACCTCAGAAAGGCTGTAATTATGTATTTGAGAAAGCAGATGGCTAGGACGGAATGTGGTAAAAGAATATAAGATAATGAATGCTCTGGAGAAGATTCTTTCTTTCTCATGAGTCCAGATAGATGTTCAAAGAAATTAAGAGGTGAGGAACGAAAGGCAGATCAAAGGAATGTCATTTCTAACTCACCATGTGATTAAACTGTAATTAATTGCTATAGGATGGGGATAAGGCCAAAAAATAACAGAATTCTAAATGGGATAGAACATCTACATAGATATCAGGAGTACCCACAGTTATTTTTATTGATGATTAAAATTTTTAATTAAAATAAGTCTCCCTATCAAAATATTAAGAAAGGATGTTAATTCTCATGCTGTAGGGCTTAAGGGAATCTCCAAATATTAAGGGCTCTGGATGAGTCCCAGCTCGCAGAGCTGATTATTCACATTTTCCAATCATTAGTTCTGACATTTCAATCCTACCCTATGGTTTCAAATGGATGGGGTTGGGCCTCTGCTTCTCTCAGGCTAATTGGAATTTCTCAGCCCTGGACCGTACTGTCCTTGTGCCCAGAGTATCCGAGAACTGCAGGTGCTGAAGGACACATTGCTACTCATTACTTCAAAACATATCTCCATGAGCAATTGTATATGACTATTTATCAGCCCAAAATACAGAGTAGAAGATGATAAATTATATCCAATTATCTCCTGTTGTCCTCTCTGATATAATAATTTCTAGCTTCTCTTTAAAACTTATCACCTTCCTGGTTTTCCATTAGCTTGCTACTGACTTGGTAAAAACAAAATAAATTTCAGAGTGGCTTACCATGGAGACACGACTGTATATAGAAATAGAGTATGATGTGTGGGAACCAAGGACTTAAAGCAGAGATATTATCTTTTATTAGATGATTTCATGGGGACTCCAGAAATGGTTTCCATCTCACATGCGTCTTTGACCTGGTGATGCTAACTTAAATGTACTTCTTCATACCCTCAGTTAAATGCTGAGGCTAATGACTTTAACATTCCGATCAATAATCCCTTGAAACAAATTGAAGTGAATTTAGGGCAGGGCAAACGGTAATATACTGAATCCCTGGGGACCCACCTTGTATCTCTTCAAAACAGTTACAGCACAGGCATTGTAAAGCCTACCTTGATCGTGCTGCTCTGCCAGCATGGTCCCATCTTATTCTGGAGAAACTGCTTCCAGGGATGACAGAATAAGCCTCCTCCCTCTTTAATTTGAATGCTTAGGGTGCCAATTAGCACAGGTTGATAGGAACTCCAGTATGATGAGAAATCAATTGCATGCCCAAAGGTAGAGCTAAAAACTCATTTCCTGTTAGGAGGAAAAAAATTCATGCAGCTAGGTTATTGCAAAAATTAGAAACTCAAGTGAAACGCACAAATTTAAACACAGCTAACTTTAGTTCTTAAACTTGAAGCGGATTCCTTTTCTAGCTCCTATTAGATTAAACTTTATAAAGAACAAACTTTATTTTAAAGTTGCATGTTTCATTGGTAGGTCTAGTTGGTTAGCTTTGTCACATTTCAGTCAATTCTCCTGCATATCTAGTGGGTTTGAGCTTACAGCAGAAGCGAGTAAAAGAGAGCTAAAAGCATATATATCACTGATATTGCAGCGTAGGGGAGTGCAGCATGTTACGCTACAGCAATAGAAATGGGAGGCTTGTTCCCCACTCCTGAATGACTTTCAGACCACGCATGGCTTCCTTTTGTTTACTTTTTTCTTTTTTCTTTTTTAAAATGTCCCCTACAGTTGATTCACCCACCATAAGTTAGATAGGATCCATCTTGGCATCTGCTTTGCAGGGTGGGGCTCAGATGTCTTTTGACTTTCTTTTCAGAGGAAAGAAATGCTTCAAATCTACAGTAGGCCAGCATGCCTTCATGTATCCTGCAGTTTTGGTCTATGACCCTCAGAGAAGAGCAGACCCTTCACAGGTATTGACGGCTTTGTGGATCTGGGCTAGAGACCTCAATGGCTGTAGATCAGAGATGCTGATCTGTGATCATCTTTTTGATGGCTAAGGTATGCCTAACCAGACCCATAATTAACTAGAAGCTGTTGTTAGGCTCATCCAGTTGTATTTTCCAATAACTAATTCCCTCCTACGGGAACTCAAGATAACAAAAACATCCCTGATCACTTTCTTTTGCACACAAAGCCTTCAATAGTGCCAAGATACAAGGCACTAGTACCTTTGTTTTGCAGATGCAACCATATGTATTTACACACACATGTATCAGAGCAACTACATATATGCAACAAACCTTCTGTAGGCTTATCTAAAGGCAACATTGATTTGATCTTTCCTGGTGTTCACAGAGTGCTGGGTTGCACTGAATGGCCCAGATGTTTCCTTCCAACTAACTACACATTCCTCTATGTTGTTGGATGTAAGATACATTTAATTCCCATCAGTATGCACAGTGCTTGCCTATGCTCTACTGTGAGTCAACAGGATTTCAGGATAAGAGCCCTCAAAATTAGGAGCTGCAAAATCCTTCTTTAGCTCCTGTTTTATCCATGATGTGCCAGAAATAACAGTAGTCGCTCCAGGCACTTAACTTGCTGCATATAATGTATCCAGTGTACATATTTTTGCTTTGAGAGGTCAGAGTAGCTGAGGGTCTTGATCATATCTAACCCAGGGAGGACCCATAAGATAGTAACTCCTCTTCCAGTATTACCAAAGAGATTTGCATGGCGAAAGCATAAGGGAAACATAAGCACTCCATAACTGTATTTTCTGTACACAGGCTCCTTACAAAACACAGCTAGAGCAGCCACAGCTATGTTTTTCATCCAAAAATTCAATGAATAAACTATTCACAGTCACATGGTAGATTCTCAAGGTCAGTTCCCTTGCCCTGCTTGTGTTGATCTTAATCCACATCTCCTCTCCTCAATCTGCACAAAGGGTTTTGTTCTGTGAAATATTAAAAGCAGTTTTGGAACTAGTGCACCTCATGTTGAAGTTGGACTATTTGGGGATTGAGAGTCTAAAAAAGATTATGTGAACCCAGTGACTACACAGAACTTCCCCCACCTGCCCCCAGCATTTCATTAATTTACATTTCCTCCCTTAGGTGCTCAGTGAAGCAAAGACTGAAAAAGTTTTCCCTTTTTTGTCCCAAGGGGAGATTTACCATTAAGCAAAACAATCACACTTGCTCGCTCTCTCTCTCCTAGCCTAAAGAATATATCACTATTTAAATTAAAGTGAAACCACTTCAGTAAACTAGAGGAGGAGAGCTACTCCCTAGTGCTTTTTTTTCCCCTACTTTGGCTGTGCAGACAGATAAAACCCTCTCCTCTGTTCACCTCCTTTCTGCTCTTTGGCTACCACAGCTTTCCTTTTGCTCATTCATCTGGCTGCAGCTAAGCTGGACACATCGCTCTCAGTGAGCTCCCATTGATCATTTCATCTTCCTTTACACATCAGAAACAAGCTCCTTTAAGCAGTTTTATAATTTATCCCCCATGCCATTTAGCTGACTCATTAGTACCTCAAAACAAAACCAATTTCTGCTGTCCTTCCACCAGCCTTAACACTAAGGGATTAAATGAAACACAGTATTGCTCCCAGCCTTCCATCAAGTGATGACATCCACCTCTTGCTCTGACATGAAGTCAGGATGCTGCCAGAGCAGGGACCCAGCTCTACAAGGTGCTTACTGGGAACACACTGGGACTGTGCTGCTCCTCACTGGTGCTATGCCCAGGTGCCCTCACATTCCTCTGCGACGTCCCATTCAAAATCACCCCACATGCCACTGGTTCTTGACCCGTACAGACATCTGCAGAGTTGTAATAACACAGGGGTTCATCATCATTTCTTGTCTAACAACTCACCTGTTATTACCATGCATCAAGCCCAACAGAGAAAGCAAAAAGTTTTATTTGAAAGATAGCCAATCTCATTACCAAAATTACTGTTTTTTTTCCTTTAGAAGTTGCTCCAGTGGCTCTGTCTGCATTAGGAAACACATGATTTTAAGAATCTGACAATATGTATGCGTCTTATTTGAGCTGCCTGTATACCAAGGCTTGAAATGAACAAACTTCACCTTCTTTATCAGATGCATATTTTCAGTTCACAGCAGATAGCCTTATATCTGGGATTATGATGTGAACTCTGAAAAGCCAATATCCAGAGTAACATTGAGGACCAGAATCAATCTGTCAAGTAGAAAAACGTTTATCCATCCTCTCTCTAAGGAGCCTGTGTGGCCAACGAGGAGAGCCAGAGTCCTCCAGACAGGAACTCAGACCTCAGGATGGATAAATTACTCTGAAGAAGGCTCTCTCTATAGAAGAAATATTTGCCAAACAGACACATGCAGTGGCTTCAGTTACGTATCTGAAATCTAGCAGTATGACTGGACTTTTAAGCAAGTCATTAATTTTTACAGTTGGCAATGAATTTTAAGCATATAAACTTCTGTAAATTCATGAATCCATAACAAAATTCTTTTTTTGTGCATACAACCACTTCTGATTGTTTCTTTTTCTCCACAGCAGTAAGCTTTTACATTGGAATGCCTGCATAACCTTTTTCCTTCCACTCTTTCTTCATTTGTGCATTTCTGTTTCAGGTATCATGAGCAAACTTTGAATTAATTCATTCTTCCAGAGTTTTACTTTAAAATCTGTTTGCTATGTAGTGCACATCCTTTAAAATACACTTCAGGGATAACTTCTTGCTTTTTTGTTATGCCTTTACAATGTTGTATAAATCAATAAGAATTTCCTTGGTTGTTTTTAATGTTAAAATCCCTGCATGATCACAACTAAAAGGGAAAGAAATGCTTCCAGAGCAAGTAATGTGCTATGGCCCCACAAGACTCAGATTTACAGCTGGGGTTTCTTTCTAGGTCTCGTAATTTTTGTTTGTAGGCTGATACTTTTCATGGAAAAAGATGACAGATATAAACAAGTGATGGGAAAAAAAGCACACGGATCATTTTCCTCACTCCAGTGCATCCTACTGAGATAGAAGTTAATGAATGAGTGAGGTCGTGGTTTAAATATGGTTCAGATTAGTCATGAACTAAATCTGTTTCTAATAAAAACTTCCCAGTGGCCTGTGTAAAAGATGTGTGATGCTCACCCACACCTCCTAAATAGGCCTAATTATCTCCTTTCTTGTTTTTTCATAAATGATAGGTAGTGAAAAGGACTCCTGCTCTTCAGCATAAATTCCCTCTGTCGTTACAGCTGACATGCTGTAACTGCCCTATAGCAGAGCAGCACTGGATCTAGGGCTTGTCATCACTTCTCAGGAACATGAACTCATTACAAAATTTAATGCGAAAGACCAACAAATATAGTTGTTAGCTTGGACTAAAACTGAAATAACACCATTTTTCATTGTAGACCCTCTTGAAATATTTTAGTCAGGGTTACCCTCCTAGCTGTGCTGGTTTTGGCTGAGATAGATAGAGTTAATTTTCTTCATGGTAGCTAGTATGGGGCTATGTTTTGGATTTGTGCTGGGAACAGTGTTGATAACACAGGGATGTTTTCATTACTGCTGAGCAGCGCTTACACAGAGTCAAGGCCTTTTCTGTTTCTCACCCCACCCCACCAGCAAGGAGGCTGGGGGTGCACAAGAAGTTGGGAGGGGACACAGCTGGGACAGCTGACCCCAACTGACCAAAGGGATATTCCATACCATAGGACGTCATGCTCAGCATAGAAAGCTGGGGGAAGAAGGAGGAAGGGGGGGACATTCGGAGCGATGGCGTTTGTCTTCCCAAGTAACTGTTACGTGTGATGGAGCCCTGCTTTCCTGGAGATGGCTGAGCACCTGCCTGCCGATGGGAAGTGGTGAATGAATTCCTTGTTTTGTTTTGCTTGTGTGTGCGGCTTTTGCTTTGCTTATTAAACTGTCTTTATCCCAACCTGTGAGTTTTCTCACTTTTAATCTTCTGATTCCCTCCCCTATCCTGCTGGGGGGGAGTGAGCGAGGAGCTGTGTGGTGCTTATTTGCCGGCTGGGATTAAACCACAACACTGGCCAAAGCAAAAATCGTTACTTCCTTGGATTGTTATTTTCTCTTTTCTGCTTCTTCTTCCTTATCAACCTCCTTGATCTGTGTGCAGCTTTTGACAGGAGGGTTGGAGCCAGGGAGAGAATAAATGGACATCCATTTTCTCAGGTCCACTCTCTTTCTTTGATACTGCCTTATTCATTGGGCTAGGTAATGTCCTCCACTGAGTCCTACATACTCCAGCATTCTGGTCTTCCATGTTACAGAAAAATTCAAAGCAGAAGAAGTGAAGGCAGTGCAGCTACTCTGATTAGAAGGGTGAGAAAGCCTGCCCTACAAGAGCCAAGCACAGAGGAGGGTAAGCAGAGAGAAGATGGCAGGATTGGGAAAGAGCTCCTTCAACCAAACGACAATCTCAGCTCATAACTTAGTATAAGCAAGCTCTATACAGGGAAAAAAAGTTGAAAATTAGAAGAGGGCTTCCTATTGACAGAGTGGTGAAGTACTAAATCATCCTTTTAATCAAGCAATAGGGGAAACATTTACCATACGGATGCCAACAGCACCGGTTGGATTCTGACACTTAAAAGGTCCTTTCCAGTCCCCTATCTCAGCTTCTTTCTCCAGGAGGTAAGTATATATATGCCACTGCATCAGTAACAACTCTCACTGCCTGAGCAGACCAGGTAGGCTAATGTAGGCTAGGCCCCACCACAATATCTTAAATTGTAGGTAGTGTTAAAAATAAAAAAAGCTAATCCAGAAAGTTGGCTCTAAAATCCAAACTCATGGTGGGTACAGTAAAACTCAGCCAAAAGAAACATGTGTCCCAGAGAATCAGTCTTCCAAACCATCTTAGACTCCTGTGTTACCATGGGATGTTTTATCCCCTGGAGCTACCTCTCTCTCCATGAACTACTGACAGAGTTTAGAAACTAACTTAGACTAGATTCCTAAATTTTAGATGGCTACAGATAAGGGAGTTGAATCTGAGCATGACATACATGCCAGTTTTGAATATGTGCCACATCATTGGCTAATTCTTCTTCCTGTGGTAAGCTAAAGGGACCTTATCTGTGATACCACTTCGCAAGAGCAGCAGAAGACATAGAAGCAAAAAGACCATAAAAAGAAACATGAGTGACACTACACAGGCTGTCATCTCATCAGATCTCATCTTCTAATGGCTGAGTGTGGTCAGCCCTGGAGTAAGTGGCCTCCATGCAATAGTGAAGCATCACAAACTAATTCTAGGAGAACTGTGCTTCCTGGGTACAGCACATATAAGGGGCACATGGAGAGAGTGTGATTGATTGTATTTTAATTTGGTACTATTACTGTGTCTTTTAAAGTCTGTAACAGCCTTAGTGGCAATACCAACGTTCATATTTCAGTAAGTCATCTGGATGCAAGTGGCTGTATTATGGATGTGACTCCTACCACAGCTACTCTGGTTTCAGCTTTGAGATGACAACCAGGCAATCAGGCCCAGTCAGCATGGGTTTATGAAAGGCAGGACCTGCTTGACTAACCTGATCTTCTATGACAAGGTGACCCATTTAGTGGATGAGGGAAAGGCTGCGGATGTTGTCTACCTAGACTTTAGTAAAGCCTTTGACACTGTTTCCCACAGCATTCTCCTGGAGAAACTGGCTGCTCATGGCTTGGATGGGCATATGCTTTGCTGGGTAAAGAACTGGCTGGATGGCTGGGCCCACAGAGTGGTGGTGAATGGAGTTAAATCCAGTTGGTGGCCGGTCACAAGTGGTGTTCCCCAGGGCTCAGTATTGGGGCCAGTTCTGTTTAATAGTTTTGTCAATGATCTGGATGAGGGGATTGAGTGCACCCTCAGTAAGTTTGCAGATGACACCAAGTTGGGCGGGAGTGTTGATCTGCTTGAGGGCAGGAAGGCTCTACAGAGGGATCTGGACAGGCTCGATCAATGGGCTGAGGACAATTGCATGAGATTCAACAAGGCTAAGTGTCAGGTCCTGCACTTGGGTCACAACAACCCCGTGCAATGCTACAGGCTTGGGGAAGAGCGGCTGGAAAGCTGCCTGGCAGAAAAGAACCTGGGGGTCTTGGTCGACAGCCGGCTGAAGATGAGCTGGCAGCGTGCCCAAGTGGCCAAGAAGGCCAATGGCATCCTGGCTTGTATCAGAAAGAGTGTGGCCAGCAGGACTAGGGGAGTGACTGTCCCCCTGTACTTGGTACTGGTGAGGCCGCACCTCAAATACTGTGTGCAGTTTTGGGCCCTCACTACAAGGAAGACATGGAGGTGCTGGAGTGTGTCCAAAGAAGGGCAATGAAGCTGGTGAAGGGTCTAGAGAACGAGCCTTATGAGGAGTGGCTGAGGGAACTGGGGTTGTTTAGTCTGGAGAAAAGGAGGCTGAGGGGAGACCTTATTGCTCTCTACAACTACCTGAAAGGAGGTTGTAGTGAGGTGGGTGTTGGTCTCTTCTCCCAAGTAGCAAGCAATAAAACAAGAGGAAATGGCCTCAAGTTGCACCAGGGGAGGTTTAGACTGGATATTAGGAAAAATTTCTTGACTGAAAGGGTTATCAAGCACCGGAACAGGCTGCCCAGGGAAGTGGTTGAGTCACCATCCCTGGAGGTATTTAAAAGTCGTGTAGATGTGGTGCTTAGGGACATGGTTTAGTGGTGGACTTGGCAGTGCCAGGTTAATGGTTGGACTTGATGATCTTAAAGGTCCTTTCCAACCTAAATGATTCTATGATTCTATGTACATTAGATTCAGTGGAGCTACTCCAGATGGACACAGAGGTTTTAATCAGGTTGCCACTCCGTGTCCTATTCAGTACAGGTTCCCATTTATAGCCAGCTATACACCTGAACTGTTCCGCTGCTGCTGAGAGCTGATGTTTGAGCATGGTCCATCTTCATCTTAATTCTGCTCACAGCTGTCATTAGCATCTCCAGGTTTACCCACAGCATACTTATAGTCCCAGACTCTACTTGTGAAACTAATGATATGCTAATCAATACTGTTCTGTGCAGCTTCATTGTTTAGCATGCCTGGCAGGGCTATATATTTGAAAAAGCAACATGTTAGAGAAAGAAAACCATCTTATATAACTTCCTCTTACGATGTTCAAGTGGTACCTATTTTGAAGAATGTAGGGAACTGAACATTTCTGTCTACAACATCCCCTTATGAAAGGATAGTTTTGATCTAATCTTGCTAATAATGTCCATCATGCCAGTATTTTGCTCAGTCTTATAGAAATTGAAGTCGTGAAGTTTTACAATAGCCTGAAACAAAGCAGCATAGCACAGGTGGTAAAAGGCCTGCAAGGGGTGAAACAGGAAAGAAGCATAAAAAGACTTAGCTTAGCCAGTTTAAATGAAGGGAAGATGAGGTGAAGGGAAAATGAAAACCTGTGACTATTTTTCAAATGAAAATTAGATAAGGGCAAGAACAATCTATTCCAGGCTGCCCTGAAATATATTCCAAAAATCTTTTGCCTTATATTTGAGATTAGGAAAAACTTCGATAGAAAGGATGATTTTCCACTGAAGGCCATTTAATCCTTAAAAAGGCATCCAATGAAATATTGCCGAGCTACTCTTGGTGCTGAGTGAGCTGCTCTTATTGCTGAGTATTCAAAGGGATTTTAGCAAATGTCATCAACAGAATTGTGTAGGATCAAAAATACCCTCAAGGAATTGAGTGCTTATAGTGTGAACGAAAACACAGGGTGATTCTCACTCTCTTAGCCAATACCAGGGATTTCTCTGGTCTTCCACAGCTGGAAGTATGGAAACCTTATCAGCTTGAAGATTAAGGTTTTGGACTACTAATAAACCCATGTCCTCCATTACAAAGACCAAAGCAATACATAAAACATACAAGGAGTCATTTTCAGGCATGATGACCCACATGAGAAGGAGAGCAGGGTGAAAAACCACCTTCAGAGAAGGAAAATGAAGTAGTTTTAGGAGGTTATACTTGGTGAGATGGAAGAGGTACTCTGGTTTTAGCTGCTAACACTGTTGATTGGGATTTCCCTTGGAAACTTATTTACTCACATTTACAGGAAACAGTGAGCTGAAATGGTTTAACAAGGCCTAAAGCTGGCACAGGCAGAAAACTTGCTGCCTCTTGCCCGTTGAGACACATCAAAGGGAAAGGCTCAGCACCTGGCAATAGGAGTGGCTGAGAGATGCCAATCTCCTGTTCTCAGATTTCTTATGTTTCTGTTCTCCCAAAACATGATTGTCTGTGCAGCAGAGGCCTAAGTCTCTCCTAAATAATTAGTCAGAAATAGGAAAGAAATAACGATGTGATGCTTGGCTCCTGCATTGATGGATGCAGCTGAGCCATAGCATGGGGAGGAGAGATCTCCGTGTTCCCAGGGAGTGAACAGTACATGCTTCCTCTGTAAATTGTTCTAATTATGCCCTAATTATTGTACCTGGAGGAAATCCTTCAGATGCTCTGCGCTGAAGTCTCACCTTTAAATTTTGACGAACAGCTGCAAATTGCTGTCAAAGTCATTAAACTACTGGTGAGAAGGTCACCAGCTAGCTTGGTACCATAGGATAAGGGGTAGCGGCTTTAAACTGAAAGAGGGTAGATTTAGATTAGATGTAAGGGAGAAGTTCTGCATTGTGAGGGTGGTGAGGCACTGGAACAGGTTGCCCAGAGAAGTGGATGCCCCCTCCCTGGAAGTGTTCAAGGCCAGGTTGGATGGGGCTTTGAGCAACCTGTTCTAGTGGAAGGTGTCCCTGCCCATGGCAGGGGGGTTGGAACTAGATGATCTTTAAGGTCCCTTCCAACCCAAATCATTCTATCATTCTATGTTTCTATGATAGCTTTAACACTCCCTCAGTTTCCTTCATTCACTTTTCTTTGTTCTGCAGCTTACATGCAGCCCAGACACAGGATTCTATTACCATCTCCCTCTGAGAGAGGAGGTTGTGGCTGACCAAGGTGCTTCGTACAGTGGTCTTCAAATCAGGCTCAAAACCCCAAGTCACAGTCTTATAGCAACTTAATATGTTACCATCTATAAAGATCATGAACTGGAGCCCTGTCCTGGTTTCGGCTGGGATAGAGTTAATTTTCTTCCTAGTAGCTGGTACAGCGCTGTGTTTTGGATTTAGTGTGAGAATGATGTTGATAACACTCTGATGTTTTAGTTGTTGCTAACTAGTGTTTATACTAAGTCAAGGATTTTTCAGCTTCTCATGCCCAGCCAGCAAGAAGGCTGGAGGGGCACAAGATGTTGGGAGGGGACACAGCCAGGACAGCTGACCCAAACTGGCCAAAGGGATATTCCATACCATATGACATCATGCCCAGTATATAAACTGGGGGGAGTTGGCCAGGGGGTGCAGATCGCTGCTCAGGAACTAATTGGGCATTGGTCAGCGAGTGGTGAGCAATTGCATTGTGCCTCACTTGTTTTGTATATTCTAATTCTTTTAGTGTTATCATTTTATTATCATTACCATTATTTTCCTTCCTTTCTGTCCTATTAAACTGTCTTTATCTCAGCCCACGAGGGTTTTTTTTTTCAATTCTCTCCCCCATTCCACTGGGTGGGAGGTATGAGCGAGAGGCTGCGTGGTGCTTAGTTGCCTGCTGGGGTTAAACCACGACAAGCCCTCAGGTGTCATAGTTCATAGATTGGAGAATAAACTTAAGTGGATGACAGCTTAATTTAGTGAGCGCGGCTAGGACGTTGCCTGCTCTGTCACCTTTTCCACAGAGGTGGTCATTTGGGTTAAGATGCAGAGCAGACAAGTAGAAACTGTAAAGTTAAAGTGTCCAGCATGAATCCTGAGTCCTCTGGTCCTCTGCCATGCAAGCTTTGTTGTTCCATTTTTACTCTCATTAACGCAGCTACAAGATACTGCATATGCGAAGCACACTTCTGTTCTAGGTAGGACATCCTCTTGAGAAGTCTTAATGATTGATGACAAAACCAAAATCAGGCAGTTCCTCACCCGTTTTGCTGCCATGCATACAAAAGACATGAAGTCACAGCAGGTCTTATTGCATCAGTGCACTATATGATATACTGCTTTTATCTAGGAAAAGGAGGAGCTAAAATGAAGACATATCCTTGAGGTCATGCCGTAGTGCTGATGATACTTAGTACCAGTTCTAAAACAAGCCTCCAATCCTTTATCTAACCACTGGATATTATTTGAGAAAATCATTTGGCTGTGAAAAAAATTATAATACGTTTTCAGAAGTGTCAAATGCTAGTTCTCATGCTGCTGTGAGATCTGTGTCTGGTGTGAGCCCTCGGTTTGCTATTTGTATGGCAAAGAGACATAGCACATGTGTAGGTGGAATATTCATGCATGTTCTGGTTTTTCAGGAAGATATTTGTGCTGTTTTTTCTGGAGGACCTGGTGTGGCTCATGTTAAAACACAGGGATTCATCAATGCTAAAACACTCTGTTCAGCTGTACCTAGGAAGCTATAGATCGTTGCGTTGGAGAGCTGGAGGAGTAACCTCCTTGGTCTTCCCAGATAAATGCACCTACAAACATGACTGGATCTATTTGCTGAAGGCCTTAAGACATCAGATCTGTGGAGCACTGGAAAATGCATTAATACACTCTAGTTCAGCTACAGGTTGTGTAACTGAATGCTTATAGAACAGATGCCTTGAAGATATGAAATGAAGATACAGTGGAATACTGGAACTTTTTTGTATAAACTGGTTATGCACAATCCAGTGCAAAAATCTTCATCCATCCAGTAAAAGCAAAGCACACTCCTGGGGTCCTTATTGTTCTTTTATTTGTAAAAGAAACAGGGCCCCAGTACATTCAGTGGAAGTTACCATACAAGGCAGATATTTTTTCAAGCTTCAGAACACTTCTGCCAACTTTGGTTTTGTTCAGATATTAGTATTTAAACCAGCTATAAATGTTACATAAAAGATCATACATCAAATAATTCAGCCACCACATGATTTTCTGCATTTCCATCTTAGGACACAGGGAAATTATCCCAGCGACATCTGATCATAGTCTTAAGACAAGTTTATATTCATTAGAATTCCTCTTTTGCCAAACTATTTAGCAAAGCCAAGAATCTGACCATATTAAAGAGAAAAAAAATAACCCTGTTCATTAAACTTAGTAGATCTGGTTGGATCTGACATTCTGTGTATCTTAAAAACAAAAAACAACATCAACAACACTCTATAATGGAGCGCAGTTATTGCACAGTGGGTAAAGGATGCAATAGGTGGAAAAACAGGAGTCATACAAGACCAACAACAAAGGTGAAAACTAATATTTTTATTGATTTACTGCCTGACTTTTGTACATTATTCTCTGAAAGGTAGGGCAGGCAATGACTACACATGAAGGAAAAGGAAAAGGAAAAGGAAAAGGAAAAGGAGGAGAAGGAGAAGGAGAAGGGGAAGGGGAAGGGGAGGGGAGGGGAGGGGAGGAGAGGAGAGGAGAGGAGAGGAGAGGAGAGGAGAGGAGAGGAGAGGAGAGGAGAGGAGAGGAGAGGAGAGGAGAGGAGAGGAGAGGAGAGGAGAGGAGAGGAGAGGAGAGGAGAGGAGAGGAGAGGAGAGGAGAGGAGAGGAGAGGAGAGGAGAGGAGAGGAGAGGAGAGGAGAGGAGAGGAGGGAAGGGAGCTGCAATAGCTGTCTGCAATTTCTCTGGAGGTCTCTGAGCACAGCATGGTATGTCAAGAGAAACAGAAATGTGATATTCACAGTAGTAACAGAATAAATATATTGCCAAGGTATGGGGGGCAGGGAGAAAAGCCTGTCCCATTTGGGTCTGAGACAACAAAACTCTATCACATTCTTATAAAATCACATATGAAATCAGAAAGACCTGGGAAGTCAGAGAAGACCACAAAGCAGAAAAAGAACATTAATAATTGGTTTAATCCACCCAAGGAACAGGCTGCCAGTCGGCACTGCTGGCATTTAGTGTATTAACTGTCAGCGCCTGACGGATTAAGCGGCAGAGCTCAGTGATATGTTTCTGCTGTAGGAGGCAATGCTACACTGGTGAAGGGCATTTAGTTTGAAGGAAAAAACCTTGCTCTGTACTCTGCTCTCGGTTTATGTTGAAATAACAACAAAGTGGCTTTAGATGTACACCAGGGTAGCTGACAACAGAATTTGACCTGACTTCAACAAAACTACATTCTATTAGAGGGGAAGGGATGCTATCCACAAAGATGGAGGGCTCATTGTGTCTGTGTTTGTACAGCTGCTAATGCAAGAGGGTTCTTGATCCATGACCAGGGCTCCTGGGCATTACGAAATAGTAATTATAAAATCCATCTATGTGACAACACAAGTCTAAAAACACAAGCTGAAGCACTTCTCAGTGACTTTCTTACATTTAGGATGAAACATAGACAGTCTGAAACACTGAAAAGTAAAGATCCTGCAAAGCTATCAAAAGTTAAAGTTTGGGTAAGGGCTACAGGGCTTCCAGAAATGCTAGATGAGATTTGCTGTAATTCAGCAAAATATTTGCTTATACCTTGCAGTGTTGGAACAGTTAGCTAGTAATCTGACTACTAGCTAATCAAATTAATTGGTTTCTTTTCAAAAGATTTAGAAAGAAATGTAGGATTTACTACATTTACTAATTACAAAGATTTACTCTGGGTATAAACATGATGGAGAGATAGGTGGATGAGTTGCTCAGTGCTGTGTCTTTTCCCAGCCTCTGACCCAAACTTCAGCCATAGATGTGAGCAAGCACAGGTTCAGTAAAATGACCCCTGCACAAGATCATTGCCAGCTGGGAGCACCATGTGTTGGGTGACTATGGAGAGTGTGCAACGGGTTTTGTCAAGATATTTTAATGTTTTGTTGTTGTTGTTGATGGTGGGTTTTTGTTTTGTTTTTAATGAAAACCACAACAATTCTAAAAGTTATTTTCTTCCCCATCTGTCCCTCATTTTCTGAAGAAATGAGGTTATGACATAGATATTCTCTAGCCTAGGAGTTTGATTATGCTGCATGTTATACAAGGGCACACTTTGAGCCTTATTTTGCTTTTCTTGTGGAACAAAGCTGCTCACATCCTCCTATCCAGGAAATAGTTTCCTGCAATCAAGCAAAATCCTCTCCTACTGGCTCTATTTTAATCTGCTTTGTCCCCTGTCCACTCTAGCTGACTTTCCACCCCTCTTTCCCCAGGTCGTTGTACCTAGTCCAGTCTCATATCTCCTTGTATCTGGGCTCCTTGGACTTTGCTCTCAGGTTTGTTGGCTTGCAACCCCTCACTGTGGGCTTTAGCCAGAATCTCTTCTCCTCCATCATGGTGCCTGCGCAAGAAACAATTGTGAACACAAATGATAGGCTTCCTGCTGTCAACACTCATTCTCTGTCAACACCCTCTGCTGTCAACACCCTTTATCTCCAGTTTGCCAGAGGTGGGAGGGATGGGATTCAACTCCAAATTCATGTACCTACATATAGATGTCTACATGTAGGTGTCCAAGCTCCCATTAAGTCAACAGAGATTTGGTCAATCCGACAATAAATCCTAGAGAACAGTTCATCTCTCCTCACTGTTGGATAGCTCTACTCTCCTCTAGGTTTCTCTAGAGCCTATTGTGCATGTTAACAATTATATGACCATTCACATAACTAACGTGCATGTTGACACTTGGAAAGACCTTAGGTCTTCTGATAATCTAGAGTCAATGAAGAGAAGGTCCTGCCCAATCTATGGAAGGTGCAGGTGTTACCACTGCTTATGGGGATGCTGTGAGGTGCTGGAGCATGCGCAAGAGCGCCCATATCTTGAGAGCTTTTTGCTTCTACCATATTTTCCAGAAGATTTACAGACTTGGATATCTGTGAGCCAGCAGCAAAAGACACATCTCTAACATTAAGTTTATCAACAGCTGGACTTTGAGCTACTCTGTGCACTAGAGCCTCTTGAGGAAAAAAAAAAAAAAGGCCAGTGTCTTTTCTTTTACGTGGAAAAAAGATTTCTTTCTTCAGTTCTCAGTCTTCGGAATGACTGAAATAGTGCAACACACAGAGACACATACACACCCTTCAGTCTTAGGCACACACCCAGCAAGAAAAAATTCAGCCAGGATAATTAAAGTTTGGCAAAGTTGCAAGTAACAGAAATGAGGGCAAGTCTTGCATAATCTTAACCCTATCTGTCTCTGCTAGCTCAGCTTACGATAATAAAACCTTTTCTTCAACCAACACCACACAGATCTTTCTCCTCCTCTCTGTTTTCACTGACTTCTCGAGGAGAGAGAGTCCTATTCTCTGTTATTATCTCTTATTGGTAAAAGCACAAAAATTGTTTTTCTTGCCTAAATAAATGAAAATTCAGTCTTCTCTCAGGTCTACCAGTGTACTTCCACTCATTTCATCTGACCTCCTCTCAGGTTACCCTTGTGTGATCTAAATGACTGCTTCTCAAATCCTTGCCTCTTTCAGAGATTTCCATGTGATCTGCATTGTCTTCTTTTCCCCTTGTACTTCCCCATCACCTGTACACACCTAGATTTTTTTCATGCTCTACACTGATAGTATCTTTTTAGGTCAGACACCACTGTTCTGTGTTTTCACAGCTTTCCAAGGCAAACCTGGCACAAGACTCATCTTCTTAATACTAGTGCACAGACACAAATAAAAGACATGAAAGACATGTACAGCTAATGGCTACAAGCAGATGTTAGTAAATGTTTCAGCTAAGACCTTCCACTCAACAAAAATGTGTTGTTTTCCTTATTAATCGCTAGGTCAAAACACAGTTTTCTAACCTTTTCAATTAAAATGCAGCAAGACTTGATAATGAATCACTGAATCTCTCTACAGAAACTAATCACCTCTCACAGTGCATCTCTTCTTATTGACATTCCCCTTGGCTCAGGAGTGACTCACCAGCTGCTGAGCTATGAACTTTGAAATGTTTACTTTCACACTATACAGTTTGGCCTCCATTGCTAATGAAAAGTGAGGACAAGGCAGGGAGACCAACCACTCCGTGCCAGAAATGTCTCACCCTCAATCATCACAACAATCTGATAGTTAAACAAATTCTGAAGTTTTTACACAATACATTGAAAACCATTATTAATTAATTATTTTCAAGACTCCCATAGATGGAAATAACAAACGAAAGAGATGCTACGGTGCCCTGCCTACAGCAGCTTATAGTCAAAGTCCAAATCAGCAAAGATTTCTGCTTTTGTCCTGGTTCTCTGCCCTCCAAGTGTGTGTGCAACAGGACCTCCTCTGGGCTCAACCTCCCAGCAACGAATGCGTTATGGATGGTCAGAGACCTCAGCTCTGCAGCTGAAAACACAGCTGCGTTGGGCAAAACAGTAGCTGTCATAATTTGTCTCTCCAACAACTAAAATGAGAAAAAGGGAGAAAAAGATGCTAGAGATGAGAAGAGTAAGGGCTGTTTGCTTTTGAATGATCTCTGATGGGCTTATGAAAGTATCAATTTAAGCAGTTTTCAGGATGAAAGGAGAGAAGTGGGGGCACTTCATTATGAAGCCATAGACAGAAATTTCAAAAATAGCGTCACCTGACTCTAGTGATGCTTTCTGGAGACAACTACTTAGGACTGCTTAAAGATCCTGAATGACAACACTTCTCATCTAGTGATCCATACATTTTTTTCAGATTATAAACCTGTCGTAGGCAAAAAACCAGCTTAAATTTCAAAAGCCAACAGACGGCAGATAATTGGGTGCATGTGTGTTTGTAGGAAATGTCTGAAATTGAACTTCTGAACTCTCAAGCAGAAGCCTGCTACTTGCTAGCTGCAACTGGTAGAGGCTGGCTGTAAATGTTGATAACTTCTGGCCTAAACAGAAATGACACATCCTGAATCCTCCTATCAGTAAAGAGACATGAAAAAGGCCCACCAGCTAAGAGGCTGATCACTTACTGTGCTTCTGTACCTAGACCATTCAGACTGGGAAAACCACGGGCTCTCAGTCTGGAAAGAAGAGGACATATACTTGAAAAGAAGAAGTGATTTTGAGAAGAAACAGGGGGCCTGGAAAGAAGAAGGTGAAGATCCTGGCTGGAGAAAAGATTCTGAAAGTGAGGGGAGGTCCTGGAGATGGGGCAGATGCATGGAGACAAGTCCAGGGGGACATCCAGGGACCTCACCAGTAATGCCCAAGAGTTGTAACTGTGAGTAGCAGCACAGTGCAGACTGACACGACTTTTTTCCCAAATGTCCCAGGCCATCAGCGACCTCCCTGCAGGGAAGGGAAGATGAATCCTGATGAATGCTAACACTGTGTGGCAAAGCACGTGAGCGAGTCTGAGATAATCAAGGAGGGTAAAAACTACTGTCTCCTTGGTTCTTAAATAAACCCCAGTATCCAGATACACTACAGGTTGTCGTACGCTTTGTCTTGCCCTTGGCAAACTCCCACAACCTTTACATATCTGCCACTAAAAAAGTTTCCTCCAGTTATTGATGTGCCTCTATATTTTGGTTTTATTTCAACATGAATAAATAGCCCCATGTTTCCCAAAGAAGTGGGCATGTTAGAGTGCAAGGCATGTGCAAGACATACAGTTCAAATACTGCCATGATTCTCCTTATTTTCCCTTATCATCTCTGCTTGGAAAGGATCTTGTAATCCATCTCAGACAGACACAGACTCCCATGGGATGTCAGTGACACTCTCTGTAGTCGATTGTTCAAATTCCCTCCTGCATGTACTGAACACTCCCAGCGTGTTCTTGCCTGGGGTACAAGGGATAAGTCTGCAGGGAACATGTCCAAGACCTAACCTGACAGTTCACATGTAGTAAATGATGGACTGATCTCAATGACAGAAGATGCTGGGGCAGCTTAACCTCTTTGGGGAAAGAAGAGCAGATATTCACTGCACTATTAAGGATAGCATGCTGTTACGACCCAGACCGGACAGACCAGAGGGTCGTAGAGGTTCTGGGATCCCCCCGGGCTAAATTAAGGTGAAACGACACCAAACGATCACTTTGAATGCTTTATTTGAACAACCCAAACTGTGGAAGGAGTAAGGGTGGGCAGCGTGGGTTGCAGCAAAACGTTCACAAGAAGAGAGAAAAGAGAGGAAGAAGAAAAAAAAGAAAGAGGGGGAAAAGAAAAGAGATAGTCACCGCCCTTGGGTCCCGCGGCATCGGCGACAAGCGCGGCAATCCTCCGGTGATGGGCGCATGCAACGTGGCTCTTTGCAGTTGTGTCTTCTATAGTCTAAATCTCCGTCCACAGTCACGCCTCTTGAAGACTTATATGGGTTCATTCTAGACAGTTCTCAACATATATGGTAGTGTTCCAGAGGGTTCTTCACCTACTGAGCATGTGCGGCTTATTGGGGTGGTGGTCTTAGGGACTTGCCAAGGAGCTACAGCCCCCTCCTCAGATAAGCTTTGTGTGGCCTCTGGCCATATGGGGTGGGTTCCCAGGCTGGGTCTGCCACAACAGGGGACTGCACACCCTCCGGCACCCCCCCTGTGTCCATGCCAGCCAGCTTCTTGCTAATGGCCCTCCCTCTTTGTTATGCAGACCATACCTTGGTTGCTACAATGTTTGAGACATTGACAGACATTAACTCTTTCAGTCCCTCACACATGCAAACCCCTGCAATTCTGAGTGACAGATCTTGAAAGCTCACATTCTTGTTCTTGTCCGGGCTTTGAAAAAGATCTCTTCCACATTGCCTAAGTTTTAGGGGTCACTCCCCCCCCCCCCCCCCCCCCCCCCCGAAATGTTTGACTGGCACACAAGTGTAGCATTGCTTTGCATCCAAGGAAGAACACAATGTTGTAGTGTCATTGTTCTCCAGATCTGTTCAACAATATTTTGGTACTCTGAGTAAGGCATCCCACAGGACAGAGCACAAAGATAGCTGCATCTTCAGCAGTGATTATAGTCAGCAAGTACACACAGTTTGAGATGCAGACTGTTGACTTTCTGCTTGGGATCTGTTTCCTCATCATTATCATTGAATATATTGAAGCAAAGGGACTCGCAGCTTTTGGGTACCTTACCTCTCTATTTTTTTTTATTCATTGAAAAACCAAATTATTAAGCTTGGCTTTTTAAGGCATTACACATTTTTTTCTTCATTTCTTCATTATTGCACCTTGTGGCTGGCAGCTCTGTTCTTGAGATGAATGTAACTGCTGCATCCTCTATTGCTTTTCCCAGTAAAAAGCGTCACGTACAACCTGCTGCATGGCTATAACTAGCTTAAGCTTGAGTCACGACACCAAAGCCTACAGAGTGCTCATAAACCTGCACTGTGGAAATATTTGCCGACTATAAATAGAAGACTGTCAACCAGATAAAAGCAATCTTTTCTGAAAACACTTTGTGGTGCTCCTGGACAACTTCCACAGCTGTTATATAAAAAATGGATAGAAACTACTGCTGCTAACCCTAAGGATTTAAGGTTCTTCAATAACTTGCACACAATCTTATTGACTTTGCTCTTTTTTTGGTTGTTCTAGAGATCTTGATAAAAATAGTCAGCAGCTAGAAAAATCTATATACAATGAGATGCTACTGTGGGCCAGCGTACAGAATCTAGTCTAGCCTGAGATACCTTTGATAGGTGAGTGAGCAGCGGCTAAATCAAGCAGCCTATGTAATATCAGCCTTGTCTTCCTCTGTATCTAATTCAGGACGTCACTCCTCTCCCTTAGTAAAGACAAGCATCCTGTGACACTTGCTGTGCCGGACTTGTTCTTCACCACATTACCCGATGACTTTTCAAGCCTTGGTCCAGTAAGCAGAGACTTAATAGCAATCCCACCTGTACAACTTGACGTCTTTTCTCGACTTACTGTTTTCTCAAATCCCTTAGCATTAGCCCAGGCAGACAAGTGTGAACATGAATGCTCATTGACCATAGTCTTGTACTAAGCTGATTTTAATTTCTGGAGGCAAGGGTGTGCTTATCTCTTCAGCTATTGAAGCAGATACGTAATGGCCCAGAATACTTACCGTTGTGATAATTCTAGCTTGGTTCTTAACAACTTCAGCATAAAGGCAGCAAAAAGCACTTTGGTAGGCAATTTGTTTTCCACATGTGAATGAATGAATGAAGTCTGGACCAAAGGAGTTTATCAGTCACTATACTCTATGTCTTCCTTCTGTTCTGTTAACATGGCATGGAGAAAGCATGTGACTGAAGTAATTACGCTTACTGAGCCCTTAGACAGCTCTGAAAGCTGAGGAGGCCATAATGTATTCATGCTTTGCATTTTCATGGCAGTTTTTTCATTTATAGAATTTCTCCACACAAAAATACCGTAGCTCTTGATCCCTGCTGCTGTCTCTAGCACTGTTATCTGTAGCGAGTTTATGCATCAACAATATACTATGTACTGAACGCTGCATAAAATTCACTTGCATCATGAAAAAAAAAAACCAGCAATACAGAGGCACAAGGATGCCTGCTCTTATGAAATCTCATTTTCATTTTGGACACCATTTTGGAAAAGTTATTCATGTACAAAAGTTAGCATGCTTCAACAGATGCTACAAAATTCAGTCTGAAACTCTGCTGCCTAGGTTAGTATTGGTTTCACTTTGCCTCATGGACCAGCTTAGTAGGAAAGTAGGCAAGGAATGAAAGACAAGACCCAAAGTAATCATGAAAAAAAAAAAAAGCACTTGTGATTTACTCAGTAAATATCACTCAACAGCAAGTGAGTGGGAGGATTAAAGAGAAAGCCTGTGTTCTTCATTAATAATGAGAGATGTTATTCTGTAGGAAAGATCAGTACTGGATGCTAGCCTTGAGATGCTCCTTCCTGAAAACTGGTCCTTTTCCCCCAGTGTTCATCATCATACCCTAGTTCTGAAACATTGCCTAAGACGTTGTATGTGCAGCTCAGCAGCACTCTCTTAGTGCAGTTTCCAGCATGGGTGCTTCATCTGATGGTTTATGGATAGATATTGTGTAGATATTTTATAGTACTTTAATATAGTGATGGTCCTGCAAAGCTCAGGGCTTAAAGGTCTCAGAAATGCAATTCCCATTCTGTCTTTAAAAAAGGCAGAAATAATGCTGGAAGGCTGTATGCAGATATCTGGGTATGC
This sequence comes from Gymnogyps californianus, assembly GCF_018139145.2. Lineage (NCBI taxonomy): Eukaryota > Metazoa > Chordata > Aves > Accipitriformes > Cathartidae > Gymnogyps > Gymnogyps californianus. The sequence continues at coordinate 5,757,342 of NC_059472.1, read as the reverse complement.
ATATTGAAATTCTAGAGTAAAATTAACATGGCAAGAATCAAATTAATGTTCTTCTTATCCATTATTGAAAGAATTCTGGGTTCCAGAATTACCAGTAGAAACTACTCTATAGCCAGCACCACTCGCCAGTGAACACTGCAGAAAAGATCCATTTCTCTGCTGCAGACTATGTAGTGCATTTATGATGGGACTTTTGTAGAGGTAATTTCATGTGAAATGAAATTAGAGCTGATTCCCAAGTCATACAAAGTGCTGGAGGAAACAAAGCCAGAATGCTAACCTCCAGGATAGGCAGATTTCCACCTGTTTTAACAAGCTTCATAGATTTTTCCCTAAAAAATAGATTTGTGCTGATTCTCAGTATAATTCTTGAAGAATGTTAAGGAAGAATTTGAAAACAGGAGTGTATGGGCTTGTGATGTCAAGATGTAGTGTGTTCGATGGCAGGCGCTCTCTTCCTAAGAGATAGTTGAGCAAGAAATCAACATCTCTGAATTCCGACTGTGTATCAAAAATTATTCAGGGAACAATCTGGAAAAGAAGGCAGTATTACTTATCTGCCTCGTAGGTTTCTTGCAAATAGGGTAGAATATCAAACGTTTCCTTTCTAAATCTCATGCTAAAGGTCAAGTGCAGTAAATTGCTGCAGTTGTACAGAAGTGAGTGGAACTAAAGCAGCCTTTACTATAGATCTAGCTTGCACTTTCATACTAGATGACTCTGCATCTTTTCTTTTTAGTATTACTGGAATGTCCTTTATCCCACAGAGACCTTGTAATTCAGCCCCAAACATGTTTAGTTTTAATTAACATATTTGCTCAAAAACGGTCCTTGTTCTATTTTAATTGAAAAAGAAGTGCCATTTTTTGAGCAAAGAAAAACTGCTGGAGTGGAGGGGGCTGGAAAAAAAAAAGAAGAGATTCCTTAAACCGCAATAAAAAACTCAGTGAGACCAGTCATATGTGTTTCACACGTTGTTTGTGTGTTTTCCTTTCAAAGGCTGTGGTTGAGCAGTAAGAAGGCAGGCCATCTGTTTTCCTTTTACTGGTGATGCAACAACCTGGCCAGGTAAAAGCATCAAGAAGGGAGAAGCTTGTGCCTTCCTTGGAATAACTAAACATGCCCAGAAGAGAAAAGCTTTCAAGATGATATATGGAATGGGCAGAGAAGAAACATGTCCAGGAGGGATGTTGCAGCATGGGCAGGAGGTAGAGGGTGTCTGTATTTCACAAGCAGCAAAAAGAGGGTGGATGGGGACTGACTGTTCACAGTACCGTGAAGTGAGGCCAGTGGAGACCTCAAAAGGAGGTGATTCTTAATGAAATGGACTGTAGACCTAGGAAGCTGCTTGCCAAAGATGGTGTGGATGCAAGAAGTTTGTGTGGGCTCAAAGCAGACTGGACTGGTACTTGGAAGAGAGATCCTGGGATTATCTGTTAAGCAGACAAGCTACATCACGTTAAGGTCTCTCCTGAACCGTAAATACTCAGAAACTGGCAAAGCATTGGAGGGTAGGTTTAGATGTTTTTTCCTTGTTCTTATTTTTCCTTAGGCTACTTTTTATGGCCCTAATTAGAGAGCGAATATTGCACAGATGGTCCAAGATAACCCTTGATCTGAACCAGCACGGCTCTTCTTCCGGAGACAGGCAGCCAGGACTAACAAGGGATGAAAAGAAACTACTCCAGAGGGTACCATGTGCAGTATGTTGCGACCCAGAAGCTACTGAAAGATTACTGGAGAGACAACAAACCTCTAATAAAGGACTGCATTGCCAGTACAGAGCTGTGTTTATAAACCAATTTTCATTTGTTCTCTCCCACTCTGAGCTTTCTTGGGTTTAAAATTATTAGCACCATAGTTCCTGTTGTAATACAACCCAGCTTTTGAGGCTCTAAGCTCTGTTGGGAATTTTGGGGGTGAGGGAGTCTCACTTTCAGGAAAACGTATAGGCAAATCCATCTGTAAGCTCCGACCTTCATGCTCAGGGTGCATACAACAGACTAGTGCTACAAGAATGGTGCTTCCAGGCACCATTTCCAGCAGGTTAAACCCTCTGGATCTTTTTCCAGGTGTGTAGCCAGGAGACACCAACTAGTTCAGCCGTATTCACTGACCAGAGGATCACAGGCATAGACTATCATATACCGAAATGGCCAGTGAGCACCCCAGTGTGCAATTAATACCGCCATATCACCTCCAAAACTTTGTTTGGCCTCAATGTTTGAAGACTTGTTTTAGACCTCTCCGGCTGCAGATTCAAGTGAAGGGCAGGGATCCATAGCTGAGATGGTTGATTTCTCTGTGGTAGATATTAAATTTGAGAGTTTACTGCAGCTTATGGCTGTAACAGTTCCCCAGCTGTGGGGTCAAGCCAGGACCCATTTGTTAGGGGGTCCCATTTGTTAGGAGATGCCTGCAGAAGACTGCTGACAAGTGTTTTCAGAAAATATATAAGCAACCCTACCCAGGGAGCAGTTTGTACCTTAGAGCATCCTATTCAAGGAAACACTCGTCAGCTCTAGAAAGCTGGGCCTGCAGGGAATCCCTCTGGAGAAGAGCTTTGCTCTAGGGTCCCTCTGGTCCTCGTTTCTTCTCCAAGAAGCACCAACAAGGCTGGCAATATGGAGGTGTCCTCAGTGGGAATCAGTTGGAGATTGTTTGCTTAAGGAGCTCTTTGCAATCAGTGCCAGAGACTAATGACTGCAATCCATCCTGGAGATAAGAGAGAATCAGTCTTTGCAGAATCCTGAATGATCCTGCAGCTCAACAGCTCCAGCTCTGAAAACATCAACTTAACTTTATGCCTCTAGCCACCCTCTTTTTATCCAGGGGATTAGATTAAAAAATCTTCAAGTTTTTCTCCAACAACATCTATATTTTGCCAACATATGATGCATGCAGTGCTCACAGAAAGAAAAAGAATATAAGATGCACATTTGTTACTATTGTCTGCAGTAAGAAAAGTTAAAGGCAAACTTACAATAATTCTGAAATAAAACACTGTTCGTATTTAATTTTTGGGAGGAGGCAGGGGAGGACTTGTGCAACTAAAAAGCACATTTCATTTTGAAAAATAATTGTAAAATATCCTATGTGCCATTCTCTAGAGAGGAGGAAGATCATTTTGGCTTAGGCTCTTTCTACCAGTCTGAAATGCAAGCTGTTTCCAGTGACAATCTACCTAGTTCAAATAAAGCAAGTGCTACTTTTCCTGTATAATGTCAGTCCATTATTATCCTTTCTTTCTGAAGAAACATCTGAAGGTCTGGCATGAACACAATGACATCCAGAATAGTCTGTAAAGTGCTTTGAATATTAAAACAGGGCGAGGAACTGGGATCCGTACAGGGCATTGCCTAATGGCTCTGCAAAATGAGGATGCAGAATCCACATGCACTCATACCCATGGCATCATATAACTTCTTTCATTTTCATTTCTAGTTTCATTCAGTCAGATCGTCAAAAGTTTTCTAGGAAACAAAAAAATATCCCATTCTATGTGACTGTGCAGAATGTGTCAGAACTGTGCAGAACTGGTGTCAGCCTGTACAGTACAAACAACAGTACAAAAAGCTAAAGAAATATCACCTTAACATTTCAAACAGAAACAGTCTAGATATACATAGCATCAGTTTCGCATGTTCCCAACAAGCAACACTGCCTAATAAGCAAAGAGACAACTGAGAGCACAAAACTGGAAGGAACAAGCCGGGTCATCAAGTCTAACTTCTTGGAAGGGCAGGTAGCCTTTTGATAGACATTAGCTCAAAAGGGGTCTACAGAGAAGCTCTGCCTCTCAGTCCCATATACCATAGGCCATGCAACTCTTCCCAGTTGTGCAAACCCTGACACCACTAAACACTAGAAAAGGGAATTGAGGGCATGACCAAAGTGCTTGAACCTCACAGTTGCAAAAAAAATTAGGAATAAGGGATACGTTAGGTTTATTAGTGCTCTAGGAACAAATCACAGTCATTCAGTGTGGGTAAGGCCTGCTTTACATCTGAAAAGGAAACTTTGCAAACAGTAACCAGACACAGAACCATGCTTTTATTGCTGTGTGGATGTTTAGAAATAGCTGAAGTGCAACAGTATTTTATGTGTGAAAACTATGCAGAAGCAATCAGTCTGGCAGATATTTAGCCTATGTGAGCTAACTTTTTTTTCCTATTCTTTCTGTGAATGTACAGACCCAACGCAAAAGGCCGACCTCCTAACAGTCAGCGGTAGTGTTGAGAACAAAGAGGAATCCTCCTTTCATCTAGATCAAAAGATGATGTCTGGGCTGATCTGAAACACCCTTTTTACAAGTCGAAGGGTGCAGATATCCTCTAGTTGACATAGCTGCCCAGGGAACACACACAGACGCACACTATGAGCTACTGAAGCTAGTTATTGCAGGATCAAAACTGTCAGATTCCTGCTGCCTTCTTAGAAATTGCATGCTGCTCAGGCTCATTCTGAGTCTAAGAAATAGGATTAACGACATCTATTCGAAAATAGGACACAGAAAGAAAAGCCAAGGAGAGCTCCCATCTGACAAGACAGGACCAAAATGGGTTAGGTACCTCGAGACTTGTGTCATTTCCCCTCCCAGTGACTGCCTTTTCCCTGAACCGTGACAAAGCTGAAGTCCTCTGCACAGCAACCAAGTTGGTGTTCCAAACACCAACGCTTCCAAATGGAAGTTAATGTTTTCCCACAGGTTTCCGAGCTGCATTTCCCAAACTGCAAGAGGAACTGTAGCCTTCCACTACCACCATGGGGCCACCCAGAGCACATCAGGACTGGCCATGACATGGTACAGACCCTACCAAATCCTTCCAGCCTGGATGTGCTTGTGCTCTAATGAGCTCTGCTGGAGTCCTGGTCCCTGACCAGCCCTGAATCTTTCTCCTGAGGCTGAAGCAGCAAGTGGCTGTTGCATTAAAGATAGCTGTTTCACACAGCACCAGGTCTGCGCAAGGCCAAAAAGTCATGGTAGTTATAAGGAATATATATAGTTTAAGCTAAAAGGGGTTTTTTGTTTGTTTGTTTTTGTTTTTGTTTTTGTTTTTGTTGGGGGAGAGGGATGGGGAACGATCCTCACCTGCCTTCAAGCCTTGCAAAAATTCTGGAACAAATGCACATTTCATAAGCACCTGGAAGATAACAAGTCACAGCAGCAGCTGCTTCATGTAGCAGCAAGGACAAGTAGCCTGTGTGGATTTGTCAAGAATAAATTGTGTTGAACTGATCTAATCTCCACTTTTAGCAATGTAACAGGCTTTAAGAATAAAGGAAAAGTAGCTGTCACAAATCTTACCATTACTAAGGTTTTCAAAATGGTTGCATGTGACATTCTCATAAGCAAGCCACAGCAGCATGGTCTAGATGAGACAATGATCGATTGGGTGCAAAGCTGGTTTGATAACGTATCAGAAAGGTTATCGGTGGTGCTTTGTCAGAGTGGAAGGATATAGAAAGTGGAGTTGAGCCAGGTCTGTTCTGGATCCAATCCTGGCATGTGTTTTCATTAATGAATTAGACGATAGAAAAGAGAGTATGGTTATTAAATTTTCAGATGGCATAAAGCTCGGAGGCATTGTAAACACAGGAGGACAGGATTTGAATTCAGAATGATTTTGAAGAATTGTATAACCTGTCTGGGATGAGAGAGGGAAAGCTGAAATTCAGCAGGGACAAGTGCAAGGTTACAAACTTCAGCTTGTACAAATACACCAATACCAAAATTTGCCAATAGCAGCTCTGTAGCAAAGTGTGGTATCACAGTAGATGACAAGCTGAAATGCCTGTGAAAAAAGAGAAATCACCACCATACAAGAGTGAACAAGCAGGGTTATAACTTTCAAGATGTGCAGTAGTCCTTCCTTTGGCACTAGAAAGACTTCAGGTGCCATATTGTATTCAGTTTTGAATGTGACTGCTCAGTACAGATGTGTAGCAATAGTCCAGAGGAGAAGAGCACTACCAGAGATGTGGAAAACGTGGCCAGAGCAGAAAGTCTGACAGGCTCGGTGCTTGTTTAACTTTAATAAGTCTCATAAGAATCTCTTCAACAAGCTTCATGTATGTAAAAGGCTTGTTGCAAACAGGAATATAATAATCTTTCTAAGTCTCCGGGGAACGGAACAAAAAAAAAAAGCTTTCATTACAGGAAGAAGTTTCAGTTTGAACTTTTCAACAGTGAGACTTGCAAAGTACTGGAAAGATTTCTTTTTAGACATAACTTTATGTTAATGGCCTGACCCCAGCTGAACCAATACCTTTGATGTGAGAGTCACTGCATTCTACTGAATGCAAGTCCTCATAAAGTTCATGCACCAAATGACTGGATGTGGGATCACTTTGGGAGTCTTGGCAGCAACGAGCTTCAGGCTGGCTCTGTCAGACACTTAAGCCTGGCAAAACCCAGTAAGTTTCAGTACAAAGACCCATGCGGGCTATTCCGTCTGGGCTTTGCTTGTGGCATCAGTATCTCCCTCTCTTGCTATTTTCTTGCTGCCTGAACGGTTCAAGGAAAGTTTTTTTGCATGGCAGTGAGAATGGCAACACATTTTATAGTTTCCCTAAGGTGGCAGAAAAATAAAAAGCTTCTTAACGACTACTGAGATCTTTAACAAACATAAAAAATCCATGGCTTGAATGTAGTATTTATTTAAGTACCATTTACTACCTGTCTCGGTTCATGGGCAGAACACTCTGGGGAGTTAAAAACCTTTCTTTGTATGGCTTAGAGTGATCTTCATTAGATATGCTACTTAGGCTTTCATTGCAATTTGATGTGCTGAACGATATCGCATTTGCTCATGATAGATTGCTTTTTTTCTCCTATGGTACCATTGCCCAAGTGTAGGGAAGCATGTTCCATTGAATCTGGTGCCTCTGACAGTGACTGATCATATGCAATCAATGATAATTAAACCTATTGATCCCATGGATTCATGTCATACCTGAGCCTCTTGCACTGACTCAGTGTTGCATCATCAGAAAATTGTCATTTCTGAAGTCGGACTGTCAAGTTCTGAGATGAGGCCACAGAGTGCAGAGGAAGACAGAAAGGCAGGTGGCATTGGGGTCCATTCAGCTAGCAGGAACAGTGGCCTCTCTCAGTGATGATGGCCTTTTGGATGTGCACCCTCCTGGACTATGGAACCCATAGAAAACCTCTGGGGACAGATCCCCAACAACTGCACGTTCACAAGCTAGCACTTTCCTTTCAGATATCAAATATGTTTGTATCATATGTAGGACACGACCTGCAGTGTCTTTTGTTTTCTGGGGGTCTGCAAAGTTGTGTTTCCTTTGATGTCTGCTAATATGCAATATATTTGATTGATCAACCACAAGACTTTTCAAAGACTTGGAAAACTGGTTGGTGCTAAACTCCACTCAAAGTGAATTCAGGACGAGTCTTCTGTTTGTGAGCCTGGAAATCTGCTACTGACTCCAAAAGGCATGAGGAGAACAGCAACTGCCACTTCATTTTTGTTTTGCCAACTCAGAGACACCACCACTGAACACAAGAGCACTCTGATCAGCGCTCCTGGTTTGGTGACCTTCAATTCCTTAACCATTGCTCGTAGCCATTGAAAACTAAAAAGCTGAAGTTCATGCAGAGGCAAGTTGAGGGAGAAGTAAGTAAATTCTGGGATCTAATCTTTTAGATTTATGGTAGCCATAGACTGTAGCCATATACTTTAAAGACAGAAGGATCCTTTGTAACTTTCACTTTGCATAAAAGAAGGTGGAGTGTTACAGTCATACCTTCAGGTGAGCTAAACCGTGGGTTTTACAGACTTCAGGTGGCGGAGAGTCTGCTATATCCTCAGGTGAACTCTCCAACATTAAAAATATGCAGCTTATCTGTAGTCAGAACTTGTCTGGCTTGAGCTACCAGTCTGTGAAGTGTTATGCATTTGTAAGTTAAATTAAAGAACCCTCTGCCCTTATATATATTATTCTCCTGAATTTCTACTTGGAGCTTTTTTCACTCACTGCTTTTACATTTCATTACTGTTCTGCTGCAAGAGTTCAAAGTTTTCAAATGAAAGTCCTATGCAATTCCAGGGGACAATGCTGTTCTCCTACACCAGTCTGTTTGCAGTACAGTACAGAGTGAAGGGAAAGGTATGCACAACTCCCATCAATGCTGAATGTCGGCTTTAACAATTCCCCCCTCTCCCTCCACACCCTCACCCCCCGAGTATGGATTATATCTAGGTCTTTTCACCAGAGGCCTATATCCTAGCAGTTTGCCATTCTCTGATATTAATGCTTGAAGTTTTAATGACCACAGGGAAAGGAGGGTGCTTAGCAACAATACAGATAGTACAATAAATACAAGATAAGCAGTTTGAGATTAGATTTTAATGCCATCTTAATGACAACACCAAGATCTAGTTATTGCTCTGCATAACTATGCCACTAACACAGATGCCAGAACACTGAAGCACATATGCACTATTGGGGTTTCCACTTTGGGAAGTGGGATTTTGGAAGCAACAAGGACAAAAGGAGAGGAAGAGGTGACACACAGCATGCTGTTAGGACAGAATTTCTTCCAGCTGAATAACATATTCAGTCTGCTCAAGCAGCTTGATGGTATGGTCAAAGTGCCTTCACTTGCATTAATTTCTCAGAATTTCTCTTGATCCCAACAGACCGGAGAATTACAGCAAAGGTATCGACACTATTTATTAAAGATTACATTTTCTTGCAGGCTTTAACCCCCTTTTTAGCTCCATTCATTCCCAGGAATGACAGGTGTATTATTAACAGATACAATCAGGCTTCAGAAATTATGTCTGTGGTTTTTTGAAAGAGGACTAGTTAAACTAAGCATGTGAAACCTGATCGGCCAAAACCAAAAGTGAAAACTGTGAGATGCTATAAATTCCCCAAACAAGCTAAAGTCAGCTTACCTTTTGGGAATCACTGGCCAAGAAGCAAAAGGGAAAGGTAACCAAAATTGGAAATGGATCCTCAAGCCCAAACCCTGTGCAACGTAGAAGAAAAACAGCGAAATAGGATCTGAAGAGTTTGACATGGGACATGAGAAATTGTCCCTCTTACCACTTCTCTAAGATGATGCCCTGGAAGGATTCGGTGTGTTAGACACAAGCCTCTAAAAAAGACCACAGTTACTAGAATTTCATTGCCACATGTGTCCCAAAACAGGGGAATAACCTTGTCTTTACTTGTGCCCCACTGCTAGTACTGCCTTTATACTTACGTCCTATACTACACAAGCTTTAGAAAGGCAGGATGGCTGCACATATTGAATGGGGTGGGAGGAATGGGGAAATAAGACAGCAGACCTGTTTGAGTCCAGAGAATGGATCAATGGCAGAAACAGGAACAAACCCCGAGTCCTTCAACGTCTTTAATGTTGCCACCTTGATACCCCCTCTGTCTGACCTAGCACTAGCTTCAGGAGCTACTTCACACACAGTCCCTTATCATGCCGCAAATCTCCTCTGAAAAACAACCAAGTGCAAAGGACGTGCAGTTCATTGTCCTGCTCCTTCATCTCTGATTCTCCATGCTGCCACAGAAAGAGCCAAGTGAGCAAGGCACCACGGTCCCTTTACTCCTTTCTTTCCTATGTCACACATCTTAGAAATAATGAGCTGCAGGGAAACCGAACAAACTGGTGTGACGTTATTGCACGCCCATTATTGCCATGCATTGATTTATCACCGTGTGATACACTACTTCTGTACTGAATCTGGTTACTGTACCACCAAAAAGTGACAGCTGGCTTGAAAGCTTCACAGAGATCGGGGCAAACTCAGGGGCAGAGCAGTGTAAAAATCAGTTCATGCTAAGACTATCTGGAGCTGTGCTTTTGTCACCCAGTAAAATTTCAGCATTGATTCAGATCTCTCATTCTCTTTGCGCTGATCTTTGCTACGAGGAGAAGAAAATGACAGAACAAGAGACTTAATGGTCCGTGTATCAATGTCTCAAGCCTTTTCTCTCTCCTTTTCCCTGTGAACCCTGGAAGAACATGTTCAGCTCCCAGCAGGCCTGACTCAGCCCTTGCTCTTTCCAGAAAAGACACAAAGTTGCAGCTTTCTGTATGTTGGCCAAAGGAGAAATAGGAAACAAAGGAGACAGAAGGCGAAGAAAAGCATTTATAAGGAAATGAGAGGCTTTTGATGAGAAAATAATGAAACACAAAGATAATGTCAGAGGGAGTAGCCACAGAGAAAACACCCACAAAAATCAAAGCTAAGGAGAGGTGGGAGGAAAATGCTGATGAAAGGCTAAGGGGAAGAGAGAGCAAAATGAAACAGAAAGGAGTCTCAACAAATTTCCATAATGTAACACTGATGAAACCTTTTATGATTATAGACAGGGATTCTCATAAATGTTCCCTTGCATGAAGTTTACGTACTCATATTTTAATATCTCTGAACACTTTCCCAGTCTCGGTAGAATTGGAAACTTTTTTTGCTAGTGCTGCATGCTCTAAATCTGGGCTACCCCATGCATCACCAAGCTCCATGGAGGAATATCACCGAGGTCTGCTCTGAACAGATTGGCACATCATCAACTCCAGGTCCACGCTGCCTCCAGAGAGTGTGACAGCCCTGCACTGAAACTGCTCTTCAGAAGAAGCTGGATAAGAAATACGCTATGGAGACATTGCTTGCATGATACCTTGTGGGACCTGGACACAGGTTGGTTCTTATCCAGAGCCAGACAGAAGCCTGAGATGATTCAACCTGTGTGTTGGATGTAAAATACCATGGAAAGTAATGAGATTCTGGGCTACCTGAAGCAAAGTCAAACCCACAAGTCAGTATGCCCTTAAACGCTTCCAGAAATCTCAGCTTGTACTTACTTCAAGTTCAGACTCAAGCACCGACCCAGCGTGCAAACAAACAGTACGGATTATTGCTCTTTACATACCACCAGTTGTTTACCTGACTCTATCCTCTCAGACTAGCTGTTGTTCATTTTCTCAGACTGGATGTTTGGCTGCAACATTTCCTGAGATAGGTCTACGCAACTATAAATAACAAAAAGATTATAGTTGTCCCTGAATTAATTTTTTGAAAGGTAGACACCACCGTTCAATACCAGTGTCAAAAAAAAGACTGCCAGAGAAATCACCTTACAGCAGAAAGGTGATTTGAGCTCCACAGAACGATTTCACCAGACTTTTCTGTCTGAAACACATTTTGCTTGTGCAGTTGATTTGCACAGAATAAATCCATCTCAGTCACTTCAAGAGGACTGACACCAGTTGTCTAGTCTCTCTGAGTCCTATGAAATGACAAGAAATAGTCTCTGATCTCTTCAGGGCCTCTGCTGCAGACTTCAGGGGGAGGACTTTCCAATGGATTCCCCTCAAAATTGCATGAACAGTAGTTGTATCCCCAGTCCAGGTTCACCAGCTCCCCAAAGGTTGCTGGAAGGGACCGTAGGTGGTTGTTTCCCAACCAAAGCGTGCGCAGATTCCTTAGAAGACAGACCTCCTCAGGCAGACTCTCCAGAGAGTTGAAGAGCAATAGTAACGTTTCCAGTTTCTCCAGATGCCGAATGCTGGAGGGGATTGTGCCTATTTTGTTGTCACTCACATCCAGAAAGGTGAGGCTCCTCAGCTGGCAGAGGGGTGCAGGCAGCTCGGTGAGGCTGTTGTTGGCCAGGTGGAGGCTGTGCAGCTTTTGAAGTGCCCCCATTTCTGGGGGCAGCGAGCTCAGGCTGTTGTTGCTCAGAGTGAGCCTCTCCAAGTGACTCAAAGTGCCAATTTGGGCAGGGATTTTCTTCAAGTTGTTGGAGTCCACGTAGAGGCAGGTTAGGTTCCTCAGGCGGCTGATCTCTTGGGGGAGCAGCTGCATCCGATACCTCAGGCAACTCTCTCGTTCTGGGCTCATCTCCAGGACCTGCAGCTGGTCCAAGCCGAAGACCTGCGCAGGAACCGATGCCAGCTCTCTGCCTGAGATCTTGAGTTTCTTCTTCCCTTCATACTTTGGATCGTGCTCTGTAAGGTACCTCCAGAGTGGATCAGGGCCTGTAGAGGCACATCTGAAAGAGGTGGCTGCATCCATTGTCCCACCAGAACCGTGGCTGGTTGAACCGAGACGGTCTCTGACGATTTGTTGCATGCTCCACAGGCAACCTCTGAGGTTTTTGGTGGACCAACCTCCGTCAGCTTTCCTCTCTGCCAGGCACGTTACCAACACACATGCAGAGTGTTTGGGTTGCTCAGATACATCCCACTAAGTAAACACTTGGCATTCTCACTTGACCAGGTGTTTTCCTTCCCGCTCTGCAGCGTACACAAAACCCAGCTCCCGGGCTACAATGTTGCCTCTCTTGGTTGCAGCCAGTGAGCTGGTGGCAAATATCTGTCAGTGTTCAGAAAGTAAAACAGCAGCGCTGTGCCTCTGCTTTCCAGCAGATTGGTTCAAATCTTTGTGTGTAGCTCTCTCCTCCTGGGAGCAGCAAGGGTGCCGTTGTCTGAGGAATTCACATTGCTCAGCCCCAAGGGATTGCAATGGAAGCAGCAAGGCTGGGTGGATAAAGCACATGGTGAATGGGACAAGATAAACCACATGGCAAACGGGGCAAGAAGAAGACAGACTCATAGCTGGTGGTTTGGGAGCTGGGAACCATGAACGCATCCTGTCCTCAGGTCAGTTTGTGCCTTTAATATTCACCAAACACAATAAAGAATCTGTTTTGAAATCTGGAAGTCCTTCTCTCTCCTGCTGAGTGTATGAACCCCTGCGTCACAGAGATATCATCTTTCTTGTGCTGCACTTACTGTGGCATATTTAAAAGCAAATTTTTATTCCTTGCTGGCATAGCTTTTGTAGGAGACATGTAAAATGCCAGGTTTATCCCAAGCCACTCAGCACAGCATGCAATGTAGAGAGCAAGGCATTTTCCTGGAAGGAGCAAATTGTGGGTTTGAAGCCTCAGGCTGAGAAAGCCCGCCTCTTTTACTTCATCCTCTAATCCTTAAGGCTTTCAGCTAAAAAGTGCTTAGGACAACCATTTCAAATGCTTTTCCAGGAGAGAGGTCTCCACAGCATCTCACAGGCTATTAAAGGTAGAAGACAATGTGTTAGGGGTATGGTCTAAGCATGTCTACTAGTTCAGGTCTTGTGAAGGTGGAGCATGTCAGCTTTGCTTTCCCACCCTGCTGAGTTCCCATCTCCTCAGCCCAGGATGGTCCTGAGTTTGCTGGAGCCTGTGTCCCAGCACCAGGGGAGTGCGTGGCCACATAGATGGGTGGTCAGTGCTGGGAGCTCTCTATCCAGACAATGCTGACAAGATTTTGGGATCATTATTCAACCCTCTGAACTTCCACTTTAGGCTCTGCTGTTTTTTAATTGGGTTTCACCCTGAAATACAGATTTTCAGGGCTGTTACATACTGACTGTTACCCTTGACTGGGATTCAGAGTGCAAATATCATAACCTGATTGAAATCAAGCCCTGATTTCCTCCAGATTCATTTTCAGCATCTGTAAGAGAAAACTGTATCACTTGCCTAGTATCCAGCAGCGTTGTGAGGCTGCTTTGGCATTGTAAGCTCCTGGGATGCCGGTGGCTGGAGACAGGCCTGCTGAGTTTTCCTATAGGGACTGCGCAAGCTATTGAGCTGGGGCTGTCGCAGCTGAGTATGTAATGGCATGAGCAGATCCTGGGGGCACTGAAAGTGGTTACTCCTGTTCTTTAGGGTCATCGTTAATGTCAACGGGGTCTGAAGGCTGTGCTAGCTTCATCAAGAAAGGGTGGACATTTGTTGTAGTTTAAGCCCAGCCGGCCACAAAGCACCACGAAGCCGCTCGCTCACTCCTCCCCCCCGGCAGCATGGGGAAGAGAAAATACAGCAAAAAAGCTCGTGGGTCGAGACAAGGACAGGGAGGGATCACTCGCCACTTATGGTCACAGGCAAAACAGACTCAATTTGGGGGAAAAATAAACCAATTCAATTTGGTAACAACCAAATCGGAGTAGGTTGATGAGAAATAGAACCTTATCTTAGAAACACACCTTCCCCCCACCCCTCCTTGTCTTCCCGGGCTCAGCTTTGCTCCCGATACCTCTACCTCCTCCCCTCCAGCGGCACAGGGGACAGGGAATGGGGGTTTGGGTCAGTTCATCCCACATTGTCTCTGCCGCTCCTTCCATAGGGGGAGGGCTCCTCACACTCTTCCCCTGCTCCAGCGTGGGGTCCCTCTCACAGGGGTCAGCCCTCCATGATTTTCTCCAACTCAAGTCCTTTCCACGCACTGCAGTCCACTGCAAACTGCTCCAGCGTGGGCTCTCCCACAGAGTCACGGCCTTCTCCGGGCCCAGCCACCTGATCTGGCATGGGGTCCTCCACAGGCTGCAGGGGAACCTCTGCTCCACCGTTAACCTCCATGGGCTGCAGAGGGACTGCCTGCCATCTCACCACAGGCTGCAGGGGAATCTCTGCTCCGGTGCCTGGAGCACCTCCTCCCTCTCCTTCACCTACCTCTGTGTCTGCATAGTTGTTTCTCTCACATCCCACTCCTCTCGTCACTGGAGCTCCTCTTCTTCTGCCATCTTCTTCTTCCTCTCCTGCTTTCTTTACTGTAGCTGCTGCTGCTGCTTCTCCTCCTCCTCTTCTTCTTCTTCTTCCTCCTCCATCTTACTCTCACACCACCTCTGGAGTCTTTTTTTTTTTTTTTCCCCCTTCTTAAATATGCTATCACAGAGGCGCTACCGCCATTGCTGATGGGCTCGGCCTTGGCCAGAGGCGGGTCCAGGTTGGAGCCAGAGAAGCTTCTAGTAGCTTCTCACAGGAGCCACCCCTGTAGCCTCTCCCTCACTACACAAACCCAGCACAACATTTTACACGAAAAAGATTCAGCAGAACTCAAGAAAGTCTAATAGTTGTTTATAAGTAAGAATGGGTACAATAACTTGGAAATAAATGTACATCAGAGATGAATACAGCAGCCAAGGAAAAGTGAGATTTTCAATTGCAGGGGAAAGTTGCTTACCAGAAATGACAGTCTTCACAATTAACCATAAAAGTAAGACTCAAATTTAAACTCAACTCTCATGAAGGAAGTGTTGAAGAAGTTGTTGCAATGACAGTTATTTCAGACTTGAATGAAAACCATCCCCCACATTACTAAGGGGAAAAATGTGTTTCCAAGAAAACATTGTCAAATACGTCCGTCCTGTGAAATAAGCGGAATTGCTGTGTGTGCTGCCTTCTGCTTAAACATGCTTATCTCTTGAAATCAAAACCTGAGTCTTTCAGACAGCATGCCATGCAGAGCCAAAGCTGTGGTCAGAGAGAGGTTTTTGTGATGTTGGGCACTGTTCTCCTGTTGCACTTTTTCGCAACCAGTGTTTGACCCTGGGTTTTCCTTTACCAAGGTGGCAGGTTCTTTTCTTCTCCATCTTGCAGGACATCCTTCTTCCTGGTGCTGATCGCCGGCTCATCAGGAATGTCAGAGTATGATTAATGTCCCTCTGTCAAATTGCTCCCTTGTGCTTTCTACATAAGGTTCATGATCCAAAATGTAAAAGACCAAGAAAGAGCCCATATTTTCAACACATGATCCCCCTAGAGACCCAGCAGGTATTCTCATTCTCAGTTCAGACAAACTCCGACAAGAATATTGCCAGCATCAATATTCTTGAGTCAAGCTACACAAGGTATTCCGAAGTTAGCCCTTACAGCGAAAATCTGCTTTGTAAAGCAACTCTGAAAACCAGTCTCCTGTTCATCATGTCTTCATGCTTTTCTAATCAGTTGTTTCCATTTCACAAGTCAGAAGACAAAAATCTATGTCTGTGACTTCCAGTTTTAAACCAAATCGATGAAGCTAAGCAGGCTGTCTTTTCTTAATTCAACACCACCATTTATAAAGGTGTTGAAAGAAAAGTCCAGACTCCGATGGACCCTTATTACCCTAAGGACCTCAGGTGCCAAAATTGGGACGTAGGAGGCAATTGGGTGGCTGATGCAGAGTCTCTTCCCCCAAGCAGCAGTGGCTCTGCGGAGACAGCAGCAAGGAGGACTCCTCGTGGTCTCTGCTGGATGCTCACCCCTGTACAGGGCTGCAGACTGGGGCAGGAGCCTGCCTTCACCCCCAGACTGGCTCTGTCCCTGTGCAGCTCTTCCTCCCCATGCCATGGAGCAGCAACCTTAACCCTCATCAGCGCTGGACTCCAGCTCACAGAGGCTGAAAGAGGTGGTAGTGGATTTTTTTCAGTCTATGTTGTTACTGTTGAGTTACTGCAGTCATTTTAAGAAAATGTTCTTGTTATTCCCTGGCACAAGGACAGTACAGGTTCATGCCGTAACCTTGTCCCTCTGAGCTGCGTGGCTGCTCATCACGTAGCACCCAACATCTCACCACCTGTAACACATATATCCCCACACCAACTCAGTGGGAACGTGAGTCAGTAATGGTGGAAGATAAAGACAGCTACCAGAAGATCTTTTTTCCATGAAGACCTAGTTAATGTAGGCAACACAGCCCAGAGCGCGTCAGCTGAGTACCTTAGGATGAGCTGACTCGCTCTCCAGGCTCCACAGCTCACATCATTGGAGCCACCAAAATGAAGGTGCCATGGTTTGACTCTGAATCCTACTGTGAGAGACTGAGCATGGGATTCAAGTACCTAGACATGAGCATCCTACATCATTTGATGTGATACATAATCTCCCCTAGGGTCACCCACTGCAGATCTGGAACTACATCGTATCTGCCAGTCCCCTGTCGGTGTCTCTGGCACCCAAGACATTGTCGGATGGTGATACCCAGCCATGCCTAGGCATCAAGCATAGCAGGGCAGAGCTTGGCCAGTTTCCACATTAAAAGACTGAGCCATCAGTAAACTATTTTCTTTTTTTTTTTTTAATAATTTTAATTATTTTTTTTTTTTTAAATTGCCCAGAATGTAAAAAGTGTGCTCATCTCCTAGCCAGTTTTGTGGTCAGAGCACAGAGCTTGGGCTTAGCTGCTACAGCATTTTTATTGTCTCTCTGGAAAAAACCACACACATTTGGTTTAGTCCTGAACAGGGTAGTCTTGCTTTGATTACACATCTCCAAATAAACATGTAGAACAGAGTTCAGCCTTACACAGTTTAATTATCCCATATTAACAACAAGAGGTGGGAAAAGGACAGCTCAGGAAAACAGCATCACAAGGCTGTACTGAGAAGAGCCACTCACAAGTGACAGAGAAGGGAAACAATCCATTCCCTGCTACAGCGTCCAAGAAGCAGCTAATTCAAACCTGTTTAGAAAACAAGTATAAATTGTTAAATAATTTAACACACAAAAATATTTTCCCCAAATGATGCTGTTGTTTTGGATTGGCTTGGTTTGATTTTTAATTTATTTATTTGACAGGCAAAAATTTTAATGGAATAATGGTCTGTTTGCTATAATTGCAATAATTTACACACTTGATTTAAAAACAAAACAAAAAACAACCCACAGTGATGCCTTGAAACCCATGTGTCATTAGCACCTTTTTAATATGTAAATAATACATTGTCTGGCTCTCTAATGCAATTTTAATAGTATAACCTTTCTTACCACAGGATCAGCCAAAAAAAAAAAAAAATCCAACAAAAATATCAGTATATTCCTGGGTTTAAACCTCAGACTCAGTGAACAGACTTTATGGTGATACACCAACCGCTTTGTTGCAGAGACAGGAACATTGAGACGCAAAAGCCGCAGCCCTTCCGTATTCAAGAGCGGTCAGAGGAGAGGCCATCAGCACTGTCCCTGCCCTATCTGCCACCTCCTGCCTGCATGGTCACCTTGCAAGGTGCTGGACAGACAATACACGTCTGCTTGTCACCTTCCAGTCACCTGCTCAGGCACAAAGGCATCTGCATTTTCTGGAGGGCAGCTTCTGACCATGCCCAGGGCTGTACTTGTAGGTTGACCATCTGCCCAGATGGCAGATCTGATTTGGAAAGTAATCTCAGGCCACCTTTCCAAAGACTGGAAATACTCATGAGCAGACTGAGGCAAAAAATGTTGCAGCTTTTGGTGTTTGAGCTTGCAGAGCAGAAATCCTGCCAATACACCCTCCTTTCTTACCTTTTATTGCAGGTGACTTTTTAGGTACATGCACATAGGGCTTGCTTCCGTAAGAGGTGGCAGCTATAGAAGCCTCCCTTTGATGACTATACCTATAGAAACTGGGTGGCTATAAACATAGGTCTTGATCTGGGTCTGCAGCATGTGTCTCGTACTCCTCTCACTAGAGACAAATTATGCTTGGTAAATGCCATTTAACTGGCTGGAGAGAAAATGAGATTTAAGAACAGGCAGGGAAATGGCACCCATTGAATTCAGGGCACAGAGACAGTCTGGGGTGTCTCCAGGAACAGACTGAACAGACAACCATATGCTAAGGAATATGCTGGAGCAAAGGGAATTAGGCTGCATCCCCTTTTCCGGGTGGAGAAGTTGCAGAGCCGTAGTCTGTGCCTAACCCATGCAGATCTTTTAATTGCTATTAAAGATACAGGTGTGTCCCTCATGTTCCTAACACAGACTCTTGGCAATGGCTCCAACAGACATTCAAATGAAAAGGGTTATCCAAAAAAACCCCTACACCTCCTTCAACTGGATACCACTGCACCATCTCACCCATTGGGGGCTGGACTAGATGAGCTTTAAAAGTCCCTTCCAATCCAAACTATTCTATGATTCTATGATCTCACAGGGGCGAAAGACCCTGAAATTTGTTTAACAGAACATTGTTATGTATCTACCCTTCGCATGGTGCACTAGAGTGTATTAAAGTCTATGCCATGCATGGCATATGCAGACACGCATGATGAGAGATAATCTACAGAGGCTGAGGAGTCACCGTCATGACAGGAATTAAATGTCACAATAACATGGCCCAGTTAACATGTTTGGCCTCCATAAAACCTGCTCGTTGCCATCACATTTATTCAAAACAATGTCTCATGCCATGTTGGGAGGTATCTATCTCTTGCGTAGAAAACCTGTTCTGCCTCACCACTGAAGGGATGAAATCTCACTCAGCCTGGACTAGGAAAAATGGTGCTGTTAAATACAGTGTGATCAACATGTTTGCTTAATACTAAAATATAGCAAGCTGACCTAAGATGCAGTACAGTAACAGATATACCATTGAGAGTTACTTAAAAGTGCTAAGCTTTTCGTTTCACGATATTTTCACTTTGATTCATCTTTCCATAGCAAGAAACACAGTAAAATCAAATCAAAGAGTTTATTTGCATAGGAAATAGCAAAAACAGCACACTGAGAGCTACACAGTAAAGACTTTGTTTAACCCTGGCATGTGAACATGTTATTTAATTTAATTTTTCAGTAAAGCAGAGGCAAATTTTATCTGCTACTCAGTGAGAAAAAGACTCCAAGGCTGGCAAATGGTTATCCCTGGACTTTAGCAGTGGGGTCTGATTCTAGGGTGGTTATAGACAGCTGTGGCTTATGCTCAGCTTAGCCAGCTTGGAAGCACCATGCCATATGGTAAATGTGCCAGCAGGGCAGGGTGCATCTTTTCTGTCTCCTGAAGACCTGATGAGATTTCCAAACACGTTCAGCACTTAGTGCCTGTGTCAGGTTCATTACTCCGATCTCTCAATACAAACTGCTTTGTGCAGAAGAGTTTTGAAAATGCAGCTGCTTTGCTGGCTGGCACAGATATCCGAGGCCTGATCACCTCTCAGATCCACACCTTTGTGGTTGGGATTGTCTTGATCAGAGGGTTAAACTCACAAATGGCCTATTGTGAAGGTCTTCTCAGATTCCATCCCCTCTTTACATTCTCAAGTTGATTTTGGCAATTAGCTGATAGAGGAAAAGGGACAGTGTCTGACTTTTTGCTTTCATCCTCAAACAAAATTTCCTCTGGGTTTCTGAAGACCCCTTTGTTCTGACCCTTTCATCAGAGATCAACCTTCTCCTAGACCAGCCTGCGACTTCTCACCTACCCTCTAAAACACGACCCTGCCAAGTTATAATCACAGCGGATCATCCAAAATGGTGAAGTTGGGTCACACTTGGCTTCCTGAGATTCTAATGCCAGGTGGTTTTCTATGCTGCTCTGGCTGATTTTTGGGTGAAGCAGTGGTAGGGAGCTGTGTCTGTGCTGACAATGAAAAGGGGATTTGGCATCCCTGAGCTGATGGAGGACAGCATCGTGGCTTTTTGCAGAGGCGTCTCCCTGACAGAAGGAAGCTAAGCTCCATCCGGTAGGACCAAACCCTCCGAGTACTGAAGTTCTTGGACAGGGAGCAGCAAGGAAGTTTAGATCATCTCTGCAGTCTCTTCTAGGCCTTACTGTGAGATCCCACATGGTCCCATAAAAAGTAGCACCTACAGGATACAGATTCACTTATGGGCAGAAGAAGATTAAATTTAATAGGGAATTTCTGGGAAACACACATTGGCTGTTCATAACTGTCTGTCCATTGTGAGCTGAATGTACTGGAGACCTCTTCCCCAGCTTTGGCATGGCTTTGCCTTCCTCCCCTCCATGTGGATGGCAGATAGCACCAACAATCCTGCGATCAGCCTGTGTGTCTCAGTTAATGCCCTGGGCTGCACAGTGCAGGATTTTATTTCAGTTTCAAGGATGAGGGGTAAAGCTTTGGAAAGAATTAACCAGATAGATAACAGACAAAAATTTTGGCATCAGAATGGTTTTGCATAAAGAGCTACACAATGCATTGATACTGTATGCTCTTCAAAAGAGGAAAAAACCACTTATTTTTAATGTTGTAATATGCCCTGATGTTAGAGAAAACAAAAACAAATTCACATATCACATCAAAGATAATAATAATAATAATAATTATTATAATTCATAAAAATAATCTGACCGACCGGCAGCATTTGTTGGCTTTAGAAGGCCTCCCACGAAAGAAGCACAGTTGAAGACATCTGAGAGCTCTTGGCAGGCATGATGATTTCAAGTTTTAAAAACAAGTCCGGGGATACTCCCTGCATGCTAGGGCCCTTTGACGTTGGCAGGTCTGGCAGCCAGGCTTGCATAGTAAGCGCACTGAGTGGGGTCACACTGTCCGTTGGCTCCCGGAGGTCCCTGTGGACCCATGAGACCAGGCACACCAGCTTTGCCTGGAGGGCCGGGTGGTCCTGGCATCCCATCTTTGGCATAGCCAGGCTCCCCTGGGAGGCCTAAAATAAAAACAAAATGCCCTTGGTGAATGACACCCCCAGGGTGCAGTACTCAACGGCGTAACATCACAGCAGATGGCTTTGCTGCCAAACTGGGATGCAGACATCAGCTTCCACAGATTTGGGTCTGGCTAGCATGAATCTACAAGGATGTGACAAGTGTGTCTCCTCTGAAAGAAAGATTTCCACTCTCTATGGCATCCTTGGGCTGCACAACTCTGCTATGGCTGCTCTTCCTCTATCACCACATTGAAGCTGTGCAGCTGCACAAGCCAACTAATGACATATAGTCCTCATAGAGAGGAGGTGAGGATGGGAAAGCTTGAGGGAAGAGCCAACTTTGGGAGATAACTCATTTGTATGAAGCATAGTGGGTCCATCGTTATTTTACGGCAATGCAGGGCCAGTATGCCAAATGCAGACCATGGAGTTATGAAGGCTTCCCATAGTTTCCTCCCCCAACAAGGCAGGGTGAAGGCAAAACTGATCAATGGCTCTTAATTTCAAATTAGAAACAAAATATATTTGCTGCTTCTTTGTCAGCAAAGGTAAAGCACGAGCTGTATGCCTGAGGCACAGGTGTTGGATACGACCTTTTATAACATCTGAAGCTGCCTGGATCTCTGGGTTCAGCTTGGTCACAAGATTCTGGCAAGGGCAGATAGGACATTTCACAGTGTATCTAGTAATTAAAGCTTCACTTTGGATTTGTCCCAAAGGTCAGTTAACTTAGCTGTTACTGAGATGGATCATTATACCTGTCAATCAGGCTGAGGAAACAAAGGTGGCCAGATATGATGCTAGTCATCTATTTCTTCCCTTTGGGCCACTTTCTACAGAAATTGTGTGTGCCATATTTATGTTATCCTGATCGTCTGTCTAATATGGCAGACACCTGTGTCCTTGTAGCAGTTCTGAGTGACATGTTTTGTGGGATGTTCTGAATAAACACACCTGGAATTCCTGGAGGACCTATTTCCCCTCGTTGGCCAATGCCAGTGTCTCCTTTCTCACCCTTTGCTCCTCTTTCTCCTGTAGAGAGGGAAAGAAAATTAATTAACTTATGAGCATGATCTACGGAACTAAAGAATACTACCATAGGTCTTCCATCCACACTGAAGCCAATATATTTGCTAAAAATAATTCCTAATTGTGGCCAGTCCTCTGAGATGGGATGTTAAGTGGGAATGAAGACTCGCCCCGCTCCAATTCTGGCCAGAGGTGGAACATACCAGCAATTGCTGGTCACATTTACCACCTCTGGCTCAACAGACTGATGCTGCTTCTAACACATGCATTTTGAGGACCACTTAGATGCTACTAGCAGGAGAGGTGAATGCCAAAGTGTGGTGGACACATCCCTTTATCGGACTGCCCAAACACACCAAGTTTCACTCACCTTTGGGACCGATCGGTCCAGGTGGCCCTTCAGACCCAGTCTGTCCAGGCCGGCCAGGCTCTCCTGGAGGGCCAGATCTTCCTGGGAGTCCTTCCTTCCCAGGGGGACCAGGAGGTCCTGGTCTGCCATGGGATGCTTTTACATGTGCAGGTGGTATCTGAGCCAGGAGATAAGCTAACTTTGCTGTGAAGAGAGGGAAATGGGTTTGTTAGACTAGAAGGTCAGTGCTCCAAATGATGGAGAACCAGAACCAGTGGCCCAGTAAAGTCCAAGTATTGTCACAGATCAATTTTTCAGGGCCACCCATTTGTTGTCCCCACACAATCCTTCCCCATAAGCCATGATGGTGCATCCCTGACCCTCTCTAAATTATTTAAACCTCATTTCTCAGTAGCTTTAAACTTCTCCTAAATTTCATACTTAATCCTAAACACTTCTCTCATCCCCTGCTCCTTGTCCACCAAGGATCTGAAAAGTCCCTTCCTTTAGCTGTGCAGCTGGTGGATTTCTGTCAAACTGGAATCATTGCTGCTCTGAAAAGAAGAGCCTATTTCCACTGCTTCTGCTACACAGAGCAAGATGCTACATGGCTGCTCTGTAGGGAGAAAGCTTACTTTTCTTGTTCTGGGCTGTTACACATGTGGAGTTAAAGCTAGTGTACCCATCTCTGGCTGTGAGGTCAGAAACTGTAACTAAGGTAGGTGCCTGCATCAGCATATTCTCCGATTTCCAAGCAGGCACATTGCTTGCCACTTCCATATTAAGACCCTGAACAGCCTAGAGAGCTCATAAGACCTACTCAGCATTACAAAAACATCCTACAGAATGGAGGGAGAAGGCTTTTCTGTCTTCTCTTCATTGATCCAAAAGCTTGAATGCTTTTAGATTGGCATGGAATTTGAAGTCTGAGAGTGTGTAAATAAAATCCTTCAAACAAATCACTCCATTGAACCATGATCGTTAGCACAGAGGAAGACGCCTGCAGCTATGTCTCAGCTGCTCCAAAAGCTGTGTGAGAAGAAGCACTACAGCTCTGCATCTCCCTGTAGTGGGACTGGGTCAGTAGTGGTCTGCAATTCATGTACTTTGAGAGAAGCAGCAGCCCGCATCCACTCCACTCCCTCTTCTCATACTGATGAGTATCAAACATCACAGTCAGTAATCAGGAACATTTCTCCTCCAGCTGGGACCTCAAAAGCAAGTTTATGTCCCACTCTGACTACTTTCTCTTCCAGGGCCCCAAATTAATCTGTTTTAATTTGTATCTTCTCTTGTCCTACCATCTTAGCCCAGGCATCTGCAGGAACGAATCTGCAGCAAAACTGTTTTGGTAGCAAAAAGCCATGAGGTGCTTACCACAGGCCCTGGCCTTGGGTTGAAGAAGGGAGAAAGCCTCTGCGCTATTGCTGGGAACACCAAGCTTGGGGAACGGTAAAGCTTGCTAAGCACATTTCATTTTACACATTCCTCCTTCCAGGCAGGCTTGTTGCAACATTGCCTTCCATAAGCAGGAGAGGTTCAGGTGTCACCACAGCTATGGGAAGTATCTTTCATACTCTCAGATACATCTTTGGGCTTCCCAGAGCTGATTACTTACCATCTAGCTGCTTGGCTAACTCCTCTTGGATGAGCCTTCTCAAAGTCTCTAGAGATGGGGGTTCCCCCTAGAGAATAATAATCACAGCAATAACAAGACATAATAATCACAGCAATAACAAGACATAATAATCACAGCCAGGGGACGTGCAAATTGAACCCTCCACAAAGGGTTTAGTGGGTTGCATTTCATCACCCACAGCATACACAGGGCTGCAGGGACTGCCTGAAAGAAGAATGTAAAGGGACTCAAACCATCCACAATTCCCAACCTGCTGGCAAGCCATGGGCTCAAAGGTGTAAGCAGGGAGCCTGGTCAGAAGGCACAGTTGGGACACTGTCCCCATCTCCTCCCTAGAGAAAATCTCCCTCCTATACACTCATAGGAGAAGTAGTAGAAATCAAATCAGGAGACATCCTCTGCCCTACTAGATCATAGATCATAGCCTGCCTCCTTTTTCAGCGTTGCACGTTTCCTTGCAGAGAGAAGCATGCGTGCCCCCAGGGTAGTTAAAGTGGGTATCTAGACTTGCTATAAACACTCATACTGGATGCATCGCCTGCCAACAGGCCTTATCTCGGGGAACAGAAGCCAGTTTACGCATATGATTGATACCCATTCTTCCAAACGAGTACAAGGTTCTGTCTGATTTCCAGCTGTTGAAGGGAGACAGGGGATGTGGCTGCCTGGCCTTGGTCCCCTACCCAGCCTCCAAGGGACAGTATCTTTCCTCTCCTCTCTCACCTCTTTTGTGCGATGTTGCTGTTGAACAGCTGTAATAGCTGTCAAAACTCAAAGCTACGTGAACAGCATCTCTGGATGATGCAACTAAAAAAATGATGAAAGCATTTTTGGTAGGTGGAAGGAGAATTTTTAGGTTGTGGCTTTCCAAGAAAATAAAAAAAGTGGGTTTAGGGTAACCAGACTCTTGTCTTTGCATAAACTCAAAAGAAAAAATGTAGCTATATGTAAAAAATAAACCGTTTTGAACCAGCAAGATCAAATGTTTTCCTTTGTAAATCATGAAGTGAGATGTTTCACTTGAAATACACTTTCCATTTTTTAGGTAAAATTATTGTTTGAATTTCTGCCAGTTTTGAAAAGACTTCTGGTCAACCTAAAGACTGCATTCTTTTGTGTATGAGCTATTTGCATGAAAGTGTTCCTTTTCCCTCACACCTATGCTTTTAACATACAAGGATGCAGCCTGTGTCCTCTATGTTTATAAAAACCTTGTGAGGTCTTCTGAATCAGAAGTTACTCTTCATTAAGAAATGGAGATTTTATTAAATAGCTAAGACACATTTCAATTTTAGCCAATAACATTGCTGGTAAGTACAGAGTTGGTCTATTTGCTGCCTTCTTCCCAACACAATTTTGCATGAGAAAAAGATGTGTTTGTTGGTGACAAAAGAAACAATTTTGTCATTAAGTACTAACCATTTGTGATGGCTCTTAGTGAATATCCCAGTAAGCAAACATGATTGTGGAACATACTTTGAAGGCTTAAAAATTATCTTGTCAAGTTTTAACCCTATTAGTTGCAGTAGGTCTCCATAATCATCACTGGATTTCATCAAATCTCTGTGTTGTTGAGACACACAAAGAAATGCTGTGTCTAAAATTTACCCAGCTTTTACATCAGAGATTATTTCACTGTTTATTCCCCTCTGAGGTAATCTCAAATTCATTCTCAGAATGGGCATAGCGGCTTCACTACTGTTGGTAGTTTTTCTCATTCTTCTACATACATTACCCTCAGGCACTCTCAGTAAGTAGCAAGATCGTTTCCCGTTAGGGAAAAAAAAAAAAAAGAGAGAATATTAAACAAAAATAGGATTTCATGAATTCTGATGAGCTGACTCCAGGATTTCCAGGAATAGAGCAGTGACCTTTCCACGGCTCAGCATTTTTTCTCTCATAACAACCAGCAGCAGAGGAAGGCATAAGACCTCCGGATTAAATGCTACACATTAATACCCTTATAGAAAGAAGCTTTTTCAGACTCCAGACCCATGGCCATAGTCACGTGACCTCATTTAGGCTTTTAGGGGTATAAGGTGTCAGGGACTGGCTGCCCTGGCTATAGGTCTGGACTGCTCAGCTCTCCTGAAGTTCAATCCAACACCCCCACAACACTTCCCTGAGATATGCTGTAGCTCTCCTTTTTATGCATCAAGAGATAAAAACGCTGCCCCCCCATTATAACACACACTTGCTCCGGTTTCTATCAGCCTTACTGTAATCTTAGGTACTTTTCTGATCACACACTGTGGCAGTAAAACTACTGTACAAAGCCCTTCTCTGGCAATCTTACCCTAGGTCCTGGAAATCCTGGCTGTCCTGGAGGACCGGGAGGTCCAACTTGCCCAGTGTCTCCTGGGGGTCCGTGGGGACCCATCAGTCCTGGATGGCCTTTATGACCAGGTATCCCAGGATCACCTGGAGGGCCCTTTTGTCCTTGAGGGCCTTTTTCACCTTTGATGCCAGGCTCTCCCTAAGTGAAAAAAACGACATTACCACCACAAAATAAGAGGCAAACTTCTGATTTCCAAGCACAGCAAAACACGAACAGCTGAGCTGGCAAAGTTACTGAACACAACATCTGGTGCATTACAGATGATCCACAAAATATTACTGACGGAGAATGATTAAAGAGAGGGCTTGGAGGGTGGGAAGCACGGCAGATCTCTACAAGCCACACTTCACTCTTGAATGACCCCTTCCCCCAGCCCCTAACTCAAAATAGCTCTTTTTATTTCAACATAATGAAATAACTAATAATATTCTCTAACCTACCCTCTCTCCTTTGGAGCCAATTTCACCCGGTTTCCCTGGTGCACCCTGCAACAAAATAAGGGTGAGCATTAAAGAGCTATCCATAATAACAGTAAATAATAAAACACATGCCTTTGCAATGATTCTTGTGACCTGGGGAAAATTTATTTCCCTGTTAGTCCCACAGATTCCTGAGAGCTCCCTGTTTGCTCTCAAATATCAACAATTCAAGAAAAAAATCAATTTGTGGCAACCGAGGTAGCTTCCTTGATGTTTTTTCCCCAAGACACCAGTCCTACTTTGAAACAACTGGGAATTTAACTTACCTCTTTTCCGGGAGGACCTTTCTCTCCTGGTTCTCCCTGAGAGATACAGAGAGTGAATTTAGCACCACACTGCAAGGAGTTGGAAGAAAGACGCTACCTAATAACCACAAGTCTTGCTTTCTGTTTAGAGCCCAAGTTTTCTGCTACACAGCAGCAGGTTTGGATGATTTATCCTTATCCTACTGCTGTAGGTCATTCCTGGAAAGACACATCCTACTATTTAGAAAGCATTTTTTAGTGAAGCTGCATACCACGTAAATGTAAAGAACAGAAAGTCATTTCTAACAAACCAGCTGAGAGCAGGACAGATGTTTCATTGAAAGTGTGTTCCTGCTTTCAATACGTTTTATTCCTTTTTCTTACAGACATTTCACAAAGCTTCATACACTTTACTTGGGCTGGTTTAGCTTAAGCAGCGTCAATGTTATACCCATAACAGCCTAAAGATGTAAGGGAAGTAAATTTTTTAAGTAGAGGTACCATCTTGTATTACACCAGCTGAGATAATGGATACAGAGCCAGTGATAAAGCGAGTTTGAGCCTGAAAGTTTGCCTGTATTTCAGAACTATATTAAATAATCTCAATTTGAACAAGCACCCTATTAGGATTTTTTTCTATACTCTGCATTTACAATGTGATAATTAGGCAATACAATTTTGCATTTTAGCATTTCAGTTAAAAAAATGTCACTGCAGTCCTGAAGTGCACTAATAAAGCAAAACAAACATTAAACTAGTTATTGCTAAAATTCTGCCCGCTTTCCCATATCAAGAATGGAAACATTCATCTTTAGAGTCCATTTACAATCCACACACATGATCATATCTATAATGTGTGCATGCAGGTGGTATTTTTCCCATAACCTGGAAACATAGATAACATCTTCAACAGTGCTAGCATCTATACATGTATGCATGAGTAATGTAACTAATCACGGATGTGTGATCACATCAGCTCCAAATTAGGCAGCATCAGACTCCCTTGAGCATTCCTTAGGGCCACTTCAGTTTTAAATGGCCACCACATTTGCTGCTTGAATTTAATTTCCCAGAGAAATATTTCTTTCTCCTCTTTTCATCATTAAACTCCCTTTCCAACCATAAAAAAAAAAAAAAGAAGAAAAAAAGAATTCTTCTGTGGAAGATTCAGCTCTGCTAGATCCACATGAAAACCTTTTAAATCTCATTTTAAGCCACAACAGAGCTAGAAACAAAAATATTTACCTAACATTCACCTTTTCCATCCTTCCAGTGGAATGTAACATATTTTACTTGTCTTGGAAGGGCTAAAGATAATGGATTTCAAGGCTATGATATTTTCACGTGTATAGGTATTATTTTAGATCACTTTGGGAGATATATGAATGCTTTAATTGCAATGTACCTCTGTTGCTGGTAACAAAGGAATTTTCCTTGGAAGAGCAAATATCAGAAATACCTATATTATTACCAGCACTTAAAATTTCCCTATTTAGCCCTTCAGGGGTTCATGCAGAGATATAGTCTGAGAACTTAAATACCCCATACCCATATTAAGAAGACTATTGAACCAGTCCGATTAATGCACACATTATCAGGGCTGACTGACAGGTACCAGCTCAGTAAATGAGATTATGGATGTCCGTCCATATGAAAAATGCTACTTTTGGGGTCCAATTTCCTTTGGAAGTAAAAGCATATGGCTTCTGGATCTGTCAGATCTCCTGCTTATGTTTTTTTACCTAATTAAAGATGATCGTGTCCCATTTTCATCAGTCCAACATTTAAAAGCAGGTAATTAGTGGGTCTAATCCATCCCCAGACATACTTACAGGTGGTCCCCGGGGTCCTATGAAGCCAGGGAGTCCTGGGCTGCCGTTTTCTCCTTTATTTCCTTTAGGACCCTTAGGACACAAATGAGACAGACACTAGCAGCCCTTTCTCCAACATCTCTTTTCCAGAGCATGCATTTACAGATACATTGGAACTGGGAAATTTCACTGTAGCAGCAGGGCTCCCAAAACTGACAAGGAAAGGAAGAACAAAGTCATTTAGAAAAGCAGATTGCAAACATCATGCTTGCATTGTTAATAAACTATGTGGGGTCCCTGTGAAAAGATGAAAAGGGAGTGACAATTACAGCAGTGACAGGAGGTATGTTCAGCGGCTATTCTGGCGCTGCATGGGTTATAAGGGGTGTTGCAGAGCAGAAATGCTGTGATGGGCGACAACAGGGAAACAGTGCAGGTGGTCATGCTGCTCAAATCTGAGAACACAATCAACAGACAGCGACTGAGTTGCTCATTTGCCTTTATTTCCAGGTTCAATTTAAGAAATGTCTGCCTTTTACTTATCTCTTGTGATATTCTGCCAAACTATCCCTTTTTCTTACAGATCAGGGCAGCTTAAATGACAGTTCATGATACAGAGCCATTTCAGGTATACTTCTGGTATTTTTTTTTTACTCTTATTTTAACCTTTTCTTTCACGACTTTGTCCCCTACCTTCTAACTCAGAACATATCCCTTTTTCTTCTTAGAGTAAAACTTGTCTTCATTTTAAGCCCATCTTGTGTAAAGTGAGCACCAAGGAACCTGACAGGCACAAAGCACGTGGCTTTCGGGTATGCAGTCCGCCCTGGAGATTTGAGGGGCCGGGCTGCATTGCTGTGTGCAGGCTTAAGCATGAGCCCTGTGAATTGGGATGGACACTGTCAAACAGCAGATGCAAAAGGAGAAGGCTCCTGGCAGGTTTTACCTTGTGATTACAAGTCAGCAATGGTGAAGGTGGAAAAGAAACCCTTATTGCCATCTTTCTCGCTTCTCCTTTTTTTCAAAATAGAAATATAATATATTGGCTTGTCACACTACATTGTGAAGGAAATTAGTGCAATTTCCAGACAAGGCTGGAAATAAGTGGATTTGTGTACAGCACAAGGAAATACTTCCCGTAATAACCTTTATGAAAGGGAGAGGATTCTTTTTAATGACGGAGAAGGGTACTGATGAGATGACTGTCTGTTCTGCTGACCAACACTGTCTCACTGTTTCCCCTTTCTCATCCATCTGACTTTTTATCCTTTTTCAATCTCTTATGTTATTTTTGGACTCTAAATCCTCTGGAGCAGAGACTGCTGTAGTTCTGTGTGCAGGAAGCTGCCTGGTGAGTCCCCAGGTCACTAGCTGACTGTCTAGGTAATGTGATAACAAAATGATGATTAAAAAATAACCCTCATTTGACACTCACAGGGCATCCCAAAGACACATCCCTGATCTGGTGAAAAAAAGAAAAGCCAGAAAAAGAAAAAAGAAAGCCAAAAAGCAGTAATAGGAATTGGGAACAGGGGTGGGCATGATGAGAAGAAGAAATGAAGGTTGAAAAGGCGACAGCGGGAATCCCCAGGGTGAGAAGCAATGGCAGTATTCCCAGGAAGGTAAGAAGAAGTTATGTCAAGGAGAAAAAAGCTGTAGCACTTATTCTTGGCTGCAGAAAGGCTGCGAGACTGCACCACCCTTGCCCCACCTGTAATCTGTGAGTTATCACCTCCCCATGCAGAAAGGTGTTGCTTGCTTCTCTGCGACCACTTAGGAGAAGACATCCCTGCAGCAAAGCGACACATGCTCAGGGCACCAGTCTGTGGCGAGGCTGAGGTTGCTTTATGGCATTGCAAGGGCCACAAAGAAGAGTGAAGTCCTGCTGCAATTTGTCAGATTTCTCCTGCTATGCCTTTGTTTCTACCTGAATCTAACAGCCCAGCAAGCTGTAGTGTCTGGGTGGACAAAGAGAGGGAAGAGCCCTGCATTGCAATAGATGCTACTGGACACAAAGGTGCATCTGCATGGATTTGCTGAAACCTGAACAATTTTCAGCAGCAGAACAGAGAAAAAAACCCCAACTCCTCACTGTCCTCCTTACAGCTCTTCATTACCGTGCTGTTCTTCCACACAGGATGGCCCCAGAGGGGTTTCATTCTGCTTCATGATCTTGGTTTACTGCCCACTGTCTGCTCTTTCCCCCAGTGCCTGGGGAGGATTTTTTTGCTGCTGCTATTCCTCAGTGGCAGTCTGCCAACTCCCCGAGGCCCCCTCCTTCCTTGTGACAACTCTCTGCTGGCTGCACAGTCTCTGCTTGGCAAAATTAAATCTACTGGTGAAGATGAGGCATGCCAATCTTTTTTCCATACCAGGTAATCAATCTTTTCCTTTTTCTGTGAACACTTAACTTTTGCTGGGAAAAAATGATGAGCCAGCTAGCAGCTCAATTCCAGGAACGTAGCCAAACCCTCTCTGATGTTGTGGCCAGCCAGTGATTTTCAGATCACCGATCTTCAGACATGGCAGCTTCAGGGGTGGTAAGCAGCTACACATAATTCACTCCATCTATACTTCATCAGTGACCTCTCCTTGACATAACTGCTTGCTGCATGAGTTTCCCTTTGTGGTACTTACTGGGTTACCTGCTGGGCCAGGTTCTCCTGCAGATCCAGGCGATCCATTCTTTCCCTATGTCAAAAGGATAAAAGGTTAGTGAAGTAACGTATAATACAATTAAAAATATCCACCTACTGCTACACCAGCAGGGATTTCTCTAGCATTGTCCAACCTCCTTTCTTGGCAGACTGTAGAGTAAGGATGTCTGATTTCCAATTGGCCCCACAACTTCTGCATCCCTGATTGCACAGCTGACCCCATCTCAGGACAAAAATTGAGAGATGTGGACCCAAATCCCTTTTAGTCTGAAGAGGACCAAACCAGCACTCCTTCTCCTCCTCCTTTTCTTCACCCTTATCCCTATTATATGCAGCATTCTCCTGGACGGGTGGAGCCACCTACTATGGCTGCTCCAAGTCACCGGTGTTCAGACAAGCCCCTTTAGTCCATGTTTGAAGCACCTCTTGGCAACTCACTGATCAATGTTAAAGTGCTCTGCACTAGCTGACAGATATCTCCAGATCCTCCCACACCTGCCTGTGTTAGAAAACTTCCTCTCTCCAATGACTGAGGTAGGTCCTGCAAATTACTTCCTACCATCCTCTTCTCAGGGCTATCATCTAAATCAGGGTCCAGAGGCCAGGCATCTATTTTTTAATCATCTCAGGCTTCCCATTTTTTGGGGAATGGAAAGAAACACTTGTTCTAGAGCCTTGAGGCATTTGATACTTGCCTGACACCAGACAACTCAGAATGAGCCAAATCATCCCTTAAAAGGACCTGTTTCTCACCGTTCCTTATCAAAGTAGCTGAGCTGACCATCCACACTGGCTATAGGTTGGTGAGATGAAATTCTACACCCTGCTCCTCTTTCCTCACCGTGCAGAGATGTTTTTCCCTGCATTGGAGTTGACCATAAAGACCAACTCTTTTACTGGCAATATTGAAAATCATGCCTCCTGCTCCTTGTTAGAGAAGAAACAAAGCAGAGGAAGAACAAGAGAAACTGATACTTTGCTCTCCAACATACAAAACCCCAAGTATCTCTTCTCCAAAGAAGAATATGGCCTGGAGTTATAATAATTTCTGTCTCCTCAAATCTTTTTATTCATTGCTAGTGTTGTGCAGGGGCATGACACATCAGTGAGTGATGCCAGCAGTACAGGAATAATGAGATAAATTACAAGGTAGACACAGGAGCTCTCCATATGTTCCTGCAGTCTAATTTAAACCCCTACCCTCCCAGCTCAGAGGGCCCTGCCGCTCCAGCTCCTGGCATTACTGGCTGAATCAGCATTTTGCCCTGATTATGGAATATGTAGAATCTGTTTCACTAGCAGGTCTCCCGAGAAGGAAAAGAAATCACTCATTGCAACATATTAAAGATGTGCCTAGGTTCAGCATCAGAGACCTGCATTCAAATTTGGAAAGGGTTGATTTTTAAGAGAGAATTGAAAAGCCCATGAAATTAATAAAAGTAATTTCTCAGCCATGCCAAATGACACTTTCTGAAATGTCAACTAAATTGCCATTTCTCCACTGAAGTTGTAATAAAACTCTACAGGTGTTCAATTAAACAAACCTTTTCCTAAAATTATGCACTTTTTTTGCAGAAAAAATTACAGAGACCATGACAAAAATGAATAGTATCACAACTGGACCCCATATATCTCAAACTGGGCACCTGTGATTAGTGTCTACCTTTGAAAATACAACAAAAAAAAAGAAAAAGAAAAGACACATGATGCACAATGCAATTGCTCACCACCCGCTCACTGATGCCAGAGCCACGATCCGCGCCTCCTGGCCAACTCCCCCCTGTTTATATACTGGGCATGATGTTCTATGGTATGGAATACCCCTTTGGCTAGTTCAGGTCAGCTGCCCCGGCTCTGCTCCCTCCCAGCTTCTTGCACACCTGCTTGCTGGCAGAGCATGGGAAACTGAAAAGTCCTTGGCTTAAGATAAGCGCTACTTAGCAACAACTAAAACATCAGAGTGTTATCAACATCATTCTCACACTAAATCCAAAACCCGGCACTGTACCAGCTACTAAGAAGAGAGTTAACTCT
Source organism: Gymnogyps californianus (assembly GCF_018139145.2). Taxonomy (NCBI): domain Eukaryota; kingdom Metazoa; phylum Chordata; class Aves; order Accipitriformes; family Cathartidae; genus Gymnogyps; species Gymnogyps californianus. The sequence continues at coordinate 5,723,581 of NC_059472.1, read as the reverse complement.
GTCCCAGCCGAAACCAGGAGATAAGTCTTCATCAGTTTCTAGCAATATCATTCTGATTTGTCTTTCTCAAAGTAGGCAAAGTGTTTTCATCAAACATCACCTGAATCTTGCTTAGGGCTTTTCTTTCAAACCAAAGTTCTGGACTGCAGGACATTCCCACTATACACAATGTACCTCCAGAAATGGCTTGTCAGGAGAGAAAACTCACCGGCTGCCCTCTAAGTCCTCGAGGGCCCTGTGGTCCTATGGGACCAGTATCACCCTGAAATTAAGAAAAGTATTGTGGTGAGTAAGATCTGACATGGAGGCAAGCAAACAAGCATTTAAAAATGTTCCTACTAAATTACACTGTTCACATATTAGGGGGAAATAGCATTAAAGAAGTCTTACTACTCCCTTTCAATTATGTATGAGGAAGACCAGCCTTTTGAATTTTAAACATCTATCACTAAATGCAGTCTGATTACAGGCAGAAACCATTATTATCAGGTTATCTTAAAGCTGGATTTCTCAGGGACAGAGATTCTCTAGTATTTCTCAAGAATTCACTGCTCTGTTCTCTCTTGAGGGAGGCTTAAGACCTGCTTCTATCTTCTCTGAGGGGTTCCCTTAGGTCTGTCTTCCCTTTTACTTTGTAGGGTACCATTTACAGCACAACAGTTTTCCAGTGATACAAGGGGGTGCAAATGAGAAACCACTTCCCAAAGTCCCATGCCAATGGCACATCAGCTGCTTGGTACATTGCTCAGCAGCCGCTGCAGGATCCCACGTCAGCTGCATTCTTCCAGGACTTTGTTATGTGACTGCATTTGACACTAATAATGTCAGAGGATCCGTTTGTACCATCTCTCTTTCCTCTGAGCCGCATCATCTTATTCCACAGGTATTTCACAGATTTCAGTGGAGCTAGGCACTCAGTAAGGTACAGCTTTTGCAGAGGAAGCGTGACAGAACCTGGCCCAGTGGGACCTGCAGAATGAAGCACTGCTCAGAGAGGGGTGGCAGAAAGCGGGTCCATGGCTATGCAGCACAGCCTGGGATTCAAACAATGCAGCTTTCTCTGCTTTTCCAAAGATATAGCTGACATTTAAGTGTCAGCAGCTTAGCAGTGACAAAGGTCCTCAAATTCTTTGTTACCCTAAAAATCTTTGCACAAATCATTCCCTGTGCACTACTGCAGTAATTCACCCCTTATTGCAGTTTCTGCAGCTGTTTTAGGTCAAGGTCGCTGTGAATTAAAATCTTCATTTGTCAGGGAGAAGGAGATTAGTTTCTGCCCAAAACGGTACACTTACATCCTTCCCTGGTGGCCCCTCACGACCAGCAGGACCTGTCGCACCTGGCTCCCCCTGCAATTCAGCAAAAATGAGAGAGAGATCAGCTCAAGGTCAAAGACAGACCAGTAACACCACTATAAGTGGTACGGGGTTTCTGCAGTATTGGACTGAGCTCAGTGAAAACTTCTTTAAAGCCAACAAGAGCCTCATTCATCATATGTGACACGCAGCTTACAAAAATAACTCAGAAGCATCTTCTGTAAGTGATGCACAAGGCAGTGCGCTGCTTTCCAGCAGAATATTTGCTACTGCTAGTGCAGTCACTGAAAACCACCAACCTATTCATGATACAGAAACCACCGTAATGAGGAACTCCAGCACTGGATTTTTCAGCTAAGCTCCTGCAAGCAGAGCATTTTACTTCCCCCTAAAAAGCCAGAATTAGGCAGAAGGACATGCAGTTTTGTATTCCACTTTCTACACCAAGGACCTTTTTGTACTGTATTGCTCGGAACAGAGAGGAGACCAACTTTTCATGCAGAACTTGAGTTTTGGGTTTTATGATCCATAGGCAACTAAGTCAAAGGGCTAGAGACGTTTCTATTCTATTCTATTCTCATTTCTGTAAGTTTTGTTCCTGCTTTGCACTTCTTAGGCATTTTTGGAGGAGAGCTGATACTTGTCCAACAAGTGCAGTAGGTTTCCTCACCTTGTATGCCAGTATTTGTACCAGAGGGATGTGGTATGGAGGCATCCTTGAAACTTCCTCACAAAGGGCTATCTCAAAGGGAGCATCAGAGGACTCAGCTCTACCAGCTGCCTCACCTTACCTAGAATCAGAACTTCAGCAGAGGGAATGAAGACAGCTGTTGTGATTTTATACCATGGGTGGGGACCATGGAATTGTAGTTGAAAACAGCCATGTTAAACACAGACCTGTCATCATTTTTACCTATCACCTCAGAAAGGTCAATCTCAGTTCACACAATCTTTTTCCAAAGGATCATACATGAGGTACATGTTACTTACCCGGGGACCTGGGGGACCTGTATCTCCTCTCTGTCCTTTGAAACCCTATAAAAGAGAATGAAATCAATAATTATCCGTTACCTTGGTGCATGAAACATTAAGAAAACTCTAGCTTGAATGTTTACTTAATAATCTTCCCAATTTTGCCTAAGATTACTGGGGAGTGGTCAGCATGGAGCTGCCGTGTCCCAGGGAGTGATTAGGAAGGGCCACGTCACAGGAAGAGCTTTCCATAGCTCCCTGGGCTGCAAGACCAAGACCGTAGTGTTCATATTCCTGGTGTGACCAGCCAATAGATTGTTTAACCTTAAATTTCATTGTCCCCATCCTTTCAGAGGACATGTAACAGAACACAAGGGCTACAGCTGTGACTATGCCTTCTGGTAGAAGGGGTGTCATGAGGTTATATGTGCTTTAACTTCTACGTAAGGGACCTACTCTTCTCCAAGTTTGAAGGATTTGGAAATGCCTGTGTTCAATTTTTGTTGATTATTTATTTAGTCACAATGCCATGACCATTCTCAGCCAGGCCAGCTCTTTGGTTATATGTTTGCATCAGTAAAGGACCTCATCTGCCCAACAAGAGCTTCCCAGCTACAGTACAGAAGAGTGACTGGATTGAACCCTTCAGAGCAGCACCTACCGGTAAGCCTCTGGCACCCTCCTGGCCTGGGAGCCCTGGTTCTCCAGGCTTTCCCTATGGGAAACAATCATGTTCATGTTAGTGAGAGTCTCAGGTCCATCTCTCTGCTGTTGAAAACTTCCCACTACTCTCCCTTAGATGTAACAGCACTGAGAACTGTGATTGCCCAGGGTTTCTCCAGCAACGCTGGAGTCTGAGCATGCAGGGAGGACAGTAGTGACCGACATTCCCATACATACGCCCACCTGCACTGTCATGAACGCAGCCTTTGAGGTTCAAAGGCAGCTTACGCCTTTGGACTGGTGCACCTTTACAGTGTTTTAATGTCGGAGGGGTAATGCACAGAACTGCTCCAATAGCTAGTCAGCACGTACAAAATCAGCATCTGCACGTAGAAACCGGGTGTTTTGATGCGAGCCCACAACTGTCTGCAGCTGCTGTGACAAGCACTGCTCCACATACCAGTTGTCCTAATGACTGGGAACTTGGCTCTTCCCAGAACCACTAAGTCCCGTTTGACAAGTCACAGAAAGAGACTGGCAATGCCAGATACTGGAAGCACATTCTTCATATAACACAGTTGCAAGGAATAACATTTGCTGCCCAATTTATTAACTTTTCCTTTTGGCTGACAACTTCATGGCTCACCTTTCTTCCCTCAGTAAATGCAAGTATAGACTAAGTAGAGAAAATCAAATATAAAACCTCTAATCCTGGACAACAGAACTGTCACAGAGCAATCCACAAAAGGCTTCTTTAAAGACACCTCCTCTAAACTTTTTATGTCCCATAATCTTCTACCTAAAAAACGGATCACTAGGTTTAATGTTACAAAGCAACCTTCTTTCTCGGTAATAATTACGGTAGCTGTAAAAGTGGAATCACTAAGTTTTAGTGTATTTATGGTAGCTGTAAAAGTAAAAGAACCCAGTTTCTTTTCAAGATTGCTAGTGTGTGACTCTTATAAATTGCTCAAGACAATATAGTCCTTCTGGTGTTAAAAAAAGACGTGCAAACAGGCTCCCTGCCCCCGCTAAGGAGTCCATAGATAGGCTGCTCCAAAAAACAATAACTGGATGCAGGCTTTGATTGCCCGAGCGAAACAGTTTTAAATTACATTACCGGTTCCCCAAGAGATCCTGGCTTGCCATCTTTGCCGTCATTTCCAGCAATGCCCTGTAAATGAAATGCAAAACAGGGTATAAGGAAGGAGTCCATAGGGAAGATTCATGTGGTTTTTGTCAGTGTGAGTTTCACACTGACAGCTCTGCTTCATCACAGCATACTTAAGTTTGCCTAACCCTCCAAAACCTACCCTATTTCTATAGCTCAACCGTAAACCTCTCCTTGCCACACCACTGTAACAGCATAAACTGTTTCCCTTTCCAATATGGCAAGTCTAAGGGGTTTCCTCCTTTTCAGCAAGGCGAGCACTCCGACAATCTTAAAACAGGATTCTAAAAATAGCTGTTATAAATCATTATAATGCCTTGATCCTCATTCAGCTAGGCTATTTTACACTAGAAATAGCTCTGGCCCTATCCCTATGACAGATTAAAAAAATCCAAGATGTTGTAGTAATACATTTTCCAGGAGAGAAGAGTCTATGCCCAAGATGCATTTGAACTTGAGTCAGTGCAAAGGAATTATTTCAACTGTAGGTTCAGATAAAGACAGTATTCCAGTCTACAAATTTTTGTGCCCTTACACTGGAGCTATTTGATTTTTGTGCTCTGCATAAGAGCATTTCTTCCAATGAGGAGGCAGATAAGGAACAGACCTGATTCACGCTGGTAATTAACACTTAGCTTTAATGTGATCAAACACAGCATTCACACTGTCCTGAACCAAGGACATAGCACCAACATGACAGATACCATTACAGATCATGCATAGCTTTCAAAGAACCTCAAAAATGTCACCTCTTTGTTTTACACCTCTATGTGTTTATGAACAGTTTAATGTATTGAATTAGAAGGAGCTCAGTTCTACTCACTGGAAGTCCAGGCAACCCTGGTGGGCCCTGTGGACCTGGAGGGCCATCTTTACCCTGGAAAGAAAGCAGAAACACTGTGGGTCAGACAAGCTCCTCAGATGCTTCTATATCAGATGAAGATTTATCAAATGTAGAGTTTGACAAGAGACAACTGTGAGAAGCTGGTCTTCTAGCCCATGTCACATAGTGTATGAGGTTTCCTTGAATTCCTTCTAGTTTAAACTGGAGGGCTTTCTTTTCACATAAAACATCTGGTATTAGTTATAAGTTGTTACAGATGGAGAAACCACTGAAATCACTGGTAATTTTTTCCTGAAGTTTAATTATATTTAATATTTAGTCCTTAGCTTCCTGCATGAGGTGTCCAGCCAGGGAGTAGATCTATATTTTATACCTATCAAATGAGTAGTTATGAGAAATGCCTTGCTGACAGTCCCAAGAGATCCCCTTACTCTACAGGACAGGACAATAGCATCCCAGGTCTTTCACAGTGTCTCAGCCTTGATCATCCATTTGAAAGGGAATTTCAGCCAGCCTGTCCTTGTAGTCTCTGGCCTCTCTGCTGAGAGTGCTCACTGATTTCATAACAGCCATCAGAAGGACCATCACTGTTCACTTATGATGAAGTTCAGGTTGAAATGGATCTGCAAAAGGCACCTTGCTCATTAGGAAACCCTGCTTTAAAAATTAATCACAGAATTACACAGCCTTAAACTGTTCCAGCTCAACAGCATGCATTACTCAGGGAAGGTTCATTTTTTCCTTTTCAACCTGAAGTTAGCATCAATCAGATTACCTGTCTCTCCCAGGGTTTTCTGATGCATTACCATAAAGTAGCATCTGAACATCCTTCAAATGAAACAGCAGTAGCAAAATTCTTCATGGACTTCTCTAAGTTTACATCTGTACTAGTATTTTCAGTGGTGCCAGGGAATGGTCTCAGGTCCTGGCATCAGAGCAGTCTGTGCTGTGACATCCTTCAACAGGTTGCTGGTTTCATTTTGACAATCCCCACGCACAGTTCAGGTGTTAGCCTGGGTCATGAAGCATCCTAACAGATTTAGTCATCCTGTTCTAGAGGCTATGAGATGTTAATAGCAAGGACAGACAGACAAGAGGTACAAAAACCTCCTTAGAGGTCCCATGGACTGGATTATGCTCTGGCTAATTTTGAGTTTCATTTGGTGAGCAGACAAAACTGCAAGAACAGAGTAATCTGTGGTTATTTGTAGAGGTCCTACTTGCAGGTGTAGAGTTGATTCAGGCTGAATATTTTGGGGAGCTTTCAAAGAACATTACATGGGTTCCAGCTCAGCTTTACTTCACAGAGCTAAATATAGGTGAAGCTGGAAGTAAAACACACAGCTTAGAGCTTACTACGTCTCCGGGGTTTCCTGCTGGTCCTATTGGTCCCGGTGCCCCATCTGGTCCCTAAACAAAATAAAGCAGAAACAACGTGAGTGATTAACGCATTTTGTACATTTGTCAACACACTCCCTACCACAGCTGGCAACGCTGAAGTTTTCTTCACTCAGTTCAGCATTCATTCCATCATTTCTTCATTCATGACACAAAAGCAGTGCCAACCTCTGCATTCAATCAGCCTCCAAAGCCAGATATAGTCAGATATTTGAGTTTGGTCCTGGCCCTTCCTTCTGAAAATAGAGGACAAATAGGAAAAAGCCAATCTTGTGGCAAAAATAACCCTGAAGAACAGAAATTATGGGAGCAGTTTGAAGCACACTCTGTGGCAGGCAAAATCCTGGAGCCACAAGTCAATGCAGACAGAGGAAGAAGTCAGCAAAAGTTGAAGAAAAATAATGTCTAGGGGAACATCACATTTTGCTCTGCTTTGACAGGCTCAGTTTTACTTTGCACATTTCCTTTGACTGAGAGTCTATTCAGAGGGTCTCATAGGACAATTTTAAGAGTTTTAATCCTACTGGAATAATCCTATAGCTGTGGCAGTATGAGGTTAATACAGACACAGTAAATGTGTCTGTGTTATTAGCTTCTCCTAAAATAATGTTCACGTGAGCGCAAATAACCCGTAAAACAGGTCCACATGTTGTCCCAGTGGCAAAGGATTCAGCATCCTTTAGGCACTGCTACCATCTGAAAACAGAATTTTAATCTAATCTTCTTTTCTGGTACCTCCTGTCATTTAGTCAGTGCAATGCAAATTCAGCTTTGAAGAGACTGTGCTGATCCCCAGAACGGACGAAGGCTGCACACCCTCAGCATGGCAGAGCCAAACTGCACTGTAAGCAGCAATATGAGTAGTGATGACTGTGGGCAAAGAAAGGAGGTTTGGAAAGAAAAGTCCTTCACTCAGGAAAAGTCCCAACTCTTGGAGGGTGTAAGCGGTGATATCACAAGCAGGAGAGCCAAGTTATTTCAGCCCTGCTCCTGCACTGTTACCCCTTTTTAAATACAAAGAAGCATAATTGTATTCGCGGAGAGAGTAGAGCTAAGAATGAGAAGGACTGTGATGGAGACGGACACGTGTAAAAGGCCTTTAAATTCAAAAATAACCCACAGGATATGAAAATTGGAGAAAATCCAGTCTCATAGCACTGTGTAAAATTGAGAACTAAAATACTCTTAGATCTGCTGGTTCTAGACTGACAATGTATTCCACATATAAGAACACACCTATACACATATTACTGAGTAGTCTCTGCGGAAGAGTTTTCATCATCATTGTCTTGTATAAAGAGAGCAACTGAAGCTTAGCATCAATTTACAGAGTGAGTTGAAGCAATCAGTGAAAAGTGGCCAATGTATTAAATAGCAATTATCATGAGTGGGGAACTCTATGACACTCAGGGGACCATTAGGAACCCGCTGGAAAATGCAAATGCAACACACAGACAGATGGGAATGGTTCTTTCTTCCCCATGGAGCTTGCAACAACCTTTATTAGTAAGGAAAACACAGGACCATCTTTGCAACAGAGGAACTTACAGGCGGACCAGGGTTTCCAGGAGCCCCTGAGAAGCCGGGCATTCCAGGGTGGCCCTGCAGAATGAAAAGAGAGACTTTCTTTACACATTATTCACATCTCTAGTTGTATAAAAGTTAACTGGTGATTGAACATTGTGAGGTAACATAAAAATGAGACAATACACAGAGAGCTGGTTATAAGGAAATAAAGAACGATGGCTTTTTAAAGCAAAACCTTGGTTTTCAAAGCATGCACTTCAGAAATAAACATAGTTAAATTTAAGCTGTACTTTTTGTAACATGTACTTCAGTCTATGCTAATGGAAGATGAGAACAGATATTGTGGAATTGTACAAGGCAGGAGATCAGGCAGGAAACCAAACCTGTTTAAAATATCCTACAGATCTCATTGAAAAGGTGCTGATTTACACCTTAAACTATTGACTCAGCCCTTGGCAAAATTAACTATGAAAGTTTGCTCTAATTTAGACCATTCTCCTCTTTCCTGTGGCATCTCAGTCCCTCCTAAAAGAGGTCATCCTTACATTCATCTTCTAGGACAAATAGAAACAACCCAAAGACACCTGACCTCCCAGATCTCATCTAGGCATTATCTGGGGAAATGACTAAAGGTCAGGTAATGTAGAGAATTGAATGCATCCAATCTAGAGGTGAGGAAACAGATCATATGGGAACGTTTTTATTGGAGAAGGGGGTGGAAGCCTGTGGAGGACTGCTACAGTTCCACTTTTCAGCATAGCCCATTTGAGGTTTATCAGTGATAAAGAGCTCCCATCTTTCTCCTCTGCCTCTGAGAATGGTATTCCTCTACAGACTTCATAGGAGTTATTGATGAAGGAACAATCACAGTGATGGCACTGTTGGAAAGCACACTCTGTTTTTACCTGTTCACCTTTTTCTCCTGCATCCCCAGTCATACCACGGTCTCCTTTAGCACCCTGATAATGAAAAAAAAGCCATTGAAAGTCACTTAGATTCAGTATTGTATCAGCTTTTTGACCTATTTCATAAAGCACTTGGACATTTGAGCATAAAACTCATAAATTAGGACTGAGTCCTGATTGCCCTCATCTTTTAAATTCTTCCCTAGACTTTCACTACCAATGTTGGAGCCAGGAATATATGTGAAGAACGGCCTTTGAGCAGACCCAGCATAGCCCTTTTTTTATGTTGTAGTCTCATGGACATGAAGAGGACTTACACATCCTTAGAAAGTAGACAGGTTGTTAGGAACTTCACTAAATCAAATCTTGGTAAGGAATCATCTGGCCCAACAAAGGCATCCACGGTATGAGCTAGTAATCTCATCTCCCTTCAGGGACAGCAGCAATAAAAATGGTATTTCTAAGGTGCAGTCAGAAACTTCACACCCATAAAATGCCCCCCTCTTTCTCTCTCTTTCCAGCCTAGTGACAACAGAACAGAGGCAGCTCACTCAATGTAGATGTCTGTATTATCAACGCTTAACGTAAGGCAAGACGAGTCTCACACAGTGAAAAATACTGAGATGATGCTGAACACATTATGAACAACGCACAGAACACTAATGAATTGCTGGCCATGGAAATAATACTCTGGTTTACTACATGAGAGCTAGGAGACAAGTTGGGGAGGGAGGGCTGCTATTTATTAATTAAGAGAGGCCTAATTCATATTGCCAGAAGGCAGGAAGCTGCTCATGAGCAAAGATCTGCAGTTCTACTGCTCTGTTTCAGAATGGGACCTAGTACTAGTTTGGATGGTGTTGGTAAGGACAATATCCTACATCTTCAAAAGTGCAGAGCTCTTTGGGTCTTTCACTGCGAGGATCCTCCTAATGCATTTAGAAAGGAGTCACAAAGACTGTCTTTGTGTTTACACCTTCTTAGGGGTCTTACAATATTTTCTTTTAACATTTGCAAACTCTGTGAATCTGCCTTTTTACTGAATAAAAGTTAGACTATTTATCAATTACTGGATTTTGTTTTATGCACATTTACAGTTTAAAATTGGTCCTGTTACTTCACCTAAACATTCAATCTTGCTGTCCAAATCTCTGCTTTCTCATAGCATATAAGAAAGCAGCAGATGTGATATGTCTCAGACTGCTTGGTGTTTCTGCCAGTTATTGTCTTTATGGGTTACTAATTCTTTTGCAAATTTTATCCTGGAACGACTTTCATTTTGATCAAGCCTATATTTACTTTTGAGACACTACTCCTCTCCTCACGACACTTTTAATTGCAAGATATAAAATTAATTCATGAATCTCCATTAGCTTGTCCTACACTCTAATAAGTGGAAATACAAAGATGTTAAAATAGCAGAAGCTGTTTTAGACAGTAGGTCAGTAATGCAAAGAAGTCTGGAGGAAACTGTGATCCATCACGAAATCACCTTATCTCTCCCTCCATTGATTTGTTTTGATTTATTTCACATTAGGCAGTTGTAAAGGTTTTGATTGTGATCAGGCACTGGCATTGTGAGCAGACTGATGATAGACCTCTTCATGGGAAATGCTTGAAATGAGACATTATTGGATCCTTCACACACTGGAAGTTTTATGTTACCCTATGTCCCTAGACTGTTAGGCAGAAGCATATAGCTGAAACAAGGAGTTCTTCCTATAGCGTGTTTCAGGAAACATTCAGAGTCTGTGGATAAAACCACCATGGCAGATAGCGTATATGGAGCCCAGCAGCCCATTATATCACCCTTAATTTAAGTGATTCAAGCATGCAGGATTCAAGGAGGAGAGGAACAGGCAGGGTGGCTACTGCTGAGGCTTTAATTACTTCCTCACCCGATTTGGATTGAAACTTATTCTCAAGTCCTTATCTGTCATCAAAACACCAAGGTAATGAAATTCAACATCGAGAATCAGGCCCTTCACTTGTGTGTGTGTCTGTGTCTGTGTCTGCGTCTGTGTGTGGACAAAGGGATGGCAGAAGACACTATTTAAGTGAAACAGCGTTCATGTGGGGAGCCATGCAGTTCTGCCTGCATGTGGCGCTCCAGTGAATTGCCAGTACCAGGTCCACCCAACAGGTCAGTCCTACCTATTCACACAGAGATGGATGCCACCAAGATCCTGCTTCAGCTAGTGTGCTAACTAGTCACAAATAAGTTGTAGACAACTGAAGAAAACCAACCAACCTTTGGGCCATCCAGCCCAGGAGGGCCTGCAGGACCTCTGGGACCAGCATTCCCCTGCAATGCAGAAGAGGTAGAGGTAAACACAAGTTTAGTCCATTGACTCCACAGACATCTAAAAAAGATTGAGTAGGTTGTTGATGGAAAAAAAATAAAAATCAACTATCTAAAAATATTATAAGAAAAACAAGGTTACACCACGGCCAAGGCATGGTCACTTCCCCAGTTCTCTTACCATTTTCCCATCCTGGCCATCTCTACCTGGTGGTCCTTGGAGACCTTTATCACCTTTGAAACCTGGGATGCCTGGCAGTCCTGGTGGGCCAGGAGGGCATTCACTGCACACGTCCTAGGAGAGAACATGGAGAAATAAATTAGCAATAGACTGAAGGCACTTAGAAGACCCTACAGACACTCCTTATGAATGCAGAAGTGTGGTACTAGTGTAATATGTATTGCAGTTTGACCACACTGGGTAGGATCTGGGTTACTTTGCCTCACAAAACTGAAATGAGGGCAGTGTGGAGCAGAGCGAGGGTCAGCAGCTGAGCTCACACATGCTTCCGTGGGGAGTTTCCTATCAGTTCTAGTTGGACAGGTCTTAACTGATCATCCAGGATCAAGAAACCAAGGAAAAGCTCTTCCTAATGGGGAGGTCAGAAAGCCGCAAAGCAAGACTATCAAAAACAACCTTGTTTTGAAGCTACAAGACTACAAGAAAACTGTGTCTACACCAGTCTGAAAGAGCTGGGTTACTGCTCAGAGGGCAGATTGTTAGGGAAAACCCAGGTGTAGCACAATGTCAGAAAGAGTGTTCTGCAAGGGAAACTGTATTCAGCGGCTAGCATGGCCAAAGAGAACTCATCCGATGGAGTTCGTGAAGACCAAGTCAATGTCACAGTGTCCTGGCCAAATTCTGTCATGGAGTATTACTACCTCCCTCCTTCCAAAACTCTCTGAAGCATCATCTCAGTAGTCTTTACATTCCTACTATCCTCAGGAAATGAAATACCATGGGTATGACATTTCCATTTCAAAGGCAGGCTCCGTTCAGCAAAAGGGGAGTGAATCCTGCCTGTAAGAGACAGCGTAGCGCAACAGACAGATCGTCAGGCCGAGAGTTAGGAGACCTTGCTCCAACACCCAACTCTGTCAATGATCCATTGCAAAATTGTGGGGTAAACTGTCTTTCTAAGTCTCAGTCCCTACATGCATATTTATCTACTTACAATATAAGTGCTTGAGAATCGCCTAGAACAACAGAGCCCTAATTTCATCTGGGATTTCAAGGTGCTGCTTTATACAGATCTGTACCAAGTGTGGAGTGAAAAAATACCAAGCAGAAAGACCATGCAAGGCATATGAGTGTGTTTAACCATAACATAATCAAAGGAAGAAAACAAAGGAACATCAAAATGACATCCCATACCCAAGAATCTGTCTCTTGCTATCGTCCTGATCAGAAATCCCAAACAATACCATACAGTGAAATCTCCAGAAAAATACTTGGCTCCATAAGAAAGACAGCTCTTCAATGAAGGCATTTCACAGTAGCAATCTCAAAAGGGTCCTTTTGTTAATGGGGTTGGTAAAAAAAGGTAATTTTTTAGTTTCTTTTAATCAATAAGAAAGGATTTCTTGCCATGTCCCAAGACTGCTTAAAAATCTCCCAACTCAGCCCACGTATATCTGTAAAGATTTTGCAGTCAACACCTATCAAATACTGACTTATTTCCCAGACAACTCTCTACAGGGAGAGTAAAAGCAGAGAGACAGATCATCACTTTTGAAACATGGGTGCATCTGGGGTTAATTACCTGCATCCTTTTAGATGCACTATGCAAACTGACTTTGCACCCACAGTTCAAAACTACTCCAGTCACTGTTGAAGGTATACGTGAAAAATCAGATGTTTTATTAAAATGTTTTCCATTGTCTGGTTTAGGTAATACAACTTGACAATGATTATTTCTACTTGGGAATGCATGCCTCAGAAAGAGCTGAAAAAGTCTCAGAGCTTTTGTAACATACATCATGTTATAAAGATCTTTGTAGGTCATTTCACTGCTGGGGATGGTCAAAAGGCATTGGATTTTGATCTCCAGCATGTGCTCTAGTGTCCCAATACCAGTGCAAGTAGGAGACCTGCAAGTTTCAAGCTTTGACAGAGTGTTTAAAGGCACCTTTTGCACTTGTAGCTCAGACACTTTCCCATCACAGAGTGTTAGTCAGGTCTGAATCAGACATACAGATAAACTCCCACCATCATCAAAGGCTGATTACCTTTACTAAGAGATTTATGTCCTCTGGAGAGAGCAGGGGTGAGGAACCCTGTGGAATGAGAAATTCATTATCTCAGGCAATTTTAAAAGGCATCAAAGTATAAGAAATTTTCCTGAACAAGCCTATGAACTCTCACTGGTTTCCCTTGCCCTGCCTAGGACTCACTGGGCCAAACACGTACTTCTTGCCCTACATTATCAATGCACTTCATCACACCCGAGATGAGTTCTTGTTGAGGGTGCTGCATAGTGGTGCTAAGAAAGTACCTTTAAAATTTTGGCTTTTATTTACATGCAGCATATCCAGTTATTTTCATACTGTTCCAAAGCCATCACAAATATTTCTATCATAACCCCTTAGTGGTTCTTAGTGGTTTTCCAGTTGCTCTGCTGGGAAGAGCAGCAGTGGAAATGCACTGAAGTGCGCTTCTGAGGTGAGGTGTACAGGTGGAAACTGAGTTAAAAGGAAGACGTAATATAGAAGTGAAGCTACATACTGGTTTTCCAGGAGGTCCTCTTTCCCCTGGATTTCCAGGTAGACCCTACAGATCAAGAGAAAGAACAAATTGTGAAATTATCATCCAGTAACCCCCTGGTTGCTCCCACTCTCTGCTGACTGCTCTGGACTAGCACACATTTTACTTTCTGCCACTGAGCACCACTGCTCCTTGCCTGTGACAAACAGTAAACTCCTTTAAATATCTGCAACTTTAGCATTCTCCGAACCCCTCCTAAATCTCACTTATCTACCGTGTGACCTTGTTAAATTCATTTGAGTCGCACAAAGACTGAAATTGCTTTAGCTTATCTTCTGGTCACAGGAAACACTATGAACTGCAATAGTGTGAAGGATGAAGCTTTAAATCCCTGGTGATACCTGTAACATCCAAAATCAAGACCTTGATTTTCACAACCCTTGCAAACAGATCCCTTGCACCTGAAATAGCAATGAGCCTTTTTGTTGGTTTGTTTGTTTGTGGGGTTGTGTTGTTTTGGGGGTGTATCAATTTTCATGAGATGAAGGCATAGAAATGACCAGCATCCTTAGAATTTAAGGTCCAGGAAGTCATGGTTTGGAAAAGGGATTTCCCCCCCCAATAGGCATCTCTTGCCTGTCATTAGCAAGTCATTAGTTTGTTAAAAAAAAAACCAACCACCAAAAAAACAACAAACAAACCAAAACTAAAGATTATTTTTGAATCTTTGCATAAAGTAATGCTCACATGGGAAACTGAATCTTTTGAACAGGGCAGTTGGTCACTGTCCAGATGGTGACAGAAATCTGCATTGCAAGGATCCTTGCAGGGGTGTTTTAAGTTGGACTGGGTGAGATTTCCTCAAACCATTCTCTGCTAAATTCCTGTATCCAGCTGGCCCGTCACCCTGTGTCATCACTCAAGCATATGCATGTTCTATCCATATTGAGTACCTTAAAGAACACACAAAATATCTTCTAACTATCTTAACCACATACAAAAGGCTGTCCCACATGACCATTTTTGCATCTGCAGGAACAGTTTCTACCGACCATTTAAAAGCATCTTATCTGTGTTCAGTTTTGTTGATTCTGCAGCAGGGCCCACCTGGAGATGTCTCTGGGATGGTGCCAGATTCCCCACCCAGGATGTTAATCAACCCACTGAAGATACAAGTAGTGGCTTTCAACCGGTCTAGGCTCAGCAGGGGCTACCTAGGGGACTCCCTAAGACTATCCAAAATTTCCACCTGGAAAGCTCCTTTAAAAATTGGTCAAATGCTTTGCCAGGAAGGGGACTAAGCATTCTGTCAATCACCTTGTCTCAGGTTGGTCTGTTGTCTCCAGTCAGTTCATTGTATTATTTATGCCGACAACCAGATGGGGAGGTACTTGGGTACCTGGGGATTAATGACTTAAGTGCACTGTGTGTGCCCACAGGCAAAATCATGATACCCTGCTACACCATAATGACAGCTGTAGAGCAAACTTGGATTTCATCCTTGTATCTCAATTATAGCTTAAATCCTGTACCTCTTGCTAGAGGAGAGAGAAAATGGGAAAATATATTGATTGTTCTTTTTCTACGTCCACATTAAACACTTCTGGGTGAACAACAACCCTTCAGTTACTTTGACTTTCTAAGAGATGAATATTAAACACAAACTGAAGTGGAGCTAAAGTGGAACCGAAGTAGTACTGAAGTCCATGGATGAAAGCTTGTTTCCCGAGGAGCTAAACTTTCTGCAGGCGAGAACCAAGAGAAGATAAGGTGTGAAGGAGATTCTTAGCTCATAATTCCCCACAAATGTCCTTCTGGGGAATTGAGTAAATATAAGGAAACATTATAACCATTTATAGTTTTGCTTCTTCCACAGAGCAGCAATGTGAATGTAGAAGATTGTGGGATGTTCCCAAAGTCCCTTCTCTTTCACAGATGCTAATTGTCAGGTCAGGCTTTTGGCATCCTCTCCACTGTGGTTCTCAACCATTTCTGCAAGTGGGAAGAGGGTTGCCTAAATAACGATTACATAGATCTTGTGTTCCCAGACCTACTTTGTTCAGGAAGACTCACACAGCACTTGCTTTAAGGAGTGCAATGCAAAGCAGATTTGAGCCATGAGAATCATCCTGGATCAGAAAGCAACAGAGAAAAGACAATTCAGAAATGTCTTTCAAGCTGACTATTAACGTAGCTGTAAATAAACTATTTCTACCATAGGGCTTGCTGACAGCCTTTTGCTTAGGGATCTGAAACATGACATGGTACTAGCGGTGGAATTTGAGCATTTAAAGAAGATTTATTTAAAGAAGAATATAGGAAAAGACTTCTTAGTTATCAGAAAAGACACACAAGAAGGGAGTGACTAAAACTGAGATCGTGGGAAAGATTTAAGCATAGCTGTGATATCCACATGGTATCAGATTGCCTTGAGACAAAAAGGGATGGACCTATTTTCTTGAACACTGTATGATGTGGAGCTGGTGATGTCTTTAACAGGGTGCAAATAAACCAGGGTAAGAAATTAAGCTATGTGCCATGGCTGACAAATCTGAAAACCACTGCATCCCCAGGAAAAGTCAAACAGTTGAAAGGCACAAGACTGCAAAAAGAGAGTGTCCTTTGAAGAATGCTTGTCTGAGCTGAAATGAACAAAGCAGATGTAGGCTGATGGCACTTGAGCATGTTGCATTATCAAAGAACAGGCAACTGGAAGCAGAGTCCAAAGTAGAGGAAAGATTGCTGGACTACAGAGGCCTGGTGTTAGAAAAGGCTGACAACAAGAGCCAAGCTACAAACATTGCTCAGAGCAGAATGAAAATGTGAGAAGAAAGGCACGGAGGGTATAACTGCATCTGACAAACTTACTAACAGGGGAGGAAACTGGAAAAGAGAAAGCCAGACAATAAAAAAACAGAACTTAAAAGAGTCTGCTGAAAAAACTAATGTGATGTGGGAACACACACAGACCCAAATAACAACCAATGTTGGAAAGCTCATAAAGTTGAACACTTTCAGGAGTTTGCAGCCAACAGTGGCTAGCACAAAGTAGAATATCCAATAAGTGGTAGAGCATACCAGTGCAGGAAAAAGTTGTCAGCAACAAGGAGGTATGATGCACAGGATCCAGAGTACTCTATCGGTCTGCAAAATCTGACAGGAATGGTCTCTAACTGGGAACTGATGGAGCTGTGCAGATGACATGCTGAAAAACGATGCTCAGGTAAGTGATGTATGTGAAAATAAAAGAAAATGTATAAGGAAACCAGTCACACAGGTTTATGGTAGGGTAGTTCTATTACAAGACTGAAAATTAAACTTGAGATGTAATAGCTTAAATAGGTTATATGTCCTAGGAATAAAAAGTCAATAGGAGGCTTAATAAGTGTACTCTGGTTTGGGGTGTTGTGGCAGGTACACCCGCCCGATAAAAGACCGAAATTCTTCGACCAAAAAAAACCCCCTAGAAGCCGTGGTTTGGGGGTCGAGCTGCCCAGCCCACGTGGTGACTGTGGTGAAGTACACACTTCAGCCGGTGACAACCATCACATACATACTTCGGTCGAGGGATAGGAAAGGCAAGGCCCTTTGGTCGACAGACAAGGCCCTCAGCCAATGAAACACCTCAGTCAAAAGAAACTTCTCGAAAGAAACTTCTCGACCGTTGACCATATATGACCACAGATCAGATCCAACCTAGGGTATAAACGGAGCCCCGCCAGAGGGCAAATTGAGCCAGTCCTCCTCGGAGCAGCAGGTCTGCAGTCGGGGACTCTCCCCTTGGGTTGGGATGCCACCTAAGGAAACTCCTCGAGGTTGAGAGCCCTCATCTTCTAGGTGAGTGATATGCGCATTTTGGGTCATCGTTTCTGAAGCTTAAGAATTCTTAAGTCAGTTGTGCAGTATTAATTTCCCCTTACATCATTGAACCTGTGGCTTACTAATGTTGTCAGAGTTCTAAAAGATTTTGATTAAAGAATAAATTTCCTTGAGTTTAACACCTGTCTAATTTGATTGTGTGAGCCTCCACGATGGGTGTATGTATCCTAAAACAAACACAAAGGCTCCTTGGAACTGTCCTTCTAACTGGATGGGAAAATCAACCCCAGAACAGAAAACTCTGCTTTTCAGATCCGATGGCAGTAATGTATGCATCCACAAAGTTTTTGTAATTATGAAAATAAATGCAGGGGAAGATTAACTTCTCGGTAATACTGGAACTTAGTTATCATAAATAATTAACATAATTAAAAAGTGATTAATTCAATGTTGATGTTAATTAAAATTATCATAATCAACACACAGAAAGAGCCTATTAAATGAGTGCCCTCACTGCTAATAGTAGGACAAGAGACTGTCTCATTCAGATTGTTTTCTAATCTAAGGGAACTAAGTAGGCTTGTTGAACAGAAACATTTTATCTCCCAGCAGACAGACAGAGAGTGGATGCTTCCCAAAAAACGTGTACTGTATTTGGCCAGAGAGCGCCTGCTCCTTTAGGGGTATCTGGTCAAGGACCTTTTTCAATGCAACAAGGGAAAATAAGGAGGAAGCCATAAATAAGAACATACAGGGACACAAGCCTGACTGACAAATAAGGGAGGCGGTGATGGGAACCAAACCTGGACAGTCACACTAATTGATGAAGGCATGTGGGAGTGTGAGAAGGTTTATTCCAGCAAGGTTATCCGATCCAGGACCTTGTCAATTTGGAAACTAAGGGAAAAGGAGGAAATCAGAAACAAAATATACCAAGACACAGACCTAACAAGAAACATACCTTGCCATTCACACTAATTGATGGGTTATCAAGAAACTACAGGCTGCACTTCCAGGAAGATCAACCTGGACTTTGCAAGTGATAAGATTGTAAACCAGGGGGACCCTGAACTAGGAAGGCGCAGGAATTGATAGAGCTGTGGAGATGCATGAGGGGACGTGCAGGGGAAGGGGAAGCAGAGAGGAACAAACAGGAGGGTAGACAGAAAAGGGTATAAAAGGGGCCGGTCATGCGTAAAATGGGGCTGGTCAGTGCACTTGTCTGGCTGAGCCCTGCACCTGATCACCATGGTTTGTCCTGTCATCTTCTATCTTCTTATTAAACCTTTTCTTAACTATCTCTCTGCATAATGTGTATGTGTGCTGCAAGGACTAGGTACCAGCTACTGGTGAGACCTGTATGTGCGTGTGAGTGAAAACTGGTGCCAGCTACTGGAGTCAGACCAGGGGTGTAGGCTCCCTCATCCTGTGTTATCAGCTACTGGAGTGAGTGCAGGGGTCTTTAACCTCCAGCCACTGGGGCGGGAATGGTGTGTGTTCCCAAAACCACCTATTGGGGGGACCAGCATGAGCAAGGTGAGTGAGGGGCTCCATGCCGGTGGCTGGCGTGGGACCACAAGTCACAGCCTGTGTGCCTGGTGCCAAGCAAGGGATGGGGCGAGTGTCTGTATCTTCCCCAGTCCTGGTGTGTGTGTGTAGGGGGGGGTGTATTCATCAGCAAACTTCAAGCTGGACCAGCTGGCAAGCAGGGGGACTTGGGTCCAAGCTGGGGTATCAGGTGGGTGGGGGGTCCATGCTGGTATGCCCATGGGGAACTGTGAGCGTGGAGTGCACAAGGGGTGAGTGTATGAGCGTTGCATGTTTGCAGCGAGCATCAGGCTGGACCAGCAGGCAAGTAGGGGACCCGTGGGGCGGGTAAGGGGGTCTGGTATCTGGGCAGGGGTGCCAGGACAGAGGGGCTGTGCCAATGCTCAAAGGATCTGCAAATATGTGTGTGCTCGTGAACCTAAAGGGTGGGGGGGTGTGCCACCACTAGCGACCTTCTGTCTCTGCCAGCTGAAGAGAAGGAGAGGACTTGGCTGTCTGTGCTTATGTTGTATGTGAGTCCTGTACGTAGGCGCTGTTGAAGGCAGCGCCTTGTCTGTGGCAATCTGTGTGATCAGCCATGTCAGTGTCCTCTGTATCTGTGTGTCCATGTCTGTATCTCTGGGATTCATGCGCAGCTTCGTTACTGGTTGAACCTGCAAACGGGAAAGCAGGAGCCACATCCCTCCATGTGGGCAGAGACCCCGGGTCCTGGGCACCAGAGGCCACGCAGGACGGACCTGGTCTGGAGCAGCTGGAGGAGGTGGCCATGCACGTAACATCGCTTAACATGTAGAAATATTTTTTGTAACTCTCAGAACATGAGATTGGCCAATTTCTCTGAAGGAAGGTGCTTAAGGCTATGCTTTTTTAATACTTGATATATGAATACTGCCAGCTTAAAATGTGATTTGGATTTTTTTTTCCAAAAGCAAGTGCAAATAATATTTGAAGTAATTGAGGGTGTGAAAGTAGGCATGATATGTGGTAGTCCTGTTACGGAGCAAATTAGTCCTACTATAGGGAAAAACAAAGAACACAAAAAGCCTACAGAAAGCACTTTTCAGGCTTTAAGAATTGGAGTTTTAGTTAAGTGGGAAAAAAATGCAAATTTTAAGTCAAGAAAATAATGTACACGGGACAAAGATAACATGTCTCAGCTTTGTCCCAGAAGAGAATCTGTAGGGATTTATGGACATAGTGAACTCTAGACGGCAGTTCATCCAAATAAACACCAAGCCTTTTGCTAAGAGTAACAGAACAAAGCCAAACCAGCATGACTGTACTGTAAAACTGGACAAGGATTTTCAAAACTTAAATTTTAATAAAACAAGACACTGTCCTGAGAACTCTTGATATTTGAGCAAGCTCTCAACAGATGTTTCAAAAGGTGACCTTGGGCAGTGCTGTTGCAAAAAATATGGCACATGCTTTTACGGCACTACAAAGAAGCTAGAATGTAGTCATGTAAAAAAACCCAATATATTCACCTATGGGAGATAATTCTGGCCAAAGCTATTGCAAAAGCGGTATTGACTCTTCTACCTCCGCAACTATAACTGTAAATCTGATTTGGCAATATCAGGGAATACAACAACTTATAGCAGACACACTTCCAAGAGCATCTGATGAGTCTGCAACTGGAAAAAGTAATGCAGAGAATAACCTAATGTACGTAAACGTGATTTAAAAGAATTATTCCGTCTCAGAAAAAACATGGAATATATTTGCAAAGGCCACAGCAAAAGACAAGACATTGAGGCAAGTCATTAATGCTGTTGCCACTGACTGGCTTGGGAATTGCATGGCAAATTCGTATTAGCAATTCAAATTGGAGCTTACCTAACTGATGACATACTGTTTAAACACAACAGAGTACAAAAATGGGCATGCTTCAAAGAATACAGGAATACTACATTGATATAGAAGAGTGCAAAAGCAGAACAAAAAATCCTTTGTACTACTCATAAATGAAAGTGGAGATCAAGAAACTGCAAATGCATGATCTTGTCAAAATAGGTATCCCTGCTGTTATACCAAGAAATGTTGGAATGTGCCCTGTAGTTACATTTACGCTTCCTGAAACACAGGTAGAATTGCTTAATAGGTGATCAGCCAGAATACAGAGACCTCCTAAAAGACATATGGAGTGCAATTAAAACAGCTAGTGTAATAGAGGATGTATTTTATAAGTACCATAAGGAATGGTTCTGTTTGGGTAATTTTCTGTGGGGAAAAGGAAAGATGTAAAGGCTGTAGTATTGCCTCTCCAAGAGCTGACCAGTCAATGCTGATCTGAGTAGAGCCAGAAAGACTCAGAAAAGCTGGCTTTGACACTCTCCTCACACAGTACAGTTGTAATAAACCCATCTATTGTATCTGCTGTTTAAAACCTCTAGGTTAAAAATCTCAAACTGAGATAGGTGAGCAGCTGTAGGGGCAGCTAGCAGGACACAATCGATTCCAAATCTGTGACTGCTCAAGGACGATGGAGGCAAAGGACCATTTCTACTATCATGGCCTGTGGAGGAATACCCTGGCCATAATTATTTGTCTCGTGACAAAGTAGGTGGGAAGAAAACAAGACCACCTTCTCCAAACGCTGCAGGAGGAAAGGAGTTCCATCCCGTAGGAAAGTATGCCCTTTAGGCCAGCTGATGCATATCCGTAAAGCTATACTAGAGATGAAAATCACTTCCCATGGACTTCACGAAAACAGGTACCCATTTCAGACATGACAGCATCATAAAGCAGCGCTGAGGAGGAGAGTTACAGAAGGCCACTGCCCCCTCCCCACAATGTTTCCTCAACAGGCACAAATCCAAAGATCAAGGCTTTCAAAACCTTTGGAGCCCCCTTGCTGGTTTTCCTCCAGCACTGTTTTCCACATCACAGAGCTGGCTGACCAGCAGAGAAAAAAACCTCTCCCCTTTCTGATTCAACACTGCGACAAAGCCGGGCAGTGACGGGCTCAGCTTTCCAGCTGGGAGTCTGCCACGTTTCGCTCTATCCTTCAGCTCTATGACTCACCCACTGAGACAGCAGGAGTGAGGACAGCACACCAAGAGGTTAAAATGTCATCTCTTATGCACAGCAGCAGCAGCAAAATGAACTCACAAAGAGCTTTTTAATAGCTGTGGCCCTGTTTTCATAGAAATATTACAGGTTACTTATCTGAGCGGCTTCTAAGAAGTTCCTAGACAGCTTAACAATCATCCTTTTCCAGCATGGGATTGTTCCCCAGTGTATGCTGCCAAGTCACTTCTCCAGTGTCATTTTAAACTGGTTCAGTGGTGAGGTCCACTGCTTCCCTTGAGACAACCCTCCTTAGCCTAATTGTTTTCCCCTCTGACATCCTAACATGTAAAAGAGCTCCATTTCTGCAAATCATCTCCCTTGGACCATCCTAGTAACACTCAATGACTGTGGTTGAGTATGAGCACAATTTTTAGGCAAATTAGATTCGAGCATTGGCAAATTTCTTGAACACTTACACTTTTATTTTACTTACATCCTGGCCAGGAGGTCCCTGTGGTCCAGGGATACCAGGTACACCACGGGGACCCTGGTAGGGAGAGAACAGACAAACTCACTAACGTGAACAGCACTTACCAGGTGCTTCTTAGCTGAAGAGAAGAAATTCTCAGCCCAACAGTTATTGGGGAAAAAAATTAACTAGCAGATAAACAACTATGAGAGCGTTTAAGAAAAAAAAATAAATCTCACATTGCATTATCACAGTATCTGTCATTTCTGTGCCTCAAGGGACTTTACATGCATCACTAAAGTCAAGCCTCACATACCTTGATTGGAAAGGTAATGATGACTCTTTATAGGGAGGTAAGTTTATCAATAGGGAGAAAATATGAGTGAGCACAGGACTGTAGAGGAGAAAAGAAGGTCCAGCTCCTCAGTGCCAAGCTAGTACACTAGCTAGGACTGCCTGTAGTGCTGGAAATTCATGCCAGCCTAACGCTGAGACCACAGTACACAGTTATTTGTTTCACCCCAATGGATTGCATCCTTGTAAAACTGCATGTTGAGGAACTAGGTGTGTTTGGTGAATACAGGAATGCAGGGGTTTCTGTAAGACTTAAGTGAGAAAAATGCTTAAAGATCATGCATTTTAAACTTTTGAGGCCTTGCTATAAGGCATAGCAGCGTGCCTTGAATTATGTGCCTTGAAATACTTTTTTTGAATGAAGGGTTAAACAAGTGACTGATTCTTTCTTTTGTAGGACTGTACTGACAGGTAAGGAAAAGTTGTCACCATGCCAACAGTCTCAATCAACTCTTTCTCACAACTCAATAAAGCAGACAAGTAGCTGGTAATGCACAAGTGAAGTCCCCTTTGGAGGGTCAGCCACCCTGTGACCCTACCATCCTTGGGCAAAAAGAAACTAATGAAACACGCCTTCATGAAATCACTGGTAGAAACACAATTATGGTTGTCTCCTCCCCATAAAATCTGGGTGTAGTTAGAAAGACATACTGTACCAATGACCCTTTGTCTCCTGGGGGTCCCACAGGGCCCTGCAAACAGAAAAGACACAGCAATCAAAACACGAGCAGAGCTTAAAATTAACACCCCCCTTGGCTGATCAGGGTGGGTCCTGAAGCACCAAGAGAACAAAAATTAGAGAAGAAAGGGTGAGGAAAAGGAGCAAGTTTGACAGGCTGCTCAAACAGACGTGGGAATGTGCAATACAGTAGGATGTTTAGGGGAAGGATCAAAGGCAGAGTAAGGAAGAAATTGAGGTGGATCATGGAGGAAAAAGTGTGAGAAAAAAAATGAGAGAAAAAGGGACTAAAGAGGCCAGCTGTATGCTAACATGTTGCTTGTCTGACTGAGCCCTGCACTTTATCACCACAGTCCACCCTATATTCTCATTAAATCCTATTTGTAACACTCTTCAGCATGGGTGAGCTCATGAATCTGAGCTCGCGTGGTAGTGAGCTTCAAGCTAGATGAGCTGGTGAGTAGGAGAGGTCTGGGTGCCAGCAACTGGGTTGCGAGGCTGTGAACCCAGGGGGCTTGCAGGTCTGGGTGCCAGCAACTGGAAGACACCGGGGTGCAGAGGCCTGGATACTGGGCAGAGTAGGTGTCCAAGACCAGCTGCTGGGAAGACCCATATTTTATGTGTATATTCCAACAGTGGCCTTCAAACCTGATCAGCTGGAGAAGAAGAGCAGGATTGAGACATCCATGCTTATGTTTCTGAGAGTGCTGTTTAGGTTTATACGCGTGTTGATAAAGGCATTATTCTCTGCATTGGTCTGCGTGGCCACACGCATGTGTGTGTATGTGTGTGCATTGCGTATGCATATGCCCATTGGCCATACGTGCTCAGCATCATTAGTGGATGGACTGGGGGACACAGAACCCCAGCACCCTCGCATCTGTTGGGCTGGGACAGGACAATTCCCACCAGGTCCTGAAGATCACTCTATTCAGCTACCTCTAACACAAGGAAAAGCATCCCACGGGACCTGTGTGCTGTTTAAATGAGGTCAAAGCAGGGAGTTCAGTTGGCTTGCATATGCTATTTGTTTGGGGATGCGACTTAAAAAGGTGCAACTGAGTAGAGTGAGCCACTAGAAGGTATCCACTTCTATAGGAACACCACAGAAGTGATGTGGTACCTGTATCCAGCATGGATCAGTCAATATCTGGCATTCCAAACACATCCAAAACAAGGCTTGACCTCACATCTCTGGGGCTGTGTTTGAATAAATTGGCTCACTCTGTGACTCCTCTCCCTTTGGTTTCTATTTCAGGCACATTAATTCACTAATCCTCATACAGTCCTCCATGCAAGATGCCTTAATGCTCTGCTCAAGCGAAGGCTAAATACGTAATTCTGAACCCACAGTAATACGAACAGGGCAAGGCAGAGCAAGACCCTTCTACTTATGCAGCACACACGTCCATTAGGCAACCTCAGCATGAGCATGTGAATTCACCCCATTTCTCCAAGCAGTCCCCTCTTCTGCTTATGGTTCAGTTGAGGAGAACACACTCTGCTAATACTCAGTTTATGGCTCAGTGTTGTGTAAATAGTAAGTCAATACTTCAGCAGACAAAGTAAAAAAAATCCTAATCTGTGTATACCTTTTATGCAGGGAGCAAAGCCCAAGAGAGGTTAAGGCACAGGAGGAAACAGGGTGAGGGCTCCAATTAAAAAGAGTTGCTGTCTCACAGCTCTGAAGCTAAAAGTATTATACACACAATTTTGTCACATTGCTAAGAAGGGTATAGGCTGACACCTTTAATTCAGTGTGTAATATGCACTGAAGCAGCTTTACTGACTTTATTCTATTTTTTTCTGTGGGACTCAGTCTTTGTGAAAGCCTAATGGATTCAAGGTTATACAGTGCTTTTCAAATTCCAGAGTCTTTGCACTGGAGCTGAGGTTATGATGAATCTACAGTGGAGAAAACCATCATAATAGTCACTAAAAAAAATTATTTAGTGAAGCAGATTAAATAACTAAAAACAAGTCTATCAGGAATAGTGTGCTATGTAGGTGGCTACTCATCCTAACAGTGGTTAAACAATGATGACATAGAAAAAAAGTAATCCCCTGGTGTGAGACAAGTGATGGTCTACATTTGGAGTCAAGTTCTTAGTCACTTGTGTTCATGGATATGTGGATGCTAAAGCCTCAAAGAAGAATAACTTTGTCATCTGGTGTATATCAGATGCAGAAGTGAACTCACCTACCCCTGTACTGAATCTAGAAATCAGTAATTAAAAACTAGCCACAGCCTAGTGACTTTCAAACAAGCCAGATGCTCATTCACTAATTTCATTTTAATTTTAATATTAATGACTGAACATGAAGAAATGCAAGAACATCACTGTTCCTTAGATAAACCACAACAAATAACACCCAGCAAACCTTCAATCATCAGTCACCCTGTGAGGACCGTGAAGGCTATGACAGAGTCACAGTGTGAAACGTGACTGACCCAGTCTGCGTTGCCATATATAGTATTCAGCGAGGTAAAAGCAATATTAAGTGGAGATACACCTCAGAAAGCTAGATTTGTCAACTAGTATTACACAGCAATATGACTTATCATTTCAAGGTAATTTCCTGTACTAATTGGGAAACTTCTATCTAGATAACCAGAGCATGAAAAAAATGACTGATTGGTACAGTATCATGGCATGTACAAGGGGTTGTAAAAGAATGTAAGGTCTCAGATGTGAACCTCATGAGGTTCAACAAGGCCAAGTGCAAGGTCCTGCACCTGGGTCAGGGCAACCCCCAGGATCAATACAGGCTGGGGGATGAAGGGATTGAGAGCAGCCCTGAGGAGAAGGACTTGGGGGTTCTGGTGGATGAAAAGCTGGACATGAGCTGGCAATGTGCGCTCGCAGCCCAGAAAGCCAACTGTATCCTGGGCTGCATCAAAAGAAGCGTGGCCAGCAGGTCGAGGGAGGGGATTCTGCCCTTCTACTCCACTCTCATGAGACCCCCCTGGAGTACTGCATCCAGCTCTGGAGTCCTCAGTACAGGAAAGACACGGACCTGTTGGAGAGGGTCCAGAGGAGGGCCACAAAAATGCTCAGAGAGATGGAACACCTCTTCTATGAAGAAAGGCTGAGACAGTTGGGGTTGTTTAGCCTGGAGAAGAGAAGGCTCCAGGGAGACCTTACTGTGTCCTTTCAATACTTAAAAAGGGGGCTCTAAGAAAGATGGGGACAGACTTTTTAGTAGTGCCTGTAGTGATAGGACAGGGATAATGGTTTTAAACTAAAAGAGAGTAGATTTAGATTAGATATAAGGAAGAAATTTTTTATGATGAAGGTGGTGAAACACTGGAACAGGTTGCCCAGAGAGGTGGTAGATGCCCCATCCCTGGAAACATTCAAGGTCAGGTTGGACGGGGCTCTGAGCAACCTGATCTAGTTGAAGATGTCCCTGCTCATTGCAGGGGGGTTGGACTAGATGACCTTTAAAGGTCCCTTCCAACCCAAACCATTCTATGATTCGATGTCCTCTAGCAACTACAGCTAGGAATAAAGTTTGCTTCCTTCTAAACATATTTCTCTTGCATATTCAGTGCATATCTGGAGGACTCTGAGCAGGGCTTCAGTCAGAGCACTCCCAAATCCCCCTCATCTCAAGAGGTGTTGTACATGCTAAATACTGGAATGATCAAACCCCAGAGATATGAAAATCCAAACTTTCCAGAGCAGACTCCCAAATACACCTCGTGGCCTACTGGTAAGGGTATACCTTCAGCACCGACAGCAGGAGTGAGGGAAGAGCTGGATGAGGTGCAACTAAACCTTTGTGGGAAATTATGGGGACGATGGCTCTCTTGGAATGCAGCAATTTAAGTAATCTGGTTTTGTATTTCCCTATCAGAGCGCTGACTGTGTCACTGATGTGGGCATGTGTGTCACGCTCATCCCTTCTAATGGGGTGACAGCAGTGTTTCATGTCCCCAGCAGACCAGTCCTGCTGGCTTAGCACAGATCTCGACTCACATCCACAGCCAGTATGTCAAGATGATGCAGAAGAGTCACGAGTAACAGCCAGTGATATCAATCACTGCTATAGCACTTCTCTGCCTTTCTCTTTCAACTAAAACCAAATTCATCAAGAACTCTCACAACAGACATGTAGACATCTGAGCCACGAATGGCAGCCTCTGGACTAGTTTGCAGTTTGCATCTTCAGAGGGTAAAATGCCCCACAGGCTCTTGGCACAGCTGAGCGCAGGCAACGCGTTCCCCAGATGGCAATGGGTAAGTTTTCGCCTTGTCACAGGTTGCAGCAGGACCTGCTACTTACAGGGGGTCCAGCCAGCCCAATTCCTGGCACGCCTCTGTCTCCTGGCTGTCCAGGGAGGCCAGGAGCTCCCCTCTCACCCTGAAACAAAGGAAGAAGTTAAAGGCTTTGTGCACTGTTGAGAAAATGTGCTGAAATGCAGTCAGGTTTTACAACAGAACATAACGCTGATACATCCTGACCTGATCCTGCCCACAGAGGAATGGTATCGGGTTGTGGCAGCATGGGGATATGGCACAGTTACTGTCACATCATGCCAAGAAAACGGCCCCCTTCCTTCACACGAGCCCCAGCCCACCTCTGTGAGCACTCACACAATGTCAGTGTGTGCCACATCACATAACCAAGCGGGAACACAGCCTCTACAAGCATTTTAATTTATTTTAGTGCACAGCATCCAATTTCTAGCATTTGCAATTGCCTGCAGGGCACTAGGCACTCTCCTTGGCTTGGAACACTAAGCACCATAATGCGCTTTTCTTTCTCTGTGTTTCTATGGTAGATGGCTAACCTGCAAACATTGCTAAATAGAGATTATTTATCTGGAGAAGATCAAATTAGGAATGTTCGGTTACATCTTAATATTCTCCTTTCCTTCATCAACATAGGCCTGCTCACAGAAGTGTACGAATAATTTTTTGTAGAAAAATAATTCAACAGTTCTACCCTCTCTCTAGAGGACTATACTACAAAAGGAGAGACCTCCTTTCTAGAAAACAGAATTTTCAATAGTAAAACCTGCAGAGCACAGACAACTACTTGACACTGTTTAATGGGCATTGTAGACAGAGGATTAAGAAAGAATTCAGCTGCAATACTTAAATTTAACGTCTGTTCTCTTGTTATAGGGAGAAATCAAATAAGATTTTTATGGATTGTATTGCAGTTGTGAGATTCGATCTCATGTTGGCAGCAGACATAACAATGAATCTTATATATGTTATTTACTATTACACTATTTCCAGCTATATAGAAGCATGACAGAAAAATTGTTACCCATGGATTCTGCCCACCCAAAATTCAGTCTGCAATATCTCCTGACTTTTTTCCCGTTCTTTCTTTCTTCTTAAGCTAATCTTATATTACAAAGAAACAATACTGCAAGGACAGTGAGAGAAAATGTATTCTGATTAGTTCAAACACTCTGGCAGATCCCTTATCTGTTATTTTATTCAAGAACATAATTTCAATACAAAAAGTTCAATACTATTTTCCCATGCACAATTAAGATTCTTACCATCTTGTGTTGATATTGAATAGAATATTTCATGAGATTTCTTTTAGTGTTTTTTTCTGACTTTTATATTCATTCTCAGTCTATTATTGTGTGTGTGTTCTGAACTGTCAAAGATATAGACAACAGAGCACAATGCATTTATACAGAATGCAGCAAAACCAAAAGAAAACACTTCCAGGACCTAGATGGATCTAGGTCCTTATATCATTTACAGAATCTGTTTCAACATCCTAGTCTTCTTCCAATCCAGATCGGGACACGGTAATTTCAAAGAGGAGAATTTCTGACATATCTGATGATTGAAGATTCAAGCACAATCCAGATGCTCCCAGAAGCAAACATTTTTGCCATTTTATTCCTTTCTATATTTGTTGTGTACTCATAAGGGTATAAACAATATTTTCAGCTGAAATTAGTGTCATCAACTCAACCAACTAGGTAGTCTTAGCCTTAACTACAAAATAGGAGGGCAAACCAGGACTATCTGGTCCGATTGGAAAGTAATTCATATCCTCCTTGAGAGAGGTGAAGGAAATGAGTGCTACGGAGGAGTGCTCTTTGAGGGGCTGACAGGCGGTCTCAAGACTAGGTCATCCTTTAGCTACGCAATGTCTCTCTGGCTGTATGGATTAAAGGTACCCAGTCACAGTTTCCCTGAAAAAGTGTGTATTTAGTCCTTGGTATGTGTTGAATTCACATAAAGCTGGAAGAAATTTTAAATATGGAAAGTGAACACAGGTAATTCATATCTTAATATTTACATCCACAGACATATCGGAATAATAAAGAAAGGAATCTCCTAAAAGGCTGCAAGTGCATTTTTGAGTGAAAGCTTCACAAACTATTTTCCAGTGAAAAACAGACCATGTTTTCACCGTAACGTTTTCTCCAGTTCCAGTGATGGAGAGAAGCAGTCCACAATAAAGCCCATGCTCACCTTATGTCCAAAGGGTCCTGGCAAGCCTGGTGGGCCTCTTTGCCCCTAAAGTGACAGAGCCAAAACCAGAAAACAGTCACCATGCAGCCAAATAGGAGCCTGGACTTCGAGACAGTCAAGGCAGCAAGCATCCCCACCACCACCCTCCTTAGAATCCTAGACTAGTTTGGGTTGGAAGGGACCTCTAAAGGTCATCTTTTACTGCTAACGTGTAAGCAAATGAAATAATCTGCTAATTTGGCTAGAATTAAATGCTTTTAGGGAACTTCCATCAAGCTAAGCATTTTTGTACTGGTCACAAGGACAACAGTTACTCCTTGTGGAGGTCTCCATTTTCAATGGACACCATGGCACACTGAAGGGGGTTTAATGTTCAGAAATACAGCTTCAGTTCTCTCTGCCTTTTTGGATGCAGCAGTGTGATCTGCAGCATTTTGCGCAACCAGGCCTTTTGTGTCTTCAGGTAGACAGCCTGCGAGCACTTGTGACAATGCAGCCTAGCTCTACCACAAATCCACCATTCTCCTGCAGAAGTCATGCTCGTCTATCTCACATTGAACTACTCAAGCGCAAAGCTTGCCCATAATACTTACCTGTTCTCCATCTTTACCCTTACCAGGCAAACCTGGCTCTCCAGCAGGCCCTGGCTCCCCAGCTGGCCCAGGTAAACCCACTTTTCCTTCTTTTCCAGGATCACCCTGTAGAAGACAATCCAGCAAGACTCTTAGTAGCATACTAAAGACCATTCCTGTCTCAGGTCTTTCAGTGGGACTGAAAGATATGTGTTTTTTCTAGCCTTCTCATCTGAATTTCTCTTGGTATCATAGGAAACCCTCTTTTACGGGAAGCCTTTTCCTTCAGTAATCTCAAGGCATTTGTAATTTTCCTTAAGGAAAGTAAAAGGAGACTTCAAAATGTTTTGGGAACCAGCTATATGAGAGAGCCCTTGGTCCACACATGACCCTGAGGTAGATCTCAGTAATCTGGAAGGTGATTTGACTGAAGGGGCTGGGATTCATCCCCTTTTAAACCCCATATATATGCATATATGGAGCCATGTTTCTGATTAATCATTCCTACTCCAGCAAACAAAGATTGGGACTCCAGCACGCTGGGCATTGTGCAACGTATGAGTAAATTACAAACCCCTGACCTCAGAAAGCTCACTGCCTAGCTATGAGATGGGACATAACAGTTAGGCAAGGCAGGCAAAAGGTAAGCAAGGATGCACTGGAAAGCTGAACTAATGGTCCAGTTACAATAGCTTATCAGGAAAGCAGAAATCTCAGTTTCCTAACCATGAAGGCCAGTTTTCCGTCCAGCTTTGGATTTACAGTGATGAATAGGAGGTACTTAAAACACCAAATCCCCGCTCTTGTCAGCCGATGAGGACAGCAGAAGATCGTCATTGCAAAATGTGCAGCAGTGACTTCACTGTATCCAGTTGTATCTCAGTGGTTTTACTAGGTAAATTATAAAGCTGCAACAGGGTGAAAACCTTATAGCATGCATAATAGAGGAAGTCAGACAAGATGATCTAATGAGCCCATGTGTCTTAACCGTCCACGAACCTATGAAATAATTTCCCAGTTCAGACTGCTTCTGTCCCAGGTTACTTAAAATGGCCAAGAAAAAAAGAAACAAATCCATGAATGATCAAACTCACCTTTTCCCCCTTTTCTCCCTCCTTTCCTGGTAGTCCAGGGTCTCCAGGCACACCCTGGAGAGAAAAGAACTTTAAAGCTTAAAACTCTCTTTTTAGGCAGTGTTTGATCCTAAAGCAAATGGATAGACCTGTGGGTTCAGTACAATCTATCTCAAGGATTAGTATCAGTTTTACATTTCCCAGTACAGACAACTTGTAATCCAGAGAACACCACAGAAGAGCTGTGTACCAAGTGCTTAAAGGAGTTAATTTTTTTTTCAATATAAAAAAGAGCTGAACAGCAAAAGCAGAAATGGAGCTAATCCCAGATTTGTGCATTCTCCTTCTACCAATAACTATTTTTTTCATTCTGTGAAATCCTCAGCAGTTTCTAATCCATTACCCACAAACCCCCAATCATCACCTCTGTATCAGAGAAGCCAAAAGTCTCACAATATTAATTTTTATGTCTATTGCTCTCCAAAGCTATACATTGGAAAACATAGCTATGTTCATTTTACCCTCGATTTCAGTTTTCAATCCTTTTCACATCTTGGCAGATCTCAAAGGATTCCTTGTCAAAACATAGATGATTTAGAGCTCCAAATTAAATACTGTAACTTCCTAACTCACCGTAACACATTATGGAGTGGTCCTCCATTTTAAGATGTGAAATGATGTCTTGGCACCAGTAAGATTAGATTGACCTCCTCACAGGATGGATGCAATAATTATTTTCCTTTCTGCACCAGTAAAAATTATTTCCAACTATATTAGCTTTTATAGGTAATATATTGGTATTACTGGTATAGAAGTTTGCTTAAAGGAATATGAAATTGGAAAAGGTCTTCACTTTTTGTATCATCTTTCAGTTTGAAATTAAATCACTCTATTAACACAATTAAATCAGATGTATCTTAACAATTAGTAGAAAGGCAATTTAAGATTTCTTGGATTGCCCAGGTAATAAACTCTGCCTTAAAGAGCCCTCTGTGCTAAACCACTGTGCTTGAATACATTATAACATGGGGTCTAACTGCTGTTTTTCACTTACTAGGGTGTAAACCCAGAGAATCCCCAGGCACTAGAAAGAAAATTACACTGGTGGAGCAGGGAGTAGAGTTAGTCCGAAGATTTTTTTGCAAACATGAAAAGTTCCATCATGCAAAACTTAACAATGGTGATGAACATCTACCAAAGTAAGGAGGACACCATATTGATTTCAAGGCTCTGATTGTAGGATCAAATACTTACATGCTTTCATAATAAAAATGGGAGTTTACCATGCAATTTTTATATCAAGAAGTCATGTTTTCAAAAGGAAAGGACAAAAGAAAATAAGGCAAAGGAAACAAAACCAGAGACACAATAAACATTGTAATTTTTCTCTTGAAAAGCTGGCAGCAAAAATCGCTTTTGACAATTTGGTGAGGAATGAAGGAGCTCCATGCCTCCCTCTTGCTACAAATGAATGTGAGAATATGTTTCATGGATACACCAATCCCAGGTGCCTCCAGATCTTTCAATTCAACCTTAAAAAAAGTGTAATGAAACACAGCCTTTTGAACCTGATTGATAGTAAACCCTGTGGAAGGGAAAACTAAACATATTAAATAAAGAAATCAGGGTACAGATGGGAAAACAAATACACTGGTGCATACATACCACATTTCCTGGCAAGCCTCTTGGACCTGGGGGCCCTGCTGGTCCAGTCACACCCTGTTTTAAGAAAATGAAGTGTGTGTGCATATGTAATTCACAACTTGTACCACCATAGGAACAAGATGTTCCAAGTGAGACTGGAGTTCATGTCAGGCAAGGTGTTGTACAAGCACAAAGCAAAAAATAGCATTTTTGCAAAACACTTTGTAGTGTAAAGAAGCATGAAACAATACAAAATGGATGAAGACTCTCTTTGGGAGCTTAAAATTACCTTCCAGCAAAATAAATCCTAAATCTAGCTGAGATACAGGAAGAAAAGTCTGGGCCTGAAACATCAAAAGAACAGAGGAAAGTGTGTTGATTTATCATTAAAATAAAAATCTAGGTCAACAAAATATGTTTTGTTGACAATTCTACCTTTCTCTACTCTGGGGAACAAATCCTGCAAACACTCATTTGCACTAAATAGATGAACAGCATAAACCATTTCAGAGTGTTATAGTTCTGAATTGCAGGTCTTTTCTGTCTGCAAGTGAAAGCTTTTTAGGGTGGGAAAGCCCATGTGTGTCCCCAAAAATGCATGGGGGACATGAAAGGACATATATTTGGGGATTTATGTCCCCATACAGATGCATGTTTGGGGTTACCAGGCTATATTTAGACATTTTCCTCTATACTGGACCATATCAGGCTGAGGTTGCTACCTCTGTAGTTGCTCGTCACCTTGCATTGGCCAGGGTTCACCTGTCGTCACAGCTTTGCAAGGAAAAGGTTTTCTATTAGCAAAGCTAATCCTTTTAGGGCTAAACCAGACAGACTATCTAAAACCATCTGCATCAGCAGACTGAAATAATCTGACTTGGAGTAGAGTACAGAGAAACCGCCTCTACTGGAAGGGCTGGGCAGTAATATCTTGCAGAAGGACAATGCAAACAGTTGGGAGACGATGAAAATCTTCCCACAGCACAGCTCATCACAAAGTGAATGTCTATCTGTTGCCTTTGGCTCACTAGAAGAGAATTGAAGGTCTCATTTCTGTGTTATTTGCAGTCACTGGTCTACAAGCCAATAGAAACATTTGGAGTAGTGGCAGTCTGTGAAAGGATGGCCAAAAAAAAAGGTGCCTGCATATACCTGCATTTCCATATCATTAACGTCCTCTGAGCCACCAGGTTATACAAAGAAATAAAACCAATGGATCCATTTGGTGGAAGGGGGACATTTTTTGCCCCTTTTTTTTTTTTCTCCCTAAAAAGATTAAGGAGTCCTTCCACCAAGAGTGAAAGAGAGCTGGGGACAGGCAGTTCAGAGTTTAGGGACAAAGCACTGCTAAAGACAACATCTAAGCACAAGCCCAAGAAGGAAAACCATGAACACAAAGGTGGAAGAAGAAATTTCAGTGCTCTAGGATGCTTAATTTGGATGTCCTATTCCCTCCTTCTCCCAGACACAAACATCCTCTCTCTCAATCATTATTTCAAATAGTTCTTCAGTCTTCCTTCTCTGCTTGCAAAGAAAGTATGTGGCCTTTTATTCAGCCGCAAAGGGCTTATACACTCTCACAATAATAAAACGGGACTTGAATCCTTTGCTGTTCTTTAGCACACAGTCAGACAATAGCAGCACTCCCTACAACATATGCCTCAAGAAGTGGTATGTGATGGTTCCTCTGGTGGTGAGCCTGTATTAAAGAAAGCAGAACTAAGAAGCCTAAAACCAACCGTGATCAAAAACTAACTCAGGTTGCTGATGAGAAGTGAGCTCCCTGCACAAGCTGGCTGCCTGGGCTTGGTTGATATCGCAGTGCAGTAACAAGCTCTGCTGGCACCTCACCCAGAAAAAAGGGCATTTTGTTAGAGAGGGAGAGACTTGGCCAACAAAATATGCACAATTTAGAGCTGGGCTGATTGGGGCATTGATCTGCTTGGTGCAGCTGTGCAAGCAGCAACTCTACCAGCTGAAGCTTAGGATGTGCCTGTGCCCAAGCAGCCTGGGACTGTGAATCTGCAAGGCATTGACTTCAGTGTCCCTTAAGGTGTGTTACTGTCAGGGAAAAATGCTGCAAGGGAAGCGGTTACTCACAGTCTCTCCAGGGGCTCCGGCTTCTCCTCGGGCTCCTTTCTGCCCCTTTGTACCCTGTGCAGAAAGAAGAGAGATATCGGCTGATTAGAGATGGGACGGGACTGCCTGTCAGACAAAAAGACTTCAAGACGCCTGAACGTGCACTAGGCAATGGCTTTTGTTAATCAATTCACAGAGGAGTTTAATGGCTGAGGAAATGTCTCCCAGTTCTCCGTGCAGTGAGAAAATGAAATATAAAAATAAAACCCTGAGACATAAGAAGAATTACTAATGACTGATCAGCTCAGAGGCTGTTTCTCAGCACAGCATGCTGAAACTCGCAAGCATTCATCTGGGTGAAACTCCTTCCTATCCTCAGGCCTACCAGCTACTTCATTTCCATCTCAACTGTGATGGGTTTACCTGCAGTTCTCAAATACAAACAGCAGCCATTTAGAAATGGTCAAAATAGACCACAGCCCAGAGCGTTTGTCCCAGTCTTACACACCACGTAGCCCTTTCTTAAGGATTTTGGCAGGAGACAGGGTCTACTCACTGAACAGTCCCCCGTTTACCAGATGTTAGTTAAAATTTGCATGGTATTACATTTTTTTCATAATGCGAAGACTGCTGTTAACCTGTTTAAGCTATTGATGCCCAAGTAATAGCTAACATATGGCTTGGGCACAGCACAGATGATGGCTGAGTGAACACCCTCCCATGTTGACATGAAAACATACCTCAGTGATGACTGGAAATAATATGCGTGAGCCAAGAAACTTTCAGAAGATAATTGAGACTATAAAACCATTTCACATGAGCCATAGTGCATTCAAGGTCAAATGGGCTGGGGTTGAACCTGAATGCTCTGCAATGTTTTGGCAATGTACTGCAGTAACTTATCTGTGAGACCGGTGGTTCAGTGGCATCAATACAAGATGCCCTCTTGAAGGATCCTGAAGTTGGAAGGAGTCTCTCAGACAATACTGATAATGCTACAGAAATGCCATGTTTCTGCTTTGATTTTCCTCATGTTGTCCTGATGTCCAGCATAAGTAAATACCTCTACAGAAGTCCCTGAACTTACAACAATGAGGAAGGAGAAATGGGCTGTTGGCATATAGGGGAAGAATTATTTATGGTGATATAGACCTTGAAGGTACCCCTCTCTGGTCATGTCAAAGATTTCCTTCAAGGCTAGGCCCTCTTACCTGTACTCCTGCAGGTCCTGGGACACCTTGTTCACCTGGGACCCCAGGTAATCCCTGCAAAAACAGAGGGAGAGGTGAAGAAAATTGCTCCTTTCTTCTGAGCGGAAGGAGATGTTTCTCCTTCCTCCCACTGAGAGAAGAAAGGGTGATTTTTACAGAGGCTGTGACTGCACAGGACTCTGTCTCTCCTGGGTGCTCCATCCAGAACAAGAGCAGTCCAGAATACAAATGGAGTAGCCAAATACACAATTTAGCTGGGCCACATCACTTCAAAAGCCCTTAATAAATCCTGTGCAACCTTACTGTCAGCCAAGCTCTGTCTAGCAAACCCCATAGTCCTCTTTTCAGCTACTAAGGCCCAGAGCTATAAATTAAGTACTTAAATTCATGTAGTCATGTAGCTTCCTCTACAGTCAGTACAAAGCCAAGCACCGCTGTGGCCACTTCTGATGAGAGAAGCATCCCAACTATGGAAGCAGCGTGTCCTGCCCTCTCCCTCCAAACAGGCAGCTCTCATGTCCTGTCCTTACTAAAGCTCAAAACCAACCAAAGAAACACTTGGCTGTGCTTACAGGTTCTCCGCTCGTTCCTTGATCTCCTTTCTCCCCTTTTGGTCCAGGTTCACCCTGATATAAAACAATAAGACAAAGAGAGAAATAAAAGCTATTTCCATGGCTGGAAGTTACACTAGTCCTGTTTGGTAAGAGGGCTCTTTCAATCAGTTATCCATTTCTGACATAGTAGCTTCTTCAAAGGACTTTGAGGTCAATGAATCAAAACTGATATCACACACTAAGACTTGGAGATCATTGTCTAGACTTCTTGGACTGTTACGATAATAATTGCAGAAATGTTCAATTTAAAAAGAGAGCAGTTTTCCCTCACAGAGAACAGTAGTTAAAGAATTTACTATTCCAAAATTTGATCAATTCAGCTTCAATGTATTAAAAGGCCAGAAGATACGACCAACAGCAAAAGCACCAGCGCCACTGCACTACCTCTCTAGAGGACCACAGACCTAATGTCATCCTACAACTGGGGAAATTATCCCACATACAGACAGTTCCCTATTCCACCTGTAAGGCAGAGGTGTTCAGGGTCACCATCTTCCAGAGATGTGCACTATGCAGCTTTTCCTGATGTCTAGTTCTGTTAACATCTCCATACATTCATGCAACTTCCACTCCCTCCCACAATGTCAGTACATTATTTCATGCACCACCATCACTGACTAATAGGATTAATTTATTCCTGTTCTTCCTCCTTACAGTAAATTGAAGATGCTTTCAGACAGAAGTTCATCAGCTTTGTTCTGAGCTCTAGAACAATAATCATTAAGTCCATATTTCTGCTTTTGATAAATTGAAAAGGAACAGCACACATTATGGAACTAGCCAGAATAAACCAGGCACCACATGAATACTCAGATTTGTATATTTATATGAACATATGTATTCAGGCAACAGTAGTCATTACTTATTCATTATTTATCACACAAAGTGTTTCAATTATGCAATCAAGGAAGAGTAAGAACATCAGTGATTTAAGCTACATACACACGCAAGGAATAGTGATCAGTCAAAATGCAGAGCCCCAGACAAATCAGCTTGAATTTTATTCACGTCAGCTATTTGCCAATCATTTCTGCAACACCTGGGAATTCAAAGTCCATTTGCAAATGATTCTCTAACAGACAAAATAAATGTAATGGCATAAATATTACTTATGCCTGTATTTATTATGCATTATGAATAAATATTATCATCTGTGATAAATAATAGGAGGAATTTTACTCTTCAAGTAGCACCCTGGCTGATCAACTTCTAATCAGGCAGTCCCTGATGCCATCTAGTGGCCTTCAGAAAGATAACGGGGACACCTGAAGTAGTTCCAGCAAAGGCTCCTATGCAACAAACCTGTATGGTTGTACCTAGAAGTTGTTTTGTGTAAGGACATTTCAAGCTCTGAAACCCTTTTGAGAGAGCAGAGCAACAAGGCACAGACATACGACAATAAATTTGTAGGCAGAGATGGTGTTACTGAGTGGGAATAAGGGCACATATTACCAGGGAAAGCAAGACTGCAAAGGGAAGAAGTAACTCAACAGGCAAAGGGAGGAAGTTTTTTTAATATTCTCCTCTCTCCCACTTTTTCCTTGATACTTGACTTGCATGGTAATGCAAAATTGGCAAAATTCCAGTCTAATGTCCTTGCACTGCCACAAACATGGGTAGAGGCAGCATTTCTTAACCCAACCTGCCAGCAAACCTGCCTGCGAGTCCTTCCAAATTAGCCGAACCCACGACTATCTGCTGAGACTGTTAACACTGCCCGCTAGTCCTGCACATTGTGGACACCTCTGCCCCTGGCAGCTGGACGTAATCCACCGCCACCCACTTCTTTCCTACAGCTCAGTGAACAGAAATGCTGCGCTGACAGCTAACAACTGCTACCAACCTGGACCAGATCAGTGCTTACAGCTTCCTTGACCTGCTCCGGCAATATCCTCCTCTAGTCTCAATTAATGTGTTAGTCGTTTCTGTGCCACTTAAAGGAGAGCAAATGCAGTGGGGGCTCAGCTGTACCCAGCTGCAGTGGGAGATAGAAGGCAAAGTGAGGAGCCGTCTCCTGTTTTACTGCTTTTGCCTCTTTCCAGCCATCATACCTGACCACCATTGTGGTTCTCACACACCCCAGCTCCAAGAAATATTTAATGATTTTAACTGACTAGCCTAAATAAACATGAAAAAGTTCCCTGCACCCCGTGGAAGAAACCGACCCCCCTTTACTGCCCTGCTGCATCAGCAAGTTTCTGCAGCGCTCACAGCACAGGCTGCACCCACAACACACAACGGAGCTGCGGTGGTGGGTAAATGGGAGCTCAGACTCACTTGGTCAGAGATTTTCTGTTTCTGACAATTACTAAGGTGTGTTTTAAATGAAATTGATTTTAACTAATAATAAGTAAAGAGAGTAATAGTGCTGCTGCCTTTTATCCAGGCTGTGTTTCCTGTCTCCGCCTGTGTTAAGTTGCTCCCCAGTACTATACACCACATACTCAATGGAAAGCAATGGCAAGCATTGTGTTCTGGAGAGTGACAACTTTCAGCACCCTGTTGGTCCTGTGGCCTCTATAACATAACCCATGACACTCTCCCAAGGCTTATCACCACCTTCTGACACCTTAATTTGTTGAGTTGTAAATCAAAGGTAACTATCCTTACCTCCCCTTCTCCTCCCAAAGCTTGCAACGCTGTGTGCAGACCTGTGCTACAGTAAGTATCATCACATTCATCTTGCACATGGAGAAATCCCAGCGACCTGACCTGCTGACACACTTCAAGCCTGTTATTCTTCAGTGTCTTGCAGCTCATTTACAAGAGTAATGTGCTCAAAGCAAAAGAGGTAACTCCTTCTGTGATTGTAGCACTACAAAGACCACATGAGATGTCATTGTTCTGCATATTTCCTTAGTATATATAAATCAGCAAACTACGAGCCAAGGGGAAAAGTGAACCAAAGAAATCTTGTCTCTATTTGCAGTGCTACTTGACATTCCTATTTCCTTCCTCAGCCTCTGAAGAACCTGGCATACGCACTTTCTTTTCTAATGGCACTCTTACAGCCTACCTCTGCCATTAATACATGCCATAAAGCCTTCTGATCCTTAACAACCTTATTCACATACCAGTGGTGTGATCCTATATAATGCCAGACATTTCCCGCTATGTGCTGCAAGCACTCTTCATTTAAGAGGCTGGGACAGCATACAGCTGTGTCCCGGCCACAGCTGGCTTGGATGCTGCTGTTACCAGGAGAGCCATGGGCTTCTCATCATGGCTGGTTACAATGGTGAAGTTGCCCAGAACCAGACTCAAGCTGAGTTCTTTACTGAAAGCATTTAAATAACATGGAAAATACTAAGGTGCTGTGTGTCTATCACATACAAGAGGTAATAAGCCAGAGGCCATGCTTATAAGAGATGTTACTTACGGGAATCCTAGGGTGTGGGGTAAAGAAGGCTGTCTGGAAGAGAAACCGGATTGTTAAAAGAAGTATTGCCTATTTTCCTTGAAATGCAATAACATGTATTCTCCTTGTCATTACAGATTACACATTCCATATATCCATCAGTATGTTTATAAATGCAACTCATTGTAACATCTGGCTGTTTTGAAAAAAGCCCCCAGATCTCAGACATTTCCTAGAGTATTTGAAATATGAACATAAACTCAAAAACATCCTGTATGTCCCACTGCTATGAAAAACCAAACTATCTTTAACCTTGTTAGCAAGTTTACTGTTAGCAATCTCCAGCTCACTTTTCCACTTGGAGCCATCTTCAGTATTATTAAATTTCCTAACTCCATGGCTGAGCTTGGTGTGTTCTCTCTCTGCTTTGTACCATGTACAAGACATATACATCTCAACAAGGTTGTCTTAGGGATTACGTAGTCATCCTGAAGGACTAGCCACAAAAAAAGGATCAAGTTTTGTAGAAAGAAGCAGTATCTTTTATCACAACTGATAAAATTAGGAAGAAAAATTTAGTCCTTGATGAAACGAGGATATGTCAAAATTATCACCTACTTTTACAGCTGAAATAATAGAAATCATTTCTCCCTACAAACACAGGAAGCTTGCACAGTTGGGCATATCTTCTCTATATCTAGTCATGCTGTACTGTGTTTGTAAGCTGCCTTCTCCACTTTGACGAAGACAGATTTATCCTTGGTGTTGTGACTGGATCATTCATCATCAGTGCGGTACGTATAGTCTTCCTACATCATACCATGAAGCACCCTTTGGCACAGATTAAAGAGGCCCAACTAATGGTGGGGAATAAATTATAACACCTCCTCCATTGCTGCATGAAGCTCTGTAGGCACTTGATTTTCACCAACAAACCTTGATTCAAATCCTCTCCATAATGTGACTATGGCAGCTGCAACCAGTGGCAGTGAGCAAAGCTGAAAAGTGGATATCTGCCGTTTTTTGGAGGATCTGTGACTGGGATCAGCCCTCCTGTTGCAATGACAGGCCTGCTCCTAGCGCTTACTCCAAGCTGCTTACTCAGATTTTGCTGGAGGGAACTGTGAGGTTTCTGTATTTACATTCAGTGGATGCTGGTTTAATTGCCTGTAGTGAACTTCATTGTAATTACGCTCATGCTCCCAAAAGTAATTTTGCAGGCTCATTTTTAAAACAATAAATTGATGTTTTCTTGGTCGTCTTTTTTATTAGCAGAAAGGGTACATGCAATCAGGTATGACTGGTTTGTGTGTTGGATCCAGTGCTGAATCCGAAATGAACTCTGGGATGAGAGGGTCTTTCCGGGCTTACAGCACAGCATGGCACTGTATGCGATGGAGGCTCTGGGAGGCTACAGCATTGCTGAAGCTGAATCCTCCACCCCATAAGTTCATGTCAATAAGAAGTGGAACCCTCTGTTCTTCCTGGAAGAAGGTGAATTGTTCCCCAAAAAGATAAGCTGTTGTTCACTCGTATCTGTTCAGAGCCAGTCTTATCCTGAGGTCTCAGTTGGAAAAATCTAGCTCACCCTGGAAAATCTGTATGAACACACTCCCCATTTTCAGCCACGACCTTCTTCAGACAGCTCCCACAGCTGCTAAACAAATCACAAATTCAATTTAAGTGCTACCACAAGGCAAGGGCATATAAAAATGCTGTTTGCAAAGAGGCAGAGGAGGGCACAACCTCCTCCAAAAATAAAAAGACCAAATACACCTTGATATTTCTTCTCTGAAGTGAAGGGAGATAATCTCAGAGTAAATGGATCCTACAGTTTCTTCAGAGAAGTAGGGATCTTGAAAAGCTTTGTTTCTGAGGAATTCGTGTGGAGGAAGTGTGATGATGCCTTAAATATTGTTACAGCACAGAACACAATCTTACTTACTGTTCCAGGTAAGCCTGGTGGTCCAGGGGAACCCGTGTCACCCTAGAGAGACGAGAAAAATATAACTAAGGATATAAAAAGATGCCCAAATAAAACTCAACATTATCAGCTAGAAGATGCAACATTACCAGATGAGATGTAACCCAACGACAACCTGTCAGCTCAGTGGCACTGAAAATCTCATAGCACTTCTCTGATGGGTGGAATTTACCCCATTGCTCTGGCCCGAATTTCTGCTGTCCTTGCTTTGTTGCATACAGGATTCTCATTTTGCTGTCTTTATCACTTTATGACTTTATCATTGATCTGACTTCATAGGTCAATGAATTTCTAATGTTACCCCATCCAGTGTAGGAGTGATATGGAGTTTAATTTGCATTTAAGTTAAAGTTGATCAAAATTCTTGATTGAAAAACATGATTTAGCCAATATTCTTTTGTGGATGGAAAAAAAAATCCTCTGTTTTTCATCAAAAATGTGAGTTTCTAAATCCAGTTCTCGCCCTCCATAGATGGTGAGAGTCACTGGTAAACTGAGGGCTGATGTATCCTAGGAAGAAGAACAAAGTGGTACCCACTTCCTGATGGCTATTGCCACTATAACGAGGGCAAATTTTTCACTATACAACCACAGGCATCTGCAAGGTCAGTGCTTCACTTCACCTTCATGTTCACAGTGGTTGAATGCAAATTTTGGTGGACATCACCTTTGCCTAGTTCTCTCATTTTCACTAAAATTAATAGTATTGTGACGGCAGAAGCCCAGACCATTCCTTAAATTATTGTTCTAGCACATCACAGGCAGGCACAGAAAAGTTCTTCAGAATTTAATTCCAGGCTCATTTCTATCAGGCAATTTTAAAACAAAGAAAAGTTTCCTTGAACTAAAGAAACTGTCCTTAGATTTCATCAACTGCTTACTATTTCTTGCATTACTCAATAAATGGTTGTCTCTGTCCCACACACAGCTTTCTCTGCTGCTTCTCAGTAAGGCTCAGCTAACAGACTTCTGATGTTTCTAATCTTCCTCAGATATTCTCCTCTATCACTTGTCTCTGTGCCCTTGCCTCTTTTCCTCTCTTGTCTAAGGAGGAGCATGCTCATTTCATGACTCACCTTTTCTCCTCTTTCACCTTTCAATCCTGGGAGACCATCTTTTCCTTTTTCTCCCTAAAAGCAGGGAAAAGAAAGCAGGAAATATGCATGTTTTGATTTGATTGATATGGATATAGATTTGATGTCAAAATATTGACAATATTTTACACTTGAATCAACTAGATACTTTGATTCAAGAGTTGATCTTACTTGTCTCCCAAGATGTAGCGCAAGCAATTAAAAACGTAACATTTTGGAGATGGCTTCATAAAATCCACACTATTTTCAAAAGCCAACAAATAGCAATTAAGTTCATGGAAAGGAAAGCACCAATCCTAAATCAACTTGCATGTAGAAGATCCTACTGCCTGATGCAGTTATAAAAACCAGATTTTTTCTAGTTGGACAAGAGAGGCACCAGAACACGAGTTAAGACCCAAAGTGGACATTCATGCTACTAGTTTTGTTTATGTTAAAGATTTCTGAATCATCCATTCACTGGTGCCTACCTCTCTATTTTGCTCAGGTATCCCAGTCATCTGAATGGGAGATGCTTAACAAGGATGATGTGAATACTCCTCAAAGTACATACACAAAATGTATTTATCTTGCATTCAAATAGGAGCTATCTGATCTACATTTCTATGGTTTTATATATAGACAGAATATATTCTATACCCTATGCTCTACAATACATATACTATAGCAAACTGAACAGTAAGACCTCAGCTGATTTTAGATCCTTCTTGCTCACATTCAAGCATGCAGTCAGTTATCATCAGGAGTATGATCATTTACATGGCTAAGTTTACTGTCAGGCCCCTGATCCAACTATTTCCTGTATGTCAATGACCCTGGAGGTCTGGAGCTAGCCAGGGGAACCAGTAGACACCAGGACTTGCATGGAAGTTAGGCCATCAGAAAATGATCCAACCATCTGGAGCCTTCTCCAGGGCTTAGTGACAAGGGAGATTTGTGATTTTTTTGTTGTTATTAATTTCTTTTAATGTTCTTAAATCAGGCAGGTATTTCTGAAAGTAAGGCCTAAAGACCACTGTACCTCTTCTACTGCCTCACGAGTCATAACCTTCTGCATTTAGGATAGATACTGTTCATTAGCACCTCCACTGCAATTAGGC
Source organism: Gymnogyps californianus (assembly GCF_018139145.2). Taxonomy (NCBI): domain Eukaryota; kingdom Metazoa; phylum Chordata; class Aves; order Accipitriformes; family Cathartidae; genus Gymnogyps; species Gymnogyps californianus. Next base: position 5,678,705 of record NC_059472.1, on the reverse strand, counting down.
AGTCACCAGGCAGTAAAGTACCTTTTTGGAAGGGGTACTTGCTGACCTTGCTGGATGCCAATCAGCTGCTCACCACAGCAATCACACCAAGAGAGAACATCATCTAGGGACACTCCAGGTAAGGCCTCCTGGCGCCAAATGGCCAAAAAAATTCAAGGTGTGGCTCAAAGTCGCTCACCTGGTCTCCTTTTTCTCCTCTCAGTCCAGGTAAACCCTGAGAACCAGGAAGACCTGCTTCACCCTGAAAGTAAGACAAAAAGAAGTGTGTGAAACCTAGGAAGGGGCATGAAGCATGGCTTCTATTAATAAACCCCATTACTCTCAAATATAATGAAGAATGAAAAGGCAGAATGGTGAGCCACACTCTTCTCTCACTCATGACAGTTAAAAATGCATCAAGTCTGTTCCTCAGGATAGGCTAATCTAGCCACAGTGCCCTTAGGATGGGCAGGATGAAACCTTGATTTAGCTATTTCTTTGCATGTCTGATATTACACTGAGAATTGTTCAGATCTCGTAATGACTGCAGATGGTTTCTTCTTGATACCTAAGTGACACCATGACACATATGGTCTATGCTGTAGGCCAGAACCTGCTTCAGCTTTTTCATGGGATTGATTATAGATGTAGTTTGCTGATAGAGAAGGGATTAGTTTGATTATCAAATAATTTCTTATTCTTGGAAAATCATTACTTAAAACAGCAGCTAAGACCTCCCTTTTTTTGCTGTTATACTGTTAACTGACACCATGGAATTTAGGACATGTTTTCTTCATGCTGCTCTGTAGCAGGACCAAGCAAGCAAATAAAAGCAGATTAAAAAATTAGATCTTTTATTTTCATTTTTAATGATCTGGTGCATTCTGGAAATGCAAAAACTGCACTGTATTAATCTGAACAGTACAGATGTTGCCTCACAAACAGATCTAGAATTTTCTGGCTGCATTATTGCACATTTGGATTTCTTTCTGTTTGAACCTTACCTTTGAGTTTCTGCTTTACAATACTTGCTATTGGAGTAATTATGATCTCTGTGTCATGTGATTTGTTCTAAATAGATCAAGTATTCTCAAATTTAGCTCCAGGCTAACCCAGTTTGCCATCTGAAAATAACCATGTGGTTTCCTATTTATAATTATTCTGCTATATGCATTTGTAGTGCAGTATCACAAAGGATCTCAGTCATGGACAGGACCCAAATGCACTAAAAGTGCTGTACAAATACTGAATGAAGAAAAGGTGATCCCCGCTTTAAAGATATTATCTCTGAAGTATGGGAAGAGTCAAAACGTTATCATGATATAGGTGCAAGGAGTCTGCAGAAGAAATCAGGTGAGGAACAAGATGCTGTGGTGACTATGTGTCATGGTTTAACCCCAACCAGCAACTAAGCACCACGCAGCCGCTTCCCCCTCCTTCCTCCCAGTGGGGTGGGGAGGAGGAAAAAAAAAGTAAAACTCGTGGATTGAGATAAGAACAGTTTAATAACTGAAGTAAAATAAAATACACTACTAACTAAGAATAATAATAATAATATAATAATAATAATTGTAATGAAAAGGAATATAACAAAAAAAGAAATAACACCCAAGAAAAGACAAGTGATGCACAATGCAGTTGCTCACCACCCGCTGACCGATGCCCGAGCCGCGATCCGCGCCTCCTGGCCAGCTCCCCCCTGTTTATATACTGAGCATGATGTTCCATGGTATGGAATACCCCTTTGGCTAGTTCAGGTCAGCTGCCCCGGCTCTGCTCCCTCCCAGCTCCTTGCACACCTGCTTGCTGGCAGAGCATGGGAAACTGAAAAGTCCTTGCTTAGATAAGCGCTACTTAGCAACAACTAAAACCTCAGAGTGTTATCAACATTCATTCTCACACTAAATCCAAAACCCAGCACTGTACCAGCTGCTAGGAAGAAAATTAACTCTATCCCAGCCAAAACCAGGACAGTATGACTAGGAACATCAGGGTGATGTTTGAGGAATTCTGAAGACAGTGACATTTGGTGACAGAGGGAGTGGTGCTTTATGAGAGCCACTGCAGGAACCTGGCTGATGGGGAGATCCCACAGATCACGAGGCCTAACATTAAAGGGAGAAAAAAGGAGAATTCAGAGGAAAAGTAAAAACATGTGGTGTAACTCTGGCCCCTGGAAAGATACTGAAGCAAAATGTCAATGAATTTATATGAGCTCAAGGACAAAAAAGTAATACGAAACAGCCAATATGGATTTGTTAAAAACCAATCATCTCAAACCCATCCAGTTCCCTCCCTTGACAGGATAACTAAGCAGACAAGAAGGAAGCATTTATGTGATGCCTCTTGACAGTAGTAAGACATCTGACACAGGCCAACATGACTTCCTCATTAGCAAACTACAGAAATACTGCATAGAAGAAGGGTGTCTGGAGGATGGTGTACAACTGATTGAAGAAACTACATTCACACACTTGTTATTAGCTCTTTCCTGTCAAACTCAGAGGATATATGAAGTTCTCTAAGGCTCTGCACCATTCAATATTTTAATTTACAACTGAGGTGACAGAGAACAGAACATTTATGAAATGTGTGGAGAACACCACACTGTGGAGAGAGAGGCAAGTGTTTTGGAAGGTGGTATTAGAATTCAAAACATCCCTGTGTGGAGAGATGATCCAGACCAAGTGGCAGTGCTTTGGTCGGGGGTCTGACCATTTGTTGCACTGGGCCGGAGTTAGCCCGGCAACAGCGAGTCCTGAGCTGGCCCAGCAACTGCAAGCCCGGCAGTTTGTTTGCCCAGTGTGCTGGTTTTGGCTGGGGTAGAGTTCATTTTCTTCATAGTAGCTAGTATAGGGCTAAGTTCTGGATTTGTGCTGGAAACAGTGTTGATTGATAACACAGGGATGTTTTTGTTATTGCTGAGCAGTGCTTACACAGAGTCAAGGCCTTTGCTGCTTCTCACACCACCCCACCAGCGAGGAGGCTGGGGGTGCACAAGAAGTTGGGAGGGGACACAGCTGGGACAGCTGACCCCAACTGACCAAAGGGATATTCCATACCATATGACATCATGCTCAGCATATAAAGCTGGGGGAAGAAGAAGGAAGGGGGGGATGTTTGGAGTGATGGCGTTTGTCTTCCCAAGTAACCATTACGTGTGATGGAGCCCTGCTTTCCTGGAGATGGCTGAACACCTGCCTGCCCATGGGAAGTGGTGAATGAATTTTGTTTTGCTTTGCTTGCGTGCGCGGCTTTTGCTTTACCTATTAAACCATCTTTGTCTCAACCCATGAGTTTTCTCACTTTTACCCTTCTCCCCCATCCCACTGGGGGGGAATGAGCAAGTGGCTGTGTGGCGCTTATTTGCCAGCTGGGGTAAAACCATGACACCCGGCAACAGCGAAATGACACTGCTGGGCAGTGACCACAGAAACCACAGAGGAAGGGGAGGAAGGGTATAGAAATGGCTCCCTGAGAGCGAGGCAAACACTCCTGAGGAACAGCTGGCCCGCGCCGTGGTGATCTCCCCTTACTTGGGATGCTAGGTAAGGATACTTTCCTGGGAACTGAGTGATACCTGTTAGGTAGATTATAAGGAATTTTGGAATAGAAGCCAGAATAGTTCCCACTTGCAGGGGGATGTAATTGTTATCCACTTAATAAGTGCCTTATCCCAATAAACCTCACTTTGTACCTTGGACTCAGAACCTTATTCCTTCAAGGAGTAGACAGCAGCAGATGGTCTGACCGTGACACAAAATGGTGCAGCGAGCAGGGTCCAAGGATAACAGGGTAGAGGCTTATTTGGGTAACCATGGGATTCCCCCCCAGGCCCTGGTTTGACGATGCTTGGGTCTGAGACCAGTGGTCTGAGTGGGACCAGGTGAAGAGCCAAACAGACCTGGCATGGGGAAAACTTAAAGATGGAAAAGGTAAAGGCATTATCTGTAAGAAGATGTTGGGTGCATGTTATCATGACGCTTATAATGAAAATAAGCAATGGGAAGACAAAAAGAGAGAACTGCTTGCTCAAACTGAAAGGTTACAAGAGAAGATGCAAAGGCAAGAGATGCAGCTAATGATGCAAGGTCTAACTTTATAGAAACATAGAGAAAATGAGAAGAGATTAGAAGCCAAAGTAGTACAGATGGTCAGTAGTAACTTGGAGAAACAGGGCGGGACTGTGGATGCCCTTAAAGTGCAGGCCCTAATGTGAGATCCTGAGCACTGGGTATGGGACATCTGGAACGACCTTGATGAGGAGCCAGATGACTGGCCAGACAATGGTGATGATACCATGCAACGAGTATTCCCTGTTATCAAACATGAAATAAGTGAGGCGGCAGACAGGAGACCTGCTCGGGATGTAGTTAAGACTACCACCTTTACCCTCCTTGATCTGGCCAAGTTACAAAGGGAGATTGGTAAACGGCCTGATGAACTCAAACAACTTCAGGAGATGGGAGGTGATCAAATAGTTTTCAACCAAGAGGAAGCTCAGGGGGGAGGCTGGGGAGCTGGCGTCTTTCTCAGTGCAGGTCTGGGAGCACTATGTTCCCTGACCGCCCGAGCCACCTATTGGATGGGGGTTATCCCTAAACTGGAGCAAGGAGAACAACCATGTATTCGTGCTCACTCTGCTCAAGAATTGGCTAACGGACTAGTGCCGTTGGCTGTTGAACTGTTTGTTGATCAAAGGGGACGCAATAACAACAGGGAAGCTTCAGACTCACTGTTGTATCTGATCCCAAACCCCGATAAATTAGGACCGCTCACATGAGGGTCGGGACCCAGCCTTAAATTAATCTTAATTAGTGCCGCCGACGCAATGCAAAACAGGCAGAACAATTGGGGATGGTTCATAAACCAACTAACACAAAAGGCTAGAACGTGCGAAGGGTGCGATGAAGATGTCACCCGACCCAAAAGCCCTGAAAGAGGTTGGAACCCTCAAACAAGGTCCTGCGGGACCTTGGCTTAAATTCTAAAGTGGGATGAAAGATGAGAAAGACCTCAGAACCAGGCTGTGGAGGGAAGGTTTAGACCTAGGTTTGTCATGAGAATTAATGCATGAGAAACCCACAGCAGTTTTAGGGGCCATGGTCCGAGCTGCCCATGAAGCCAGCTGGCATGGCAAGGATGCTAGGCAGGTCCTGCTTGACTAATCTGATCTCCTTCTGTGACAAGGTGACCCACTTAGTGGATGAGGGAAAGGCTGTGAATGTTGTCTACCTAGCCTTCAGTAAAGCCTTTGACACTGTTTCCCACAGCATTCTCCTGGAGAAACTGGCTGCTCATGGCTTCGACGGGTGTACTCTTTGCTGGGTAAAAGACTGGCTGGATGGCTGGACCCCAAGAGCAGTGGTGAATGGAGTTACATTCAGATGGCGGCTGGTCACAAGTGGTGTTCCCCAGGGCTCAGTATTGGGGCCAGTTCTGTTTAATATCTTTATCAATGATCTGGATGAGGGGATTGAGTGCACCCTCAGTAAGTTTGCAGAGGACACCAAGTTGGGTGGGAATGTTGATCTGCTTGAGGGCAGGAAGGCTCTACAGAGGGATCTGGACAGGCTCGATCAATGGGCTGAGGACAATTGCATGAGATTCAACAAGGCTAAGTGCCGGGTCCTGCACTTGGGTCACAACAACCCCGTGGAATGCTACAGGCTTGGGGAAGAGTGGCTGGAAAGCTGCCCGGACAAAAAGGACCTGGGGGTGTTGGTCAGCAGCCGGCTGAATATGAGCCGGCAGTGTGCCCAAGTGGCCAAGAAGGCCAATAGCATCCTGGCTTGTATCAGAAAGAGTGTGGCCAGCAGCACTAGGGAAGTGATTGTCCCCCTGTACTCGGCATTGGTGAGGCCGCACCTCAAATACTGTGTGCAGTTTTGGGCCCCTCACTACAAGAAAGACATGGAGGTGCTGGAGTGTGTCCAAAGAAGGGCAATGAAGCTGGGGAAGGGTCTAGAGAACAAGTCTTATGAGGAGTGGCTGAGGGAACTGGGGTTGTTTAGTCTGGAGAAAAGGAGGCTGAGGGGAGACCTTACCGCTCTCTACAACTACCTGAAAGGAGGTTGTAGTGAGGTGGGTGTTGGTCTCTTCTCCCAAGTAGCAAGCGATAGGACAAGAGGAAATGGCCTCAAGTTGCACCAGGGGAGGTTTAGATTGGATATTAGGAAAAATCTCTTTACCGAAAGGGTTGTCAAGCACTGGAACAGGCTGCCCAGGGAAGTGGTTGAGTCACCATCCCTGGAGGTATTTAAAAGATGTGTAGATGTGGCGCTTAGGGACATGGTTTAGTGATGGACTTGGCAGTGTTAGTTTAATGGTTGGACTCAATGTTCTTAAGGGTCTTTTCCAACCTAAATGATTCTATGATTCTATTCTATTCAAGAATCTGAGGCCTTGTGGAATGTACATCACACCAGTTTAATGTCACGACTGTTATCTCATTTGGGACTCAATCTATCTGGATGGTGGGCCTCTCTGATTCAATCTTTATTACATATCTTAGTTGCAGTTATCATAGTTACCTCAATTTTTGGATGTATTATTAGTCGTATTAAGAATGCATTAGGCATTAATGTTGTACAATATCAAACTCTTCCCAAGACAAATCCTCACAATTACGGAGGCATTAATCCTCCTGTGCCAGCCAAAACAACATTCTGAGTTCATATGTGTGGAGGCAAGAGCCGCTCCCACTGGCACTGCACGGACCTTAAGGTCCCCTCTTTGGTAGTCATTTCTGTGGTCAAGGGGTGGATTGTGGGGAGACGATCCAGACCAAGTGGCAGTGTGTTGGTCGGGGGTCTGACCGTTCGTTGCACTGGGCCCGAGTTAGCCCGGCAACAGCGAGTCCTGAGCTTGCCCAGCAACTGCAAGCCCGGCAGTTTGTTTGCCCGGCAACAGTGAAAGGACACTGCTGGGTGGTGACCACAGAAACCACAGAGGAAGGGTATAGAAATGGCTTCCTTAGAGCTGTTATTATCCCAATAAACCTCACTTTGTACCTTGGACTCGGAACCTTATTCCTTCAAGGAGTAGATAGCAGCAGGGGGTCTGACTGCAACACCCTGACAAATAGGAAAAACGGTCAGCAATTCCTAAAATTTAATGGTCATGGAGAGAGTGCCACAGCTTATGGAAAGCTGCTATATGAGACTCCTCATGGACAGCTTCTTCCCTTACTCCCTCTAAGTCCAGTTTGTGGTGCATGTTCTGCTTTATTGCACAAGACAACATGGGAGCAGAGGTCATGACCATTCTCCCATTTCATCTTTATCGCAGAAGATTGGACTGAGACTGGTAGGAGTGAGAGAAGACTGAGGCTCTGAGACTCTTCCATTGCTGGCATATACTCTGTACCCCAAAATCCTAAGATATATGCCAAAGATACAAGATTCTGTCTTATACAGATTTCTCTTGCTACAGATTTTCATACTAGAGTTGAAAAGTTGGCATGCAGATGACAATGATGTTAACATCTATGGTTAGTGGTCCTGACTGGGCTCTAGACAGCTGTGTGCTTTAGGAAATCGCAGGACATTTCCCTGGTTCTTCACTGAGTTCCACAGTTGTCTGCTGAAACCCAAATCCCAATACAAAAAGACCAAGATAACTGTGTAACTTCTAACAGTCATCTGGGGTTATTTCCTAGCAAGCATTTACAACTTAGAAATGACAGCATCACCCCTTGCATCACATAGTTACAAGTGAGTTCCTCATCTTCTAGAACCGGCACCCTGGGTTAATGTGAGGTGTGAAGGAAAACAAGCACTTTTAAGCCACTCTGCTTTCCTTTTCTTCCCTATCCACCAGGAACAACATGATTGAATTTTCCAGGATACAATGAAAAATTGGATTTAGCATATTTTTGCTGTGGAATTTTTGCATTACTCTGTCCAGCCATGAGTCTCATCCACTCATCTGTTGCATCTTCAATCACAGATGCAAATGATTTGCATGGAACTCATTATTGGCAAATGGCTTTGTTATTGCATGTGGTCACTTCATATTGCTCTGACAGGTAGGCCTTGTTGCTAAGACTATTTTTCCTGCTCACCTGCTCACCAGGTTGGCCACGGCTCCCTGGTTCACCCTGGAAAAACAAAGGCAAAACTTTAACATTGCAAGGACCTGACCCTTTTGTAAGAACACTTTCTCATTAATAAAGTTTGTCCCCTATGGTCCTGGCCCATGTTCTTTTACCTGCTTCTCATAAGGCACTGAAATTGCCTTCTTGATGGCTTGGGAACCCAGACCACAGGGAGCCAATGCAAGGGCCAGGTCAGATGTCCCGACACACGTAGACTTGAGAGAGGAGCATCAAACAGCATTTGGTATTTTGAAACATCATGAACTCTGAAAGGCAATGAGCCACATCTGCTCATCCTCTTATGCCTCCAACTTTAGAGGAATCTTACTCTTCTGACTTCAGTATAAGACCTTCCAAAATCACGCCTTGATTGACTCAATGGCTACAGCAAACCATGAAATAAAATTTCTTACCTTAGGGCCAGCTTTTCCAGGAAAGCCTTCTTCACCCTTTTCCCCTTGTTCTCCCTGCAGGGAACACAAGAAGTTATATACAAACTCCTCTGGTAGTGCAGCATGTTTGCAGGCAATGGCGAGGAATATTTTGACTCAGATCCTCAGTATCAGCCTGAGGATGTAAATGGAGCCATGTGAGAATATGTTTCCTGGAATATTTTTCCATTCTAGTGCTGTTTGCAACCACATCTCCAGCATCGATCACCCTACTGGAATATTTCTGGAATAACACAAAATGAACCACTGTTACATTAAAGATGTTCATAGCGAATTACCTGAAAAACAAAACTTCCATTCAGTTTCTTCAAAATATATGTGGTTAGAAAGTCTACATTATTTCTATTAAGCAAAAGAAATAATTGTGGGATTGGGACCTTGGCCACGGGGCCTCTTAGGTAAATACTTTGAAACTGATCTTTCAATGCGGGTGATGTCAGCACGGAGAGCAGAGACTGCAGTGGATTAAGAGCTGAAACATGCTACATAGCTGGTAAGTGCAGTAGGTACTACACAGGGCTGTGGATAAGACCCAAAGATTTATTTGGCCTCAGAAATTTGTTATAGGCTCCAAATTCCTCACCTTTATTCATCATTAAATGGGAGCTGGGGACTCTGCTAGACCTGGGCTCAAGCACTCAGTGCATTCAGTTAAGAGAGGCAAGTATGAATGTAGTGTGTTACTGGAACAAGTAGGGGTCATAGTGCTCAAGTGTAAGAGACAAGACTGTTGCCAATGCAATCCAAGGCAGTAGATGGTTAAGAGCTGTTGTCCTTATTCCAATATAGTGTGATCATCCCCAAAGCCTAGCTTAGCCTTCATAGTCAAAATATGGCACATTTCTTTGACACTTCTTCACATAGTGATGGCAAGTCAACCAGAGTGTCTCCTACCTCTAAATCTCCTCTCCCCCTTCTCCCACTGCAGAGACAGCAGAGGAGACAACTTTTCCCAATCTGTCATTTGCAGAACCTTTCAAATGGGGCATAAGTAGTAGGAAATAATGCAGAACCACCTTTCTGCCACACAGACCTACAGAAGCCTTAGGGGGATGGTATCTCTTCTTTCCAGCCCTTCAGGGAGGAACGAAAGGAATGTCTTTGGAGCCTGCTACACTTCTTCGTTCTTCTTCTTTGTGCCTTGGACACACGCCTTGACTTGCTAGTGTCACTGGCTTTCCTGGGTGACAGTGGAAGCTTCTCTGTTCGCAATGCTCAGCTGTGTTTGCCAAATCGGATGCAGTAGTTGGAGACTGGAAGAGGATCTCTCATCCCTGCTGTATTTACAACCAGCTCCATCTTCGTAACGACTCAGTACAGTGCAATCACACCAGCTGACTTGGCCCTGGAGCTTCACCGGTGGCTCAGTGATGTGGGATTGGTGAGGTGTGTTTCACTCTGGAGATCTGCTCCCCTTCCCGCTTGCACTTGCTAGCTCACGCAGATAAGGTGCCCGGGTAAGTAGCTTAATACCAGTGTATGTGGTGTCACTTACCTTTTGACCGGGAAGCCCAGGAAGCCCATTTAATCCGTCTTTGCCAGGCAACCCCTAAACAAGAGAAAATCATAAGCTCTAAGTGCCTGTTCTGTAAATCATTAACAGCAAGCTCAGCGTAAGCATGCTCAGTTCATCCCTCTTGCCACTGACCTAAGTTTAAGAAAAGAAGAGCCACCTCATGCATTTTGACTTTTTCCCTACTGTGACTCAAAATATACAAAAGTTCTCACAATGCACGTATCTGCTCGGCCCTTTTTCCAGTATCCCAGTTTTGGTGAATGACCACTGGATGTCAGTGTTGTTACAGAGAAACAACAGTATAGCACTTTTATGCACTGTGGATTCTTAAATAACTTTAAAAATTACATTTTTACTTATCATCCTCTATAAGTCTCTATTATCTGTAGCTATAAAGATTTTTTAAAGTCTATTTCTCCTTTTAAATATTGATAATTTCTTATACAATACATAGACGCCTAAAATTAAATTATACAACACATAGTGACAGAATTGTTCAGCAAGATAAGAAATAAAATTACTTCCTATAATGCATTTAAAATGGTAAGAAAAAGGTTTGTCCCCTTTTTGAGTGTCAGTCAATCCCCAAACACTGCAGGCTGTAGGTGGCACTTCTTAATACTAAGTATTTCATAATTCACCTTTCTTGACTTAACAGCCAACAGAAATTGTTATGCTTTGCTAAATCAAGATTTTAATTTCAGTTCTTTGGCCTAATTCAGGAAACCCCAGCTTTGGAAGAACAATATCTTGCCAAATGCAAAATGACTTTTGAAAGGTATCATACAAAGAAAACATCATGGTCCCAGTGAGTAGGAATAGTGGAGCTGCGTCTGGTAAAATTCTTGTTCATAAAAGGTATCGGAGGCTAACATCTGCATTAAAGGCAACAGTGTTGGAGCCCACATCAAAACCTTGTGTGCAGACAAGCTGTAGGAAAGGAGGCAAAGACTTGAGAATTAAAGTATCTGAAGTCATGGAGAGCCTGGAAGCAAAGGAAGCAGTTCCTCAACACTTACAGCTGGTCCCGGTGGTCCAGTTTTACCAGAAACTCCAATCTCTCCTGGCAGTCCCTGAAAAACGAAATCAGAATTAAAAAAAATAAATCAGTATTTCTGTGCTTTGCAGCAACCTCACTGGAGGTTGCTGCTTTCAATTTAAATGCAATTTTCCCTTCCACAGCACTCCGGTCTCTGCCGTGGGGAGTCCTGTAGACATTGACTTATCCCCAGGTAGCACCGACGTGGTTCCAAAGCTCGGCACAGAGAAGCTGTCCTCTAGGACCAGCTGTGGCTTTTCAGTGAGAAAATATAAGAGAAAACACACATTGCCAGAGGCCCTGACTCAGTTCCCACTGAAACCCATGACCTAAAATTCTCCCCAGCTGTTTTTTCTTCTCCTTGATATAAAACAAAAAAAACCCAAGCTTATTTTCTTACTGGTGCTCCAGGTGGTCCAAGGGGTCCAGCAATGCCTGGGGGCCCTGGAGGTCCCTGTAAGAGAGGAAGCAAAACCAGTTTATCAAACTCTCTGATAGTGGCTGAAAGCCTCAGGTCCTTCGCTGTGCAGTCGGGGCCCTATTCAAAACGGGCAAAAGCACTGAGCTTTATTTCATTAACTTCTACCAAAAAAATGCAAGATGCCAAACTGAGCTCCAAGGGAACCATGCTCATGAGCAGAACAGGATCTCCTGCTTAAGCCACTAATTACTATTGCTACAAGGTGAGCTCCATCCTCCATTCCAGTACAAGAGATGGAGGAGTTGAAGGCCATCAATGGTGATGTACAACACAAAGCTTGTCCAGTGGGATCCCTTGTAGCATGCACCCTAATTTAATCTTGATTAATGTTGTTTCAAAGTCAACAATTTACCTTTGCAAAAAGATCTCTGAAGTAACTAATGAATGGAACAGGCTTGTGGTTTAGGCTTTTTTTGGGGGGAGGTGGGGGTAAAAATATGAATCCAAACGTATGGAGAAACAATGTAGTGAATCAAGTGTCTTAAAACAAATGCATCACCATTTTAGTGCCCTACATTAACCTTGTTGATAGTAAAAGGTCCTCACAAACTCATACTTCAATACACACATTCAGTTGGAAATGTCCTAACAGTCTTTCTTATTCATCTCCCTCCAACAGCTGTTTCTCTTAGGGAAAATATTCTCTCAATAGCCATCCGATTTTCAGAGGGATTTATTTTTGTGTATTGAGCAATTTGTTAAATTTGGCTTCCTAGCTGAGAAATTTGTTTCCATACTCGACAGATCTTAACAGGTTGCCTGAGATGCAGAGGTGTTTGTTACTTCCAGCTTCCACTGTAGACAAGATAGGATTTCTCCTGTGCTCAGAATGAAGCATATGTTCATGTATTTTTTGGATCAGGACCTAAGCAAACAACGTGAGGATGGATGTGAGAAGTGGATATATGACTGAGTTGAAATTTTACCCTGGCTGTCTCTTTCTGTCTTTCTAACACGACGATTTCATTCATTTTCAGTTTTCAGCATAGGGGGAGTTCTGGTGTGTTTGTACTTAAAAAAACAACAAACAATCCCCCCCCCCGGCCCAAACCCTATGTAAAGAATTGAACCTGAGCAACTGATATAAGATAGAAAATGGCCAGTCAGCATTTTCCCTGTCACCATTCAATATCACAAAGCACAGCTTTTGTGATTAAGGTATTACGAGTCATGGATCAATATTAGCATTTCACATTTAAGGAAAAATGTAGCTGAAGAGAAGAAAACGGTGTAAAAAAGTGAGGACAAGGAGTTATTTGTGGCATGGTTTGACAGAGAAGGTAGCAGATAAGCCGTCTTTTTAGAATACACTTGTAAAATTCAGCCAGAAGAGAAGACAGCCTCTCACCAATAGATGGGGCAAAGCAACTAAAAAAGGGACCTGCAGATGCACTTGCTGCCATGATCTGCTTTCATTGCAACTCAGAACAGCCGTGGAGTCATCCCACCAACAACATTAGCATTTGTGGAGTGCCTCAAATGTGAGCACAACTAAAAAATCCCCAGAAAGATGTGCCTTGGGATGCACTGATATTGCTGACACAATTCCTAGGGAGCCCTGCATTGGCTTCTGGGGACGTTGGTTCAGCTGCTGTTGCAGGAGGGTCCTGCAGTTAAGGAGCTCTAGTCCCATCAGGAGACATCTGGTCGAGACCACCCATCACTTAAAAAAGGCTTCGCCATTCAAAGAAAAGAATCAACAGTCCAAATTAGCCCAGCACAAGAGACAATACCACACTGTAGACACAACTGGATGGAATGACCTCAGATGGCAGGGACCTGGAAGTTCTGCTTGGCCCTACTCTACCCCTACAGGGATAGTATTGCTGAGAGGCGCTGCAGAAGATACGGGCTCCATGAAGGGGCTTCCATGAAGAGTGGGTGCAGTACTGGGAAAGAAGGCAAAGGTACGTTTAGAAAAATGACAACAAACTGATTCAGCAGCAGACTGGACTATGCATAAGTGCAGAAAAGAAAGTGCAAAATTTACCTTTGCAGACTTTCCTTGCCAATTCCATTGGTTCGTCCCTAATAGCCTGATTTCATTCTCTCTCTCTCTGCCAATAACTGAACCACCTCCCAGCATGAAACACGTATTCTCCATGGCCCTACAACAGGGAGCTTCTATCAAGAGGTGAAAAACCCCAGCCAGGACCCAGCCTCAGCCCAAGCATCCCCAAGTACGATGCAAGTTACCCCACACAGTACAGACAGGGGTCAATCTGACCTAAAAGCAAAGTCTCACTCAAGCATCTGTCAGCAACCAGCGTAATCCCTGAAACATGAGGTGCTACATCCTCCTCATCCCAACTATTTCTCCTAGTAACTCTTGATATTCTCATTATCCAAGACAATTTCTAATTATTCTCTTAAACTTTCTGTATTCTGGACCACGACAACCTTATGCAACCATAAGTCTTGAAATGGAAGCATGCTGATCCTTACCCTGAATTGCAACTTATAATTCCGTTTCATTGCTCTCTATGAGATCAATCATCCAGGACGTCATGACAAGACTGGTTTACTCAGGTAGCTTCACCACATGTTGCACCAACAAATGTTACACCCACTAATGGAAAGCTCTTCTGATAAAAGCCGCTCCGAGATGGACGTAGAAAGAACAGTTTTATGTAATGACCACCAGTATCCCTGGGAGATGCACAGCATGCTGACAGCCTCCTCCAGCTGACTGCGTGCACCAGTAAATCTACTGTCCTACTGGATTTGTTGCTTTCTGCAGCCTGGGCTACAGCAAGTGACTGGGACACAGAGAAATAAAATGGCATGATCACTTGAAAGTTGCAGAAATACATCATACATGTCCTGTATAGAGCCCTCCCTTTTGCTACTGTCCAGAACAAATCAGTTTCACTTGTATATAAATTTCTGTTATTGTAACCCTTCTCCTGACTTCTGAGTATACTTCAGAGCAAGGACTATTCTTTCTAAGTATTCGGAAAGGACCAAACTGACAGCATTTATTTGTGATTAAAAAACCCCATAAAACAGCAGCAGCAGGACAGCTTGTAATGCTTGACCCCAAAATCTTGTGCCATCTGTTTTCTTTGCTTCCCTTTTTTAACTGAATCCAGATTAAAGTACCTGATTGAAATGATCACCTTTTTCAGAGATCATTTGATGAATTATACAGATGAGAGTCCCAGTCCCAAATGCAGTCCCTAGTGTTGTCCCTTTAAAACTCTGATCTGGAAGAAAATAATCATGGAGTGTTTTTTTTCTGGCTGGTAAAGAGTCTGATGTGTGCTTCCTACACACTGAAGCAAAAACTGATATATGAAAACGTCATTCTAAAACAGGGCTACACAAACTCACTTTGGAAAACAAATGCAAAACATGGACCTTTTATCAAAATGTTTAAACCAAAGTATTTTCAAACTGATGTTTTGAAACAAAAAGATTTCAAATGTTCATTAAAATCCAAACAGTGTGTAGAGGTGTGTGTGTGTGATGGGGTGGGACATCTTTAAAAGCGTTGGGGGGGGGGGGTGGATTTTTACAGGCTTGTGTTTCATCCAGCTCCATTCCTTAGACAATGCAATGCAGGGACAGTTCTCAGGAAAGAAACCTGACACTCTCCATATTGGAGGAACAGCTGTGCCTCTCCTCCGGGATCCACTAAAGGATGCTCTCCTCTTCCAGTGTGTACCTTGCTGAAAGACAGGCTGGGAAAGGCAGAGCTATTAAGATTTAGGTTCTGCACTCCCTAAGGAAGCTCTGAAAAGGAACAAAAACCTTTGTCTGTGACTACATCAGGAGGCTGCTTGGCCTAAATCTCTTTTCCATGAAAGAAGGGATGGCTATGTTTTAGAGGGAGGTGAACAAATGCCATTCCATGACGGAAACTGAAGTCTGATGGCTTTTCCAGATATATATCTCTGGAGGCAAAGCTTGCACAGACATATTTTCCATATATTATTCCATGCCGATGACTGGATTCTCTTACACTATGAGAAAGGCTTAGATAAGCCCTTAGCCCATGTCAAAACAGACTGTGGTCTGGGCTTTTTAGGCAGTGTGCCAGCTTTAGGAACAAGAAGAACCTCTGGGACATGCAGGAGCATCCTGTCTGCTGCCACAATGATAGAAAATGCATAACTACAGTGCTGACAGCCTTTTCCCCTCCAGTGTCTGTGCTTGTCTCCACTTCAAAACCAATTACTCCCTATGATTTTACCTCTCAGAAAGTCCCCACAGACCCTTCCTGTTGGCTTTGCGCTGTCTCCCCTTTATTTCCACTTCTCTCCCATCAGAGACGAGGTGCTGCAGCTAGTTTTGTGGAGCAGTCCATGTGTCTCACTATGTCCCTTGCCACTCCAACTCTCCATTTCTCCTCTGCTGCATCTGAGTGGGTTCTGGGATCAGCTCCTCAAATCTGCTCTTCAGTTCTCACCCCAGGCACTACAGTATCCACCAGCACAACTACTGTGAATTATTTTCAGTAATGCTGCGTTAGAGCACCGTATTGCTCTCTCTGCTTAAATCCTGCCTTACAAACCAAGACAAAGATAAGAGGGTATAGAAAAAGGCTGTTGCTGATGACACTGAAAACCAAAAGCCTAAAGAGCCAACAGATCTGAGCGTTTACCTATGATGCATGCTCTAGAGTCAGCTTCAGTGATAGTGCCACACAATTCATAAGCAGACGAGGTCTCCAGTTATTTCACCAGGTGGCATTGTAATTGGAGTACCAGCATTATTTTTAAAAATAAAGTTTTTTCAACAAAAATTCTCTGAACTGTCTTTCTAGCTCTGTAAAAGTACTGAATAAAGTTGACTTTGTACTTAGTAGTCTCTCCAGGAGAATTTTTTGCTTCCAGTGAAAGGCAGTATTTTTTAAATTTCATCACTTAGTGTAAGATATGGACATGATCTCTTCTGTCTGCAGAGGAAGATTTATTTCCCTATGTGTTCGCTTTGAGTTGGTTTGCTGAGTCAGTGCAGCAAATGAGAAAAACAACAAAAAAACCTCCCTTATGGTCTTTCATTTCAGTACTATTAGCGATCTGCACAGGTAAAGACTTTTTTTTCTTGATTTTTGTTAAAGGTACAGATCTTATTAAAGATAGCTCTGAGCAATATCTTCCAATTTCGAGCAGCACTGGCATAGTTTGAATTCAATCTGAGCTTTGCAGCTGGGGCCTGTATCCTTTTCTTACACTTTGCAATATTAACTTGCATTACAAAAAGGACGTTAAGGACATCATGCACTTCATAGATTATAATTTATTTTCTGAATTAAGAAAAGCTGGGCTTGAGCTCACACCCTACGGACAAGTCTATACTAATTGAATCACTGCCAGCTATGACCATAAAAGGTACAGCTTGGACTGGTCTTCCTTGCAGGTCTTAGTTATACCACCAGGTTATCTAGCATAAGGCAAACCTCAATAACAGCCCAGAGATATTGCAAGTGTGAGGTATGGCATTTTTGTCTAAATGTCAGAGTTTTGGCTTGTTTTGCTATCTCACAGGTGGACAGCATGTACCTGCTCAGCTCGGGGAATCTAGAGAGTGGCTCAGTGGAGGTACGTGCTTTAGGAGAGCATCAGGCTCCACTGATGATATTAACTGGATCTTCATCAACAGGAGCTCAGACACCTGCATCCCCATCCTTCATCCAACAAGTGCTTGCATTTGGAGCTGAATCCCACCAGCCCTGGTAATTCAGTGATATAGCTCAGAGTGTCTGAGCCCTCGGTTAGCACTGGAGCATCAGCTTCCCTCTCTGCTGTGCCTGCAAACACAGCCTTCATGGCTCACTTAGTGTACACTGCCTAACTGCAGATCTTGTTCCTGCTCAGGATACCCCTCACGCCTAGAAACGCATTTGCAAAGGTACCTCAGCAACTGCCTTCAGCCTCTTCTGTGAACTCTTCCTATCAACAGATGATGGGATAGAGAAGGTATACTGAGATCTTGGGCAACCATGCAGAAATGCATAGCCTCGTTGTTTCCCGTGCTTGGTACCCATCCATCTATTTCAACTGAAAGCGCTTTACAGAAATGCTCATTTTTCAGTCTGCATTTGAACAACCTACTGCAGTAGAAGTTTGGCCCATGATTAAGGTTCCTGGAAACTAAAATAGTACAAATAAATAATAACAACATAAACACATTATGAGTTCAGATGTCTATGTCCTTGCTGCAGGAAAATCATTCATATCCAGAGGGGAAATAAGGCCCAGAGTGTCTACTCCATGGCTTAATGATGTTGCAGGGTGCACCATTTCTAAAGGTCACTGGAAAATAAATGCTCATTTTTGGGGATGCTGAATGGACAACATGGATCGAATAAGCACATAGACTGGTTGACCACTACAGCTGATTTAGAAGAAAAAAACATTTAAAAATCTTTTTGGATTAAAATTTAGTTTGAATTGGTGTGTGCAAGGAAAGAGGCAAAACTAGGTTACTCTATTGTCACAAAATATCTCCAGGCTAGCTGAGAAGTTGCCTCCTAGCTGCTGCTTCAGCATTTGACACTTAAATTAACTCTCAAATGTGACCATACCCAGTCAATGGTCCTTGAGAGCTGGACTGGCATCTTCTCAACTGCGGTTCATCACTGAATCTGCTGACCCTGCTCCAGAGTAGCCCTCAGGTTGGTTCCCTTGCACAGCTGCCTTATCCTTCTGTGGCTTCTCAGTTGGACTGAGCATGTCAGCAACTATTTTTCTTGACAAAGCCCAACAATAACTTCAGATGGTCTTTCCTATGTCTTTCAGCAACAATGTGCCTTCTACAGCTCCTATATCCACTCCTTCCTTTTACCCATACAGCTATCAATGGGGGGAATCAGGTCAGAAAACAAAAGTATATTTAAATTTAAAATAGCAGAGGAAAGGGAGGTTATTTTAGTGTCCTAATCTAGTTTATCTATGGCCAACTCAAATCAGTTGGCCCTCAACGCCATGGAGATCGCACAGGAACAGGTGACACAGACTTCCATACACGACTTGGAAGAATATCCATGTGACTACAACATAAGGAAACCACTTTTCTTCTTGGGTATTTTTGGGGCATAGTCTGATTAAGGAAAAAAAAAAAAATGCTGATAAAGTGCTTAAAAAACTTAATGTCACAAAAAGTGCTGTTAAGCTGAAAAGTAGTTTTGTCACAAACTGAATGTAAGCACTTTCTCCAAACAGACATATGGAAATCTGCAGTAATATGTCCAGAACAGAGTGCCACTGCAGGAACAGGAACAATATTTTTTCCGTTCTTACAGTTAGCTTGGAGGAACAGTCAATTTAAGTATCCCTCGGTGGGGCTAGCATTATAGGCGGTTTTAATTAACATAAAATTTGCTAACTTTATTTAGGTTGTGTGGAAAGGAAAATTATTTAATGCTATGTCAGCAATTTTCTCAGATACATTTATAAAATCGCTAACATACGCATATTTTTTTTTTTTTTTAAGTTGCAGGGATCTTGAGCTGAGCAAGTGTGACATTGTTTGGATGGATAGTGTCAGATATCTCAGAAATAATGCATGGAGAAAAATCTTCCCCCAAAAGCAAGGAAAATCCTCTCCCAATGGTTCAGAAGGCTTGGGGGGACCTTTTAATGTTATCCAATGGAAAAAACCAAAAACAACAAAACCTTTTACATCCATTAGAAACACTATCTTCATTCCTCTTGAAGGCTGCTGATGAAATACTTGCAAACCAGATACTGTACCAAAGGAAAAAGTCTTAAAAATATGTAAATCAGTATCAAGTGGTGTTTCGCAGGGCAAGGTTCCCAGCTGGAGACAAGGGCCCTCACCTGCAGAGGGTCGCAAGCCCTTGGATTGCCTCTCTGACATCCTCCACAGACATGTGAACAGCTCATTACAAAACGTCTGCCACAGAAACCATTTCTAGATCGTGTTTCCTGGTTACAAGGGCATGGCTTGCCAGAGGAAATAAATGAAAAATCAGCATCTGCTGTCTAGCAATGTGCTGTTTGTTGCAATACATCACCAACAGCTGTAGTAATGGAGGCTCTTCATTCCTGCCCAAAACTTAACCTATTATTGAAACAAAATCCCAAAGCCAAAGACCCGGTTTGTTAATTTATCATTGAAAAGGGAAGGAATGAAATGCTCGGTTTTATCCTGAGTTGTCAGCTTAAAGTGAGGTTGCACCTTTCCTGCTTGAGAACATTCCCACAGGTATTTTTCTTATTGCAGGGGTGACCCTACAATGACTCAGGTCAGCTGAATTTGGCTACAAAGTTAGCAAGAAACCAAGCCAGAGGCAAGTGTCAGTGTTATTGTAATACAGGGCAGAATGGATTGATCCAAGGTGGAGCCAAATCCTCTCTGATGATTCTTAACGTACACAGCACTGTTTCGCCCTTATGATGTTACAGATGGTGCAATTTTGAGCACTAACTTCCAAAAGCTTTAAAAAAAAGGAGCTAAGGGGTCATTAACTTAAGACATACTTCCTCACAGGGAGAATAAACGTTTAGTTTTAAGCCCCTGTCTCTACCTTCCTCAATAAGCCAACACCTATCCCTCTGTAACAAGTAGAAATGTGAGTATCAAAGCCGCAAAAACAGTCTTGTGCTCAAAGTGTGCTTTCTGAATAGCAAATATCTTTTAAACTGCTTCTTCCCTCAAGCTTGCAGCACAGGAGGTATATCTGCAATTGCCAATTCACACAGACAACAATTAGCTGAGACACTGTCCTAAATATTACAAAACACAAATCATTGCTTTCCCTCCAGAATGATACTGCTCTATGCACAAGCAATGGGGAAATCACATACAAAACACCTCCTGATGTCCCTGTTCAAAGATGCTGAAAAACTGTGGAAGGTAAAAGTAATTGCCACCAGACAAGCAGACTTCTCTCAATCACAACAGGATAAATTAGTTTGGCTCTTAAAGGAGAAACACCATCTTCAAAGACGGCGCAGATGAGAAGAGGACAAGGTCACGGCACGCTGCATTGTGGTTCCAAGTCACCTGTTGCCACAAAACATGTTTTTCCACATATTATATGAAAATGAAGAAATCATCACTTACCTGAGGGCCAATCAGACCATTGATTCCTGGGAGTCCTGGTTCTCCCTTTTTACCCTGCATGTGCAACAGAGGAGCAAATATTAGACACCAGGGCAAAGACTGCTATTGACTTTCCAAAGTCTTTCAGCCCCAAACTGCTAAATCACTGTAATGTGGGTACACAAAACAAAAGCTAGAAAAGAAGGCAGCAGACGCCATTTGGATGTGAAACTTCAGTTGTCTCTGACAAGTCTCTATCTCCCAGATTGTGACAATAGCCCCAAAGATGAGGGTTGGTCTCCTGCACGTCATGGCAAGTCCTACACTCTGCAATCCCACCTGGGTGCTCCCCACAGAGAGTCAGAGAAGTCATAGTGCTGAGATGCAGCCAAGGGAGGTACCAAGGGTAGACACATGCTGAGAGGCACCTTCCTTGCTGCAGTCTAGCCCTTCACCCCTCCCCAACAAAGCCAAGCACTGTCCCTTGTGTTCCTTGCACTGTTTCATGCATTAAGAAAGAAAATAATTAAGAACTCTGGTGCATGGATGAGTATAAAAGATTCACAATCTCTAAGCCAGGAAACAGGAATCCATGAGGCATTTCTAACTACGGTTGGCATTTCTAACTAGGGTTGGCATTACCACCAAGGAACAGAGATCACTGACTCCTCTGCAAGCAAAAAAACATTCCTCCAGAGGAACCAGAGAGCTTCGCTGGTGCAAGGGGAGGATAAGCCAGGACCTGGAGTATACCCTTGAGACAAGTTCACCTATATGGATGCTGCGGCACCTGTGTTCCCCATGGGTTTGACCTCAAATAGTTCACAGGGGAAAAGTCCTACATGACAAAAACGAGGAAGAAAGGATGGAGTAAGGATGCATGAAGCACTGGTGTTAAGGCAGAGGCTGGATTTGTTTCTCAACTCAACAGCTGACACTGTGTTACTTTGGGCAAGTCACATATTTTGTGACTCTGCTTTCTTGTAAAAATAATCTATCCTTCCCTGCTGTGTAATAGACACTGAATCATTAATATTTCTGAGGTTGTTAGTAATATACTAGCAGGGTACAAGAGGAGTCATGTAAATATCTGACAGAGAGAAGTGATTTTTCCCCCTCATTTCTACTTCTTACACAAACTGATTTTCTTTTTAGAAGGATATTATAACTAAGCAAGTTTTGTGTCACTGGTGATGTGATTGGTCATACAGAAGTATGAGTCAGATATATAATTTTCCCTTTATTTTTCTTTGTTAAAATATGTCCAGAAAAAAAACCTGTAGAACTTCTGCTGAGTTAAATGAGTGAAAAAACTAAAAACATCACAAACAAACCAAGTTTTCACCATATTTTCCCTGGTTTTGACTGAGTTTTGTTACCTGGTGTGTCAGAATCTGATCTTTCCCTCACTTTTCTCATAACAAAAAAAAGCAGCTGCCATATACAGAAGAATTTAAGAAGAAAATCGAAGGAATGATTATGAGGTCCTTGGGTATCAGAAGCAGTCTGTAGTCATTTCCAGGAAATGACTTCTTTTTGTTTTCCATTTCCCTAATACCAATAAAAATCTGCATTATATACTCAAGTACATGCATTATTCATGAGTGCTCCTTCTACTTTTTCAAAATCCATCACTTCCTTGCTTGTCAAAGCCAAAAAGAGCCTGTTTTTAACCTGAAGGACTCATGTCACCACATGATTCAATGTCTGTTTTCTAGTTCAAGATGTTAATTTTGCCAACTGCCAAGGTGACCATGCAAGGGACACTGTTAAAATACTCATTTAAATAAATAAATAATTAAGCTTATGAATAGAGCGCACAGGGTGTGGTGGGTGGGCTCAGACTTGGGACATGAGTATGACTGCATGCCACCTCCAGCTTCCTATCAACGTGGGAGCCATGCATTAAGGTGGCTGATTCCACAGCTACAACACTGAGGCCAGCATACAACACGCTATAACCGCTTCCTTCATGTCCCACCAACCTCGTTGGTCACTGGGCGTAATTACCACCCATCTTGTACCTCCCCTTGCAATGTTTGTGCATCTCCTTAGACTCTAATTCAGAGACTGCATTAGAGGCAGGAACCTGATATAAATGCTTTTGATGATAACCCTTTGAAGGAGCATAACGGAATTAGCTTCCTAAGTAGTCACCCTTAATCAGATATCGCAAGTTGGAGAGCATGAACATACCCTGTTGTGTACTCTGTACAAAACCACAATGGGTGATACATACTTTAGTGTTCAGGCCAACAAAATCCTGATGAGCCTTGTAACCTTGCAAGTGAAGAGATGCGAGTAGTACACGTAGATCTTATTTTGGAGGTCCACAAGGGTGTGGCTTTAGCAGCTTTACAGCTTAAGGGCATTATCTAGTTATAGCTTGCTGAACTGCTGCTTTTTAGAAACTTGGTCCACCATTACTTGGGGAACCTGAGGAAGGTTGTAGCAGCACCGCTTTCTCCCCAAACCCATCTCAAAAGCCGAGAAGGCAGAGGAAGGACATATATTGCCTCCTATGACAAGTTTACAACCAATTGTTCTGTTTCCATACTGATGGCCGGGCATGCTAATCTGTGGCAGCAACGAGAGATGTGAAAGGAGCCTATCCTTTCCTTGAGTATAATGCCTTGAAACTTTGGTGCTTTTCAAAACACTGAGAAATCCCTTAAAGCAGCATATAATTATACTGACAGAGAGGCTAGGAATGTTATTTGCCATTGTGAAGGGGACATTTTGGCCGCTCAGAGGTTAGCCAAACTCAGACTACAACAGATTTGCTCCATAACATTACAGCCTGTCTGTAAAGTACAGAAATACTTGCTGGAAGAAATTATACCTATGAGAGCAAAGCTCAGCAAAATGTCACACCGTCTAATAATATGACAGAGAAAACCAGCAATTATGCTCTGTTACTTATAGTAAGAATCAGCTAAGTGTGTAAGAATGTGTATCCTTCGACTATATGAAATATATGTTATTTGCCTTCATCAGCAATTTCAACAATAGCACAGTTAAAAATGCGTGTTTTATTGGAAATGGATATATTTACCGCAGTGACAATTACAATTTCACTCTGGATTTAATCTACGCCATCAATCTCTTTTTCCTTCTTTTTGTTCATTTGCTTACATTTCTATTTCTGCACTGCTGAACTTTGCAAGGGCAGGCAATGTCATCTGAACATTTCAAGCATTCACAAATATATATGGATGCAACCATCCATTGGAAAGATCTCTACCGTACAGAAGACAGGAAACCAAGGGAAAATGTTGGCTCCACTCTGCTAGAGGGAAATTTTGACACGTATCATAGCCCAGGGCTCCTTCTTACCTTGCTGTCCGATAGGCGGAATGGCCATATATTTTCATAGCATGGTTTTCACTGAGGTTTGGCCCCAGGAACAGAGGTGGTTTTGGTACCAAGTACATAGGAAGCATCCTTAATTGTGAATGAATATGACTGCTAGCATAAATGCCAACTATTTTCTCTGTAAGCTAGACGGGATGCTAGGATTACCTCTGTTCTTTTATCTCTACATTACTAGAGGAGCCAGAAGAAATCCAGCGGTGTTCATCAATGCCTGAACTCCCTGAAGGTACCTGTCTTTTACAGTCTCCATATATATTAGACAACGACAGTAAATTAAGAAGTGAGAGCATCTCCCTAGCTTGTAGATGCAAATACCATCAGGGTTGGCCAGCTTATGGATGTTGTGACAAAGAAAAATAAGGGCTATAAGGGGTTTTGGACATTGAGAGAAATTGCATCTTGGGATTGGCTCTTTCAAAAAAGCCTGCCTAGTTTGCTGGACAAACTCATTCTCCTCTCTCTCCTGGATTATTTACACATCTTCCCCTGGGGATACCAATCAACTATCTCCTTCCCCTGGACCCTGCGATTGTAAGGTGGTTCAAATCGAGGGGAGTTCACACACGGAGAAGTAAGAGTTCAAACAAACAGTGTTGACTGCCCATTTCAAGTTGTGACTGGCCAGAACAGGAACATCATATGCAACAACCCACTTAGACAGGAGAGAGATGGGTCAAGAAGGGGAAAGCCAAATACATGTATTTCTGCCCTGCCATCAAACGCACCAAGAAGAGCTCAGCAGCCCTCCAGGGATCTGATAAATTTATCTCCCTCCTGGTAGCGAACAGGGATAAACCTTTCATGTATTGGCAAGTGCTCTTAACACATCTCTTCTGGGTGGAGGTTGTGCCCTGAACCCAGCAGTCCCCAGTTTTAACAGGACCCTTTAGGCTCGGTTGTAAAACAAATATGTAGCACTTACTGAGACTCGTAGCCTTGTTAATCTAGTTGTAAAGAGTCAAGAAAGGTCTGTCAATCTTTTTGTGCTGCTCTGACTTTGGGGATAAATATACAGGGGATGTTGACACATGCACATGAAAACCTGCTGAAACATGACAGCTGAATTAAAGATGCAGAAGACATCCCTTTGTAACTCTTTCTTGGAGCTGCATCCATTCCTCTAGCATCCAACCCGACAGACCGCGACATCGAACTTCACAATTATCTTGCAAAAAAAAAGGGTCTTGCAGTAAAATTTTTCTAAGTTATCTCTGTTTCTACAGTCAACTCACTCTCATCCTGTGCTTCGCATAAATTATTTTGTGCATGAAGTAACTAGAAAAAAGGGGAATTATTATTACTTATCTGCCTGACTCATGTACATTGGATTCTTAATCATAGAGAAGGATATTCATTAAAGGTTACTATTTTAAAAAGATATTTTCCATTAATTTTTTTTTTCCCATAAGACTATTCTTACTATCCTATGAGACTCCTGTATTTTTTTGTTTTGTTTTGTTTTGCACTGATTGTTCTTTGAGCATCGGAAAATTTTGACAATGTAAATTTAGAAAACGAGGCTGCAGTACAGCACATCAAACTCAAAATGGGTCTAGGTAGCTGCTATCTCATGCCTATGTGGAAAGTACCGCTATAGGAGAAATAGATGTTTTCACTTGGTTTCCTTCTGAAATTTCAATCACTTGAATGAACTTGCATCGGTTCAATAAGAGGCAAATTCTTGAAATCCAAGTTATTTGGAGCACACTTCAGAAGAACCCTGTGTTTAGGCTGGATTACCCAATGATCTGCATGCTTTCCAGGAGCATGTCATACATCTGCACCTTTTGTGTCTATCAATCAAGCAAAAAAAGTTGGGTTTATTTCCAACAAATATTTCAGTAGATCAGGTGTCAAAAAACTTAAGAGCAGAAACAAAGCGCTTCAGTTCTCTTCAATTTCACAGAAGAAAGAGGAGGACAGGAAGAGGGAAAAAAACCCAACCCAGCACCCTAAAATGAAACCAGACTCTCAAAGTTCTACTTCTTTTGCAGGCAGTTTTAGTAAAATCAGAGAGACAGTACTATCACTCAAAGGTCTTATGGTACAGATGAGAACAGCATAGCTTCTTTCTTCCCACTGTGTGCTCTTGATATGAGAGTATCGTTGTCAAAATATAGATGTCAGGTGCTGTATTGGGTTTGCGTGGCAAGGTTTTGGTAGTGGGGGGGCTACAGGGGTGGCTTCTGTGAGAAGCTGCTAGAAGCTTCCCCTATGTCTGATAGAGCCAATGCCAGCCGGCTCCAAGACAGACCCGCCACTGGCCAAGGCTGAGCCCATCAGCGATGGTGGTAGCGCCTCTGGGATAACACATTTAAGAAAGGGAAAAAGTTACTGCACGGCAGTAATTGCAGCTGGAGGGAGGAGTGAGAATATGTGAGAGGAACAACTCTGCAGACACCAAGGTCAGGGAAGAAGGAGGGGGAGGAGGTGCTCCAGGTGCCGGAGCAGAGATTCCCCTGCAGCCCGTGGTGAAGACCATGGTGAGGCAGGCTGTCCCCCTGCAGCCCATGGAGGTTAATGGTGGAGCAGATATCCACCTGCAGCCTGTGGAGGACCCCACGCTGGAGCAGGTGGATGAGCCAAAGGAGGCTGTGACCCCATGGGAAGCCTGCCTGGAGCAGATTTGCTGGCAGAGGACCACGCTGGGCAGGTGGCGGACCCGTGACCCTGGAGAGGAGCCCACGCTGAAGCAGGTTTGCTGGCAGGACTTGTGACCCCCGGGGGACCCATGCTGGAGCAGTCCGTTCCTGAAGGACTGCACCCCGTGGATGGGACCCATGCTGGAGCAGTTCGTGAAGAACTGTAGCCCGTGGGAAGGACTCATGTTGGAGAAGTTCATGGAGGACTGTCTCCCATGGGAGGGACCCCATGGTGGAGCAGGGGAGGAGTGTGAGGAGTCCTCCCCCTGAGGAGGAAGGAGCAGCAGAAACAATGTGTGATGAACTGACCGCAACCCCCATTCCCTGTCCCCCTGCTCCGCACGGGGGGAGGAGGTAGAGGAATTTGGGAGTTAAGTTAAGCCTGGGAAGAAGGGAGGGGTGGGGGAAGGTGTTTTTAAGATTTGGTTTTATTTCTCATTATCCTGCTCTGATTTGACTGGTAATAAAATTTTTTTTTTTTCCCCAAGTCGAATCTGTTTTGCCTGTGACGGTAATTGCTGAGTGATCTCCCTGTCCTTGTCTTGACCCAGACCCACAAGCCGTTCATCATATGTTTTCTCCCCCTGTCCAGCTGAGGACGGGGAGTGATAGAGCGGCTTGGTGGGCACCTGGCGTCCAGCCACGGTCAACCCACCATAGGTGCCAGACACTTGGAAGCAGCTGGCTAATAAAATGAACATAACCTAGTTGCCTGGTTCAGGTTGGAATTGTTTTCACCTGCCCCCACACAGGATCAAAGGACAGACGTGAATTGTCAGATTAGCAGTTCAGCAGACGTGCCGAGGAGACTGTGAGTATTCTTTCTGTGCCCATAAAACACTTCAAGACCTGCAACTAAAGCAGGCCAACAGAGAAGTGTTATTAAATGCCTGAAAGATGATCTGTCTTCCCAGCTTATGCTCCTCTTAGTGTGTTGCCACTAGTGGACCACTCCCCAAGATGTACGTAACCCTCCGATTAGCTTTCCACATTAAAGAACTATGTCTAGGAGTGTGCTTTGTTACAATTACATTGAAAATGCACTGTACATAGTGGAGCTTCTGAGAATGGGCTGCAGGAGGGAGAGCTTCTGATAAATTTGGCAATCAAATCTCTACAATACCATCAGCTTTTTTTAGAGCACAACGATCCCTTCAATCTCTGCTCCCAAACACATCTGGTTTCATTTTTTCTAAATAAAACATTAAGAAGATGCTCTATCACATTCTTCAGTCAACTCAGGAGCCTTTTTCTAACACCAACTAGGGTCTGGTAGTGTCTTCTTTAGTCTGTCCCCCACTCCCTCAGACCCCATCCTCCTGCAGAGCAGCGAATCCCAGCCTTCAGGCACACTTTCTGCGACTCACTAGTGACCTTTGTGCTTTCAAGAACAGCTGTGAGTACGCTGTGCTCTTGGCCATGACTTCTGGAAAGTTTGTCCAAGAGTAACATGGTGGTGCTCTAAACTGCTTGGAAGTGACCTGCTGGGTATGGCTGGGCTATATCTAAAGTTCTCAATGCTTGCAGATAGCAAGGCTGGTTTGGTAGCAAGCCTTCAAAAGGCAACAGAGACATGATCTTAATCGATCTGTAATACCAAGACCAGAAGAAGCCTTGGGCCATCAGAAGCCCTGATGACAGGGCTTCTTCACCCCGCCTGCTTATTCAGCCATATTTGTACCACACATTAGCAGAAGACTCTGCAACTGCTCCAAGAAATGTGCAGTCTAAGCAAGAGTGATGTAAAAACTTCTATGCAAGCACAATGAATGCATTGAAATGAAAGATTAAGCTTGTAGTAGCCAAAATTAAACTGACACTTTCTTTACTGTAACACAAATGGTGACTCTGTAAAGAATACACCTTGTTTATTGGCAACCGTACTATCCCATGTACTCTTTTATTTCTTCAGCAATAACAGGAACAGCACCTTCAGGCCAAAAGAATATCATACTTCCTCCTTTCCTAGAAATCTTTCCAAAACATATGACCCTACTCCTGTCAGCCAAACTGTCACTAGGGTATTTAGCACAATATGTCATCTTCTATGAAATCTACACACTGTGTAGGTGGCTCCTGCATCGTATTTCCAACACCAGCCAACATTGCCTCTGTCCTTGCACAGCTCAGGATCCTTCACTTCCAGTGGACTGTGTTACGAGACATGAATTCCTCTATGAAATGGTTCCAAACACATCTTTAGTCCATTAGTAGTTTGTGCCAGTTGCATCACAGCTAACTAAAGTACTGCAGGCTTCTAAGAACTCCAACAAATGGTCCTATCTCCACCCTTGTGTCAGGACAGGGGCTCTGTGCATGTGCCAACTTCATTTACATCTTGGTTGAGGACCACAAAGCAAAACTGAGGTTGAATCGTACTGCAAAACAGTAACTGTTTTACATCAGCCCCTTTGCAGCATGCTACTTGAGAGGGTCCTGAAGTCAATCCTGCATTGTAATCTGCCCCTTATATTACAAGATGTTAGTGCAGAATAGTTATAAAGTACCTCAGGAACCAAATTTTCAGGAGATATAAGTTGGTGTAGCACAATGTATGGAAACCCCCCCTGCATAAAACAGCAGAGGGACCAGCCAAGCAGATAGTTAGTGATTTTCATCTGTTCTGCATAGGTCTGCTAACAATACTGAAAAGTAGTCCCAAATCTGCCTCTAGCCATGTCTGACTTTTCTGGGCCAGGGCCAGGGCTCCATGTGCAAAGAGCTCAGGCACTTGTGTTCATGCAGCTAAACTCTCCTGCTCACAAAAGAAGATGGCCTTTGTCATCCAGCCTGCCAGATACAGTCACCCTGCCCCTCCCACATTTGTGGGAGACTACTACTTGGCATGACCCAAAGGTGTGCTGGGGAACATGCTCAGTGATAAACAAACCCATGCTCGCACCGCTGCTCTGGCTGTTTGGTTTGCTCACATGTATAGCCTTACGCTCCTACCCCTATTGACAGAGGACGCAGAGGTGAAGAGATGTTATGAGTGTCTTACAACAAGTCAGGGCTGCAGCTGCAAATGAAACTGAGGCATTGTGATCCTGTCTACGTCCTCAACATTGGGCTATGCTGCTGGAGAGCTTTCTTGTTTGGGCATACACAAGAGGGTTGACCACAGCTCTGAGCTGTGCCTTCAGAGCCTGCCCACACCTCACATCCAGTCATTTAAAACTAGACTCAAACAAATATATGAGGAGATTTCTACTCTTGGCATTTTAACTTCTAAGCCTGTCTAGAGAAACGCTTTCTGCAGCCAAATTTATATAAGATGGCAATCAATGGCTGGACTTATATTTGTGCTTTGTCAAGAACCGTGCTACTGGTGAATCAGTAGCATCTGCTAATCTGTTCTCTCTCCCACATGTAAGTTTTCCATGTAGATCCACCAAGCCCAGGACTTTGATTCATCTCAGGAATTCAGTCATTGAATAATGGTCTTTAATTAAAAAAATACATCTATCCACCTAAGATGCCTGGTGACTAATAAAGACCCTTAGGAGAAGAAATCTAACTAGCTAGACACAACAGAGTCTAGGGAAATATTCAAAGACAGTGTGGATCAAATGATCTAATCAAACAATCATTAGCAGGAGCATTTTGTGTCCTGTTGCAGATCCTGATGGATCACTGTCCTTTCCCCAGCTAATATGCTCTATTAATCTTATTCAAGAAACAATGTTTCACACCAGGCTTTAAAACCAGGACAATTCAGAACTTGTCGACTCATAAGTAAAGCACAGCACAGTTATTTGCTGAAGTGATAAGGTGATATTTTCTGAAAACTGGAAAAGTACAAGAAAGCAAATAAATGACCTTTTCCACTGTGGCATTATCACAAGACTGCATGCCCCATCTTCCGAAGGAGAAGATTCCTAAAAGCCAAGCTTACAGCTCAGTTTAATATCACGCAATTCAATGGAAAGTCTGTAGAAAACCACGTACCAAGGAATATATTTCTTCCCTATATTGTCCTTTGCCCATAACTCTCCCACGCTCACAAGCAGCTCTTTCGCATCCGCTCTTTAACAGCACTGGTGCTGACTCAAGTGCAAAGCATTACAGGCAACCCCCACAATCTCCACTATGGATTAAGCTATGATCAAGTCTCTGTGCCTATCTAAAAAAGCAACCCATCAAACAGCAGTACTGAGACTGAAGTGACTGCCTCCACAAAGGCTGAACAGGTATCTCACTTCCACCCTTATCTGTTGTCTAGTGACATGTTCTTCATATGAATGGGCTGAAGCAAGGAAAGGCAGGTTCAGAGCATTCATGTGATGTGATCAGGCCCACTGTCAAATTTACTTTATATCAGTACTTGAATATTTCAAGACATAACTCTGAGTCAGAGAAAATCCAATATCTTTTTTTAACAAGAGGAAACTACCTAAGCTCCTGGTGGAGAATGGTACACCAGCTCCCATTTTGTGGGAGCTTCTGTTTGAGTACAGACCAAACAGAAGAGAAAGTAATAAGTATTGCAAGTGTCTTTGCATTTATTTGACTTCCAGGACAATAGCATTTCTCTGAACTTTCAACCTCTCCATATTACTAGTGGTTCTACACACTCAGAGTCATATCAAGAATCCTCTTGGCAGCAAGGAGCAGACAAAGACAGGAGAGCAAATGACAAGAAAGAAACTTTCCTAGGGTCCCACAGGGCACTGCATACAATCTGTGGATTCCAAGAGGTACTGAAAGTTGCTGGACCATAAAGAAGGAATAGAGGAAAGGACCAGGGCCTCCAGGATCCTTAAATAAGTAGAAAAGTATATGTAAAGTGGGTCAATCCTTATTGAGCAAAGCTGTCCCCAGCCTCTTGAGACTTACATTAAATAAAAAGAGCAACTCACCCTTTGACCTGGTAAACCAGGGACTCCAGGCTTGCCTTCCAGACCAGCCTCTCCCTTTAAAAGTGAAAAGTTTTAGAAAGTTAACTGAGTAAGAAAAACTAATGAACTATATAACCACTTCCTAGCTGTTTTGTGCTACCGTTACTGCATGGCTACCTAGACAACTCTTACCTGATAATTATGTTGTCCTGTGAGCAGAAGAGAATAAGAAAACAGGATAGAGAAAAGTGACAATGCCCTAATTAAATACAGAGCACACAACTATATTTAAATCACATAATTACAACCAGATTTACCTAAGTGATGCATCTTCACCATGCCATCAATTTTACAAAACCCAATCAACAGTGAAACACAACAAACAATTCAGAAGTGAGAAAATACAGAGTATTTGCAAATGAGGCAGCAGTGACAGTCTGAACTGAGGTATCCTGCAGAGCTGGGTTATAAAATATAACCAGAAGAAGCTACAATTAAGTCAAAAGTAAGAATGCTGACATGTCTAAATTGTTGCAAAAATTGTGTTAAAGCACGCACACACATACGCAACTCTTATTTTTCATCTACAAAATATCTTAGCTAGGACCTTGTGGCATAAAGCCAACCCCTTTTACAGCAACAGTTCTCTGACCTTCATTACATGATAGCTTCCAAGTTATCAGTGAGTGCCTCTCTGAGACGTCCTGAATGCTCATATAGCCCTTCAGGACATTAGAAATAGAAAACCAATCAGGT
Source organism: Gymnogyps californianus (assembly GCF_018139145.2). Taxonomy (NCBI): domain Eukaryota; kingdom Metazoa; phylum Chordata; class Aves; order Accipitriformes; family Cathartidae; genus Gymnogyps; species Gymnogyps californianus. The sequence goes on along the minus strand of NC_059472.1, from coordinate 5,646,514 downwards.
TCTGCATGAAACAGCTTGAGGCAAAGTCTGCCTCTGTGCGATGACTGCCCACGTCCTAGGTGCCACCTCCATATGTTCAGAGTGGCCATCCACAGCAGGAGACCTTCTCTCAGCAGTGAAGAAAACAGGAGGCTGGGGGCACTGTTTAAGATCTTAGTGCCTGAATAACGTATAAGATTTTGCACGTATGCCTCACACCAGTCTGAGTTTCAGTTTCTGATAACTGCAAGCAGTGAGAGAAACAACTTACTGGAGGTCCAGGAAGTCCAGGTTGGCCTTGTGGTCCTCGTGGCCCAGGCTCTCCCTACAGAAATGTTTTTTTTTTAAAAAAGTGTTAAAATATCTGCATGAAAAATTATATGGACACATTACTCATGTTGGCCATCTGTGCAGGACCTATACCACCCCTTTCCTCACAGGTCCCAAAGAAACAGTGCAGAGACCAGCTGGTTTTCTCCTTAATCCTTTGGCTACTTGAATTATCAGCATTCATTAGACTGCACACAGACTGATCCACCCACGCTCAGCAGGCATTTATCCATAACTGGCTCTTCGTTTTTCAAAGGTAGTAACTCTACTGAAGACACTGGGCTATCCTGGATATTCCAGTAAAACACTGTGGTTGGGGTTCAGTGGTGGAGAAAAGCAATTCTTGCAAAGACAGCTTCCACAGGCATTTCCCCCAAGCCAGCACAGCTGTGAAGGGCTTTAAAGCGTTATTTATATAATGCATATCATCATATTAAATAACAGTTAAATACAAATTATGCACCTACCAACACAAAATTAAAATTTAAATACATTTTATTTATATGTAGGACTAATAGACTGAAGCAACAGATGTCTCTCCCCTATTTGAGTGCCCAGGTTCAGAGACAAACTCGGCATAAATCTCAAATACAGTTTAACTTTCATATTAACACTTCCCTGGACTTAAAGAATTGCATAGCTGACTCTCCAATTTATACTTCTCATTCATGTTAGATTCACTGTGCCTGAAAAGGACACTGCCCTTTTTCCTTTCTTGCTTTATTTTCTCCACTGTAAATAGGAAAACTTGTTTCTTGATGGCCTGACAATGCTTCTATTCACCTTAATTTTCCAGCATAATTTTAAAGCAAAATCTAATCTAACAGGCAACTGAACTACATAAAAGCATCCTTGCAACGGAAGAACAGATACTGAATTTCTCTTACTTGCTCTCCTTTTAGGCCTTCAGTATGCACCTGCAATAAAAATGCAGAGTCATAAAGGAGAAAAAGAGGAAAGACAACACAGGAGGTGCCAGAAGTATGATGGTCCCCCACAGCGTAATTTTCTCCCCTCACCATTCCCTCAAGATGCACGCTAACTGCTACAGCTCCTCAAACCCTGCTGCAGGCTGGCGGACACTTTCTATTTAAACAGCTCAGACTGACACAAGGTTTGCTCGCTCAGTTACCTAGGAAGTGATTTGTGTGGCTGTTTAAACAGTAAGAACTTAATTCGTTATCTCTTCATTATAAATAAGTTAGTAAATTCCCCGGCTCTTGTCTTATTTTAAATTACAAAGTCGTATTGAATGAAGAAGGCATCATATAAATAGCAGGCTGACTTTCGATACGTGCATGATTCAGACATTCCTTTGGCTCTTCGACGCAAGCCACCGTGGCTGTGACTGACAGCCGTCAGTCTTCTCAGCCTGTTTTCCACCCACCTCCTGGAACTTTAAGCTCATTTTCAGGTTTTATACACATCTTTCAAAATCTCTTGGCAACTACTGTCACATCACTAATTTCACATTTAAGCAGGACAGTACAAGGCTCTTACCCAAACAGGTTTTTTCAGAGCTCTCTCTTTCTCCCTCCTTTGCTTTCTACCACATTCTGGGTAAGGAAATTGCCTTCTGCCTTTCTCGTGATGACCAGGGAGCTTCTCATTCTTGTCTTTAGCACCCAGTCCTTCTTTGGCACAGTGCTACAGTTAATGTTGCTGGTCTCACTGGCCCTTTAATGCTTTCCACCAATAGTCCAAGAGTGATGTTTCCTTATTTTAATCCTTTTTTTTTTTTTAAATGTATTGGGTTACTGTGGCAAGGTTTTGGTAGTGGGGGGGCTACAGGGGTGGCTTCTGTAAGAAGCTGCTAGAAGTTTCCCCCATGTCTGATAGAGCCAATGCCAGCTGGCTCCAAGACGGACCCACTGCTGGCCAAGGCTGAGCCCATCAGCGATGGTGGTAGCGCCTCTGGGATAACGTATTTAAGAAGGGGAAAAAAACTGCTGCACAACAGCAGCCAGGAGAGAGGAGTGAGAAGATGTGAGAGGAACAACTCCACAGACACCAAGGTCAGGGAAGAAGGAGGGGGAGGAGGTCCTCCAGGCGCCGGAGCAGAGATTCCCCTGCAGCCCGTGGTGAAGACCATGGTGAGGCAGGTTGTCCCCCTGCAGCCCATGGAGGTCCACGTTGGAGCAGATATCCACCTGCAGCCCGTGGAGGACCCCACGCTGGAGCAGGTGGATGAGCCTGAAGGAGGCTGTGACCCCATGGGAAGCCTGCACTGGAGCAGGCTCCTGGCAGGACCTGTGGACCCATGGAAAGAGGAGCCCACACTGGAGCAGGTTTGCTGGCAGGACTTGTGACCCCATGGGGCACCCATGCTGGAGCAGTCTGTTCCTGAAGGACTGCACCCTGTGGAGAGGACCGACACTGGAGCAGTTCGTGAAGAACTGTAGCCCGTGGGAAGGACTCATGTTGGAGAAGTTCGTGGAGGACTGTCTCCCGTGGGAAGGACCCCATGCAGGAGCAGGGGAGGAGTGTGAGGAGTCCTCCCCCTGAGGAGGAAGGAGCGGCAGAAACAGCGTGTGATGAGCTGACCCAAACCCCCATTCCCTGTCCCCCTGCGCCACTCGGGGGGAGGAAGTAGAGAAATCGGGAGTAAAGTTAAGCCTGGGAAGAAGGGAGGGGTGGGGGAAAGTTGTTTTAAGATTTGGTTTTATTCCTCATTACCCTACTTTGATTGGTAATAAATCAAATTAATTTCCCCCAGTCGAGTCTGTTTTGCCCGTGACGGTAATTGGTGAGTGATCTCCCTGTCCTTATCTCGACCCACGAGCCTTTCGTTTTATGTTTTCTCCCCCTGTCCAGCTGAGGACGGGGAGCGATAGAGCTGCTTGGTGGGCACCTGGTGTCCAGCCAGGGTCAACCCACCACAGAAAGTAAAAGGGATATTCCCCAACTGCTTTGTTACCAGCCCCTGCAAAACTCATTTCTAGACCTCTCCTCTGCATACTTTGTGGTAAATCTTCTTTCTCCGTTCACTTGGACATGACCTCTTCATACCAACAATACTAACCTCTGGACTTCCTTATGTCCCTGTTAGTGACACCTCTGGGGTCACTGAAGGCATTGATGAAGGCAGAGGGATGCACAAAGGCATGTAAATTTAGAGTCACGGGAAAGATCAATCCTCCTCTCCTATTTTCTCGGTTTGCTTTTTTATCACTGCCTTCCTGATTTCAGCACATCAGCTCCTAGTTGTCTCATATTCCACCAGGACATTTTCCAGACATAATACAAGGAAAGATCATTCCCCCTCATCAAAAATTTCCTTTTTCTTCTCCCCTCCCAACTCTCACATCCAGCCCATGACAAAGGCACTCAGTAATTCAACTCACTTCTGAACTTTCATGTGCTTTTATAACTTTCATAGACTCTACTTTCCAAAGGCCAGTAGGCAACAACTCAACAACTGTCCTGGAAACCACACAGTCCTGTCACAGTATTGTTCTCTCTGACACACCGGAGGCAATGCCTTCATTGCCTCTTCAAGTTTTAATCTTCGCATTTCAAAATCTCCCAAAACTGTGGCAGTGCATCTCCTTGTTGGAACCCATCGCTTGCCTTCTTCAAAAATCTTCACTGCCTTAACCTTCAGGGTTTTTTGAAAAAACATTTAAAAACATCTCTCATTTAATAAAGTCCTCCCACCCCCACCTTCCACCATCTCTTCTTATGCAATAATGCCTACGATGTTTGAGAAAGCTAAAAAAAGTTCTTACTGAAGAGCCAGGCAATCCTGGAAGTCCTGGTTCACCCTGCAGGGAAACATGAAAGAAATGAGAAAACATAACATAACACAGAACACAACATAGCACAATACATAACATAACACAAAACAAAAGCAAACCTCTGAGCATGTTTTCCAACTGCTGTTGTACATTCGTATTTTCAATACCATCCCTTAATGAATAGATATGAACATGCAATCCCAATTAACTCTGTTTTCTCTGCCCTGCAGCTGAATACACGCAGGAACTGGTTGTGTTCTGTGTTACTGTGATGTTATACATTGATTTTAATGACATTTAGTAACTAAAAATGAATGATGCACTGGATGCGCCATAACATTAAATTTAAACTTCAAAAATCTTGGTGTACACATACGACACAAATAAACCCGATTGGTGCTCAGATCCCTAACAGAGTCTGCCGGATGGATATTTAGGGGCCAAAATGCTTTTGTTTGTTAATGAGCAAAAAATCTTTGCAAAAAGAAAAAAAGTGAGAAATGGTACCATTTTCCCCAAGTCATTTTATAAAGCAGGATCACACTATAA